>NC_135825.1:33151253-33782696 GCF_964213995.1 Mustelus asterias | reverse complement strand
ACAATCTCTCATCTCATTTTGCACAGCAGGTTTGTCTATCATCATTCCAGGTCCTGGTAAGTCCCCAATGGCCAGACCAATCTGCCACACATGACGTTACCATAGTGTCTCAAATGGAAGTGGCACTAGAGAAGGATCAACAGTCTGAGGAGCATCAACCTCCGTCTGCAATGATGGTACAGTTGATAGACACACCAACCTCTTTGCACACAGCAACTTCCAACCAGTGTGCCAGAATCAAAGGGAATGCTGGAACCATGTAGCAGGTAGCATCATCAACAACAAAAAAACAGAGGTGAGCAAGCTACTCAATCTTCTTCTTACCACAGAAATGCCCTTCCTCAGGCTCAGAGAGCTTGTCGATGGCCCAAACAGAAAAAGAAGGAAAGGCACCATCAAACAGATGAATACCATTTTCATCCACCCCACAAGAGTAACAACAATCATGCCCTGCAAACCGGCTAGACCAACCAGACTTTGTTTAACATCAAGCAATGGAAGAAATGGATGAAAGCATACCCAATACCAGCCCAACCTCCAAGCCAACAACAAGAACCAGAACTATCAGGGCCTAGCACTCCCTCGACAGAACAGTGAGTGAGATGCGGAACAGTTATAAGGCCTCTAGACTGCCTGAACCTCTAACTTTAAGGACCTGAAGGGGGCAGATGGTATAGCGAGAATGTTGTTAATGTTAATACTGTAATAGCAACAATGTCACTACAATAAGGCAAATTCACAAGACGTATGAATAAAGTTATTCTACATCCAAGGGATAAAGACTTCGGTTGGGGGGGGGGGTTTGGGTTTGGTAGTAGAGCCAGGTACATACAGGGTTCATGTGGGACTGAGCACAGTGCTGATCACAGGTGACATGACCCCTAAGAAGGGACATGATCCAGAGTCATGGTTAGCCTAAAGATGAGTAGAGATGTGTAAAAACCTAATATGGAGTAAGCCTTATATCTGTACGCTCCACTGTATATATGTATATAGTTCTAGCTATTAATAAAGACTTGCAGTTAATATACTCAAAGAACAAAGAAAATTACAGCACAGAAACAGGCCCTTTTGTCCTCCATGCCTGCACCGACCATACTGCCCGACTGAACTGAAACCCCCTACCCTTCCGGGGACCATATCCCTCTATACCCATCCTATTCATGCATTTGTCAAGACGCCCCTAAAAACTCACTATCGTATCTACTTTCACCACCTCTCCTGGCAGCGAGTTCCAGGCACCCACCACCCTCTGTGTAAAGAAATTTGCCTCGTACATCTCCTTTAAACCTTGCCCCTTGTACCTGGGCGGAACGATAGCACAGTGGTTAGCACTGCTGCTTCACAGCGCCAGAAACCCGGATTTGATTCCCGGCTTGGGTTACTGTCTGTGTGGAGTTTGCAAGCTCTCCCCGTGTCGGCGTGGGTTTCCTCTGTGTAGTCCGGTTTCCGTCCACATTCCGAAAGATGAGCTGGTTAGGTGCATTGACCCAAACAGGTGCCGGACTGTGGCGATGAGGGGAATTTCACAGTAACTTCATTGCAGTGTTAATGTAAACCTTACTTGGGGCTAGTAAAGAAATAAACTTTACTTAAACCTATGCCCCCTGGTAATTGACTCTTCCACCCTGGGAAAAAGCTTCTGACTATCCACTCTGTCCATGCTCCTCATAATCTTGTAGACTTCTATCAGGTCGCCCCTCAACCTCCGTCGTTCCAGTGAGAACAAACCAAGTTTCTTCAACCTCCCCTCATAACTAAGACATACTCAAGACTATGAATCCTACTTTGTGAAATCTGATGCAGGATTCTTCACCTCATGCCAAAGTGTTCATCTGATTGCTCTGCTGCTGCTATGTTACTAATGTTAATATTATGCAGTTACTGCTAAGCCCTCATTGTACGAAGTAGAGATTCATCTTGTTAATAACAACCTTTGATATGACACTCCATGTAGGTTTTTGTCAGTGATGTTTGACTCCAGTGATTAAGCGTGACCAAGGGATGTTGCAACTTAACCAGACATAAGTACTTAACTTACAAACCCACCAACTAGTACTATTAAGCATTATGATGCTTCCATAATAGTCACATACCATAGATGTTTCGGCATATTCTCCTATGTAGTAAGATTCACAGTGTCACAGTGGTTAGCACTGCTGTCGCACAGCGCCAGGGACCCAGATTCAATTCTGTCTGTGTGGAGTTTGTACATTCTCTCCACGTCTGCGTGGGTTTCCTCTGAGTGCTCCGGTTTCCTCCCACACTCCAAAGATGTGCAGGTTAGGTTGATTGGTGAAATTGCCCTTTAGTGTCAGGAGGACTAGCTAGAGTAAGTAGGTGGGGTTATGGGGATAGGGCCTGGGTGGGATTGTTGTCAGTGTAAGTTTGATGGGCCAATGGCCTCTTCTGCATTGTAGGGATTCTATGATTAATATGGCTTCTCTTACAATTGAAGTGTCATATTTTCTTCACATCCATTCAACATTATTCATGGAATCCAATTTTGAGAAAATTTAATATTTTTGAAGTTCCAAAGCTCTTAGCTGCTATAAAGCTGCATAATTGATTCTTATTTATATTTAAAATGGCCACTTTTTGAGTGTGGAATGATTTAGCTTAGACACAGTGGGTTATTATTGAAATAAATTGTTTACCTGTATAGATACTGGACTGAGAAAATTGTTTTTTCTTTAGTTTATAATGGTGTAATTTATGTCACAGCTCTACTGCAGCTCTGAAATAGGCAGTGATTACATAGAGCTTTTGATGAGATCAGTTGGGGATCAGAATCTCACAATAGTTGCAGGGAGATCCATTTATGTTGCTAATACACTGGAATTGCTTTAAACTTCTATAAGCACTTTTCATTTCGATTCTAAAATATAAATAACAAGAGTTATTTGTTTCATATTGTGTGTAATAGAAATTGATGCTGAAATTACACTCATAGAAGGGAAAGGAATCTGTTTGTTACTTAAAGATACTGAATATTCTGCAGCGAGTGTTTCTAATCGCTATTTATGCTCAAAAAACAGTGAAAAACAATTGAGGCAAATTTAACCTGTTTAAAACATGCAACAAAAAGAAAACGAACAATCTGCATTTCACACGTCAGCCTCAGCTCTGTGCTAGCGCTCACAGCTCCAAGTAAATCATGGGTTCAGTTCCGCTCCAGAGCCTTGAGCGCATAATCTAGGCAGTGCTGTACTATTGAAGAGTCCTTCTGAAAAGATAGCAAACCAAGGTATATGCAAAATAACCCCTGTCACTATTCCAGGAAGAGTTCTCCTCATCTCCTGGACTAAATTTATCCTTCAACCAACATCTAAAAACCTGATCATTTGATTATTTATCTTAATGCTGTCCATGGGCCATTTTGTTACGCTCACGTTAGCTTCCGAGTTTGCTACGTTGATAACTTAGCAGAATAATTTTCTTGGTTGTGAAATGCTTTGTGAAAGGAACCACATCAATGCAAGTTCTTCTTTCCTTCTCTCTTTCCCTTTTCCAGCTTTCTGAGAGATGGTTTTATTCTATACTGATTGGGCTCCATAGATATAGAAACACAGAAGATAGGAACAGGGGGAGGCCTTTGGCCCTTCGAGCCTGCTCCGACATTCATCACGATCATGGCTTGAGAGCCCTAGGCTATGCACATGTTCCAGAATGTACTGGACAGACTGAGTAAATGCATGAAATATTCAATGTTGTAATATGCCTTAAAAGGATACCAGCACAACACCACTGGAAGGGAAGAGTGTCACATGACGCAGCTTTAGTTTCACGTCTGCTCTGAGCTGACCACAGAGACACAGCTCTGATTTTTTCAAGCTTTATACCTGTGTAGAACTGTTCTAATGTGCCTAGTCTTAATAAATGAACCCACAACATGTTTACTGTAAAGGTCCTTTTACTCTTCACACAAACTGGTCTCGGATGCCACTAATAACTGTGGATGTCTCTCTCTTGCCGGTGTTCAACTCATAACCCGGAAGTGTCACGCTGGGACAGCTTTGCAAGAGAGAAGGAGAAAGACTCACTGTTTATTCCTGACCAATGACCTCACCCTTATGACCCTAGAGTTACCCTGGCTGCCGCCTACGACCGTGTGTCCTCTTACTTGTAGGTAGTAAAATACAACCCAGAAGTGCCACATTGGGACAGCTTCACAAGAGAGAGAGAGGGAGAGAGAGGGACCAGTGTATATTCTTGACCAGTAGACCCCCTTGAGTGAGCAGTTTCAAAGTGCCCAGCCCCTTAATGGTTCTGTACCCCGGGACTATGTTCTGGCTTTTTAGTGACTCACCAAGATGGATGATGAGAGAGAGAGATTTGATCAGTTTCAATGACAAAGAGCCAAACTGTTTTAGAGGGTACCTGCTGGGCTGCTAAGTGTCCCAAGGTGATTTCCTGGAACTGCTAAATGTTTTCCCATTAGTGGAGGCATTATTCTATAGAGCTGGGGTAAGACTTGTTACCATTTCCATTGTCTCTTCTGTCGGTGGTCAGGATTATTGACACCCCTCTGCATAATCTTGTCAGGTAGCTTTGCCACAACTCATGGCCCCCTTTGTTCACTCCTTGGTTGGTCTGGTGGTGTACATTCCGATGTCTGGCTTGCAGCCATTTTGCTTGAATGTAACCTTTTAAAATAAATACTGTCTTTAAAATGACCATTGTTCCACTTGAAATTGGCCATGTTGTATCAGTTTTAACATAATGTCTGTGTATCCGATGGAGTTCATCCAAATGATGGATTTGTTGCATCTTACATTACCAAATCGCTTATGAAAGATTGGTTCCCTGTGTCTTGTACATTTAATAAGCCCCAGGTATTATATCATGTTAATAACATGACACTCAACAGGACCAAACTTCTGGTACACTCCTGGTGTACATCCAACCCTTTTCCAATAACTTATGTAGCACCTAGTTTGAAGTGGAACCTTCATTAATCCCAAATGAGGTCAGTGCGCCAAGTGGGTATGATTTTAGTGAGGGGGTTTCTCAAGTCCAAATCTATCTTGGTCCTCTCCCTTACAGACTTACTTCCTCTTTTAGCTGGAATCCTGTACTGTGTTTTGTAACATCTACTCCTAGTCAATGCTGAAAACTGTGGTGCAAGTAGCCATCAGCTTGTTAAGACTGCAGAACCTCTTCCAAGCCTGAAAGGTATTCCAGAGCCGGCAATGGTGATTCCTGATGGATGCTTCCTGACATTTGTACTGGAATGCTGCCCTGCAAAGTTTTAAAGTCCACATGATGGTTTAATGAGTTTAATCCAAAGAGTAACTGAGAAATACAGGTCAAGAAGGTTGAAGTGGATGGGACTTGTTAAATTGCCCGTTATTGTCCCAAGATGTGTAGGTTAGGGGGATTAGTGAGGTAAATGGGTGGGGGTATAGGTATTGGGATTGGATAAGATGCTCTAATGAAGAGTCATGCAGACTCAATGGGCTCAATGGCCTCCTTTTGCACTGTAGAGATTTTATGATTTGACCATTCAAAGTTACAATTTGCATCCATACCTCTGGTTTAAGATGGTACTCATGATGTGGAGATGCCGGCGTTGGACTGGGGTAAACACAGTAAGAAGTCTCACAACACCAGGTTAAAGTCCAACAGGTTTATTTGGTAGCAAAAGCCACTAGCTTTCGGAGTACTGCTCCTTCGTCAGGTAAGTGGGAGTTCTGTTCACAATGTCCCGATGTCTCGAGGCATGGTACATTGGGGAGACTATGCAGACGCTACAACAATCACCAGGCAAGAGTGAATGAACACCGCTCGACAATCACCAGGCAAGAGTGTTCTCTTCCTGTTGTGGAGCACTTCAGCAGTCACGGGCATTCGGCCTCTGATCTTCGGGTAAACATTCTCCAAGGCGGTCTTCACAACACAAGACAACGCAGAGTCGCTGAGCAGAGACTGACAGCCAAGTTCCGCACACATGAGGATGGCCTCAACCGGGATCTTGGGTTCATGTCACACTATCTGTAACCCCCACGACTTGCCTGGGCTTGCAAAATCTCACTAACTGTCCCGGCTGGAGACAATGCACATCTCTTTAACCTGTGTTTAACCCTCTCTCGACTTACATTGTCTGTACCTTTAAGGCTTGATTACCTGTAAAGACTCGCATTCCAACCATTATTTTGTAAATTGAGTTTGTGTCTTTCTATGCCCTGTTTGTGAACAGAACTCCCACTTACCTGATGAAGGAGCAGCGCTCCAAAAGCTAGTAGCTTTTGCTACCAAATAAACCTGTTGGACTTTAACCTGGTGTTGTGAGACTTCTTAAGATGGGACAACAGACTAAGGTTAATATTTATGATCACTGGTGGGGAGAGTTGCATGTTCAGCTGGGGGTACCTCCCCTTCGGATCAAATATCTTGACAATGTTTGCTGGTAAGGTTCAAGGAAATGACGCCCATTTGTTCCAGATACTGGAGGAGTCTGGCATAATGGGACTATATGTGCTTGCCTGATTACCAGGTTAGTTAATTCATTGACATTTGATGATATGTTAAAGTCTGCTTATTTAAAGTTTAAAGTTTATTTATTAGTGCCACAAGTCAGCTTACATTAACACTGCAATGAAGTTACTGTTGTTAAGTGTAACCTAGAGGTTGCACATAATTATAATTTTAGCAAATAGAATTGAACTGCTGTCTTCTGAACATTTACTTTTATAATATTTTAGAGAAAAACAAATTAAGTTGTAGAAGAACATCTTTACATTGCTAAAGTTTAGATATCAGACTGTGTTTGTACTAGGTCCCATCATGGTTAATTGCTGGAGCACAGTATTTTAGGGAGATGAATGCAACAGCATTCTGCTCCACCACTACCACTTCCATTTGTCATTCCTTAGCCAGGCTTTATAATTCACATAATGTCCCATCCTGCAACTCATTATTAGCTATGCCTGAACCAAATTGGAGTGAATGATGCAGTGTGCTGTAAGAGGCTCGGGCCATGGTGCTCAGTGTCTTCCCTTCTGTTTCCTGTTCTTTTAGACACCTATAGGACCGTTTTAGACACCTATAGGACCAAATGCAATGGGCATTTGTGAGATAACTGCCTCTAGGATAGTCCGAACAAATTAGTGCCTGACTATATTGTGATGTTAGTGTACCTTTAAGAGTTTTTTTTAATTCATGCTCACAGTCTTAGTGATGTCATTGTTGGGAGGAGGAAAAACTTTGGGAAGTTCAGGTGACAGGGATTTCATTTTCAGTTTCAGTTTGGAGCTGTAGGTTTGAATTTTAGTTTTTAGAAGGGACAGCAAGCTGAAATGAAGTGTTTTCCCCCTCTCCCTGTTGTTTTGAAAATTCTGTTAGTTAGCTGACAACAAGAACTTATTTTCCTGAAGAGTGAAAACATGCTGTTGTTGCGGACTGGACCCGAGTCTCTCTGGTGTTTTGGGAAGCTGCCTTGTCTTCAAACTGTTCTCAGTCTCGAGCATTTAACTACAGAATTCAACTAACGACCTCGATCCCAGTATCATGTGAGTATCAGTGTGTGCTGTGTTAAACCTGTGAAAAGGGTCTTTTGTCTATGGGAGGTTTTGATTGGGACAGCTTATATTTATTCATTAAGGTTATATTATCATGATTGTTTGTAATTGATAAAAGTTCTTGCTAATTTTCTTACTATACATATTAACTGTATCCTTAAATAAACTTTGTTTGATAAAAGCTCACTCGTGGTTTAGGTTGGAGGGTCACAGTTTTTTTTTAACTGGTCGGTGCAACATCGTGGGCCGAAGGGCCTGTTCTGCGCTGTAATGTTCTATGTTCTATGTTCTACTTGAATCATACCTGAAGTGAAACATCTCATGCTTATCCTAGCAAAATTCAAAACGCAAAACTTATGGTTCAGCTGGCCTTCATAAAACACTTTGGAGTTTCTAACCTGCTCCATAACAATACTGACAAATCCCCAGGGCCTGATGGAGTCTATCCAAGGCTGCTCAGGGAGACGAGAGATGAAATCGCTGGGCCTCTGACGCAAATCTTTGTCTCGTCACTGGACGCAGGTGAGGTCCCAGAGGATTGGAGGATAGCTAATGTGGTCCTGTTATTTAAGAAGGGGAGGAAGGATAACCCGGGTAATTATAGGCCGGTGAGCTTGACGTCCGTGGTGGGGAAGTTGTTGGAGAAGATTCTTAGAGATAGGATGTATGCGCATTTAGAAAGGAATAAACTCATTAACGATAGCCAGCATGGTTTTGTGAGAGGGAGGTCATGCCTCACTAACCTGGTGGAGTTTTTTGAAGAAGTGACCAGAATGGTTGACGAGGGAAGGGCCATGGATGTCGTCTATAGGGACAAAGTCCCTCATGGTAGGCTGGTGAAAAAGGTTGGATCTCATGGGATAAAGGGGGAGGTGGCTAGATGGGTGGAGAACTGGCTTGGTCATAGAAGACAGAGGGTGGTAGTAGAAGGGTCTTTTTCCGGCTGGAGGCCTGTGACTAGTGGTGTTCCACAGGGCTCTGTATTGGGACCTCTGCTGTTTGTGATTTATATAAACGATCTGGAAGAAGGTGTAACTGGGGTGATCAGTAAGTTTGCGGATGACACAAAATTGGCAGGACTTGCAGATAGTGAGGAGCATTGTCAGAAGCTACAGAAGGATATAGATAGGCTGGAAATTTGGGCAAAGAAATGGTAGATGGAGTTCAATCCTGATAAATGCGAAGTGATGCATTTTGGTAGAAATAATGTAGGGAGGAGCTATACGATAAATGGCAGAACCATAAAGGGTGTAGATACGCAGAGGGACCTGGGTGTGCAAGTCCCCAGATCCTTGAAGGTGACGTCACAGGTGGAGAAGGTGGTGAAGAAGGCATATGGCATGCTTGCCTTTATAGGACGGGGCATAGAGTATAAAAGTTGGGGTCTGATGTTGCAGATGTATAGAACGTTGGTTCGGCCGCATTTGGAATACTGCGTCCAGTTCTGGTCGCCACACTACCAGAAGGACGTGGAGGCTTTGGAGAGAGTACAGAGGAGGTTTACCAGGATGTTGCCTGGTATGGAGGGGCTTAGTTATGAGGAGAGATTGGGTAAACTGGGGTTGTTCTCCCTGGAAAGACGGAGGATGAGGGGAGACTTAATAGAGGTGTATAAAATGATGAAAGGCATAGATAGGGTGAATGGTGGGAAGCTTTTCCCCAGGTCGGTGGTGACGTTCACGAGGGCTCATAGGTTCAAAGTGAAGGGGGGGAAGTTTAACACAGATATCAGAAGGACATATTTTACACAGAGGGTCGTGGGGGCCTGGAATGCGCTGCCAGGCAAGGTGGTGGAGGCGGACACACTGGGAACGTTTAAGACTTATCTAGATAGCCGTATGAACGGAGTGGGAATGGAGGGATACAAAAGAATGGTCTCGTTTGGACCAGGGAGCGGCACGGGCTTGGAGGGCCGAAGGGCCTGTTCCTGTGCTGTATTGTTCTTTGTTCTTACTATCAAACAACTTAATAGATTGCTACAGCATCTCGTTCATTTGTCATTAAATTGAATGGTATTAATTTTATTCGTTTGTGAGTTGTTGATATTCTGTTATTGTTGTTCTGGGTCTTAGATGAGGTGTCCATGATATGGATTTACAGACACTGCTGGAGGCAAAGCTGTGGGTAAATTTTACCTTTATTGAACATTATACAATGTGCAGTACAAGGCTGAGCATGAGGTTCTACATAGAACTATTTTAATTTATTGATTTGTGGGACAAGGGTGTCACTGGCTGGCCAGCATTTATTGCCCATCCTTAGTTGCCCTTGAGAAGGTCGTGGTGAGCTGCTGCCTTGAAATGCTGCAGTCCATGTGCTGTGGATTGACCCACAATGTCACAGCGAATGATACAACTGAGTGGTTTGTGAGGCCATTTCAGAGGGCAGTTGAGAGTCAACCACATTGCTGTGGCTCTGGAGTCACATGTAGGCCACACTAGATAAGGACAGCAGATTTCCTTCCCTAAAGGAGATTAGTGAACCACATGGGTTTTTCTGACAATCAACAATGGTTTCCTAATCATCAGTACATTCTTAATTCCAGATATTTTTTATTGAATTCAAATTCTACTGTTGGCTGTGGTGGGATTCGAACCTGGGTTCCCAGAACGTTAGCTGATATTGGATTAATACTCTAACGATAACATCATTAGACCATAATCTCCCCTCAACATACTCTGTTGCCATGTGATCCTACATCACTGATTATCTAGACTTATCTAGTTTACTTATGTACTTGAAAATTAACGCTTTGTGTTATAGGTTTCAATGGCAAGGACTGCACTTATTGTCCATATATCTAATTGTCCATGAAAAAGTGCTGGCAAGCAACCTTCTTGAATTGCTGTCATCCATGTGGTGCTTATTATATTTTCTCATAGCTGTTTGGTGACTTGCTTCAGAGGCATTGCTGTGGGTCAGGAGTCATGTACAGGCCAGACTGGTAAAGGATGATTGGGGATTAGTGAGCCAGATAGATTTTTATTGCAATCCAGTAATTCCTTAGTCACCAGTATTGATGCTAGCTTTTTATTTAATTAACTGAATTGAAATTCCTCAGCTATCATAATGGAATTTGAACTCATATCTCTGGATCATTAGTCCCAGTCTCTGAATTACAAGCCCAGGAATGTAACCACTATGGTGCCAATGTGACAGTGCTTATTACTGGAGATGTTAGAAACATCTTGGAAACAAAATGTCATCACCTTTCTTCTTTTAAATCCTTCATTTTTAAGTTTTACTTCGAATGATCGTTCTTTGTCGCTGTTATATTAAATTTACTTTCTGTCCTTTAAAGCTGCTTTTAACAAACCAAGTGGGTTATACAGCCCTCATTCTGTTTTAATCACTTGACCTTTCTCATAGCTTTTAACTTTCTACTCAAACAGAATGTGCTCTCCCAAAGATCGATTGCAGACTTCCAAGCTCCTTCAAAAGATAATTCTTGAAATCCTACTTCAAGGGGCATAACCAAATTAACTCTTAAGATGACCAATTTAAGCATAGGGATCACTACGAAAGCTGTCTTTTACCGAAACTGACTTGAACTCATTTTCTTTTCATGCTTTGTGTGTCCTGGTGTTGTGGCTTCTAAAGCTATTCCTCGACATATGAAGACGCTGCTCAAACTGCAGCAGCCTACCAGGACCTGTGAAACATTTTTGTGGGGCTGTACAGCAGCATTCTGCTGATCAAAGTCTTTTTTCAACTTCCTGATGGTCTGTTCCTCCAAATCCTCATTAGCTACACCAACAGCCTGGGCCCCTTGAGACAGAACTGAAGGACTATAAAGAACAAAGAAAATTACAGCCCAGGAACAGGCCCTTCAGCCCTCCAAGCCTGCACCGACCATGTTGCCCGACTGAACTAAAACCCCCTACCCTTCCGGGGACCATATCCCTCTATTCCCATCCTATTCATGTATTTGTCAAGATGCCCCTTAAAAGTCACTACTGTATCCGCTTCCACTACCTCCCCCGGGCAACAAGTTCCAGGCACCCACTACTCTCTGTGTAAAAGAAAATCTGTGTACATCTCCTTTAAACCTTGCCCCTCGTGCCTTAAACCTGTGCCCCCTAGTAATTGACTCTTTCACCCTGGGAAAAAGCTTCTGACTATCCACTTTGTCCATGCCTCTCATAATCTTGTAGACGTCTATCAGGTCGCCCCTCAACCTCTATCGTTCCAGTGAGAACAAATCAAGTTTCTCCAAACTCTCCTTATAGCTAATGCCCTCCATGCCAGGCAACATCCTGGTAAATCTTTTCTGTATCCTCTCCAAAGCCTCCACATCCTTCTGGTAGCGTGGTGACCAGAATTGAACACCATATTCCAAGTGCAGCCTAACTAAGGTTCTATAAAGCTACAACATGACTTGCCAATTTTTAAACTCAATGCCCTGGCCGATGAAGGCAAGCATGCCGTATGCCTTCTCGACTACCTTCTCCACCTGCATTGCCACTTTCAGTGACTTGTGTACCTGTACACCCAGATCCCTTTGTCTATCAATACTCTTAAGGGTTCCTTTCACTTTCATTAATCCTGCCATTAGGGCCTCTAGCAGTCCCTTTAAAAACTGCTGGTTAGGCCGAAGGCAATTGAACCCTAGAACCATAAAAAATTACAGCTCAGAAACAGGCCTTTTGGCCTTTCTTGTCTGTGCCGAACCATTTTTTGCCTCGTCCCACTGACTTGCACTTGGACCATATCCCTCCACACTCCTCTCATCCATGAACCCGTCCAAGTTTTTCTTAAATGTTAAAAGTTTGCCACTTTATCCGATTGCTCATTCCACACTCCCACCACTCTCTGTGTGAAGAAGTCCCCCCTAATATTCCCTTTAAACTTTTCTCCTTTCACCCTTAACCCATGCCCTCTGGTTTTTTTCTCCCCTAGCCTCAGTGGAAAAAGCCTGCTTGCATTCACTCTATCTATACCCATCAAAATCTTGTACACCTCTATCAAATCTCCCCTCATTCTTCTACGCTCCAGGGAATAAAGTCCCAACCTATTCAATCTCTCTCTGTAACTCATCTTCTCAAGTCCTGGCAACATCCTTGTGAACCTTCTCTGCACTCTTTCAACTTTTTTTACATCCTTTATGTAACTAGGTGACCAAAACTGTACACAATACTCTAAATTCGGCCTCACCAATGCCTTATATAACCTTACCATAACACTCCAACTTTTATACTCGATACTCCGATTTATAAAGGCCAATGTATCAAAGGCACTCTTTACGACCATATCCACCTGTGACGTCACTTTTACGGAATTCTGTACCTGTATTCCCAGCTCCCTCTGTTCAACTGCACTCTTCAGAGTCCTACCATTTACCCTGTACGTTATTCTTTTGTTTGTCCTTCCAAAGTGCAATATCTCACACTTGTCTGCGTTAAATTCCATTTGCCATTTTTCAGCCCATTTTTCTAGCTGGTCCAAATCCCTCTGCAAGCTTTGAAAACTTTCCTCACTGTCCACTACACCTCCAATCTTTGTATCATCAGCAAACTTGCTGATCCAATTGACCACATTATCATCCAGATCATTGATATAGATGACAAACAACAATGGACCCAACACCGATCCCTGCGGCACACCACTAGTCACAGGCCTTCACTCAGAGAAGCAATCCTCCACAACCACTCTCTGGCTTCTTCCATTGAGCCAGTGTCTAATCCAATTTACTACCTCCCCATGTATACCCAGCGACTGAACCTTCCTAACTAACCTCCCATGAGGGACCTTGTCAAAGGCCTTACTGAAATCCAGGTAGACAACATCCACCGCCTTCCCTTCATCCACTTTCCTGGTAACCTCCTTGAGAAACTCTAATAGATTGGTCAAACATGACCTACCACCCTAATAAGTCCCTGTCTATCCAAATATTTGTAGATCCTATCCCTTATCACACCTTCCAATAACTTGCCCACCACCGACGTCAAAGTTACTGGCCTATAATTTCCCGGATTTCTTTTGGAACCTTTTTTAAACAACAGAACAACATGAGCCACCCTCCAATCATCCGGCACCTCCCCCGTGAATACTGACATTTTGAATATGTCTGCCAGGGCCCCTGCAAGTTCAACACTAGCTTCCCTCAAGGTCCGTGGGAATACCCTGTCCGGTCCTAGGGATTTATCCAGAAGAGAAAAACACTTTCCCCTGGTTGTGCTAATGTTAGGAGTTGAGGTTAAACTGCCTCATAACAGATTGATGGGTATCCTCAGGGTGTCATGAGGGCTCGAGGGGCAGCATGGTGGCACAATGGTCAACACTGCTGCCTCACAGCGCCAGGGACCCGGGTTCGATTTCCCTTTCGGGTCACTGTCTATGCGGAGTCTGCACGTTCTCTCCGTGTCTGCATGGGTTTTCTCCAGGTGCTCCAGTTTCCTCCCACAGTCTGAAAGACATGCTGGTTAGGTGCATTGCCCAAGCTAAATTCGCCCCCAGTGTACCTGAACAGGCGCTGGGGTGTGGCGACTAGGGGATTTTCACAGTAATTTCATTGCAATTTTAATGTAAGCCCACTTGTGGCAATAGATAAACTTTAAACGGGAAGTGAGTGGCATCCAGTTTGACAGTTGGGTCAATGAATACATGAGAATGATGCCAAAAACTAATCCCTCCAGCAGTTATTTTCGACCTGAAGAACAGGCATGATGGGGACTAATGTCTCTGCACCACCCCAGCCCATCCACCCACTCCAATGATTTAATTGCATTCCTAGATAAAATATGGGAACTGGTGTTAGCATGTGACTTAAATTACTTCTAAACTCTTGCTTATTACCATATTGCATAATAGATATGATAGCTCTCTCAACAAATATGCTTAGAAAATCAGATGCTCCTGCAATTGGACAAGAAAGACTCTCACTTGCCCAATCTCCTTCCATCATTTGTCATAGAATCATGGAATAGAATCCCTACAGTGCAGAAGGAAGCCATTCGGCCCATCGAGCCTGCACCGACAACAATCCCACCCAGGCCCTATCCCCATAACCCCATGTTGTCCGTCTAATGCTCTCATTTCTGAACTTGATCAAAGCATGTACCTTTCTAATGATTAGAACAATGGAGGGATTAATCAGCTTTTAATTTCATTTTATTTCTGAAAGCTTAAAAATACGTAAAACAGATATTGAGTAAACAAATTAGCATTGCCAGTTCAAACCACAAAGACTTATGTGGCTTGCCTTCCTATATTTTGATTGATCAGGTCTGATTGCCAAATGATAGCTGATCTGCCCATAAATATGACATAGAATCATAGAATCCTACAGTGCAGAAAGAGGCCACTCGGCCGAACGAGGCTGCACCAACCACGATCCCACCCGGGCCCTATCCCTATAACCCCACGTATTTACCCTGCTATTCCCTCTGACACTAAGAGGCAACTTAGCATAGCCAATCAACCTAACCCGTACATCTTTGGACATGTCAATGGAAAGTTTTGCAATGTGCTGGGGCAGGGTGCTGTGGTTTGACAGAATTTATTGTGGGTCCAGTAACGATATAAAGAAAGACTCAACCTGTTGAAGCAAAATGCACCCACTTAAAGCAGGGACAATTTCATCTTCTGAAAAATGACAATCATCGTCCGATTGCTGCTTCGCTAAACCTTCCCCCTGACTCAGCGCCACTCTGTATTTCTTGCCAGGACTTCTAAGCTCAACCTCACCAGAAATCCAGAGCTCAGTATCCCTCGGAGAGCTCCATCAAAGCTAAGTTAAGTTGAGGGAAGACAGGACACACCCCCTTTTCATAACACTAACTGCCATATGGTAAATTTGAATATTAGTGCCCTATCTTGCGCATTGCTTGTTGCATGTCACATTTATCAGATGCACATCAGCAAGTCTCACACAAATTCACGAGCCTTCAATGGAAGCACGTACTATTAAACTCCCCTTCCAGGTGCATGTCAGGCGCATGGCTCACTACACCCAGAAATGATGCAAGTATTTGGAAGGACAGCTCCCATCCAGGTCTTAGGAGGGAGCCCTGGAGATTGTGGGCATTGTCCTCTCTCAGAACATTGGGGATGAGAGTGTGGGTTGGATCAAAGAAGGATGGCCTCTGTTTCACTCTTTTCCTCCACCTATCTTTCACTTACAGCTCTTCCAAGGAGCTGGCCACGGCAGTTAGAGTGTCTGAGGCTTTCTGGATAGTCTCTGCACTCAATGGCTGCCTTGCTATTTTCTGTAAAAACTACTGCTGGGAATGGGGGAAGTGGGGGGTGGCGGGAGTGAGGGTGGGGGAAGTGGGGGGCAGAACTGGGAGGGTGGGAAGTAGGCTAGGACATGATTTAAATATTTACATAATGCTGCTTCCTGATACACGCAAACCCATCAGGTTCTAATGAGTGGTGAATTGCAGTAAAACCCTTCCAAGCTCAAACAGAGCAGCCAGGTGTGCGCCATCATTTTAACGCTCATGTCTCCCAGTTTGTGCTCATCACAGCCGGTTAATACTTTTCACTGTGTCCCAATAGATGTGACAATAATAAATCAATTCAACAAAATTCACTCCATGTTGTGTACAATAAAACAGACATGCCCACAGTATTAACAAGTAGATGATGAAACCTCACTAACACTTCATTCTACATAACATGAAATATCCTGCCTTGACTGTTGCATTCACCTGCAAGAGAATTTCGCTTTAAACCCATTGCACAGTAAGCAGGTACGGCAGGCTAGGATTTTGAGCGAATTTTCTTGCATCGCGCATTTAAAAAAATTTCCGATGTTTAATGTCAAAGCTGATGACAACTCAAATCCCAAATAATATATCATCTTCATTTCTTCTGTTTTCATGTTCTTTGACAATTGGTGATATGCTGATTCATTGAAGATGAAAGACAGGATCAAGTTCAACATTGGCAATCCTCGGTTATTCCAATCATTCAACCAGCAGTGAATCCCAATGAATATAAGCCAAAAATGTCATCATCGACATATCAGTCATGGTCTGCACATCAGAAATATAGTAATATCAAAAATATAGCAAAATATAGTACATCAAAATATAATCAAAAGAATGTTTGCATTTAAAGATTGCATACACAAAAATTAATAAAATATTCAAATATATGCAAATTGCATTACTTCTATGACAATATTTTTTTGAAATCTATCCTCTGCTTTTAATTCTGCATTTTGGATAAATGTTACTTGATATGCAAATACGCTTAAATTAAACATTTAATCATAATGAAATAGATAATGGACGGAATTTTCCCATCCTGCCTGCCACGGGAATCGTAGTGGGGGGGCGGGGGGGGAGTGCAGACAATGCAATGGTCCGTTGACCTCGGGCAAGATTTTCCGGTTTTGGGGTGAGCGCGGCCGGAATATCCCACCTAATGGCTGGAATTCTCTGGTCTCGTATGCCCTGCTACCACTGCCAGCGAGAACAGAGAATTTGGCGCTCAGCCAGATCTCTGTTCACAGCAGCGGAACTGGAGAATCCCAGCCACGGGCGAGGTCGGAGAATTCCGGCCAATGTTCCTCCTGACGGCCGACACACATTAATCAGTTATATTTCTGTATTCTCAACTGAGGACAAGGCTATGTTAGAGTATAGTTTGTGTAGACTGTATTAGTTAAAACATCGGCAGGTAAAGAGCTCTCAGCCTCAGCTGCACGAATGAAAAGGCAACAAGTGGAAGTTAATACATTCCCAGAAGGATTTGAGAGAAGATGAGATGCAAATCGCTCCTGATTGTTTTAATACTTCGAACAGCTGGCATGCAATGGAGGAGGCAGACGCTTGGTTTCATAATCAGGTATTATCAGGGAGTAAAATAATTCTATTAGAACCACATTGGTATGGAAAATGCACACAAGCTCTGCCAACAAACGCTCCAGGGAGCATCCAGCAGCGACCTGTACTCCTGACCCGTTGGATGCCCCCAGTAGATAAATTATCATGCAAATCCCACAAGAGATCTTTATTGTGTTCAGTTACGCAGGACTTCACTGATATTACTTTGAGGATGTTTTTGTTTGCTAACCAGCAGTGGCGGTGTTGCTGACAGCATCCCAGGACACATGGAAATACATTTACTTCAAAAGGCAACATGGCCTAGATTTTAATATATTGGAATGACTAAGAAGCTTTGACAAATTATTTACGTTTCTTGACACAATGAGGACAACATACCTGTTGTCCGATCTCTTGAAATATTATGAAAAGCACAAGAAATGTACACTCCTGTACATTGGGTTCTTGTTTCTTGGGTGTATCTTTCAAAATATGTGCCAGACACCTGGGTTCGATTCCCGGCTTGGGTCGCTGTCTGTGTGGAGTTTGCATGTCCTCCCCATGTCTGCGTGGGTTTACTTTGGGTGCTCCGGTTTCCTCACACAGTCCAAAGATGTGCGGGTTAGGTGGATTGGCCATGCTAAATTGCCCCTTAGTGTCAGGAGGACTAGCTAAGGCAAATACATGGGTTATGGGGATAGGGCCTCGATGGGATTGTGGTTGGTGCAGACTCGATGGGCTGAATAGCCTCCTTCTGCACTGTATGATTTTATGATTCTATAAAATGTATCCAGCGGTTCATGTATGACATAAGCTGATGCCAAGCTGAACAATCAAGACAATCCCCCATTTGATTCTGATGTTTGCCGATTGGTTGCCTTCAACCAAGTCAATCGTGGGCCTTTGTCATTAAATTTAATTTTCCCCAAGTAGGGAAGGATTTGATGACCTCTGCAGTGCAAGTGCTCTGAAGAAAGATGAAGACACGATCAAATTTACTTACCCAAAGGAAGGTAAAACTGAGCTAACTTCAAAGTGTTCTCCTCCGGAGGATTCCAGAGGTCTGGCAGTGACATTTTCATAGATGAGCTGTTGAATGGTGAAGACAGAGTTATCACATTCTGAGACAGAATACAGGAATGAGATAGAGAATCTGGCGAACTGGTATGACAACAATAATCTCTTCTTCAATGTCAACAAAAGAAGGAGATTGTCATCGACTTCAGGAAGCGTAAAGAAGAACATGCCCCTGTCTACATCAATGGGGATGAAGTAGAAAGGGTCGAGAGCTTTAAGTTTTTAGATGTCCAGATCACCAACAACCTGTCCTGGTCCCTCCATGCCGACACTATAGTTAAGAAAGCCCATCAATGCCTCTACTTTCTCAGAAGACAAAGGAAATTTGGCATGACAGCTACGACTCTCACCAACTTTTACAGATGCACCAGAGAAACCATTCTTTCTGGTTGTATCACAGCTTGGTATGGCTCCTGCTCTGCTCAAGACTGCAAGGAACTACAAAAGGTCATGAATGTAGCCCAATCCATCACGCAAACCAGCCTCCCATCCATTGGCTCTTTCTACACTTCCCACTGCCTCAGCAAAGCAGCCAGCATAATTAAAGACCCCATGCACCCAGACATTCTCTCTTCCGCCTTCTTCCTTCGGGAAAAAGATACAAACATCTGAGGTCACGTACCAACCGACTCAAGAACAGCTTCTTCCCTGCTGCTGTCACTTTTGAATGGACTTACCTTGCATTAAGTTGATCTTTCTCTACACCCTAGCTATGACTGTAACACTACATTCTGCACTATCTCGTTTCCTTCTCTATGAACAGTATGCTTTGTATAGTGCGCAAGAAACAATACTTTTCACTGTATACTAATACATGTGACAATAATAAATCAAATCAAATCAAATTCAGGTGCATGGACTTTGAGCAATATGCGTCCAGGATGCAACTTAATAATGAAATCATAGACATCATCATAGAAACCCTACAGTGCAGAAGGAGGCCATTCGGCCCATCGAGTCTGCACCGACCACAATCCCACCCAGGCCCTATCCCCACATATTTACCCGCTAATCCTACACATCCCAGGACTCTAAGGGGCAATTTTTAACCTGACCAATCAACCTAACCCACACATCTTTGGACTGTGGGAGGAAACCGGAGTACCCGGAGGAAACCCACGCAGACACGAGGAGAATGTGCAAACTCCACCCAGACAGTGACCCAAGCCGGGAATCGAACCTGGGACCCTGGAGCTGTGAAGCAGCAGTGCTAACCACTGTGCTACCGTGCCGCCCTAAATGGTGAGCCAAGTAAACATGTTCACCTTCCACGTGCACTCAGATAGACCACTATAATACAGAGCTTCTGCAAAGCGACAATCATCGTCGGATGATTGGTTCCCACGTCCTGACAGTGCTCCACATCTCTGACCAAATCTTCCGAGGCCAACCTCTCCAGATACACGGAGCGCAGCATCCATTGGAAAGCTCCATTGCACTTCTGCAGCATTGGGGGAAAAGGAAGGACGTGCTTTCTTTTTGTGACACTACCTGTGACCAGTAAGTTTAAAATTCCAGAGTCAATGTTAGTGAGTGGTAGGTGGGTGAGGTAACTGGATAGGCTTTGATTTGATTTATTATTGGCACATTTATTGGAATACAGTGAAAAATATTGTTTCTTGCAAGCTATGAACATTCTGTTCATAGAGTACATAGGGGAGAAGGAAAGGAGATGGTTCAGAATATAGTGTTGCAGTTAGAGATAGGGTGAAGAGAAAGATCAGATTCGATGGTAGCATGGAAGAAGCTGTTCTTGAGTCAGTTGGCACGTGTCCTCAGACCTTTGTATCTTTTAACCGATAGAAGAAGGTGGAAGAAAGTATGTTCGAGTTTTGAGGGGTCCTTGATTATGCTGGCTGGCAGGTAGGTGAGGTTGCAGGTTGGTGTGGTGGTGGGGGAGAGGGGGGAGGGGTAGGGTGGCCAGTGGGCGATGTAGCAGGTAGGAGTTGGCTGGTGGATTGAAAGGGTAATTGGGTTGGAGAGTCAGTTCAAGGGTATAGATGGTGGGGGTAGTCAAGTAAGGTCAGGGATGTAGTTGGGGCGGGTTAGATTGGGGGTAATCAAGTGGATCAAGGGGGAAATCAGTGGTAATCAGGTGTAGTTCTACGGGTCATGGGGATAGGAGTGGGGGGGCATGGGTAGACATGGGGTGGGATTTTTCACCGCCCCGCCACTCGCCCTCCCCTCCCCTGCGGTGACAGGGCTGACCCGCCTTTGGAAGGTGGCGGCAGCTTCCAGTCCCAGCGTTGTCAAAGGGGTTTTTCCTTGTTTGCACCCATTCTCGCCAGGGAACCCACGGCGAGGGTGACTGTTGGCATGATTAGAAGATCCCACTGGCAGGAACAGCATGAAAATCCCGTCCGTGGAGTCAGTGTGAGTTCTAGAATTATCTTGGAGTTAGATGAGGTATTTTCTGTCAAACAGTTCCTGGGTAACAATTCAAGTAAGTCTCGCTGAATTGTTTGAAGTCTCTGATTCTCGCTATGAGTTGGAGATATTTGTACAGGGTCCCAGGGGCCTGGAAGTTGCCTGTCAGAACTTCATAGCGGCCCACCAATTTCCACAGAGGTCTGGGCCTCAAGACATCTTCAGTGTCCCAATGCACTTCATGGGTTGGACATCCAGGCCACAATTCTCCCATCCCTGCTGCGCTGGGGATTCTCGTGTTGGCCGATTTGCGGTGTTCGCGCATGTGTTCATGCCCCGCTAGCACCTCCCAGTGCCAGATTTCCGGCAGCGTCAGATCCATGTCGGAAATAGGCGGGGAGGCGCAAAGACTATTTAAATGGACGTTTTAATATAATTTGAATACAATTAGTGGACCCAGGACTGAAGTTTCCGGGCTTGCTAGTATTCCCCCCCCCCCCCCCGCCCCGCCAGAGTGGTTCACTCCAGCAGGGATTACAGTAGCTCCCCACTAACGGGGAATTAGCAGCCCGAACCCGCTGGAGTAAAGGGAAGGCAACTGGGGCACCGGCAGCTCATGTGCCAATCTTGGTGCTGACAGATCGCCGCATGTGCTGTGACCCGCTCGGCGCTATGCTACCAGTGTCTCCACATGCAAGTGACCTCTGCAGTGCACAGAGTGTGGGAGATTCTTCTCTGAACTCCCACTGAAAAAACCAGCATGAGATACTCCAGTTTTTTGGGGAGTATTCCGGCCCTGGTCTCCAAGAGATCTGGAGACCAAAAGATCTGGGCCAATATGTCTCTATCCTGTGCATCAAGCTGAGCCAAATCTTTGAATTATCATTCATATTTTCTGACAATGGGTTTACTCTATCATAGGGGAGATGCTTGTAAAAACCCACTATAGCAAAATACAAAGAGTTGATGAATGTATTAGATGGGGGCACATTTAAAAAAAGGTTTTTGCATCTTTACTGATGGAAGATTAAATGGTATGTAATTCTTGTCACCCTATTTCTACCGGGGCAAAAGTGAGAGGTAAAGCATAAGTAATTTCAGATTATAAATAGCTCTTCCACAATTTCCATTCTGTCATTAAATTCTGGAGGAGGTGAAGGTGCCACCAAGCTCCTTGCTAGTTTGCATGCCTGAGTGAAAGATTGCTGTCAAAGTGATGTTTTAACATATGTATGATAAAACAGATGCAAAGGTTTTTTTAATGTGAAAATACCATTCTGTTCATGTGGTTCAAAGCTTCTCTGCACTATCTAATTGTTTAGGGTCTCAATTCCTCCCCAAAGTACTATTTTTATTGTGTAAACTTTTCATAAGATTCCACAAAAAGCCTCACGGGAGATCCACTTAGAACTTCTGAAATGGGTATTTGCATATTTAAAAATACGCAGTCATTGTAATGACAAGGTAAATGGTTCAATTAAATTTATAATGTATTATATGATTATTAACTCAGAATAACTTACGATGATATGACTTTATTGCTTGTCAGGGCACAGCTTTTCCTTTTGAGAGCAACTATTTCCTTGAAATTATGCCATTGGATAACAATGCATGAAGATTTGGAGTGGCATTCTCCCATGGCCCTGCCAGTGGGCTCAATGGTGGGTGAGGGAGGAGAATTTGGCTTGAGCTGAAAAATTGGTGTCATGCAGGTGTGGATTTCCCATGGGTGCCCACCATGATAGATCAGGAAACCCACTGAAGGCCAGTGTGAAACTGATTTGTATCCTGTTAGTGGGCTGCAGTAGAAGGCCCGACTAGAATCTTCCTTTCTATACCCGATTGTCCACGACACCAGTGGGAAAATACACTATTGGCAAACATTGGAATTAGTTAGAAGTCTCAAACACCAGGTTAAATTCCAACAGGTTCATTTGGAATCACAAGCTTTCAGAGCACTGTTCCTTTATCAGGTGAGTGGAGAGGTAGGTTCACAAACATGGCATATATAGACAACTGTGTCTTTGCCTGTATATGCCAAGTTTGTGAACCTATCTCTCCACTCACCTATTGAATGAGCAGTGCTCCGAAAATTCATGATTTCAAATAAACCTGTTGTTGTGAGACGTCTTACTGTGCCCATCCCAGTCCAACGCCAGCATCTCCATAAACATTGGAATAACATGGCATGCTGATGTCAGAACTCACGAGCAATACCTGGGGCTGCTTCCAGAGTTCAAAATGAGGATGCCAGCAACCCTGGACCCCAGAGCACCATAGCACTGTTCCTGGAGATACATCTTCTTTCTCAGATGGTCCATCTTCCAACCTCAAAATGCTCCTAGAGATCTGTCTTCATTTTCAGGAGATCCATTTTCTTCCTTCAATAGTGGGTCAGTGATGTTGGGTGCCATTTCATTATGGTGTCCAGAATCAATGGAGGAATACACTCCATCAGGCCTGCCCC
Organism: Mustelus asterias; assembly: GCF_964213995.1. Classification (NCBI taxonomy): domain Eukaryota; kingdom Metazoa; phylum Chordata; class Chondrichthyes; order Carcharhiniformes; family Triakidae; genus Mustelus; species Mustelus asterias. Next base: position 33,759,492 of record NC_135825.1, on the reverse strand, counting down.
ACCATGGGATATGGCCCAAAACACTCAGGTATATAATTAATGAGTTCGGGGGTCAGAAGATATGGCATGGTTTCCCGTCGCCCTCCATAGCAGGAAACATTCCATGTTCCCATCCTCACTTTGGGACTTAGTACCAGATGGGAGAATGGTGTCCTTAGTTGTGGGGACTAAATTAGATAACCCTGAAGATGAACTTGGGAATTGTGTTATGGAATTAAGTCACACTCTTGCTTCTGAGTTTGTCAAATTTGTGCTGTCTGCTCAGTAGCATTATTGCAGTGTGAAACAGATACTAACTGCTGTTGAATGGTTGCACAGCTCAGGGGGAGGTGTAAAATTGTGAAATCCTCGCACCAATTAAAACTAGCCCACAAGTCTTTAAAGGGAAGTTGTATTCTGGCTGCAATAATTCCACAGCCATTCCACAACTAATTGTGATCTCGCAATAACACAAGAAAGTTACAACATGAGGGAGAGATTTATCAATAGTGCACTGGATGTCTTGGTTGAGGATGTGCAGAGGAGGAGAGATGTGTTCTATCCACAGGGAATGCAAAGGCATTACGACAAACTCCCAAAAGGCAGTGGGACAAGAACGTGGTGGCAAAAGGTACCAGAAGTCAAGTTTCAAGCCTCTGGATGTAGTGCTGAAAAAAATTCAATGAACACAAACGAGTAGCCAAGGTGAGTGAATGATTTTCAAATGCCATATCTTACCAAGTGCACGATGAGCTTCAGAAACTACTCATTGCACCATAGCCCATCCCACCCTCATTAACAATCTCCATCAGTTACAACTCATGCCTAACATTTATAGCTTTACCTCACTTAGCAATGCTGCAGGTATCACAACCACATCTCATAACTTGTGCACATTGCCAACTATTCTGGCATGACAGCTACATCACCCACACAGATTGCACGACACGCACAGACACACTTTCTCCACTCTTGTAAGACAAGTTGCTGCACAACCAAATGTTGGAGGACAGGTATGGCTACATGCCCTGACCACCATGCAGGAGATGATGCTCATTATTATCAGAGGGTGCATGACTGGCCCGAGGCCAGTATTGAGAAAGTGATTCTATTATCACATCTAATTTTCTCATTGCTCTCTGCTCCCTCATCTCACAGTCTCTCCTGATTTGCAAGCTGCTGATGGTGCAAGCATTTACCTCTTACTTTTCCTCCCTGATAATCCTACCCCTGAGCCTTTTCCCTTTCAGACACCCAAGTATAGCAACCTGGCCAGGTAGTGGTGGAAGAGAAACAGGTGGAAAAACAAGAAGTCGGTGCTGATGAGCGAGTACCCTCAGTCGATCTCAAACTCACAGCCATCAGTTCAGGTACTGACACTGAGCAAATTTCAAGGATAGCTTAGAGGTGCGGTATGCATGTGGTATGACTGCAGGCAGTCAGGGAAGGGGAGTGGGTTTAATGGGTGCTAACTCCCAGGAACGCAAGGTCTATTACAGAGGACTGCAAAGGGGTAGGCCACAGAAGAGGGCTGAACTGTATGCACAGATGCATTGGCAGGCTTCCCAGAAACCTGCAGTCAATGCTGAGATGCACGGAGGATTCCGGCATCAACTTGGCACTGACCTTTGGCGCAGAAATGGGAGCACGTATTTACCAGTATGGAATGGGTGGTCAACACTATCAGCAAACTTGTGGAACAAACCCTGAGCCAGAATATGACAGCAGATGCCTTAACTTCAAGCAGAAGTCACCATTCGGTAGCTGCAATCAAAACTCAAACTGCAGTCCTGCCAAGTCACTTGGCTGTCATCATGGCTGCAGAATGTACTGTGCAAAGGGATTTTACAAGGTTGTTATAGTACCTCTGCCATTTGTCCTTCAGCATTAACCTGATTGGCTCCAGATCAGGAAGGTACATGACCTCCCCGGCCCGATTCTAATTCGGGCTTTTAAGTGGCAAGTAATATGGTCCTCATCCTGCTGCTGTAGTATTCAATCCATGGCGGGCAGGGGAATCGCCATGTGAGAAACGTAAACAGGAAACACTTGCCCTTCAGCTGAGTCCCTCGTTGACAGGTACACAGTAGTGAGGGGGAGGTAGGATGGCAGGGGAGGGGGTGGTGGGGGTGAATCCATTGAGACTCACCCACCTTGCTCTTTCTACCAACCCCTTCCCCCCCAGCCTGGCTCTACCTCCCTTCCTCCCTGCAGCCTGGGTCTCTCTCTGATACTGAACCTCTGGCGAGTGTATTGCCAGCAGCTATCACTGCTCCCCTCGGTGATGCTGATGGCAATGATGAGCTGCCAACCTCTGATTGGGGAGTGGGATTTCCTTCCTGGCATTGCTCATGGGAAGACCCCCTGCTGCTCATTTAGGTGTCTGACTGACAATGAATACATTGAACTTTCTCCAAAGCAGGGATCATGAGCCTCTCACTGGCTCCTCAACCAGCAGGCAAGACCCCTTGTGCCTGGATTAGATTCTATCAATGGTGGAGAACCTTTCAGAAGTTGTGTTAATTTGTTCTTTGAATGTAAAGCCATAAAAATATAGAATTAAGTGAGGATTTAATTTAATTTATGAAATAGAATCCAGAGATGTACTGAAATGGGAGATTGTATCACATTATTAAACAGCAGTCTCCCGTTCAGGTCTGACAAATACTTACAGAAAATACCTATGGGCTGCATTAATAAAAGACCATATTTGTATGAAATCATTGTCAGCTGTTTTAATGAAATCATTAACCTATTTGTGTTGAAACGCCAAATCCAGAAATTTCATATCTGCACAACTGCTCACCGCTGAGAAAGTTCCCCAGTCTAGGACAGTTTTGCGAGTCATCCTAATCAAGCTTCTCAAGATTTTACTGCCCCCTGAACCAGCCACTTATGGGCTAGTAAAATTGATCCCAAGATATCCTGCCACCTTGTGTACTTGAACCCCAGGTCTCCCTCTCCTTGTAGACACTTTAGAACTATGCCATGGCATTTCTATGGCCATCTCCATTCCTCTGGGAAATTATCAATCATTTTATAATTAATTGAATTAATGTACTCTTGTTAACATCTTTCTCAGCAGTGAAAACAATCTATCACTATTAATGTCATCATCACTCTTCAAGAAGTTGAAATCTTTTATCAGGTTAGTCTTTAACTTGATGGGCTCCCATGACAGCAACATAGAGGGCGAAATTCTCCCAGAAAAATTCCAAGTGTCGAATTCGCGTGAAAACTGGAATAATTCGCACTGGTTTTTTTTGTCAGTGGGAATTCAGAGAAGAATCTCCCACACTCTGTGCACTTCAGAGGTCACCTGCGTGAATATTATTAAATTTCAGGGGCTGGGGCCTATCCCCGCTAGAAAGGCTGAAATCAGCGCGCTGAGTGGGCCACTACGCATGCACCGATCTGTCAATGCTGACATCGGCATGTGCAGTGGCCCCACAATGATGGCTGCCTGATTGCTGGCCAACTCTATCACCGGCCCTCCGACACCCGCCACTCCCTCCGGCCTGATTGCTGGCCATTCCTGGGCCCAGCCTTGAACCCCCCGTCCTGGCCCACTTCGATCTCCAGCCTCCTCCGCTCCCCCCCTCCACCCCCCCCACCGATTTCCCTCCTGACATTCCCCCCCCACAGTACCAACCCCCCAGCAGACTAACTGCCGCCCCCCCCCCACCCACACCCCAACCCGCCCCGATTGCTAGTCTCCCTGCTTCCCCCACCGATCCCTATGCAGAGTGGCAGCGGGACCCCCATGCCCGCCAAATTGGCCCCACCCCAGGCCCCACACCTCATATGTCCCTTGGCACTGCCCCATGCCCAATGGACAGTGCCAAGGTGCCCCTGGGCATTGGCACTTTGCCCCTTGTGTAGTGCCAGGGGAACGCAAAAGCCCAGTCTGCAGGTACAACAGGTGATCAAGAAGGCAAATGGGATGTTGGCCTATATCGCGAGGGGGATAGAATATAAAAGCAGGGATGTCTTGATGCACCTGTACAGGGCATTGGTGAGGCCGCAGCTGGAATACTGTGTGCAGTATTGGTCCCCTTATATGAGGAAGGATATATTGGCATTGGAGGGAGTGCAGAGAAGGTTCACCAGGTTGATACCGGAGATGAGGGGTTTGGATTATGAGGAGAGGCTGAGGAGATTGGGTTTGTACTCGTTGGAGTTTAGAAGGATGAGGGGGGATCTTATGGAGACTTATAAGATAATGCGGGGGCTGGATAGGGTGGAGGCGGAGAGATTCTTTCCACTTAGTAAGGAAGTTAAAACTAGAGGACACAGCCTCAAAATAAAGGGGGGTCGGTTTAAGACAGAGTTGAGGAGGAACTTCTTCTCCCAGAGGGTGGTGAATCTCTGGAATTCTCTGCCCACTGAGGTGGTGGAGGCTACCTCGCTGAATATGTTTAAAGCGCGGATGGATGGATTCCTGATCGGTAAGGAAATTAAGGGTTATGGGGATCAGGCGGGTAAGTGGTACTGATCCACGTCAGATCAGCCATGATCTTATTGAATGGCGGGGCAGGCTCGAGGGGCTAGATGGCCTACTCCTGCTCCTATTTCTTATGTTCTTATGTTCTTATGAACAGGCTGGCACTGCCAGGGTGCCAATACCCATGGGGCACATCCCCATTGCCCGATGCTCTGGGGGGGCCCCGAGTGCCCCTCCTCATTCCAGTGGGGTCGGGCTGCAAGCTCCCCGAAAGTGGGGAGTTACTATAATCCTCACTGGAATGAAGTACTCTGATGGGGTGGGAGATGCTAGCGAGCCTGGAGTCTTCAGTCGCGGGCCCACTAATCATATTTAAATTATACTACACTGACCATGTAAATGGTCTTTGCGCCTCCCCACCGATTTCCGGCGTGGAGCAGATGCTACCAGAAATCTGGCGCTGCAAGATGCAAGTGGGAAGCGAATGATCGCGTGAATCCCGCAAATCGGCCAAGGGGGGAATGTCCCAGCCCGTTGCGCTAAAAAATCAGCGCAGCGGGATGGGAGAATCGCGGTCAGAATCCCTACAGTGCAGGAAGAGCCCATTGAGTCTACACTGACTCTCTGAAAGAGTATCCCACCCAGGCCCTCCTCTCCAATCTATCCCCTAACCCTGCACATTTACTATGGCCAATCCACCTAACCTACACATCTTTGGACTGTGGGAGGAAACCAGAGCATCATGGGATAGGTGTTAGGGCATGTTAACTCCTGGCTGTCACTGTTTCCCCTGCCAAAGCTGTGGGATCAAGGAATGGAGTCACCAAAATCAGATCACTGATGTATAGAGGGTGAAGGGGAGTGGGTGACACCTCTACCAAGCTATGGGAGTGGTTGCTGCCATTGTACAGGGGCTGCTCCTAAAAGTAAAACAACAATTAAAACAGCAGTGGAGGAGGCTCATCCTTGGCCGGTAGCGGGATCTCCCGGTCCCAGCAAAAGCGTTTTCCATGGCCGTGTAGCCGAGAAACCCACTGGCCAACGGCAACTCACCTCCGCTGCTGGGAAATCCGCTGCGGGGAAGGGGGATTCAAATCCCAGCCCTTATCATTGGGGGTCCAAACCCAGAACATCCACCCACAGTGAACTGCATTTTTGCTGCATGAGGGCTTGTACCTGCACCCTTATCCCACACCAACAAAAATAGCTGGAAATGGGAATGGGGGTGAGAATCGGATGATGCCTGTCATTTTTAAAACCCACTGTCTCCATCCTGACTTATAGAATCCCCACAGTACAGAGGAGACCATTTGGCCTATCGAGTCTGCACCGACCACAATCCCAACGAGGCCCTATTCCCGTAACCCCACGTATTTACCATGCTAATTCCCTTGACGCAAGGGTCAATTTTAGCATGGCCAATCAACCTAACTTGCACATCTTTGGACTGTGGGAGGAAACCAGAGCACCCGGAGTAAACCCATGCAGGCACGGGGAGAAAGTGCAAACTCCACACACTGACTTGAGGCCGGAATTGAACCTCGGTCCCTGGCACTGTGAGGCAGCAGTGCTAACCACTGCGCCATTGTGGTGACTCGGCTGGAGAAATGAAAATCTGGGCCATAGAGCCATTATTGCATGGAAGGAGGCCATTTGGTTTGAGTCTATAACAACTCTCTGTAGATCAAACCAGTCCCATTCCCCCACTTTCCCCATAGCCCTGAAATGTCCCTCAAATACCCATCGAATTTCCCTTTGAAATCATTCATCATCTCTGCTTTCGCCATATTGTTGGCAGTGAATTTCAGGTCATTACTACTCACTGTTTAAAATGTACTTCCCCACATCCCTCATCTACCTTCAGCAACCCTAAATCCATGTCCCACGCGTCATTCTAACATCAGCCAATGGGAACTCTTATAGCTGGGTTACACTTCTTTAGGAATCAAACGCTTCACAAGCAATGTCATTTATTCACCTTCAGAAAAAAAGCTTGCCTTGCCAATATATCATCATTCTGTGGGTAGCAAGTTGACACCCTCTCCGTCTCATCTGAAACATCAAAAATTACTTACTTCGCAACCCACTTCTCCTTCCCCAAGCATGCCAAGACAAAGGAATTCCCAATGGTGCATCCAGTCTGTAATAGGAGGTAAGGGTAGAATCCCTCTCCCCAGTCCTTCTCCACCACCTTTACAATTCTTTCTGAAGTGCAAACAGCAGAATACGCCAAGGAGAAGCCTGCCCGACCCCACCCTGGGACCTGAGGAAGGAGTAGTGCTCCGAAAGCTCGTGATTCCAAATAAACCTGTTGGACTTTAATCTGGTGTTGTGAGACTTCTTACTGTGCCTAGCCCAGTCCAACGCCAGCATCTCCACATCATGGGAACCAGAAGTAGTAGAGGAATGCAGATACACATCCACAATTTCCCAGAAGGTGAATTTCCTCTCTTGGTGGGTCTGTTTGAGTAGGAACCAGGAAGAGGTAAGGCATTAGTCCATAAAGAGGACAGCTCATATTCATTCTGGGTTGGTGGTTACAGTTGAGGAGGTCAAGAAGCGGTAGATGATGGGAAAGAGCAAATAAATCCAAATTTGAAAGAATTGCCTCTCCTCCTTTCTGGTTTTCAAAGAAAGCACTTGCCCTTACAAACAATCAGCATAAATTGCATTATCGCAGAAGTATGAAAGGGTACTAATCTGTATTATTTTAACTTCCTGAGTGCCAGGAGCTGCAGGAAACTGGAATTTGCTCCTGTGGTAAATGGGAGAATTGGTTCAGTAGAATTTGCCAGTGTTGATGGTTGCCTTTGAGTCAATAGCTTGAAGCCCCACTCCAGTATATAATCCAGGTTGACAATTCAATATCACACTGAGGGAAGGCTGCACTGTTGGAGACGATGGCCACAATTTTCCTGCCGTTCGCACCAACGGGATTCTCTGGTTCTGCTGCAACAACAGAGATTTGGCTGAGCGCCTAATTCTCCATCCTCGCTTGCAGAGGCAATGGGGCATGAACAGCTGGAAAATTCCACCCAACATCTTTAGTATAAAGTATTGTTACACTGAGGCACGGTGGATGCCAAAGGTCACACGGCCTCATTTGAAGGCAAGCAGAATGGAATTGTCCCAACAACATTCTTCAATCAACATCACTAAAACAGATTACTGATTTTTCTGAGACCTTACCTTGTGCAAAACTGTTGGCCGTGACTTCCTACGTTGTAGCAGTGACCATACCTTATTGATGTGAAGCATGTTTGGATGCTCACAGATCATGAAAGATGCTTATAGAAATGCAAATTCTTTCTTCCTTATTACAAAAGATTCCAGCATTTAGAATGATAACTTTATTGTACATTTTACATATGATCTAACGGGAAGAGACTTTCACTACATGGTCAGCAACTTAAAGTTAAGCCTTAGAATTATTTCTCTTTGGAATTTCCTTTCAGCCCTTGATTGATGCAGCCCTATAAGGGATCGATGAAGTTAGTTTTTCCAGCCAACATTTATATTTTTGGCTCACTTTCAGGATACAATAACATTTACAATTGTGCAATATCGCATGCAGTTCAGTAAGAATCTTAGCAAGGTCAGAAAATACATGTCAGTAATTAAAAGACAAAAGCAACATTCCGAAATAACTTCTTTAAATTAACTATTTTTCGCATTCTGAGAGTGAAGAGATAACTCAACTCAGTCTGTGGAAGGTTCGTGAAGGTATATAAGGTTGTTGCTCTCATGTCTTTAAGTGGATTGTTAAGTGGATTGGCCATGCTAAGTTGCCCCTTAGTGTCCCAAGATTCCCGGCTTGGGTCACTGTCTGTGTGGAGTTTGCACATTCTCCTCGTGTCTGCGTGGGTTTCCTCTGGGTGCTCCGGTTTCCTCCCACAGTCCAAAGATGTGCGGGTTAGGTTGATTGGCTATGCTAAAAATTGCCCTTAGTGTCCTGAGATGCGTAGGTTAGAGGGATTAGCGGGTAAATGTGTAGGGATATGGGGGTAGGGCCTGGGTGGGATTGTGGTCGGTGCAGACTCGATGGGCCGAATGGCCTCTTTCTGTACTGTAGGGTTTCTATGATTCTATGATTTCTATGATACATAGGTTAGGGGGATTAGCGGGGTAAGTATGTGGGATTATGGGGTAAAACTGGGTATGAGCCAGTGCAGACTCGATGGGCTGAACAGTCTTCTATACTATAGGGATTCTATAGGTGGAATTTTCTGGCTGCACTTGCCCCAAGTTGGAAAATGCCACCTGAGGTCAACAGACCTTTGCATGGTCAGTTTTCTGCCTGCTACGGTTCCCGTGGCGGGGGAGGAGGGGGCCAGGAAAATTCTGCCCTATGTTTTCAAAGATAGGGAGGAGCCTGAATAATTTCAAGGCATTAAATTGCGAGGTTAAAAAACTGTAACAATATTCAAAGATTATTGTAAAGATTTATGAATTGTAATAATTTTGCAAAATTGCTGAGGTATTGAAAAAATTATAAGAACTATGAACTCATCAAACTAAATCAACTGAACATAACTGGTGTCAAGTGATTAAACAAAGATGAATATTTAATGTTTTTAAAATTTCTTTCTCGAGTTATTTATAAATTAAAAAGTAACTCTTAATATCATATTTTCCTCAGCACAAACAATCTGAGTTGGAAACATCACCACATCTAGTTTGACATCACTGGGCAGTCACCTCAATAAAGCTGAGAGTTAATCCCAAAGTAGAAACACGAGTGACTCAAAGAGTTGGGGACATTAATTAACTTGGCGCTAGCTTGTGATAACCCTAAAAAAGGTATAAACATCAATATTATCATACTGCAGGTTCTGCAGCAAATCAGGTATGAAGGCCTAATTGGAAATACTCAGTATCTGTCTGTTCAATAGACATCATAGAGCCTCTACAGTGCAGAAGGAGGCCGTTCGGCCCATCGAGTCTGCACTGACTCTCCAACAAAGCACCTTCCTCAGGCTCTATCCCCATAACCCACGTATTTACCCCATTAATCCCTCTAACCTACACAAGTTTGGACATGAAGGGGCAATTTAGTATGGATAATCCACCAAACCTGCACATCTTTGGACTGTGGGAGCAAACCAGAGCACTCAGAAGAAACCCACACAGACACGGGGACAATGTGCAAACTTCACACAGTCACCCAAGTCCAGAATCAAGCCCAGGTCCCTGGCACTGTGCTAACTACTCTGCCACTGTGCCACCCACACATGAAAGATCCCATTGCCTATTCAAAGAAAAAAGGGGGATGCCCTGGTCAACACATCCCTCCGCCAAATAAACTGATCATTCATCTCACTGCTATCTGTGAGCATGTGAAAGGTGACTGCAAAGTATGCCAAACTAAGTAATATGAACTACACTTCAAAAGGACTTTAAAATGTCCTGAGGATATTAAATGCGCTATAAAAATCAATTTATTTCTTTTCATTAATTCCTGTTCCTTGAAATTTTCTTCTCAAATCACTTTTAGTCGTTAACAGGAAAATGTGACGTGGCAGAAGGTTGCATCAAAACAAAGCCTAATTTGTCAACACATTGGTCCAATGGTTTAATTAGGAGATTAACAATGAGCTACAGATACCATGCACAGCCCCCAGGCTGGCTGTCTATCACAGGGGTGGGGGAGGGAATCAAAATTAGCCCACAAAGAACCCAGCAGACAGTAGGTGAGGACAGTGAGAGACAGTCGAGAGTAGCTGGCAATGGCCCATAGCTCTTACCAGTTTGGCATTCAGGTCATTACTTTTCAAAAGCTATTTAGAGACAATCTCTAAGGACAAAGGATTGTTAATTTTGCCACATGGCAGACCAATTAAGCCAAACACACCAGGCTCAATGACTGTGGCCAATTTCTGGTTTAGGTCCTTAAGTTTTTTAAATTTATTCATTAGTGTCACAAATAGGCTTACGTTAACACTGCAATGAAGTTATTGTGAAAATCCCCTCGTTGCCACACTGTGGCACCTGTTCGGGTACACTGAGGTCAAATTTAGCATGGCCAATGCACCTAACCAGCATGTTTTTCGGACAGTGGGAGGAAACTCGGAGGAAGCCCATGCAGACACGGGAAGAACGCACAGACTCTGCACAGAGAGTGACCCAAGCTGGGAATCGAACCCTGATGCTGTGAAGCAGCAATGCTAACCCACTGTGCTACAGTGCTGCCCAGTTATTGACATACTCAAAGATCTAACACATGTTTTGCATGGCAGCCAGAGATGCCTCTGCAGTGCCTGAACCAATGTGACATTGGAAGTGTTTGCAGGTTAGCACCCTAAATTGGAACTCTTCGCATCCATTGTTCACTTGAGAGTCAGACGCAACCAGATTCCATTTCAACTACGCTCTTTAATTTTCCTTCAGTCTTTCCCACATGAATTCCTTACCTTCAGCTCAATGTTCCAACTCCACTGTTATGAGCATCCCTTGTTAAATGCTTTAAGATGTTGGTGGGAGTGCTATGTCAATGTAAATGGTTGTTGCACTCAGTGTTTAGCGTACACTTCAGAATTTTTTTCAGTTCTAGCTAAGGAAACACTAAATAAAGATCAAAACATTTTATAGAAATAATTTTAATTGTAATGAAAATGGTTGTTTTGAATGAACTGTTAATTGGTAAAAAGAAATTTGTTCACTCTGGAATGCATTTTATGTTATTTTAATGCACTACATCCACAAATTAAGTTTGATTACCTATCAACATGATGGCTTACATTAAAATGAAATGATCTACAGGAAACAAGATGGGTTCACATATCTTTGGTAACAGTTTTATGATCTTTCATCCAGATGTATCTGTTCAAATTATTGCAATTGTTGGCAAAATTTGTTTTTGTTAATTTATTGATTACAAAATACATATTTTGCATTATGTTTTAAAGTAATCCAGTGATAAGTCTTCTACACTAAAAACAAATAAAATGAAATATATGGTTTGATATGGGTTGTTGAAACCACTAAAGATGCACTTAATATTAATCATCACATAAGATTCATAGTTTTAAATCAATGGAGTTGACACGGCCATATTGTTACGACCGTATGACCTATAGTGCGGCACGGTGGCACAGTGGTTTGCACTGCTGCCTCACAGCACCAAGGATCCGGGTTCGATTCCCGGCTTGGGTCATTGGGAATGTGCTTGGGAATGTGCAGAATCTGCACATTCTTTCTGTGTCTGCATGGGTTTCCTCTGGGTGCTCCGGTTTTCTCCCACAGTCCTAAAGATGTGCTAGTTAGGAGCATTGGCAATGCTAAATTCTCCCTCAGTGTACCCAAACTGGTGCCAGAGTGTGGCGACTAGGGGATTTTCACAGAATGTAAACCTATGTATGACACTAATAAATAAACTTTGAAAACATAAGTTTATGTTAACGGAGGAAGAACACTAATCCTATTTTAATTTATAACAGAGACAAGGGTTATTTGCTTTTAAGTGAAACAACACTGAGACAGGCAAAATTAAGTTTGAAGTACGTCAGTCAAATCTGGCTAACAGCTGGGGTGGTATTCTCCAATCTTGTCCTTTCCTGCCCAATTGACTGCAGCGGCACTGAAGAATCCCAGTCACGGACAAGGTAAGAGGTTTTGGCACTTATGTCTAATAAGTTTGAACTAATATAAAATGCTTCTTTTTATTGTCTCATCAATCCTCCATCTAACTGAGTCTCTGGTTAATTGTCACTATAGATACACCTAGGGATAATAAAACAAATTGAAAAGCAAAAGCACCCCATCGTGCAAAGTGCACCCATTTTACACTCAAAGAACCTCCTTCAGTGAAAGAAAGCTCCACACAGTTGCAAAACACTATTTTATTAGAAATTTTTTTGTATAAAAATGAACATGCTCTACACTTTCCATTAAGTATTCATAAACAACCAGGCACTGTACTTTTGATTGGTCAGGACATAAAGCAGACATTTTTTTTCAGTCAGTTTGCCACATACATTAAACTTGCCATCTATTTGGTGAGCACTTAGACATATTTTATTTTGCAACACATAGAGTAAGTTCAAAATCAATCGAAATAAAAACAACTCTGACACAATCACAGACAACTTCACAAGATTTAAAGGGAGTTAATTTTGTTGACAAATCATCAAAGAATCAGAGATTCAGAAATTGTCATCCTCCTTCCGTGCAGTTTGTCATCTTGATATTTGGGGTCTCCTACTGAATGCTAAACTTGGATATCATCCTTTTACCATCGGTCTTCTAGGAGCTTTGCAATGGCTCTTGTTGGTATTTGTAGGTGGACATCCAGACGAATGAGATGTCTGTCTTTCAGATTATTCTTTGCTTCCAAATCTCGAAAGACCCTCAAGGAGTGTCACATTCACTCAGATTGCATGATTACTGTAGCTGACGTATGTTTGCTTGGTAGCTAATGCTGTTGGAGACAAATAAACACCAAGAACACATTAATGCTTTCATAACTTAAAAGAAGGAAAGTGCAGTGAAACTATAATTGTGTCACTTCTAACAGATTTTAAAATCATCTCATGAACTCAAAGGGCAAAGGTTGTTTGAATCTTCAGAAAATCATCAAGCCAATGTACTACAAAATTCAATTTGATTTAAATTAGTTAATTCTTTAATGTGAGATAACATGTTTAATGAAAACATTTCTTATGCTTAGGATTTCGTTTTGCCACAGTATTTATACTGAGTGTAAACTAAGGGTATTGTTATTTTATGATTAATTACTTCAATTTTGACCAGGTTTTACTGGTTTCATTTGTAACATTTACACTTAATAAAATTAATAAAATTATACAAGGATACACGAAGCACCCATTGACATTTGGACCGAATATGTGAAGGGTACAATTTATAAAATTAAGAAAACAATCAGCATATTCTACTAGAATAGAAATGTTCCTTATTAATGCAATATGTTCTTTTGCCTAAAATAGCAACATCTTTAGAAGCTAGGGGACTGTAAGCTTTGGATAAGAAGCTTATCAACTTGGTAAATGGGTTTTCTTCAATTTTGATACACTTTAAGAGTGTAACATTCAGGTGTATAGACCAGAATTTTACCGTCCCACCTGCTATGGCAATCGGAGAGGGCGAGGGGCGGACCTTGGAAAGTTGTGGATCTCGGGCAGGATTTTACAGTTTCGGGACGGACAAGGCCATAATATACTGCCCATAGATTAGGTGTAAAGATTGTCTTAATAGAAAAGGTACACAGAAATGTACAATTTATAGCAACAATAGGACTGTTAAGGATATGACAATGAAAGGCATTTTCATCACGCAAACTGCAATTGTTAAGTACACAATAATGAATTAAAATTGACCCATTTCGAAGTATCATTTTACAGATATGTCTTTGCAATGATGAAGGTGGATGAGTATAAATGTACCAGTTCAGTGTGGGTTACCATTCAATATACTGATGTAAACCTTGCAATAATTATACACTCAGTGAAAGAGGTTGCCATAGAAATTAATGGGAAGTCCTTGACTTCTATAAAGCTTTACAACTGAACTAGATAAGTACTTAACAGATACATAGTTAAATGCAATTGACTGCTCTGTGCAATCACTCATACACCATTTCAAAACTCACAAAATGAAAGCAGTTTTAATTTGAATATTCTGTTTTTTCTGTGCACACGATTCATTTTATATAACCTTTATCAATGTTCTTTGCAATTTTTAAGTTTTATTTATTATGAACAAATCTAATGCATTCACCACTCAGAATATTCCTACAGTCTCCAGTGAACTCTTTGATTGTCTGCTAACCTGACAGAGCTTACATCATGAGCACTGTGTGGCCTAACCAAGGATCAGCGTGGAGAAATATTTGCTAAAGAAAATCTGAAAAAGATAAAAATATTAGCCTTACTACATGACATGTGACGTGAGCAGTGTTATGATTAGGGTTTGTTTGATGAACCACATGGATGGAGATCCAATTTTAGGGTGTAGGAATCTTTCACTTCCTGCCTTGTCACTTCATCTTAAATTAAATCCAGAGTCCACATAGTAGCATTGAAAGTCTTTGGTATTTTGAGGAATCAGCTGTGGGCTATCATTGAAAATAAATCACATGCTGATCCATCACTACATGCAATAAGATCAACCCAAAATTATCTCATTTCTTTTCCTGTGATTGCCACGTCCCCAACTCCTACCTTTACAGCTGGATTCAATTGGTCTGACAGGGATCTTGCCAACTGACCAAAGAACTGGCAGAGAATATCCCTCAGTTCCATGGGAAGGCCCAAAGGTGTTAAGTGTCTTTCAGGCACTTAGGTGGCCACTATTGGGCCCTCCCCAGGATTTGAGGCATTGGCATCAGCAATCCAGTCTACCGAGAACTGTCAGCCAATCAGAGCTACCCATTCTTCATTGCATTAATGCCACTGGGACAGATTTTCAGTCAGTAAGGGAATCTGAGGATAAGGCAGGAAAGTGGAGTTGAGGATTATCATATCAGATCAACCATGATCTCATTGAATGGTGGAGCTGTCTCGCTAGGCTGAATGGCCTACCTCTGCTCCTACATCATACGGTCTTATGGGATAACTGCCGGAAATGCATCCAGAGATCCAAGTTGTGAAGTTGCATATCTAAGGTTAAAAATGCGATATTTTACAAATGTAAATAATGAAAAGAAATGATAAAACAGAAAGAAGAAATCATATAGCATTGTCTCTTTAAAAAGCAGGTGTCTTGTGTGTGGATTTTAAATTGCAGAGAGAGCTAATCTTTGCAACAATTGTATCAAAGCCGAGCAGTCAGTGTTCCAACCTAACCAAAACAGACTTTTGAATTGGACCATTGAGTTTAAAGCAAGCATGCAGAGACACAGCACCAATGGAATTCAAATGTGAGGGTTGTTGACAGCCTCAAGCTACTCGGATGACAGGAATGCTGTGATACCAGGTATATAAACACAGACAAGGGGGGATAATTGTCAGAGTATACTTGCCACATTGGAAGAAGGGTGGGCAAGACTCTCATGTAACTCCTGCAATTTCATGTATGTCTTCATAAAATCACCATCAAAATATAGAGAGATACCAACTCAGAAAGTATTCCAGACGAGAGCATCACCAGAGAAAGTTCATACTTCCAAGAGATGCCTGTTTGTATGTATTAGTTGAGAGTGACTGAATTCTGTAATGATTTATTTCATTATTCCTGAAGGAGTCTTGTAATATTTGAACAACATTCTATTGGGATTTTATTCAGTTTGTTAATTGTTTTAATAAGGTTATATAATAAGATTATTTAACAAGGGCGGCACGGTAGCACAGTGGTTAGCACTGCTGCTTCATGGCCCCAGTGACCTGGGTTCAATTCCCGGCTTGGGTCACTGTCTGTGTGGAGTTTGCACATTCTCCTCATGTCTGCGTGGGTTTCCTCCGGGTGCTCCGTATTCCTCCCACAGTTCAAAGATGTGCGGGTTAGATTGATTGGCTATGCTAAAGTTGCCCCTTAGTGTCCTGAGATATGCAGCTTAGAGGAATTAGTGGGTAAATATGTAGGGATATGAGGGTAGGGTCTGGGTGGGATTGTGGTCGGTACAGACTCAATGGGCCAAATGGCCTCTTTCTGTACTGTAGGGTTTCTATGATTTCTATGATTCTCAGTTATCACCAGTTTAAAAATAAAGACCTGTTAATTGTTCATGATAGAGAATGTCAAATCCTGCTTTAATTTGCCAAAACCAGTAACTTCCTACTACCTCATACACACTCGTACAAAATTATGAGGCGAGGCTTGGGTGGTTCCAAAATCGAGCAGAGGGAAAAAGCATCTCCGCATCGTAACACCCATGACCACTCGGTCAAAGGTGAGTGAGACAGGCTGAGAATTGCTGCGTGGGGGTAGCAGGGGAAATTATTGGGCCCCATGATCATGCAAAAAATGCCTGCTAATAAGAGACCCAAGGAGGCCATTGACAAACCCAACAGGATTTGCTGGGTGGCCTTCATGAGACATGGGAAAACTGTGCAGCCCCCATGTCATGTTTGAGCTACAACTAAATTGCAGTGGGCTCAGGGATAATGGGTGCCAATTAGATCATTAATGAGCCTAATTGAATGCGCACTGGTGGCAGCTGAGAATCCTGCATGAGCCCCTTCTGCCCTTTGACTTAATCAGAGAAGTTTCACCACTGTTAGGAGACTAACGTGGGGCCTGTTCCAGAAATAACTGAGCCTGGTCGCCATTGGGTCCCTTTAGAATGAGCTGAATTAAATCTAGCCCTTAGTTTCCTCTGCAACGATTCCTCGTTATAAGACTTTGAATGGGTAATAGCATAGTACTCCTCATTTATGCTACCTTTAACTTTCATCAGAATATCAAACAGCCTTGCACATTTTGTAACTGGTTTCAGAGGCATCACTCTTTGTAAGTACAGTTCAAAACCTAATGTTAACATGGGAAAGAGTGCTATCTCTTCACAATCTTGTCAGAAATTGACCCATTTAAGAGGTGCATTGTCACACTCCAGCCATATAGATCAGAGAGTTTGCATGTGTACCATGCCCATCGATTTTAATACTGAGGGTGTACTACACTGTCAGAGGTACCATCTTTAGTATGAGGCATGGGGTCCTGTCTGCTGTATCAGATGGATGTCATGATGTGGAGATGCTGGCGTTGGACTGGGGTAAGCACAGTAAGAAGTCTCACAACACCAGGTTAAAGTCCAACAGGTTTATTTGGTAGCAAATACCACAAGCTTTCGGAGCGCTGCCCCTTCGTCAGATGGAGTGGTTATCTGTTCTCAAACAGTGCAAACAGGTACACGGTACCTACTCTTGCAACTCGGCCAACGTTGTCTACCTGATACGCTGCAAGAAAGGATGTCCTGAGTCATGGTACATTGGGGAAACCATGCAGACGCTACGACAACGGATGAATGAACACTGCTCGACAATCACCAGGCAAGACTGTTCTCTTCCTGTGGGGGAGCACTTCAGCAGTCATGGGCATTCAGCCTTGGATCTTCAGGTAAGCGTTCTCCAAGGCGGCCTTCACGACACACGACAGCGCAGAGTCGCTGAGCAGAAACTGATAGCCAAGTTCCGCACACATGAGGACAGCCTAAACCGGGATGTTGGATTTATGTCACATTATCAGTAACCCCCACAGCTTGCCTCCTTGGCTTGCAGAATTTCACTGGCTGTTCTGTCTGGAGACAATACACATCTCTTTAACCTGTGTTGAATGCTCCCTCCACCCACATTGTCTGTACATTTAAGACCTGGCTGGCTGTAGAGATTTGCATTCTAATCAGTATTCTGTAATTTGATTTCTGTGTCTGTTTGCACTGTTTGAGAACAGATAACCACTCCATCTGACGAAGGGGCAGCGCTCCGAAAGCTTGTGGTATTTGCTACCAAATAAACCTGTTGGACTTTAACCTGGTGTTGTGAGACTTCTTACTGTATCAGATGGATACCAAGATCCCATGGGGGCTGTTTCCCTACCCTTATGTTTTATCCTTCAACCTTCATATTATTCAATCAACAGAATGCAGATTTTTGAAAGCCCCTTAGTCTGTGGACACTGGCTATTTTATTTGAAGAATTGATGCTTGAAGTAATTCCATGTTGTCGGTAATTTGGTCAGAATTGTCAAAAGACTCAGTATAATTGAGTCTACATATTGCAAAGTGGCTTACTAAGTAACTCTTACTTAATAACAGGAAATGTTGTGTTATCACAACCTATATGGCAGCCATCGATCTGATAAAACAATGGCTTGTGGCATGGTGGAAAACTCTATTAAGCATTGCCCAACAGCATTTAGCAACTCTTTGATGAGGATTTGATTTGATTCAATTTATTATTGTCACATGTATTGGTTTATAGTGAAAAATATTGTTTCTTGCACGCTATACAGACAAAGCATACCATTCGTAGAGTACACAGGGGAGAAGGACAGGGTGCAAAATGTAGTGTTACAGTCATAGCTAGGGTGTAGAGAAAGATCAATTTAATACAAGGTAGGTGTGTTCAAAGGTCTGACAGCAGCAGGGAAGAAGCTGTTCTCGAGTTGGTTGGTACGTGATCTCAGACTTTTGCATGTTTTTCCTGATGAAAGAAGATGGAAGAGAGTATGTCTGGGGTGCGTGGGGTCCTTAATTATGCTGACTGCTTTTCCAAAGCAGTGGGAAGTATAGACAGTGTCAATGGATGGGAGCTCATTTGTGTGATGGACTGGGCTTCATTCATAACCCTTTGTAGTTTTTTTGCAGTCTTGGACAGAGCAGGAGTCACACCAAGCTGTGATACAACCAGAAAGGATGTTTTCTATGGTGCATCTATAAGAATTGGTGAGTCGTAGAGGACATGCCAAATTTCCTTAGCCTCTTAGAAGGTAGAGGCATTGCTGGGCTTTCCAAAATATAGCGTTGGCGTGGAGGCACTTGGACAGGTTGTTGTGCTGCACTTTTGTCTTGGGTCTCAGGTGAGCAAGGTTGAACAGTTTCTGTTCAATAAGCAGACATGCTCAGTAGATGACCTGAAGGTACATAACAGCTGCAAAGAGAAAAATATGCCAAAGAATATTGAGGCCAGAGGACATCTCAAAAGATTCCGATGTTGCCCTGTCATAACTGGCCTTGCCCATCATCGAGCTCACATTGAGCAGCTTCTGTAGGCAGCCAATTTTCTCCAGAATCTTAAATAGACTGTCACTGCTCACATGGTTGAACATCTTGGTGAGATTGAATACAGCGGTCTCCTTTGTTGTGGCATTTCTCTTGCAGCTGCCAGAATAGAAGATCATGTCAATCGAAGATCTTCTCACACTGAAACTACAATAGGATTTGGAATGCTTGTGTTCAGGCAGTATCTGCAGTCTGACATAGTCAACAAGGGCAAATACTTATCCCACAATACTCATCAGAGCAATGCCTCAATGATGGTTGTAATTGCTGTGGTCACCTTTATTCATGTACAGGTTTACAATCTTTGCATCATCCATATCCTGGTGCACATCGCACCCCTCATCTCCCCCGCCCTGCCACAACCAGCAGGGACGGAGACATTTGTACCAATACAGCAGGAGTGCTGCTTAATGAATTCAGGTGGTACGCCATCAGCACTTGGGAGCTTGCCAATGGCAAGTGAGTCAGATGGAAATCAGATTTCAGCATTTTTTCATGCACTAACTGCATAAGATTCCAGATTTAGACTTGCCCAAAAAACGGATCCAAACTCTGCTGTTTTCACGCTAATTTTGGACTTAGAACTTTTTTCATAAGATCGCCCCCACCACATGTTCAACTCTGTTTACTGCAGTTGGTGAAGCCATTTTATTTGCTGTTGCCTTTTTGACTCCTGCATACATGTCTCTAGCAATTGGTTTGCCAAAGGATGTCTGGATATTTTGGCTATGTTGTAACCAGTAGTCATCGGCACGCCACCTAGCTGTTACTTTGATCATTAATTACATTATGATTAATTACATTTCAGAATATGTGCAACCTAAATATGTGAAAAGTTATTATTCTGACAAAGGTTAGAATAACTTTGAGAAACAGTCACAGTAATTGAATTGAAAGTAGTGAGTAATGTAATTAAAGTTATGACATTAATTTTCATTTGGAAAAGCATATATTAATTAATGACAACCAACATGGATGTGTTAAAAACAGGTTATATCTGACAAACATCATTGATTTCTTTGATTAATTAACAGTATGGGTTGATAATGTTAGTGGAGGTGGGGTTGTGTGTATGGACTCTCAGACAGCACTTGATAAAAGTGCCACTTAATAGATCTGTCTGCAAAATCAAAGGCTATGGGTTTAAAGCGCCAACGTGACTAAGTAACAGAAAGCTGAGAGAGGGAATAATTGTTTTTCAGACAGGAGTGGAGCATGTTCCGTAATGAATGGTCCTATTTAATATATGTTAGTGACATGAACATGGGCATAGTGACACAATTTCAAAATTTGGAGATGATTCAAAACCTGTAAATGTTGCAAACAATGAGGAGGATAGTGGACAAATTGATGAAATGGGCAAAGACATGGCAGATGAGATTTCATGCAGAAAGGAGCAGCATGGTGGCACAGTTGTTAGCACTGCTGCCTCACAGTGCCAGAGATCCAGGTTCAATTCTGACTCGGATGACTCTCTGTGGAGTTTGCACATTCTCCCTGTGTCTGTGTGGGTTTCCTCTGGGTGCTCCAGTTTCCTTCTATACTCCAAGATGTGCAGGTTAGGTTGATTGGCCATGCTAAATTGCCCCTTAGTGTCAGGGGAGATTAACAAGATAAATACGTGGGGTCACGGGGGTAGGATCTGGGTAGGATTGTTATCGGTTCAGGTTCCCATGGGCTGAATAAAGTTAATTTATTAGTCACAAGTAGGCTTACATTAACACTGCAATGAAGTTGCTGTTAAAATCCCCTAGTCGCCACATTCTGGAGCCTGTTCGAGTACACTGAGAGAGAATTTCGAATATGTGGGGGGAAATCAGAGCACCCGGAGGAAACCCACGCAAACACAGGGAAAACGTGCAGACTCTGCACAGATAGTGACCCAAGCCGGGAATCGAACCCGGGTCACTGGTGCTGTGAGGCAGCGGTGCTAATACTGTGCCACCGTCCCATCTCCTTCTGTACTGTATGGATTCTATGATTCTAAAAGTAAAAAGTGATACATTTTGGAAAAGAGGATCCAAACTAAATGACAGAATTCTAATGGGTCGTGGGAGCAGGAAAATCTGGTTTACATATAAAAGTGTTTGAGTTAACAGGAAAAGTTGATGAAACTGTTAAAAAAAATGGCTTTATCAATAGAGGCACAGTGGACAAAAGCAAGAGAGTTATGATAAACCTTTATACACCACGATTAAGGCCTCAACGAGCGTATTGTATCCTATTCTTGGCAGCTCACATTGAAAAAGGATGTCAAATGTCTTGCAGAGAATGCACAGATGTGTTACTGGAATAATAGCAGGAATAAGCGATTTCAGTTATGTGCAGAGAGCAGAGAAACAAGTATTATTCTTCTTAGAGCAGATTAAGTTCAAGGGGAGATTAAATATATACGTTCAAAACAAAGAGAAGTTTCAACAAAATACTGACAAATGATCTGTTTCTGCAGGCAACTGTATTGGTAACCAAAAGATTTCAGATAATTTGCAAAAGAATTCAGAGTAGTGATAATGAGAGAATATTTTTCATTCCGTGAATGGGTGGCATGGTGGCACAGCAGCCAGGGACCCGGGTTCAATTCAGGCCTTGGGTCATTGTCTGTGTGGAGTTTGCACGTTCTCCCGTGTCTGCGTGGATTTCCTCCGGGTACTCCGGTTTCCTCCCTCACTCCAAAGATGTGCAGGTTACATGGATTGACCAGGCTAAATTGCCCCTTAGTGTTAGGGGGACTAGCAGGGTAAATAGATGGGGTTAAGGGGGATAGGCCTGGGTGGGATTGTGTTGGTGCAGGCTTGATGGGCCAAATGGCATCCTTCTGTACTGTAGGTTCTGTTCTGAATGCATTCCCTGAAAAGGTGACAGAAAATTCAAGGGTAATTTTGAAAATTATTTGAAGATACCATTAAAAGGTAAAAGAAATGTACAGACTCAAGGGGAGATTGCAAGGTAGTGGGATGAATTTGAGGGACTTTTCAAAGAGCCAGCATGTATATGATGGGACATGCCTTCTTCTGTGCTGTTCTATGACTATGGCCCAATATTAATAAGCAGAGAAGATGAAGTTGTAGGGGTGAAACCGGAAAGTTAAATGATTGGGTTGAAATCTGCCTTCTCAATTTATTTATTTTTTATTCATTCATGGAACACTACTGACTGGCCGGCATTTATTGCCTATCCCTAGTTGCCCTTGGAGGGCAGTTGTGCCCTCATTACTCTGGAGTCACAAGTAAGCCAGGACAGGTAAGAAGGCAGATTTCCTTCCCTAAAGGACATTAGTAAACCAGATGTGTTTTTCTGACAATCGACAATGGTCATCAGTAGATTCTTGATACCAGATCTTTTATATTGAATTCAAATTCTACCAGTTGTTGTGGCAGGATTCAGACCTAGGTCCCCAGAACATTAGCTGAGTTAGCTCAAACTCAGTTAGCTCCAACTCAGTTTTCACGTTTGCTGATGACACCACCACATTGGATCAGATCTCAAACAATGATCTGACGGAGTACAGGAAAGAGATAGAGAATCTGGTGAACTGGTGCAACGACAATAATCTCTCCCTCAATGTCAGCAAAACAAAGGAGATGGTCCTCGACTTCAGGAAGCATTGTGGAGGACATGCCCTTGTCTACATCAACGGGGACTAAGTGGAAATATTCGAGAGCTTCAAGTTTCTAGGAGTCCAGATCACCAACAACCTGTCCTGGTCCCCCCATGCCGACACTATAGTTAAGAAAGCCCACCAACATCTATACTTTCTCAGAAGACTAAGGAAATTTGGTATGTCAGCTACAACTCTCACCAACTTTTACAGATGCACCATAGAAAGCATTCTTTCTGGTTGTGTCACAGCTTTGCATGGCTCCTGCTCTGCCCAAGACTGCAAGAAACTACAAAGAGACTTGAATGGAGTCCAATCTATCATGCAAACCAGCCTCCCATCCATTGACTCTGTCTGCACTTCCCGCTGGCTCAGAAAAGCACCCATCAAGGACCCCACACACCCCGGACATACTCTCTTCCGCTTTCTTCCATCAGGAAAAAGATTAAAAAGTCTGAGGACGCATATCAACCAACTCAAAAACAGCTTCTTCCCTGCTGCCATCAGACTTTTGAGTGGACCTACCTTGTACTAAGTTGATCTTTATCTATACCCTAGCTATGACTGTAACACTATATTCTGCACTCTCTCCTTTCCTTCTCTATGCGGTATGCCTTTTCTGTATAGCACACAAGAAACAAAATTTTACACTGTATACTAATACATAGAAACATAGAAACCCTACAGTACAGAAAGAGGCCATTCGGCCCATCGAGTCTGCACCGACCACAAACCCACCCAGGCCCTACCCCCATATCCCTACATATTTACCCACTAATCCCTCTAACCTACGCACCTTAGGACACTACGGGCAATTTTTAGCATGGCCAATCACCCTAACCCGCACATCTTTGGACTGTCATTGTATTGTCACAACAATAATAAATCAAATCAAACCAAATCGAGTTTCTGGATTAATAGTCTAATCATAATACCACTAGTACCATAATACCACACTTCCCCTAAATTGAACCAATTAATGTGGATTTCCATATTTCGCATCTCCAAATGGCGCAATGGGTCTGCTCTGTAAGCCCGTGTCGCAATCTCAGCTGTATTTAAAGGATTGCACAAATGGAGACGTTTAAGATGGACAGTGCATACAGAGCAAGGGTGGCATCCAGATTCACTTGCACATTGCTGGAAGTACTGTTGGGTGCAGTCGGGACATACCTTCCCCGGGAGAAAGAAATCTGCAGGCCTAACCAAGAAGGTGTGGGTCAATATAGGTGCGTCGACGAACAGGAGGAATGTTTTGTCCAGGTCATGGATGTAATGTGGGAAGTGGTTTAAACAGATCAGGAACCTTAGGATATCTGGAAGTGGACAGGTTGGAGTCAGGTTGCATACCTCTTTGAAAAATTAATTATTTTAACTCTACCCCAGTGATAGGCAACCTAGGCTGGTGAGTGGACCACATGACAGACCCTCCCTCATCTCAGTGGGCCCCAAATATTGAGATTGAGCTTGTTCACTAACCATAACCTGGTGAATAACACTGAATACATTTAAAGAGTCCCTACAGTGCAGAAGGAGGCCTTTCAGCCAATCGAGCCTGCACCCGCTCTAACAGAACATCTTATCCAGGCCCTATCCCCATAACCCCATATATTTACTCTGCTAATTCCCCTAGCCTATACATTTTGGGACACTAATTTAGCATGGCTAATTAACCTAACCTGCACATTCTTGGACTGTAGAAGAAAACCAGAGCACCTAGAAGACATTCAACCGGGAGAATGTGCAAACTCTACACGGACAGTCAGCCAAGGTTGGAATCAAATCTGGCTCCCTGTTGCTGTGAGGCAGCAGTGCTAACCTGTGCCACTGCGATGCTGAATATTTTATAATAAGCTATAGAAAATGCTTAATCATTCATATATTAAGAGAAAGATGAACTTCAAGTGGTAAAAAAACAAAATACTTACACATTGATTGGGCGCAGAGGGAGCACACGGCTCCACAATCAATGTTGTGTGCAATCAGCACACACCTCTCCTCACATCCCTTCATTTATGTGAGTATCACGTTAGTCCTACTGATAGGAGAAAAGCTATGCGGATGGAAATCAGTGGAAGGTAGCAACCCTGTGCATTGCCAATGGTCATAAAAAGGTCTTGTGGATCGCACACAGATCCCACAGGTTGCCCATCAAAGAACAAAGAACAAAAAACAGTACAGCACAGGAAACAGGCCCTTCGGCCCTCCAAGCCTGTGCCGCTCATTGGTCCAACTAGACCATTCGTTTGTATCCCTCCATTCCCAGACTGCTCATGTGACAATCCAGGTAAGTCTTAAACGATGCCAGCATGTCTGCCTCCACCACCCTACTTGGCAGTGCATTCCAGGCCCCCACCACTCTCTGTGTAAAAAACGTCCCTCTGATATCTGAGTAATACCTCGCCCCTCTCACCTTGAGGTTCACCTGTTCTACCTGTTCGTTCTTGCAGGTTAAAACTCACCCTTTGGGCAGAACTTTACGTTATCCCCAGGTGGGTTCTGAGGCAGGGGGTTGGGGGGGGTGGGGAGTAAAGTCGCATCGATGGGATGCTCCCACCCAGATGCAATTTCATGGTTCAATGGACAGGATCTCAGGTGGAAAACCTGCCCTTTCCCCTATTAAGGCCCTCAAGTGGCCACTTTATGGCCATTTAAGGGCCTTTTCCTGGTTCAATATTTAGGCTGGCAGATGTGGGACAGAGCAGAGTGGGAAAGCGAGAAATGGATAAAGCTCCACCTTGGACGGGAAAATGGGGGTTCAGATTTGAGGTACCCTTTCCTACGGGACCTGGAAGCTCTGGCCCTCCCACCCACCTGGCCTACCCCTTGACGCCACGATCATCCCACTTACCTTCCCCCCAGTGCATCACCTACATTCCCACCCCTGGGACCCCTGGAATTTACTTGAAGAAGAAGCCCGGGTCTTAGTTCCAGGCAAAAAGCTGCAGTACCACTTCTGGCCTCTGCAGCGCTGTTTCTGGGCAGGTTGGGGAGCTGTCGGCCAATCTGATTGGTGGGACCTCCTTATAGGGTGGACAGAAGTTCAGTCCACGTCCAATCAGAGCTTAAGTGAGCCTTAAATGGCAACAGGCATCTGAGAAATGGCGGGAGTGTGTTACACACTGAGTCTCAGGGTGGTGAGCAACAAGCACTCGCCATTCTGAAAGGTCTGCCCTTTGAAATTTCACTAAATCAGATTCTAATGAAAAATTCTACAGCAAAGCTGATAACATACTTGAGCAAAATATTCTTCAATATTCTCCTGGATTTTGGCTGGTGAAGAAGAAACAAGTTTATACTTTTTTCCAAAGTCAAGAAAAAGTCAGCATCGAGAAATATAAAGCACCACCAGTGTAAATAAGGTGTCTTTAGCAGTGCACATTCTATTTTCCCCTCATAAATGAATTATACCTTACAGTGAGTGAAGTGCTGATCTAGTCTGTTTGGTTGGCATTATTCGAGAAAGCGGTGGAGTTAGTGATGTGGAGCTGGGAAAAAAAAATAAATGCACAGCATGACCTTTTACCAAGCCTCAAAAATTACAAAGCAGGGGTGGTGAAATGAAAGTGAGCATTCACATTATTCACTGGCAGTACATCTTGCTGACTGGTACAATTACACCTTTTTAGAAAAAAGGTGGCAGCTCAACTAACTGGAAAATCAAATCCCTATGTTTGGAGGTAATTTTGAACCATTTGCTGATATGTGGGTTTCAATGATACTTAACTGGCGTCTTTTTCATGAATCTGGTATCATTATATGATTATTTCTATGTCTACTAACAGACATCAGATTCTAATGAAATCTGTTTACTAGCTTTGCGACAGAATTTGTGGTATTTGGCCCACAAAACTGTAAGGCCCATAGCAAGCTAACGAACAGAAAAGATTTACTAGCATGCTACCGGAACTTGATAGATTGAGTTATAAGGAGAGGCTGAATAGACTGGGACTTTTTTCTCTGGAGCGTAGGAGGCTGAGGGGTGACCTTATAGAGGTCTATAAAATAATGTGGGGCATAGACAAGGTAGACAGTCAATATCTTTTCCCAAAGGTAGGGGATTCTAAAACTAGAGAGCATAGGTTTAAGGTGAGAGGGGAGAGATACAAAAGTGTCCAGAAGGGCAATTCTTTCACACAGGGTGGTGAGTGTCTGGAACAAGCTGCCAGAGGTAGTAGTAGAGGCAGGTACAATTTTATCTTTTAAAAAGCATTCAGATAGTTACATGGGTACAATGGGTATAGAGGGATATGGGCCAAATGTGGGCAATTGGGATTAGCTTAGGGGTTTTTAAAAAAAAGGCGGCATGGACAAGTTTGGCCGAAGGACCTGTTACCATGCTGTAAACCTCTATGACTCTATGACTCTAATAAGCGAAGGTTATTTTACCACAAAACTCACCTTATCATTTAGCGGTTCTTAAAGTTTGTTTATTAGTGTCACAAAGTAGGTTTACATTAACACTGCAATGAATGTGCTGTGAAAATCCCCGAGTCGCCACACTCCGGCGCATGTTCGGGTACACTGAGGGAGAATTTAGCATGGCCAATGCACCTTACCAGCACGTCCTTCAGACTGTGGGAGGAAACTGGAGCACTTGGACGAAACCCACACAGACACAGGGAGAACATGCAGACTCCGCACAGACGGTGACCCAAGCTGGGAATCAAACCCGAGTCCCTGGCGCTGAGGGGTAGCAGTGCTAACCACTGTGCCACCCATGTAAGGTTTTTGAAACCAAATTCCTGTGATATTTTAAGTGGAATGTGAAGTCATCTTACATATTTATGCCCAATATTGCTCATTGTAAAATTTCTGTTTGAATTTTTGGGTAATTCAAACTAAAACTGGTCAATGAAAAGATAAAAACAAAATATTGTGAGTGCTGGAAATGCAAACAGATGAAAATCATAGAAACCTGACAGTGCAGGAAGAAGCCATCTGGCCCATCGAGTCTGCACCGACTACAATCCCACCCAGGCCCTACCCGCATATCCCTACACATTTACCCGCTAATCCACGCATCTCAGGACACTAAGGGGCAATTTTAGCATAGGCAATCAACCTAACCCACACATCTTTGGACTGTGGGAGGAAACCAGAGCACCCGGAGGAAACTCACGCAGACACGAGGAGAATGTGCAAACTCCACACAGACAGTGACCCAAGCCGGGAATCGAACCCAGGTCCCTGAAGCTGTGAAGCAGCAGTGCTAACCACTGTGCTACCGTGCCGCCCACATCTGGGTCTTCTTACGAGTAGCACACTTATGGGTGAATGTTCCCCCAGAGCAGTAAATGCATGGCAAGCCAGTGGCCCTTGATGTGTGACAGTTGAATAAATCCTGCCACGAGGTCAAATCTATTTTGGAGGATTAGGTCTCATATGGATTTGACCAGTAGACAATGCAGCCAGTTAACAATTGTTCTGGAGCAGGCCACAGGCTATAGAGGCCCAACCAACTTCCAGGCTGGAGGAAGCTACAAGGAAAAAGGCATGGGAGCAATATCTGCGGAAGGACAGTGGCGTTGGAGTGGCAGTAACCCAGGCCGGGAGAAGCACAAAGGCTTTGTCCTAACCCCACAACTATGCAGAAGTCACCTTTTGATTTGATTTGATTTATTGTCATATGTATTGGGATACAGTGAAAAATATTGTTCCTTGCGTACTCTACAGACAAAACATACTGTTCATAGAATACAAGGGGAGAAGGAACGGAGGGGTTGCATAATATAGTGTTGCAGCTACAGATAGTGAAAAGAATGATCAGCTCAATATATGATAGGTCCATTCAAAAGTCTGATGGCAGCAGGGAAGAAGCAGTTCTCGAGTCAGTTGATATGTGTTCTCAGACTTTTGTATCTTTTTCCTGACAGAAGAAGTTGGAAGAGAATATGTCCAGGGTGCGTGGGGTCCTTGATTATGCTGGCTGCTTTTCCAAGGCAGTGGGAAGTGTAGATGGAGTCAATGGATGGGAGACTGGTTTGCAGATCCTTTTCAGCGAGATCACTATCTAATCTGTGATATTTGCTCTGCCTGCACAGTCAAAGATTGGCAATAAAGGTCATTGATTCTATGCCTGCTAAAGGGCTGATGATTCACCACATACTACTGCACTCATTTCAGATTCCTGAACTCATTCATAATAATTTACTTCTAATCCTTCCTGAATGTGGACATCACTGCAAGGTCAGCATATATAGCCCAACATGCCCTTAAGATACAACTGAGTGGTTTTCCCTTTTCAGAGGGCAGTCGACCACATTACTGTGGGTCAGGAGTCACATATAGGCCAGAACAGGCAAGGACAGCAGAGTTCCTTCCCTAAAGGACATTTGAATCCTATGGGTCTTTACAGCAATCCAGCAGTTTCATGGTCATCATTACTGATAATAGATTTTTAAAAATAAATTCCGGATTGTTTATGTAATGAACTGGATTTAAAATCCCAGCTGCCAGAGTGGGATTTGAACTCATGTCTCTGGATCATTAGTCCAGTAATACAACCTCTATGCTACCGTATCCCATAGTGTGCCACAATTCTTATAATTTTGTTGGCAATGGATTGAGTTTCTTTATTTCTTTATTATCAAGGAGTGTAATTATCCCAACTGATGCCACTTTTTAACTTTCTGTATTTTTAAAAATTTTCATTTATTTCTTAAGAAATGTTAACAGAAGTCTGATGGCAGCAGGGAAGAAGCAGTCCTCGAGTCAGTCAATATGTGTTCTCAGACTTTTGTAGCTTTTTCTCAACAGAAGAAGGCGGATGAGAGTTTGTCTGGGATGCATTATTAAATACATCTTGTGAAATCACATAATTCAGCGGGGTTGTAGCGATGACATGCACATATTAAGAACAGTGCACTGGATGGCAGTTAAGATAATATAACAAAGTCCTACATATATTCCGGTGAGCCTTGTAAGCTTTATTGGACCAGTTGGAAACTTATATGAATCTGCTTTTTTCACACTTCTGCCCAAGTTTAATTTCATTCGATAACTCTAAACTCCTAACTTGGTCAGTGTTATGTGTTCAAGCTGTCACCTGCCTATTTTCCATGTTTCTTTCTCTGCCTTTTTCTATTCTTTTCTCAAATTCTAAGGTTTTTTCTCTTTTTGTCTATACGGAATCTAGGCAATTGTGATATCCTGATCCAATTTATTTAATTCATTCACCCAGTGAATGTTGCAATTTCTGACAGGCTAGAAATGAGTGGTGGGCATTCTGCCTGAAGACCAGTCCTTGGCTCATTGTCTGCTGATGCTCCATCCTGAGCTGGTTTCTTTTCCCTGGTGGCTCCCCACTGCCTTCAACTGTCAGGCGAGAAGGTAGGTCCCAAGTCTACTTGCGCTGGAAAAGAAATTGAACCTGTGCTATTGCTCTTATTCTAAACCACATGCGAGCCAACTGAACCAACTACTCTCACTATCTCAAAGTGGACTGTGAGTACTTACATGAAGCTCCAGATATTTAAGTGTAAATGATGAATGAACCTTGCTGAGATGTTCAGACAGCACTAAAAGGCAAATCAAGCTCAGATAAGCTACCAAGAATAAGAACTGGCAGCTCCATCTACATTTTGTCTGCAATTCACCAACAATTTCTGTGATCTAAATTACTTATTCAGTGTTTTCTCATCTTTGCACTAAACCCAATATCCAATACAGATTTTTAGTCATGCTTACAAACATATAAATACAGATGGGCACAAAGTCAGTGTTAGATGAAACTTCATGGCTTTTGCTTTTATAGTTGTGGAACAATACTTTTACCAAAGTGTGAGCTAAAAATGTAATGGCTGTGATTATGGTCTGAAATATAATTGTGTTCCCTAACTTTGCAGAAAATCCATATTTTCATATTTCCTAGCAGAAAATTGTATTTCACACGTAATGTAATTTGCATTTTAATGAACATCTGCCTGTTATTTACAGGGCGGGTCTTTAAGGGAGTAATTTTGCATTATTATGCAAATTACATAGTTTGGGAGCTTTGATCTATGTCTACTGACACTGGTTGAAATTCACTCCATTATAGCCACAAACATCATCCCTCTAAATAATTTTGGGAGCTTATCATGTGTTGTGTATAGTAATGCCCAATGTTTTATTTTCAATTGCGTCACACAATGTAGTTTAATCAAATTAAATAGAAAGTGTTACCTGAATGTATCTTGCCAGTGAATGTTTCTAAAAATGTGTTCATTTTGTTGGATATTGGTTTCGGTTTATCAGTAGGTCAAAAAAAAAGGCTTTGGTGTGTCACGAACCATTAAATCACCAAGAATGCAATATTTAATGACAATCATTAATTATTTTAGGGTATAAATTCAATTCAGGCAGGTTTGCAAATTAGGCAATAGCAAATCATCAGCTAGTTTTCCATTCCGCTTCATCTTCTTACCACTGAGGTAAGCAGAAGCAAATGGAATGCAAATTGGGAAAATTGATTCACAATTTAACACCCCACTGCTCAAGCTAAATCTATATACCTTTCACCTTGCTTGGCTTATGTACAGACCTGTTGTGATATTCAATGAGTGACAAGGATTGTTTAAAATATCAGCTCCAACACCGAATATAAAATCAATGACTAAAATATTAGAAGGGCATTACCTTAACCAAATTTACATCAAATCTTATTCTCAGCTCAGAATTCCTAATGGTACAAAGGTGGAATGGGGAAAATCAGGGGTTGAGGAGGAAAAATGTGAGGTCAGTAATCTGCTGGCCGATTGATAAAGCTCTTCAGCGTGGACATTGAACATGGATAAAACTGAGATTGAAGAGCAAATAACTTAAAGTTAAAGTTTATTTATTAGTCACAAGTAGGCTTCCATTCACATTGCTATGAAGTTACTATGAAAATCCTGTAGTCGCCACACTCCGACGCCTGTTTGGGTACACTGAGGGAGAGTTTAGCACAGCCAATGCACCTAACCAACATGTCTTTTGGACTGTGGGAGGAAACTGGAGTACCCAGAGGAAACCTATGCAGATACGGGGAGAACGTACGGACTCCGCACAGACAGTGGCCCAAGCCGGGAATCGAACCCGGGTCCCTGGTGCTGTGAGGCAGGAGCGCTAACCACTATGCCACATTCATTATCCCTGTGAAGGCTGGCTTCATGGATCTACCATCCACATGTAGCCTCAGAGGGAGTCTAAAAGGAGAATAAACAAAACAAAATGGTTTACCAGGCTAATTCCGGGAATGGCGGGACTGATGTATGAGGAGAGATTGATTAGGTTAGGATTGTTTTCGCTGGAGTTCAGATGAATGACGGAGGATCTCATAGAGATTTATAAAATTCTAACAGGACTAGACAGGGTAGATGCAGGGAGGATGTTCCCAATGGTGGGGGAGTCCAGAACCAGGGTCACAGTCTGAGGATTCAGGGTAGAGCAATTAGGATGCAGGTGAGGAGACATTTCTTCACCCAAAGAGTGGTGAGCCTGTAGAATTCATTACCACAGGAAGCAGTTGGTGCCAAAACTTTGAATTTATTCAAGAGGCGGCTGGCTATAGCTCTTGGAGTGAATGGGATCAAAGGTTATGGGGAAAAAAGCAGGATTAGGCTATTGAGTTGGATGATCAGCCATGATTGTGATGAATGGCGGAACAGGCTCAAAGGGCCAAATGGCCTCCTCCTGCTCCTATCTTCTTTGTTTCTATGTTTCTAAAACATGTTTTAACTGCATGTGCAATCCTGAGTCTAAACATCGTCTTTTGAACTTTGTTTCTTTCCAAGAACGTCACAATGGTCATTGAGATGGTGAAAATACGCAACATTGCTTTCAGGTGTGCAACCTTTGGAAGGTCTGTGTCTACTTTCTGCAGATAGTGTTTTAAGTTGGAGTTTGAGGAGGGAAGGCAGCAGGTGGGATTTTCCGGCCGTGCTCACCCCAAGAATGGAAAATCCTGCCCGAGGTCAATGGACCTTTGCATGATCTGTGTCCCGCCCGCTACGATTCCAGTGGTGGGCGGGATGGTAAAATTCCACTCATTGAGGCTGTATCCTGTTGTTCTGCGCACTAGATGCACTGCAGCTCAGGATTAGCAAGAGGAAGGCTTACACATACACATTTCAAAAAAGTAACCATCCAATCAAAAAAATAATCTCAGATCATTACAGTGAAAATTTTCTTCAGGAGAATGATATTCCAGATTCTTGATCATGCACTATCGCTGCATTGCTCTTCAGGGCCTGCAGATGCTCAAACCTTAAGGTCTTCAGCTCTTTCCATTTCTACTTGACTGCAGACTACTGTGCACCAGTATGGTACAACTGCCAGTCTTGTAGATACCCAGCTCAACACAACAATGCATATCGTCCCTCTGATCAACTCAATCCTCTGGCATTTAGCCCAATCGCTAAATGGAGCTATTCCACAATCGTTCCATTTAGCTATTGTGAAAAATAGAGCCTAGCTTAGCGAATGCTGTACATGCTAAATAAAACTACATTGCTGATCGCGATGGCATTTCCATGCCCAATCTATCACATTTTGATGTGCATTTGGAGTCATCACTTGTATCCAACATTGGCAAAGTGACTGTAAAGTTTCAAAGATGCTATGGCAGGTTTTCACAGAAAACTAAAGGAAAAAGGCCTTCTTTGTATATTATGCAGATGAATGATTGGGAGCTAGTTTTGAAACATTGGTACCTGTTCAAAATTAAAATGACTATGACTCCACTTAAAATTCTCAAACAATCCATTTCACATCCAAGAAAAATACAATATATGAACCAATTGTCTTCTAACTTACTATGCAAGTAGCAAACAACACAACTGATCAATATTACACATAATTTCAGCAATTGATAACCAAATGTTGATGTTGAACATGCTAAATGGGAAATAAAATCACAAATAATCGATGGTTGTCTCTCCTGTCAACATCTACCAAAAAGCACTTGAGAAAAACAGAAAGCTGTCAGAGCTGTTGGACTTAGCAAGAGTGCTATTGCTTTCAGAGTCCAGAGCTACTGAAATTGAGACAGACAACAGCAACCATCATGCTCCAAGTTCAACTCCTGTGAACATTGTATATCACTCATGAGTCAGGAAACCAGCTGCAAAGCATCAACAGCAATCTCACAAACAGAATTGAAACCTGTCCAAATAATGTTTCCATTAAGGTTGTGCGTATCCACACTAGACACAGTACTCTATTATTGGCAAACAATGTAAAGCTGAGGAAATATTTAGTGTTTATACTCATCAGCAAAATCAAAACCATAAGATACAGGAGCAGAATTAGGCCATTCAGTCCTCCGCTATTCAATCATGGCTAATAAGTTTCTCAACCCCATTCTTCCACCTTTACCCCGTAACCTTTAACGGCCTTACCAATCAAGAACCTATCTATCTCTGTCTTAATTACACCCAATGACCTGGCCTCCACAGCCTTCAGTGGCAATGAATTCCATAGATTCACCACCCTCTGGCTGAAGAAATTCCTACTCATCTCGGTTCTAAAGGGTCATCCCTTTATTTTGAGGCTGTGCCCTCAGATCCTAGTCTCTTCTACTAATGGAAACATCTTTGTCACGTCCACTCTATCCAGGCCTTTAAATATTCTGAAAGTTTTAATGAGGTCCCCTTTCATCCTTCTAAACTCCATCGAGTTCGGACCTAGAGTCCTCAAATGCTACACCAAGACCAATACCACCAGAAGAGTGTCACATATGTATACCATAGTAAAAATATGAGAGAATGTAGCCGGTGTAGCGCTTGATGAGACTGAATATACTCTCTTTTAGAGACAGCAACTAGCTACATCTGACATTAACCATTGGCTGCTCAGATTGAGATGTTCTTGTAGTTACGGGAGCATCTGTCAATGTCACACGAGACAAAATGTTCACCAAACTTCTGCAAGCCAGGGAAAACAACATTTTTTCCTTACAACAGTGACAAACCAATGAATGTTCTCTGTACTTATGAAACAAGAATCTCATTCAAATACACCAGAATGAATGCTGTATTCTATATCGTATCTGGAAAGTGTGACACACTTATCAGGTTCCACACAGCAACATATCTGCACATGCATATCCTATGCATACTAATGTAGGCTGCTATCAGCAAACTGAAATCAGCTGTACATGCAAGCTGCATATAGACAGCAACCATCATGCTCCAAGTTCTACCAATATATCAGAAGCAATGAATACCATTCCAGGTCAGAAAGCAGACAGAGGAGGAACATCAGCATTTACTTAACCTTGAGGTTATTGAGAAAGTTGAGGATGAGCCTCATCCTTGGGTCTTACCCATAAAAAATCATCAAGAAACCCAAGAGTGAGATTCAAATTAGAATTTGTGTTGATATGTGGTCATAGAATCCCTACAGTGCATAAGAGGTCATTCGGCCCATAGAGTCGGCACCGACTCCCAAATTGCCCCTTGGTGTCAGGGGGCCTAGGTAGGGTAAATGCATGGGGTTATGGGGATAGGACCTGGGTGGGATTGTGGTTGGTGCAGACCCGATGGGCCGAATGGCCTCCTTCTGCACTTTAGGATTCTATTCTATGATGACTCCCCGACTGAGCATCTCAACCAAGCCCAATGCCCACCCTATCCCTGTAACTCCACACATTTCCCATGGCTAAGATATCTAACCTACACATTTTGACAGACTAAAGGGCAATTCAGCATGGCCAATCCACCTAACCTCCACATCTTTAGAGTATGAGAGGAAACCGGAGCACCCGGAGAAAACCGACACAGACATGCAGGGCATGTGCAAACTCCACACAGAAGTCCCTGGAGCTGTGAGGCTGTAGTGCCAACCACTGTGCCACCATGCCGCAGTCATGAAACCAAAAATGTGAACGACACTTGACACTGACAATCGATGGTGCTAAACACTTTTCTAACCTTTACTTCAATAGGATGGCACTGTGGCACAATGGTTAGCACTGCTGCCTCACAGCACCAGGCACCCTGGTTCAATTCCCGGCTTGGGCCACTGTCTGTGCAGAGTCTGCACGTTCTCCCCGTGTCTGCATGGGTTTCCTCCAAGTGCTCTGGTTTCCTCGTGCTGGTTAGGTTCATTGGCCATGCTAAATTCTCCCTCAGTGTACCTGAACAGG
The DNA here is from genome assembly GCF_964213995.1 of Mustelus asterias. NCBI lineage: Eukaryota > Metazoa > Chordata > Chondrichthyes > Carcharhiniformes > Triakidae > Mustelus > Mustelus asterias. Next base: position 33,723,692 of record NC_135825.1, on the reverse strand, counting down.
CACCGGAGTGTGGAGACCAGGGGATTTTCACAGTAACTTCATTGTAGTGTTAATGCAAGCCTACTTGTGGCACTAATAAATAAATTTTACACTTTAAAAAAATCTACAGACTATAATCAAGCCTAACTTGCAGAAGGATGGTAGTATCTTACAGTATTTTCCACTTACATCAGACATTTTCGGTACAAGAAGCTGAACTCTGCAGTCAATTCAACAGCTGAAGTGATTCAGCAAAGGATTCAGTCTGCAGTTCAAGGACTTGAAGACATGCTGACCATCAGTGATGACATTCTTATCCACTGACAGACTGAAAGTGAACTTGAGACACACCTGCATGCATGGTGACAATGCTTTAGCGAATATAATCTTTGGACGAAGACTAATGCTTGCTGAGTGAATATGGAATTGAATTCATCAGTCACGTGTTCAGCGGTGAAGGTGTTTCACTGGATCTGCAGAAAATTGAAGCTGTTGATCGGACAAATGTGCTGGAAGTTTGGAGTTGGGGCTTCATTTACTCCCACTAAGCAATCTGACAACAGTAGGAGTGGGCTGAATCACACAAACAAGCTGTACACCAGGTCAAACAACATTTGCCAGCAAGTTGCATAAGTGCCAATTCTGACCTTGAGAAAAGTATCCAGCTCCTGGTGGATGTAGAGCCAGTTGGCTTTGGTGGAGTTTCTCATGCAGTAAGACAAGGCGATCAATTGTTGCTATGGCAAGCAGATCATTAAAGCCTACAGAATAATATTATTCACAAATGCAAAGACCTTCCTGCCGGCAGGGGTCTTCTGCTCCTTCCAAAGATGCCGCCTCCACCCCCTCCCCCCCACCCCCGTCCATTGGGTTCTATGGCAATGGGAGAGGCAAGCTACACAAAACACTAAACATTCATGGGAACTTTCAGAACTGGAAGATCCCACCACTGGCCAATGGAAAGCCATCACTGCTGCCAGAAAGCCCCCCCAATGGAGAGGGTGGGTGGAGGCAGGGAGGGGCTGGTAAATCCTGCCCAGAGAGAAACACTGTCAATCATATGGGGTACCTTACACTTTCACCTCTACTTTTATGGAAGTGAGTTTGAAGTAATAACTAATCACAGACCACGAATAACCTTGTTCAACAATCCATACAGCAAACCATCCATTCCATTAGACCATTGGATACTCAAGTTACAAGAATACAAGTTCCATGATGAGTATCAGTCAGGCAAGCTCAATCCTGTGGACAATCTTTCATGACGTTCTTTGTCAACAGTTAGTCCGACCAGTCATGAGGAAAAGGTTGCCAAACATCATCTTGACTACGTAAGTTTGAACACAGTGCTAAAGTTGCTAAAACTAACTGAAATCCAAGCAACAACAAAACAAGATGAGACATGGTAAATATGTGTAACAGCTTTGGAATCCCAAATCTGGAAAGACATGATTGAAAGAGTGTCTATGAAAGAAACCACTCACACACTACAATGTCTTAACAATGGGGACATTATCTCACAGTCACTACCACATCTGATCTCGTCTTACATGGCAAATGTATTTGTTATTCCACCATCATTAGGAGAATGTGTTGTTAATGTGGCACATGAAGGTCACCAGGGAATTGTCAAAAATAAACAACTCCTTCAGGAACAACGTATGGTTTCCAGGAATTAACCACATGCTAGACCACAAAGTCAATCAATGAAACCATGTCAAGCAACCACAATGTCAAATCTCAAGATGTATGAACTACCTTCAGGACCATGGATTAAGGCTTGTGCTAATTTCAGATTGACATATTGGTGAACATCTGCTTATTGACTAGTCATGGAAAATTTACATCTATTTCAATGGAAGCTGCCATCTCAAAGCTTGACCAGCTTTTTGCTTTGTTTGGAATCCTTCAAACAGTGAGAAGTGACAATGGACCCCCAGTTAACAGCGATGAGTTCAGTAAATTTGCAAATTTCTGGGCTTCACTCAGTGGAAAAATCACATCCTGTTGGCCAAGAGCTAGTGAAGAAGTTGAGAGATTTATGTGTGCTTTGAGACAAGTGATTATGTACATGAGAGCATGTCAAGGAAGCAGGAATGGTATCACTTTCTTTGCAATTGGACAGCATGGTGGCACAATGGTTAGCACTGCTGCTTCACAGCACCAGGGAATCGGGTTCAATTGTGGCCTTGGGTGACAGTCTGTGTAGAATCATAGAATCCCTGAAGTACAGAAGGAGGCAATTTGGCTCATCGAGTCTGTACCGACCACAATCCCACCCAGGCCCTATTCCCACACATTTACCCTGCTAATCCCCCTGACACTAGGGTCAATTTTAACATGGTCAATCAACCTAACCTGCACATCTTTGGACATCCACCCCTTGTCTGTGTGGATTTCCTTCGGGTGCTCCGGTTTCCTTCCACACTCCAAAGATGTGCAGGTAAGGTTGACTGGCCATATAAAATTGTCCCTTCGTGTCACAGGGACTAGCAGGGTAAATACATGGGGTTAAGGGAATAGGGTCTAGGTGGGATTGTTGTCAGTGCAGGCTCAATGGGTCAAATGTCCTCCTTCTGCGCTGTAGGCATTCTCTGATTCTAGGATTCTGTGGGATTCTAATTGCAGAGTGATTCCTCTCTCAACATGAATTAAATGAGACCACACTTGATGTCAGATGATATTCTACTCATGAGAGAAGATGTCCATTATTGTATTGCTGAAAGAGAGACATGCTGTTGTAGCTTTACATCTTGCACTCAGCAGGACAGGTACACAAGATAAACCAACAGCAAAGAACAGTTAATTGTTTACTGCCAAGCCATTGTTTCTAAACTAAATCAGAAAGTTTGACTCTGATTGGTCACAGAATTGTGATGGGAATGATGAAACAGGGATTGGAATCCCCTAGGCTTTTAGTTAATTGGAAAAGGCATAATGCATAATACAGACCTTCTGTCTGCAAAGGACAATGCCCTTTAAGTGAGGATATGTAGCAAGCATGCTGATAATCTTAAATTGGTTTTCAGTGTAATTCTGTGATTATGTTATAAAGTGAACCATTTTCAACTGGTGAAAAATAATTTAATCTCATTGTACATAATTAAATATATTATTAAATTAATTAATGGAAAAGTTAGAATATGTAGCTGGTGAAGGTGAATTTTCATATTATGCCCATATCTATTGTTTCCATTCTTAGAAACAAACCAAGAAAACACACTGTGCCTCTCATTTACTTCGAAGGAGGGGCTGTTATGTATTGAAAATTGCACTGTACTCTCTGTCCACTTACCATACACATATACCAGCAGAGGGAGTCTATGAAGAGAATAAAGGAACAGTATATGTAGTTCAGATTCAGAAAGCATCTTGCTGAATCTGACTGTTTCTTCCCAAGTACTTCACAATGGAAAATGTACAAGAAGAAAGTAGAGAGTGAAAGAAGAAAAAATGGAGAAAGTAGGAAAGAAAAGAGGGCATAAAATATTTTCCTGAAATCAATTTGTATATTCTGAAATGCACCCTCAGCGACACATGCTCCCTTATAGGAGATAGTATGGAAGTGAATGTTTCTTAAAGGAATAGATTAAAACAAAGAACAAAGTCAGGGAGAAACACAATTATCAAGAGAATCACTTCAGAATTCTGAGAGCACAAGTTCCGATTTCTTGAATACTGCTTGTCACTTGAATCACCTACTTCAACCGTGATACACTTTGACAGTTCTCAACCAAACTATTATATTGGCCAGCCTTAAAATAGGCATAGCCAGTTTCACCTACATTAGCAAACCTCATGTCTTCTGAGCTCAGATATACCACTGTTGACATATATGTCCTTTAAGGTAAAAAGGCAATTGGCACAAAAAGACACAAGATGTCTTCAGTGAATGAAATTATGTGCATGAGGTGCCTATGTATCCATGGGAATGTGTTTAGTTGAGAGAGCACAGATAACAATAAAGTAACTGATCTGCCTGACATTTATTAGCAGATTTTTCAAGGTAAAATGATATGGAATAGGACATAAATTCTGTGGAGCATTGTAAAAGGTGTTCCAAGATTTCAAACCACAAATGAATAGATTAGTCAAACAAATATATAAGTATCTCTGCTTCAATACTAAAGCATACAACCGCGGAAGCTATATTGTCAGTACTATTCACGTGTCATAAGTTCACACACTTTAGAATCATAGAATCCCTACATTGCAGAAGGAGGCCATTCAGCCCAATGTGTCTGTACTAACTCTTAAAAAGAGCATCTTACCTAGGCCCACCTCTGTCCCATCCCCGTAACCCATGCATTTTCCCCACTAATCCCCCTAACCTACACATTTTGGGACACTAAGGGGCAATTTAGCATGGCCAATCCAACTAAACTACACAGCCTTGGACTTTTAGTAGCAATTGCCAGTATGAACAGCAATGAACAGGTGAAAAGAAAGATGTGTATTTTTTACCAAATCCAGAAAATCAGCTAATATTTTGAAGACCTGGGTTCGAATCCCACCACGGCAAATGGTGGAATTTGAATTCAAAAAAAGAATCTGGAATTAAGAATCTACTGATGACCATGAAACCTTGTTGATAGTTGGAAAAACCCATCTAGTTCACTAATTTCCTTTAGGGAAGGAAATCTACCATCCTTACCTGGTCAGGTCTACATGTGACTCCAGAGCCACAGCAATGTGGTTGACTCTCAACTGCCCTCGGCCAACTACTGATGGGCAATAAATGCTGGCCAGCAAGCGACGCCCATGTCCCACGAATGAATAAAATAAAACACCATTCATGACTTCAGGACATCCCAAAACACTTAACAACAAAGGAAGTACTTTCAGTGAAGTTCAGTGTGACAGTGAAGGAACAGCAATGTATTTCCAAGTCAGTATGGTGAGTGACTTGAAGAGAACTCCTAGGTGTGGTGTTTTCATAGTCGGTTTATCATGTCCTTCTAGATGATGGTGGTTGTGGGTTTGGAAGATGCTACCTAAGGAGCCCTGGTGAGTTCTTGCAGGCATCTTCTAAATGGTAGACAATGCTGCCGCTGTTTGTTGGTGGTGGAGTGAATGTTTGTGGATTACCAACGAAGATGGCTGCTTTGTCCTGGATGGTAAGAGAGAAAGAAAAAAAGAGACAAATCCTACAGTGCGGAAGGAGGCCATTTGGCCCATTGAGTCTGCACCGACAACAATTCCACCCAGGCCCTATCCCCATAACGCCTTGTATTTATCCCGCTAATCCCTCTAACCTTCGCATACTGGGACTCTAATGGGAAATTTAGCATGGCTAATCACCCTAACATGCACATCTTTGGACTGTGGGAGGAAACCGGAGCACCTGGAGGAAACCCAGACATGGGGAGAACGTGCAAACTCCACAGACAGTGACCCAAGCCGGCAATCGAATCTGGGCCCTGGAGCTGTGAGGCAGCAGTGCTAACCATTGTGCCACCATGCCGCCCCGCGGGGGTGTCAAACTTCTTGAGTGTTGTTGGAGCTGCACTCATCCAGGCAAGTGGATCACACTCCTGACTCATGCCTTGAGATGGTAGACAGGTTTGGGGAGTCAGGAGTGTGATCTAGCCATATAAATATTGTAGCTTTAAGTGCAGGTGAAAGGCTAGGAAACCTGCAGTGAATAACTCCACTCCTGACTCATGCCTTGAGATGGTAGACAGGCTTTGGGGAGTCAGGAGTGGAGTTATTCACTGCAGGTTTCCTAGCCTTTCACCTGCACTTAAAGCTACAATATTTATATGGCTAGTCCATTTCAGTTTCTCAACAATGGTAATCTCAAGGATGTTGATAGTGGGGGATTCAGCAAAGGTAATGCTATTGAATGTCGATGGTTAAATTCTCTCTTGTTGGAGATGGTCATTCCCTGCACATCGTGGCCTCTGTACCTCTCTTTCCTCCTAAGACATTTCTCAAAATCTACCTCTTTTGGTCATCTGATCTAATGTCTCCATACGTGGCTCAGTGTCACTTTGTTTTTTAATGCTTGAGTAGATTGCTTTTAAACAGTTCATTTTATTAAAGGTACTATGAAAGTATGAGTTGTTGTTGTTGTAAACCTCTTCACCTTTCTTGATGCTCCTTAAATCTACCTTCTGGTGGAAGCTTTTTGTGGTCATTGGTCCTCATCAGTTCCTTTTGTTGCTTTGTGTCAACTTTTGTTTGTTAATGATTTGTTATATGGTTTGTGTGGCCAGCGTCTGGAATTATTAAGAGAGGCCTCTGACCTTGTTTGGAACAAGGAAGGTATTTATTGAATAGAGAAACTTAAATACAGGAGGTTTATGCAGCACAAGGAGGAAATGGACTCAGCCGGTCCCGAGGCTACTCCAGCTCTGGATTGTTCCTGCTTTGGCGTGTGTGGCCTCCTGGGCACATCTGAGTTGAGCTACATGACTTGTGGCTCGCTTATTAAATTATTAAAACACGCGGCGTAATGTGAGGCTGCGTTCGCATGATGTGAAATACGGTTCGGGAAGTGGTCAGCAGTCTGTGACTGGAGTGACTGAAGCAAATGACGGCAATAGTTACCGGCAGAGAGATGGAAAAAGCCTCGCTCACCCCAAAACCGGAAAATCCCCCTGAGGTCAATGGACCTTTCTATGGTCCACCCCTCGCCCGCTACAATTCCTGCAGTGGGCGGGATGGTAAAATTCGCCCCATTGTGTGCCGGTGTGGAAATATGGTAGAATGTGGGGAAACTATTCGATTGACCCATATCAAATGGGTTGCAACTTACACAGTCATCACCTTACATTACTGTTATAAGGAAACCAGGAGGTGAAGATGGAGAATGAGATAGCCTAGATAATTGGACTGTCTTGTGTAGTGGAACATACTGGGAATGAAAAAATCTCATAAGGTTCAAACATACTGCAAAAGAAGACCTGCTATCTGAGAACAGTTTGGGTGACTAATAAATGGCCAACTGGAAGTTCATTGCATGCAGTATTCAAACCAGTACAATTTTTGGAAAGTGACGGAAGGAATCGTCATGAAACCTATGGACATTTCAAGGGTTGGAGCAGATGCATATATTAGACTATAAGCAAAACAAAAATTGTCAGTACTGTTGTGTGGTTTAGCTTGCAATTGCACCCTGAAAAAAATCTCAATCCATTTTAAAATCAATTTTTAAAATCCTTTTCAGTATCATATGTACTATGACATAAAAATACAAGGGCTGCCCTAGGGCAGAGCCCCTGTTATATATGCTTACTACATGCTTCCAGAAGATTCTGCTGAGAGAGGACTCCACCCTCTGGTGTGAACACTCACTCTTGGTTTCCATTCCCTCAAGTCAGGTGACCCACTATTGCTGTACTGTCTTAAAGAGACTTGGGCCATTTTAATATTTTAAAGTTACAATATAATTGCAAGCTGTTGTGCATTCACAGTCAGCTAAAGCCATGGGCAATCTGTTCTGTTAGTTTGAACGATCAGAGATTGCACTGAGTAATTGTGATGATGCAAATAACATAAATCATATCAAGTGTAAAGGTATCTCTCTTCTGAACTCACTGCAACGTAGTCGCATTTTCCTGTGTATCTTAAAGTAATGTATATGACAAAGGTAACATCTTAAACACAAAACCAAAAAAGAAAATGCTGGAAAATCTCAGCAGATGGAGTACAATGTGGAAAAGTGTGAGGTTATGCACTTTGGAAGGAGGAATGGAGGCATAGACTATTTTCTAAATGGGAAAATGCTCAGGAAATCAGAAACACAAAGGGACTTGGGGGTCATTGTTCAAAATTCTCTTAAGGTTAATGTGCAGGTTCAGTCGGCAGTTAGGAAGGCAAATGCAATGTTAGCATTCATGTCGAGAGGGCTAGAATACAAGAACAGGGATGTACTTCTGAGGCTGTATAAAGCTCTGGTCAGAACCCATTTGGAGTATTGTGAGCAGTTTTGGGCCTCGTATCTGAGGAAGGGTGTGCTGGCCTTGGAAAGGGTCCAGAGAAGGTTCACAAGAATGATCCCTGGGGAATGAAGAGCTTGTCATATGAGGAATGGTTGGGGACTCTGGGTCTGTACTCATTGGAGTTTAGAAGGATGAGGGGGATCTTATAGAAACTTACAGGATACTGCGAGACCTGGATAGAGTGGACATGGAGAGGATGTTTCTGCTAGTAGGAAAAACTAGAACCAGAGGGCACAACCTCAGACTAAAAGGATGATCCTATAAAACAGAGATGAGGAGGAATTTCTTCAGCCAGAGCATGGTGAATCTTTGGAACTCTTTGCTGCAGAGGCTGTGGAGGCCACGTCATTGAGTGTCTTTAAGACAGAGATAGATAGGTTGTTGATTAATAAGGGGATCAGGGGTTATGGGGGAAAAGGCAGGAGAATGGAGATGAGAAAAATATCAGCCATGATTGAATCGCGGAGCAGACCCGATGAGTCGGTGGCCTAATTCTGCTCCTATGTCTTATGGTCTTATGACCAAGATGCTTGCAGGGGAGGAACGTTCTAACTGTGGGAGAGTCTTCATCACACGGACTGGAGTGGTTCACAAAGGCAGCTCATCACAACTTTCTCAAGGGCAATTACATTGGCTTTCTGGTATGTTGGACTGACCATGGCTGTACTGGAAATGTGTCAACTAATTGACACTTTAACACATATAACAACAATGAGGGGGCAGAACAAGAGCAAACAATGATGCCAAACACATCAATGCAGAAGAAAGCATTTAATTATTCCAATGTCTTCACTTAAATTTCCGATGTTCCTTTTCTTCTGGAGTCATCCAATGCCTCATCAGATAGTAATCTCCTAACCAAAGTGAGCAAGTCACAGAAAAGCCAGAAGCAGAAACAAAATTCCATTAACTTTGGAGAACTACCCAATCTTGGCAATTCACAAAGGGCCATTTCCTATTTATAAAACAAAGAATCATTTCTTGCTTGAACTGTTGCACTACTTGACTCAGAAACCAAGGTTATTGTAGTGGGGGTTAAATGCATCACATTTTCATAATCTGTTCACATTTTTGATACTACTAACTAATGGCTTAATAAACGTCAGTCTTAAAAGCTGTAATTAGTCCCATGTTAACTCCATATTAATTGGGAAGTTATCACAATGGGTGGAATTTTCCTATAATTTGTCAGTGTCAGGTTCTGACTGAAAACTAACACATATCTCTTTAGATGCACTGCTGTGTTTTCAGACCCGATTTTCTGGCACTCTGACAGGGATGTTGTTTATGCCATCAGTCTGGCAGTGTGGAGGCTGATAGAGTCCCTTCTCACTGCACAATTATCGGGGGCACACGCCATACCCTGCCATAACCAGCGTGGCAATATTGTGACTGCTTGCCCTACCCCCAATGCCCACTCCCCCCATCATTACAAGGTCCCCCTCAATGCCCGCATCCACCCAGTCACTGCAAGGTTCCCCCAGCAATGCCTGTCCCATCTCCTCAAGGCCCGTTCTGTTCATCCAGCAGTCAGGACACTTCTGTTGCAAGCAATAAAATAACTAACTTTGCAAAGTAAATCAAAGAAAAAGGTTTCCTAAAGAAACTTCATTGCACCAATATTCAGGGCACACCTTGGGCCACCCAAATTCCCACAATCCCCATGTAATATAGAAGCAAAATAGTAGGGATGCTGGAAACTGAAACAAAAACAGAAAATGCAGGAAAATTTCAGCAGGTCTGACAGCATCTGTGAGGAGAGAGTAGAGTCAATGTTTCGAGTCCAGATGACTTTTCGTCAGACATAAATCCATTAGAATGTATTTAAATGGGCAAGAAACTTGCTACATCAGTGGTGAGGGATGGGGAAAATTGAGAGACAAGATCTCCATAACACAAGAGTAAAACAACCCTGTGCCTCCAAAGGAAACATTCTCCACCACTGGTATGTGCTGGGCTCCCTGCCAGTGCCAGGTCTGACACAAGTACCTTCTTGAGGTATCTCCAACAGCAGGAGATCCTAGTGAGTGAAGCACAATAGTTGCTTGTCAGAGGAATCCATATCTGAGGAACAGGAGTGATTCTCCATTTCTGGCCATTCGTCTTGAGGGTGCATGCATATTTATATTAAGATATTGGGCCGCTCCAAAATGACGCTGGTAATCTAGTGATGGGAGACAAGGAAATAGCTGAGGAACTTAATAAGTACTTTGCGTCAGTCTTCACAGTAGAAGACATGAGTAATATCCCAACAATTCAGGAAAGTCAGGGGGCAGAGTTGAATATGGTTGCCATCACAAAGGAGAAAGTGCTAGAGAAACTAAAAGGTCTGAAAATTGATAAATCTCCGGGCCCAGATGGGCTACATCCTAGAGTTCTAAAGGAGATAGCTGAAGAAATAGTGGAGGCGTTAGTTATGATCTTTCAAAAGTCACTGGAGTCAGGGAAAGTCCCAGAGGATTGGAAAATCGCTGTTGTAACCCCACTGTTCAAGAAGGGAACAAGAAAAAAGATGGAAAATTATAGGCCAATTAGCCTAACCTCAGTTGTTGGCAAAATTCTAGAATCCATCGTTAAGGATGAGATTTCTAAATTCTTGGAAGTGCAGGGTCGGATTAAGACAAGTCAGCATGGATTTAGTAAGGGGAGGTCGTGCCTGACAAACCTGTTAGAGTTCTTTGAAGAGATAACAAATAGGTTAGACCAAGGAGAGCCAATGGATGTTATCTATCTTGACTTCCAAAAGGCCTTTGACAAGGTGCCTCACGGGAGACTGCTGAGTAAAATAAGGGCCCATGGTATTCGAGGCAAGGTACTAACATGGATTGACGATTGGCTGTCAGACAGAAGGCAGAGAGTTGGGATAAAAGGTTCTTTCTCAGAATGGCAACCGGTGACAAGTGGTGTCCCGCAGGGTTCAGTGTTGGGGCCACAGCTGTTCTCTTTATATATTAACGATCTAGATGACGGGACTGGGAGCATTCTGGCCAAGTTTGCCGATGATACAAAGATAGGTGGAGGGGCAGGTAGTATTGAGGAGGTGGGGAGGCTGCAGAAAGATTTAGACAGTTTAGGAGAGTGGTCCAAGAAGTGGCTGATGAAATTCAACGTGGGCAAGTGCGAGGTCGTACACTTTGGAAAAAAGAATAGAGGCATGGACTATTTTCTAAACGGTGACAAAATTCATAATGCTAAAGTGCAAAGGGACTTGGGAGTCCTAGTCCAGGATTCTCTAAAGGTAAACTTGCAGGTTGAGTCCGTAATTAAGAAAGCAAATGTAATGTTGTCATTTATCTCAAGAGGCTTGGAATACAAAAGCAGGGATGTACTTCTGAGGCTTTATAAAGCACTGGTTAGGCCCCATTTGGAGTACTGTGAGCAATTTTGGGCCCCACACCTCAGGAAGGACATACTGGCACTGGAGCGGGTCCAGCGGAGATTCACACGGATGATCCCAGGAATGGTAGGCCTGACATACGATGAACGTCTGAGGATCGTGGGATTATATTCATTGGAGTTTAGGAGGTTGAGGGGAGATCTGATAGAAACTTACAAGATAATGAACGGCTTAGATAGGATGGACGTAGGGAAGTTGTTTCCATTAACAGGGGAGACTAGGACGCGGGGGCACAGCCTTAGAATAAAAGGGAGTCACTTTAGAACAGAGATGAGGAGAAATTTCTTCAGCCAGAGAGTGGTGGGTCTGTGGAATTCATTGCCACAGAGGGCTGTGGAGGCCGAGACGTTGAGCGTCTTCAAGACAGAAATTGATAAATTCTTGATTTCTCGAGGAATTAAGGGCTATGGGGAGAGAGCGGGTAAATGGAGTTGAAATCAACCATGATTGAATGGTGGAGTGGACCCGATGGGCCGAATGGCCTTACTTCCGCTCCTATGTCTTATGGTCTTATGGTCTTAAGATACACAGAAACGATCAGTAAACCACATCTATTAACTCAATGATACATTTGAGATTTTGACACAAGGAAAGAAATTACACAAAGAGTTGAGCTTGACTATTTGAAATGGAGATTGCAATCCTGCACTTCAACTCCCGATCCAAATTGTACACCAATGCCTTCAGTTCACTCCCACTCCAATGTGGGACCAGACAAGAAGCCCGTTGCCTTCTCCTATTTTTATGTTGGTTTTAGTGCCCTGGCAACACACATCAGAGTATGCCTGAATATCCATGTAACAAAGGTGGGAGCAACCAAACAAAATATAATACCATTGCATGCCAATGATGTCCTACTTTATACATCTAACACTGACAAGTCGTCTCTCAAAAACCAAGAGCTTTGCACCACTTCCAGGGTACAAGTTTAAATTCTTACAAACAGAAAGTCTGTTTCTCATGCAGGACATCTCATATAGATTTATTTATTTGAATAAAGATTCTGGGGTTAAATCAACTTCCAATCTTAGTGATGTGTATTAAAAATATAAACCCTCTCTCGTTGCTTCCTGGTCGGCTAACCTGTACTGATGAAACAATCTGCACTGATCATTCTTGAAAAGTGCAGGCACAATATAACAAATGTGGCCTCCTTTACCTGTTTCAAATGACAATGGACAGTGGCTACTTGGGACTTGCATTTCTGCACCTTCATGGACTAAGCTAAAAGATGTGAATGTGTCCAAGATGATTTCGGCTTCCCAATTATGAAGGAGTTTTTAACCTATTGCAAATCAAGCACTTTTTTTGGGAAAAATGTACTTTATTCATGAAATGTGTAAAAGCACATTTCATAACAGTTCAAATTTCATAGAAAAGGATCCCTACAGTGCAGAAGGAGGCCATTCAGCCCATCGAGTCTCCAACAGAGTATCCCACCCAGGTGTTATCCCCATGACCCCACACATTTACCATGACTAATCCCTTAACCTACATATCTTGGGACACTAAGAGGAAATCTAGCATGGCCAATTCCCCTAACAAGCACATCTTTGGACTGTGGGAGGAGGTCAGAACACCCATAGGAAACCCATGCAGACATGGGAAGAAGGTGCCAACTCCGCACAGAGGGCAAAATTTTACCGGCAATTCCACCCGAGGTTTGTATGATCCTGACCAAGGATAATATAGAATGCCATTCTCCGAGTCTCGCCCGCCCCCGGAATCCTACCCTACATTTTTCCAGAATGTGCACATAGCAACTAGCCCAATATATGAACTAACAGCTCTATGAGTACCAATTTAAAAGCATTGGCATGTCATAATCCACACAGTAGTTTGCAAAGTAATTGTAGTTACTCTTTTCATTCAAGATAAATTAGTTTTTTTTAAAGTGAAAATGTTTATGGTCAAAAGACAAAATCAGGACAATGAAAGTCAGCGCTTCTGTGCACAGATTGCCTCCACACTGCCTTTACACCTCTCCATCAAAAGAATGGGCTTCTGTTATGTGTTGAAATACATTATTTTTTTTGTCTTTACACCAATTAATTACACTTCCATTGGCAAGAATATTTGGCAAATGAGAAAATCCTCATCATTTATTTGACACTAGAGATGGGGGTTGGAGGAGATTTAGTGGAATGATACCAGGGATTACACGGAGTGACTGGTGAAATAGTAAATGTTCTCTCTAGAGTAGAAAAGGTTAAGTGGAGACTTACTTAGGGTGTTCAAAATTATGGGAGGTTTTGATATTGAAAGCGGGTGGAAATTGATTCATCTGGCAGCATAGTCGGTAATGAGATGACACAGATTTAGCATAATTGGCAAAAGAACCGCAGGAGAGATGTGAATTCTTTTTTCATTTACTGAGTTATGATCTGGAATGCACAGCATGACGAAGTGGTGGCAGCAGATTCAGTAGTAATTTTCAAAAGGGAATGTGATGTACACTTGAAAAGGAAAGATTTGCTGGGCTACAGGGGAAGAGCAGGGGTGTGAAAGTAATTGAATAGCTGTTTGAAAGAGACAGCATGATGGGCCAAATGAACTGCTTTTGTGTTTTATTATGGGTCCTGTAAAGAATGTGGATGGGACTAGCAAATGTTCTCCTTAGATTGGTATTTGGTGTGACAATGCTAACTGCAGTGACTCAAAACTGGTATTCACACATGAAGTGCAATCAATTGCATCTCTCCTTTGATATCATATACACTAGTGGGTCTCCCCAGCAGTCCACCCCTTCCTTATCAGCTTTTGCAACTTACAGCTTCATTTTAATTCATCCTTCTTCAATAATATTTCAATAAATGTTCTATTCCGAGTCATGCTTGTGATTTTAAAAAATGGTCGTTCCATTTCATTCTGCTTCTGAGCTGAATCCCTGCCACTATGCTCTTGCATTAAATATGCAGAGGATATTATATGAAGGAGACCTAATGAATTCTGAAGGATCTCCTAACAAATTCAAATTTACGTCATCTGGGAAAGGTTCAGCCAGTTGAGTTTCGTAAGTTGGTGCTTCCCAGCATGTTCAACTAAAATGTGGAACCAGAGTTGAAACAGCAGATCAGCTGTTAACATAGATACACAAAGCAGCTGGAAGTTTCTGCTTTGGCCACAGTCAGCAATTTGGGAGAAAATTGTCCCCCAGAATTGCACTGGTCTAAAATTTTTGCTCAAATTGCCACCCAACCAATTTGCGCAATCACAAACAAAGGGGGCAACTTTCCCACCTCGCCGCACCTGGCACGGATTGCACCAATCCTGAAAAATTGCCTGCAGAGCTAAAAATTGGTTCTGTACCCGCTGCCAAACAGTTTACAATCGTCCCGGTTCCCTTATACTGGAGCAAGCCGGATCGCGCCCATAAAGTTCACGGGGCTGATTAGCATGAGATTGACTGGATTTCAATCTCATTCGCGAGCTTGGCACTCGATCATTCCCCCTTCCCGGTATGTTTCCACCTCTCTGGTGGCAGGTCATGCCAATGTGAATCACTACTGGTCACCACTAGCAGAGACGTGGCACGATGGCCACGTCAGGGGCTCGGAGGCCATTGAAACAGTGCCCACCGCACACCCCGGCAGTGCCCAAAATCCATCTTGCATTTGGGCACTGCCAGTGTACCAGGGACAGTGCCAAGGTGTTTGGGACCTGAGTGGGGGCTATGCATAGGAGAGCTTTACAGGGGGGCTATGTTGGGGGGTCTATGCATGGGTGGATCATGAAGGGGGTTGGGATGTGGTGTCAGGATGGGGGTAATGATGGAGTGGCATGTCAGGGGTCAGGCAGGAGGCCCCATCTGGAGGGCCCCGATGCCGTTGACCAATTTCAGGGAGGGGTTGGGGGCAACATGTGCCAATGAGGGGAGGGTTTCCAATGCCTGTGAGGGAAAGAAGTGGGTTCCCCCAGTGCACTATGAGATCAAGGCATCCTTGCAAAACGGCGCATAAATTCTCTGATGCGTTTCACCACTTCCCAAAAAGTGGGATGATTGCAGTGTGGAGTGTGCCTGAGAGACTGACGCAGATTGTTGTGATATTGTTGCTATTATGACACTGGGGGTGTGATCTTAACAGCTCGTCTCACCGTGTGATTGTTATAGTGATGCACAGCAGCTAGTTTCTTGGTAAATTAAAGCTATTTTTAGAAGCTGCCTGTTACAGTGCCAACAAGAACAGGGAATGCAAGACAAACTCAGCATGTCTGGAAGAATCTATAGGCAGAGAAAACAGAGTTAGCGTTTCAAGTCTGTTTGAACTAAAGAAAGGAAGAAATGTGTTGGATATGAAAGTGTAGCTGGGAGAGATTGCAACAAGGTGTAGCAACCTGGAGAACAAGAGACAGATTGGTGTGTGTGTGTGTGTAAGAGAGAGTGAGTGTGCGAGATTTGAGTGTGTGTGTGTCAGAGTGTGTGTGCTGTATATGTGTGTGTGCATGAGTGAGTGTGTGTGTGCGCACGTGTGTGTGTGCATGTGTGCGTGCATGTGAGAGTGTGTATGTGTGGTGTGTGTGAGGTGTGAGAGTATGTGTGAGTTTGTATGTGAGCGAGAGCATGTGTGTGTATGTGTATGTGAGTACGTGTATATGTGTGTATGTGTGCGTGTGAGAGTGTGTGGTGTGGTGTATGTGTATGTGTGTGTGCATGTGAGAGTGTGTGCGTGTGAGAGTGTGTGGTATGTGTATGTGTGTGTACGTGTGGGAGTGTGGTGCGTGTGTGTGTGTGTATGTGGGGTGTGTGTGTGAGGTGTGTGTGTGTGTGAGGTGTGTGTGGTAAGTGTGAGTGAGTGAGTGATGGGGTGAGTGAGTATATATGTGTGTGGTGTGTATGTGAGAGCGTGTGGTGTGTATGTGAGAGTGTGTGGTGTGTGTGTGAGTGTGAGGTGTGTGTGAGTGTGAGGTGTGTGTGTGTGTTTGTGTGTGTGATAAGTGTGTGTGAGTGAGTGATGGGGTGAGTGAGTGATAGGGTGAGTGAGTGATGGGGTGAGTGAGTATGTATGTGTGTGGTGTGTATGTGAGAGCGTGTGGTGTGTATGTGAGAGTGTGTGTGGTGTGTGTGTGTGTGTGAGGTGTGAGATTGTGTGTGAGATTGTGTGTGTGAGCATGTGTGTGTGAGTATGTGTATGTGTGTGTATCAGTGTGCGTGTGAGAGTGTGTGGTGTGTGCATGTGTATGTGTGTGTGTGAGAGAGTGTGGTGTGTGTATATGCGCAGAAAGGGACGTGTTTTGCATTGATATAATAAATGTATGGGATATTATAAAAAACAGAGTTCTTTGTGTCTAAAAATGGCTTCATTGAAGATCCTTTTCGCAGGTCTACAACTGAAGGCAGTGAGTGGAAAATAATAATGGTGATTAGTTTGAGCTGGGGGCATGGCCAATTTGATGTTTGGGGCCAGCTTTGCGCATGGTGTTTTTTAAACCAGCACAAAAGGTCACAGAAACCTGACTTCAGAGAATCATAGAATCCCGACAGTGCAGAAGGAAGCCATTTGGAGAGTCCACCGACTCTCCAACAGAGCATCTTACCCAGGTCCTATCCCTGTAATCCCATGTATTTACCTTGCTAACCCCCTAACCTACACATTTTGGGACACTAAACATGGCCAATCAACCTAACCTGCACATCTTTGGAGTGTGGGAGGAAACTGGAGAATTCGGAGGAAACCCACACCGACATGGGGAGAACATGCAGAGTCCACACAGTCACCCGAGGCTGGAATTGAACCCGACTCCCTGGTGCTGCGAGGCAGCAGTGCTATTGTGCCACTAGATTTTGTGCTGGACTTCACTTCTCAATCTCTTGCATTGGCTTTGCCAGTTTTGCTGGATTACTGGTAGAAACTAATGGAATCACCAAGCTGATGTGTTTTGTTACGACCTCTCCTCCTCCTATCAAAGGCATTAAATACATATTCAAGTCTATGAGAACATAGCTTGGTCTCCAGGGAACACTTTTCAAGGAGTGAAAGAATATTTTAGAAAAGCATTCATTGCATTGGCTAATTTCCACAAATGTACATTACAACAAATGTATTTTTACATGTACATTGTCGAGACAGAATATACAATAGAAAGCAAAGAGAAATGCCTTCACAACTGATAGCTCTGTAATTAGAGTCATAGAGAGTCAGAGGTTTACAGCATGGAAACAGGCCCTTCGGCCCAACTTGTCCATTCCGACCAGTTTTTACCAGTAAGCTAGTCCCAATTGCCCGCATTTGGCCCGTATGCCTCTACACCCATCTTACCCATGTAACTGTCTAAATGCTTTTAAAAAGACCAAATCGTACATGCCTCTACTACTGCCTCTGGCAGCTTATTCCAGACACTCACCATCCTCAGTGAAAAAATTGCCCCTCTGGACCCTTTTGTATCTCTCCCCTCTCAGCTTAAACCTACGCTCTCTAGTTTTAGACTCCCCTACCTTTGGGAAAAGATGTTGACTATCTACTTTATCTATGCCCCTAATTATTTTATAGACCTCTATAAGATCACCCCTAGGCCTCCTGCGCTCCAGGCAAAAAAGGTCCCAGTCTATCCAGCCTCTCTTTATAACTCAAACTATCAAGTCCTGGTAGCATCCTAATAAATCGTTTCTGCACTCTTTCTTGTTTAATAATATCCTTCTATAATAGGGTGACCAGAATTGTACACAGTATTCCAAGTGCAGCATTACTAATGTATTGAATTGAATAAACTTGCCATTTTGCTGTTTTCTATTATCCATCCTTACTTATTGGATAGTTTTTCTCATTTCTGATCACTGTCGAGTCATAGAATAGCTCCAGCACAGATGGAGGCCATTATGTCCACCGAGTCCATGACAACTCTTTGCAATGGCAATTTAGCTAGGTCTTTCCCCTGTGGCCTTGCCAATCTTTTCTCTTCAGGTGCTAAGCCAATTCCCCTTTGAAATCTAGATTGAATCTACATGCATCAGGCCCTCAGGTAGTGCAGTCCCGATCCTAACTATTTGCTGCAAAAATAAAAAAAACATTTTCCTCATCCTGCCTTTGCTTATCAACAGAATTTTCACCATTGTGAAACATTGCAAATGTTTCAACAAATCAAAGACTGCTAGTGAGAAACAGTAAAGCCACTTTATTGTTCCAACTAAACAGACTAATGAAGAGGGACTAATTATAAAGTAAAAATAAATCAAAGAGAAGTAATAGATATGTTATGATTGTTATGACCAGGTGAGAAGAGGTGAATGGGCTCCCTATTACTCAACCGCCTCGGTCGGTCACGACAAAGGTTTAAGTTTTGTTTTCACAAGGATATGTTTTTCTAACTCAGAATGCATTTAATTATTTAAGCTGTGAGCAATAAGGAACCAATCAAACAAGGTTTTCTTTAGTCAAAGAGGGTGGCAAATTCATTAACCACACACACACACAAAATAAAAGGAGTCCAATAAATAAGGTAAAAAACTGTCCTTTGATTCTCCTTGAGGTGTAGATTTTAAATGTTGCAGCCAGTTTAGGTTAGCTGGATTCTTGCATGTCGTCAGATGTAAAAGATGTTGCAATTATTTTGAGATCTTGGGACAGAAGGAGTTGGAGAGTTTAAGGAAACAGTGGATCAATTTTCATGTTTGTCACTTGGGCAGATTTTATTTATCCATTATGGAGTCCATCTGACACTCATTCTATAGATTTTAATGAATTGAAAATCAAGCAAGATCTAAAATGAGTGGGCAAGTTGTTCGGTCAGGTTACTGCCCATGGAGTGGAGACAAACATTATCACAAAGACAGTATAAATTTCAAACAACCACACAGGGGATTCTATGAAGTTGTGAAAAGATTAAGCATCAAACATGGAGCATAATTATAGTAATGGAATGGATTTGTGAATGAACAAATTCATGATCATCAATTCCAAGCTGAAATGTTCCTTAATTAGACCATTTCTTAACTCGTTTGTAGGATACGCCCTGTGTTCGGCTAATGAATCTGAATCTATGGGTTTTTTTTGTGAAATGTACATCTTATATGTCTATTAGCTCCATCGTCTGAATGTTGATCTTAACTTGATATCAAAATCTACAGGACATGTATGCATTCTGCATTTCATTGACCATTCTCCATTGGGTCGACTAAAAGAAGTTTCTAATCATTCCCAGTATGTTTGTTTCTCTAGATATTGATGTTTGATTGCTGTAGATAAACACACTTCTGTTTGATCATGGCCAATGCTATTCCTGACAAATATTCTAAAGGAGGCTAGTGGAGCTACTTGGTATCATTAAATTTCATTAATAGAAGAAAATTTTGCAAGTTACGGTTGGGGTGTTAGTAATTGCAAGAGAATAACTTAGATTGATTACTTCAGATCAGTGCCTGAGTGTAGGTTGGCAGGAATTCTGTGTCTAAAATTCAATAATATAACTGCCACTGTAGATTTATAATTTGCTTTCCACCTGACATGATTAAACTTTATGCCTGGGCTAATGATGCCAGTCCGACCTTCAAATTATGTTAGAATTTTCTTTTCTTTGGGCACTGTTGGTGTTCTGAGATTGGGTCCTTCTGTTATTGACTTCAGGTCTTGGAGTCTGTTTGGGACTTAGTTCTTAGACTGACTGTAGTTACACTGTGCTATCTGTTTAACACTTGCCTATTGGCACTACTCTTAAACAGGTTAAGTTTAAGTTTATTCATTGGTGTCACAAGTAGGCTTACATTAACACTGCCAGTTACTGTGAAAACTCTAGTCGCCACACTTCGGCACCTGTCCAGGTACACTGAGGAAGAATTTAGCATGGCCAATGTATCTAACCAGCACAACATTTGGATTGTGGGAGGAAACCAGAGCACCCAGAGGAAACCCATGCAGACACGGGGAGAATGTACAAGGGGAGAACGTGCAGACTTCGCACAGACAGTGACCCAAGCTGGGAATCGGTCCCTGGCACTGTGAGGCAGGTGCTATCCACTGTGCCAGCATGTCGCCCGACAGAGAAGACACATAGCTCTTTGGCATGCATGTCAAGAGAGAGAGAGAGCTAGAGAGAGAGAGAAAGACAGAGTCTAATACACAACTATCTGTGCCAGTGGTACAACATCATCGATGTCATACATCAGCATATCCCATCTGTTAATACTGCAGAACCTACCAGAAATGTTCATTTTAGGGAATTATTACATCTAATACATGTGAGCTGTTTATGTTCTATTATTCTTGACAATAAAGGAAAGAGTTCAAAATGGAAGAATTGACACCAGTGGGACATAGCAAGGCACACAACAGACTTCCATATTAAACTAAATCATTGACAACACTGAAAAGATAAGTGTGATGACAAACCATTTTCTAAATTCTATGCAGAAAGAGAAAGGCAGGAAGGAAATTGCCAGTCAGATCAATACAGTCTCACAACTCCAAAGAGATGAGAAGGAACTCGACACATTGTGGGCCAGATTCTCCGACCTCATCCATAGATGGGATTCCGCAGTCCTGCTGCAGTGAGTAAAAATTTGGCTGAGTGCCAAATTCTCCATTCTTGCTGGCAACGTCAGCAGGACATGAATGGCCACAGAATTAATTTTGGAGTTAATTTTGACTTTGTACAAAAGGGGTAATAGTGAATTGGCAATCTGTTTTCCACTTCTCCCGATTTTTTGTTTCAATTGTCTTGAATGGAAATAATAATTGGGAGCGATGTCAAGCAAGTTATCAAATCAATGTCACAATTCTACACTATCACACAAAGGCAAAATTATTATTAAGTACTTTAATGATAAATGCAATCATACCAGGGAAAGAAAATGTTCCATTCAGTATCATACGTTGATTGGAGGTATGTTTCTAATATATATATCGAGGTCAGCATATGCTATGAAGAAACTGTGAAAATTAAATACCTGGGCCAGAAGGTTTGCAATTAGAATCCTCAAGGAACTGCATGAAGAAATTGGTAAGAAAGAGGTTAGTAGTTTAAGAGCTCTCGGAACACAAGAGCACTGGAGGCAAAATTAGCAAATGCTGCTTTTATATCATAAAGAAACAACATGAAGCATGAAACTGTGTATCAAAGATCTATTCGCCTAATATTTTTAATGGGGAAAATATATTGAGTAGGAACTCCCCAAGGCTCCTTAGACAGTAGCTTTCAAACCCACAACTGCTAACATGTAGAAGGCAGGTCCATGGGAAAACCACCATGTGGAAGTTCTCCTTCAAGCCACGTACCATCCTGACTTGGAAACATATTGCTGTTCCTTCACTATCACTGCATTAAAATTATGGAACTCTGTCCCGAACAGCACTGTGGGTGTACTTATACCGCATGTACTGCTGTGGTTCAAGGCGGCAGCTCACTCTCATGTTCTCAAGGGCAGTTAGGGATGGGCAATGAATGCTGGCCTAACCAGCAATGCCCACATTCCATAAATTAATTTAAAAAAATAATGCTCTGACTTTACATCGTCAGGATGAGCCTTGCCACTGATGATGCCTATTGAAAACTTGTGTATGAATTGCAAATTATTTTGTTATTAATGGTTAAAAGATTGAGAATTGTTCACACTTATACACTAGCAGTGAGTGGAGCTTCACTGACAGCATGAATTCACAAAATTACTCATTAGAAGATGGTTGAAAAATCCATCTGAATAGCAAAGAGGCTATTAAGAGTATTCATCATCGATTTAGAAGCAATGTAAGTCATGCAACAAAAATCTGTTGGAATTCTTTGAGACAGGAAGCAAACTAATCATGAAAGGAGTCATAGCTAAGGTTATTTATGCAGATTTCCGACATCAATTAATCAAGTAAGGCTTCTAAAAGAGATTTCACTAACTAGGATTGGTTTTACCAACATAACTCATCCAAACAGACAAAGCAGCACAAAAGAATTTTTGGTGAGATTCTCCAGCGTGTTTCCCGCCGGTGGGAGGTGGGGCGTTGTTTGCTCGTGCCGGAATCTCTGGTCCTGCCGCTATCAATGGGAATTTTCATTGAGTCAACACAAGCTGGAGGGAATCCCACAGATGAGGGTGCGCTGCTGGCGGGACCAGAGAATCCCGCCAGCGTGAACAACCAGAGAATTCCAGACTTAGACTTAAGTGCACACCATGTCCAGCACAAACTGAGTTTCTCCAATCCTTCGCATTTGTTCTTTCCTGGAATCCAGTATCCCTCACAAAACTGACCATGCACTCCAGATTGATTAGGTGTCCAGAATTACCAACAACCTGACCTGGTCCCCCCACGCCGATACTGTAGTTAAGAAAGACCACCATCACCTCTACTTTCTCAGAGGACGAAAGAAACTTTGTATGTCCACTACGACTCTCACCAACGTTTACTGGTGCACCATAGAAAGTATTCTTTCTGGTTGTGTCACAGCTTGGTATGGCTCCTGCTCTATTCAAGACCACAAGAAACTACAAAGGGTCGTGAACGAAGCCCAGTCCATCACTCAAACCAGCCTCCCACCCATTGACACTGTCTACATTTCCCACTGCCTTGGAAAAGCAGCCAGCATAATTAAGGACCCCACGCACCCTGGACATACTCTTTTCCACCCTCTTCTTTTGGGAAAAAGATGCAAAAGTCTGAGGACATGTAACAACCGACTCAAGAACAGCTTCTTCCCTGCTGCCATCAGACGTTTGAATGGACCTACCTCACATTAAGTTGATCTTTTTCTACACCTTAGCTATGACTAACACTATATTCTGCACTCTCTCCTTTCCTACTCTATGAACAGTATGCTTTGTCTGTATAGTGCATAAGAAACAATACTTTTCACTATACCAATACATGTGACAATAATAAATCAAATCAAATCAATATCCACTGCATGTACTCCTTTAGGTTCCTTCAAAGAAGATCTCAAAATTAATCTTTTTTTAGGCACAAGAGCACTAATGGTAGCTTAATTCTTTTTTAAATGGTTTACTAAGAACTTGAATAAAGTACACCAATTAAAGTATTAAATGGTTCTATACAGATTTCAAAAGTCATTTTGAAGAGCCTGCTGAGATATTGGGATTGATAGTCACACTATAGATTATCTTTGAATTTACTAGTATTAAGAATTGTAGAAGGGAAAATAGTATTTGACATAAAAGGGGAACCTAGCTATTTGAAGACAGCCTTAACAATAAAGGAAAACATGGCAGCGGGCCAAAGGCAAAACCATCAAAGGAAAGAATTCTGAGCTCCTTTCATGTATCTTCTTTAATTGCCTTAAATATCACCTGAAACTTCCAACAGTTTTAAACAAGGTAAGGCCACACTTGGAATACTGTGTACAGTTCTGGTCACCCTACTATAGAAAAGATTTTATTAAACTAGAAAGAGTGCAGAAAAGATTTACTAGGGGATCACCGGGACTAGATAGTTTGAGTTATAAGGAGAGGCTGGATAGACTGGTACTTTTTTCTCTGGAGTGTAGATGGCTGAGGGGTGATCTTATAGAGGTCTAAAATAATGAGCGGCATAGATCAGCTAGATAGTCAATATCTTTTCCCAAAGGTAGGGGAGTCTAAAACTAGAGGGCATAGGTTTAAGGTGAGAGGGGAGAGATACAAAAGTGTCCAGAGGGACAATTTTTTCACACAGAGGCTGGTGAGTGTCTGAAACAAACTGCCAGAGGCGGGTACAATTTTGTCTTTTAAAAAGCATTTAGACAGTTACATGGGTAAGATGGGTATAGAGGGATATGGGCCAAATGCGGGCAATTGGGACTAGCTTAGTGGTTTAAACAAAAAGGGCGGCATGGACAGGTTGGGCCAAAAGGCCTGTTTCCATGCTGTAAACCTCTATGACTCGAAGTTACCATCACGTGTGGCCCTTCACCAAAGGTTTACTCATTGCTATCTAGTTTCCCCCTCCATCTGTGCCATTTTTGCTGAGAAAATATCCATAGGAAACACCTAAATGGTCACCAAGATGTCACAATGTGGTCATACTATGAATAGGCAGCAATTATCAGTGGCGGAATGAAGGAAAAGGAAAAACTTTGTTCACAATTAATACATACTTTTGATTAATGTATTTTTATTGGTAAGGCTGTCTTCAAATAGCTTGATTTCTCTTTTACGTCAAAAAGTTTTTCCCTTTGACAATTCTTAATCCTAATAAATTCTGAGATAATGCAGTGTGAATACCAATCCCACCATCTCAACAGACTGTTCAAAATGACTTTTAAAATCTATATAGAATTATTTAATACATTCATTGGTGTATTTAATGTTTTTATGCATTATGCAGAAAAACCTGAATATCTCAGATCAGATCATAAACATGATTTAAACTGAAAAAGGGAAGTTTATGTGGTACAATTGAGTTGAAAGTAACACCGGACACAGGAAAATTGATTATCTCTTGTGTGTTAACTGCAGTTAACCCACAAATGCATTTATACTAAATGAGTTTATGAATTTTTCCAGCTAGTGGGTAGAGGAAATCCTTAGATTTCCTTAAAAATATTAGATTTTCTATTCTTGAAGCAACATATTCTGCAATGGTGCCCTATCTCACAAAACCTATAGCCCAAGTGAAGGTTAGTATTCCCCAGTATAACTAGGTTGGGATTTTTCGGTTGCACCTGTCCCAAGACTGGAAATTCCCGCCCAAGGCCAATGGATCTTTAAATGGTCTGTCGACTGTCTGTCCCACCCGTGAAGATTCCCATGGCAGGCAGCACGGGAAAATTAACCCAATATTGAGAAGTAATTGTAGGTTTTGGGTGCATGAAATCTTTGCCATTTGTTTGGAAAGGATGTTCTATGAAGTAAACACGGCTTGGACATACATGTCTTGAGGTCATTTCTATAAACAATATCTTTTCCCTTTTTGGGGTTTGGTTGATAGCAGGTGAAAGATAGGGCAGGATTTTCCAGCCCCCACTCTGGAATGCTTTTCGGTGCCAGAGGCCACTCATCATTGGTCGCCAGTGTGATTGTCTAGTGCTGTCGGTGGGATCATCTGGTTCCGCCAGTGTCTATGGTGTTTTGTATGGCTCGCCTGTCCAGCCGCTGGGCAACCCACAGCAACCCACAGTTGTCTTAAGTGGGACCCGAAGTTCCCGCTAACAGGAAAGGTTGCTTTCTAAAATGCACCAAGATTTGTGCCATCTCTGTTCCCTTGAACATTCCCAATTTCCTTCACACTAGCACTGGCAGCTGTGCCTTCAGTTAACTAAGCTCTAAGCTATCGAATTCTCTTCTATAAGTCAGTTACTTCTCAAAACCTATCTCTTTGACCAAGATTTTGATCAATTGTCCTAATAGCTCTTCTTATGGCATGGTATTAAATATTTTTGTGATAATGTTCCTGTGGAGATCAATGGCACTATATAAATTCAAGTTATTGTTGTTGTAGTCTGCTTGAACTCTGGCAGTGAGAGATTTTGTAAGGGTATAGAGTGAGAACAGACTTATATCATGAATTAGCCATTAATTATTGGCAGAATTGGACTAGCAGTGGTGCCCTCATATCTCTGGCTTTCACTGTCCTGTCCTGGGGATATGGGGAAGGTTTTGGTGTATGGTGTTGAGATAGAGGATCAGCCATGATCCTGTTGAATGGCAGAGCAGATTTGAATGGCCTATTCCTGCCCCTATTTTCTATGTTTCTATGTCCTGCAAGTTTTCATCCTGTGAACCAAACTCACCTTCTCCTGGAAGTGAATTTTCTCCGCACGGCACGGTAGCACAGTGGTTAGCACTGCTGGTTCACAGCTCCAGGGACCTGGGTTCGATTCCTGGCTCGGGTCACTGTCTGTGCGGAGTTTGCACATTCTCCCCGTGTCTGCGTGGGTTTCCTCCGGGTGCTCCGGTTTCCTCCCACAGTCCAAAGATGTGCGGGTTAGGTTGATTGGCCAAGCTAAATTGCCCATTAGTGTCCCGGGATGCGCAGATTAGTGGGATTAGCGGGTAAAATATGAGGGTTAGAGGGATTAGCAGGTAAATATGTAGGGATATGGGGGTGGGGCCTGGGTGGGATTGTTGTCGGTGCAGACTCGATGGGCCAAATGGCCTCTTTCTGTACTGTAGGGGTTCTATGGTTCTAATTCATTATCTTCAGCTCCTAGAAGTAGCAAGCTTTTCTTCACTGCAGTGTTACGCAGAATGTGGGAAGCTAAAATAGAATCTGCCCCCCCTCCTCCCCTTAGGTCTTCTGAAGCAACATTTTTACTGCAGTGGACTAACATGCTATTTGAGAGCTGACATACACTAATATAACCTTCAAATGAAAAATCAGCAACACACTCCATGAAATATATATTTTTGCTACAATAAAATTTCAAATCTTTAGGAGTAATAACACTAACAAATAGATTTGGCAAAAGAATAGCGCACATTTGTTGGTATTGTTCACATGACTGCAGCACTGCCATTCATGTGCAGACTTTCTGATACAGTTTATCACCGCATTCTGCTTTTAATTTTCTTCTACATATATATCTGATTCCTTGAGGTAAATTTAATGCAATAGTCCCACTATTCTGTTTTCTTGTGCATACAGACGAAACCACTGATCCAAAATTTTTTGTGTTGAGGTTTTTTCTTCATTATTGATGTCCTTAACCTTTCTTTACACTTCTCTCTTTTCGCTCTAATTGAGAATTTCTATTCTTACTCTATTCTTTCTTGATGTCTCTCCTTTAATCCTTATTTCTTTATTATCCAGCTAACTTACCCCTTTGTCCATACCCTATCATTACAGAATTTCAATTCCCTTCCCTCACCGAGTGTGGACTAAGGCAGACTGTTTCCATAGCTTGTTATTCCAGGGACCATAACATTCCATGATAACTTGTGCCTTAGCTTGTGCCTTATAGAAGGTAGGCAGACTTTGGGGAGTCAGCAGGCTGCAGAATTCCTAGTCATAGAACTGTTCTTCTACCCATTGTATTTATCTGGCTAGTTCAGTCCAATTCAGTATCTGATCAATGGATGTTAATAATAAGGGATTCAGCAATGTTAATATCATTGAATGTCAAGGTGAGATGGTTCAATTCTCTCTTGTTGGAGATGGTCATTGCCTGGCACTTGTGTGGTGTGAATGTTACTTCCCACATGTCAACCCAAGGCTGAATGTTGTCCAGGTCATGCTGCATATGGACAGGTCTGCTTCTTATGCCACTTAAAGGCTCAAGTCGGGGGCATATTCTGAAGAAATGGGATCTTCCCATGATTCAAACAGGTTTGTGTGATGTATCGACCCCACAAGCTCCTTAGAGTCGGCCTCCTTGTGGCAGGTTGGCAGACCAATGGAACAAGAGGCTCAGTGCCCCAATATAGGAATTGCCATAACAAAAGACTGCCGCAGTAGCTGAGACCATTGGAATCAGATATAGGATTGAGTATCAGTTAGCCTTTGTGCACAAACATACAATCACATTCAATGATGTCCACTTTTTATCTCTAAGCTTGTATGCAGCATAAATGTCAATGGAGAATGGTTGGGCCAACTAGCCTATTCCATATAACACAACCTGATGTATTATTGGATGATTACTTCCTAATATGCCACTGAATTTAGTATCTGCCGAAGATCTTTCACCCATCCATGGTTAATGGGAGGAAATGCAACTCATTTAAAAAAGTACCATCACACTGAGGGAAAAATAAAACCCAAAGTCTTTGGATGAATCTTAACACTGGTGTTCCAGGCTCACATACGTGAGTCGAGAAATTGCTTTTGGGTGTACGATAGTACAGGTGTCCCTATTCAGGAAAGGGAAATTGCGAGTGAGAGGGAGAGACAGAGGGAAACGATGGTGAGTTGGAGGGATGAGGAGGGAAGCAGGGAGTGGAAGGGAATGGCAGAGGGAAATAGCAAGTGGGAGGGCGAATAGGATAGGCAGCAAGAGAGGGTGAGAGAGGGAGGCAGTGCGAGGGAGAGGTGACAAAGTGGGAGGGGAAGAGAAGTGGTGAGGGGGATGGTGAGGGGAGAGAAGAGAAGAGTGAGAAGCTTGGCAAACAGGAGATTCAGCGGAAGTGGAGACCTGGAATTGGTAAGCATTAAACAGGAAGGAAGTTTAAAAAGTTAGGATAGTAAAGTTATTAAGTGTTTCTGAGTTATTAAAAGTTAATAAAAGGACCATGCCCAATAAAGACATTGCATACTCATACTCATTACTTTATACGTGGACTGAGTTCACACTGTGGTTTCTGGAACTATATGTTCATTTATAATCAATACCAGTCAACTGTTAAGATAGTTGCCAAGAGGTCAAATGACCTTTGCTTAGTCGACACAGACTATCAAGTCTCTTGCAAGCTCAGAATTGAATAACCAGGGCCTCCTCCTGGAATAGATTATACCAAGAAAAAATCTTTCCGTGGAAATTCACACCTGCCATTGTTCAAAGCTTACTCAAAACACTCAGGTAATGGAATCCTAGATTCCCATGTCTCAAGTTTGGCAGTTCAACATGGAAATGCTGATATAAGCAGTTAGACACCAGTTAAGTGCATTAAACCACGATCAATGGCCTTCTAGCTTTAAGGCTGGTCAATGATCATTTACCATGTGATCAAAACTGGCTTTTGATACTGAAACCCAATACCCAGAGGAGACCTGGACAGACTTGGACAGAGGAGCGGCACGGTAGCACAATGGTTAGCACTGCTGCTTCACAGCTCCAGGGACCTGGGTGCGATTCCCGGCTTGGGTCACTGTCTGTGTGGAGTTTGCACATTCTCCTCGTGTCTGCGTGGGTTTCCTCCGGGTGCTCCGGTTTCCTCCCACAGTCTAAAGATGTGCGGGTTAGGTTGATTGGCCATGCTAAAATTGCCCCTTAGTGTCCTGAGATGCGTAGGTTAGAGGGATTAGTGGGTAAATATGTCGGGATATGGGGGTAGGGCCTGGGTGGGATTGTGGTCGGTGCAGGCTCAATGGGCCCAATGGCCTCTTTCCGCACTGTAGGGTTTCTATGATTCTATGACTGCAGAAGAACACTGACTCGACAACAGCTGCAGAGGAAGGCTATGCCACCTTTGTCTTTTCTGAACTGTCAGTTGTCAGCCAGTCTGAGAATCAGCTATCTGCAAGTTATCTGTTACACTGTTGTGGTTTCAATGTTCACCTGAGAACAAACTCTCGAGATATTTGACTGCTGGAAACCTCACTGCTGTGGACCCTTCACTTTACAAGACACTCGCTTTAACTTTAAACCCTCAAAACTGAACAAGAAGCCACAGTCCTGCCTTGTGGGAGACTGGAAATTATAAATCAGAGACTGACTTAACTGCAATCTGTAAAAGTACACTTTCTTTATAGCCAACTAAGTGCGTGCGTGCGTTAGAGCCAGTGTGTGACATTGCATTAATTTGTGGCAAATCTGTGAAAATAAATAACCTTCTTTATTTTAAACCCAAAAATACTTGCTGCTAAATTAATTAATTGGAATACACACTCCAAGGGGAAGAAAATATACACCTATTTCCATATAAAACATACTGATTTACAGGAAATAAGAGAGCAAATATATTCTGTCTATAACAGAATTAGGGGCTAGTTTGGGATTTAAAACCATTGGAGTGAATGAACAGGATCTGATTTTAATGGCAAATTGGAAGCAGGAGGGAAAAGTAACACAGACAAAATTGTTGAAACATAAAACAAAAGGGATTACATCTGTGAGCTTTGTGAATACTAATAATAGAAAGTAAGGCGGTTGACTTAGATATAAAAGCATTCATACAACAGGAGGACTTAACTTGGGATAAATTAACATTCTTGACCATAGAATAGATAAAATCCATAGCGAAGAAGGTAGAACTTAATATACATAATAAAACACAGAGGTCCAAGGTATTAAAGATGCTTGCTGAGCATCTTACCCTCACCCCAGCCTTGGAACATATAGACAATATAGAACCTGAAACCGACCAGGTTACCTTAGTTAAAATATGTCTAGAAGAATGGATGCTGGAATTAGGATCTCAGACAAGAGAGCAAGAGAGAGCAGGAGAGGGAGAGTTGAAGCGGACAGGAAATGTTTGTTTTCATCTCATGGAGACAGCATGGCAATTCAGCTACCCCTAGAACAAGAACAAGCTTTGATTTCTTAAAGTATTCCTGAACAGAGGATGTGGAAACCTCCTTCACAACATTTGAAAGCTGGGAGGTCAGTTGAACAGGCCAGTGGAATCTTGGACTCTCCTAATGTAAGATCAGCTGAAAGGGAAAATCCTATTTATTCCACGCTGCCTGCAGAGAGCTCTGCAAATAATGAACAAACTAAGGTTGGTACCCTAAGTATCTATGAACCCATAAGGGAGGCATACCACCAACAATTCTGGAACGCTGGTAAAAAGCCCATTTGAACCTTCCTTAATTCAGATGAATTAAATAGCTTGCATTTGCCACGTGGATGTGGGCACTCAAAATTGACTGAATGTATGTGGGGTTCGGGGAAATAATAAAGCTCAGAAACTGACTCTGTGGAATCTTAAAACCCATGTGGAGAAATAAAGTTTTCAAAGCCATAGACACAGCTGTCATAGCAGATCATTCCAGCTTGACTGAAAACCTATAACTTGGAATAAAGCTGGGTTTCATGGACTCATAGATTCCCCACGGTGCAGAAGGAGGCCATTCGGCACATCAAGTCTGCACCATCTCTTTCTGACAGAGCAACTTACTCATGCCCTTTTCCCCACTCTATCCCCGTAATCCCACACATTTCCCATGGCCAATCCCACTAACCTACACATATTGGGACAATAAGGAGCAATTTAGCATGGCCAATCCATCTACCCTGCACATCTTTGCACAGTGGGAGGAAACCAGAGCACCCGGAGGAAACCCAGGCAGACATGGGGAGAGCGCACAAGCTCCACACATGCAGTCACTCGAGGCCAGAATTGAACCCGGGTCCTTCTCGCTATGAGGCAGCCATGCTAACCACTATGTACTGCCGAGGTTTAGTAACTCCTAAAATCTGGGGAGAGATAAGGTGGAGGCAGATGAATCAGAAACGAGATCCAGATAAAAAGGGAAGGAAAAGCAGATCAATCTCACGTTTTTAAAAGGGAGAACCTGGAAGAACCAGGATTTTGAACCAGCGGAAGCCTGTACTGTGTTTTCAGTGTGGGGAACCTGTGAATATTAAAGAATTTTGTTGACATGCCAAAAAACCAACAGTGGGCACTGCTTTTAGGACAGTATCTGTAGCCAAGAGGGTAATGAACGTGAGTGTAATCTGTAACTGGGGGTGAACAGGATACCTAACAGTGGCTCATGCACAGAGGGAAAAAAATCTCCTTTTGTATCCCAGTCCCCCAAGAAAAGAAATAACTCATCTCAGGGACAGTGGTTATCTTCAAACCCTATTTTCTGCAAAGGATGTCACCTGAAAGCAGAACAAATAGCACAATGTTGGTGAAAGGTCTTACTTGCAAGTGTGTGTAGGTCTCCTTCCTTGAAAATTACCTTCAAAGTAAGATGGAAGCTGGGGCAGTGTTGGTTGGAGTCATTACAAGCTTGCCAGTGTGGGAGGTAGACATATTGATGGGCAATTATACTTAACTGGAAGTGCAGCCTTGTGCCCATGGAGACAGGGAGAAAAATTGGGAACGAGGAAAAGGTTGCTGAGTTTCAGACAGCTGAGGAAACCCCTAAAATCTGAGAGGGGTTAAATGGATTCAGTCAGGACTAAGAAACAACAGCAGGGATTACAGGGGCTAGGTTAGAACCCATAGAATTTAAAGTAACAACATTTGCGAAGACCAGAGTAGGACCTGTAGAAGTTAGTAGAGCCAAAGGGAAGCAAAGGTACAGTAACCAACGCAGCGGATGTTGAAGGCCTGGTTCCTTCCCAGATTTAAATAGGAACCAAGAAATGTATGAACCAAACAGGCAGAGAGTGAGGGAGATGTCTTGCCCAGTTGAAGTGCCTCAGGGGAGTGCAGCAGAGGCTGGACAGCCGGCTAAGAGCAATGATGTCTCAGAAGACATGGGACAGATGGGGGAAGAAAAACCAATCCCCGAGGTAAATGGAGAAGGGCACGTGATACACCCAAAGGCAAAGAGCAATTGTGAAATCCATAAGGAAAATGCAAGTGCAATTTATGCAGGATTTCCAGTGAAAGAACACAAGGTCATTTTTAAATTTCGAATCTCACTAAACCCAACAATGCAGCATCAGAACCCACTGGAGACAAGGTGCAGGAGGCAAATCCTGCACAAATATTCATAAATTATCCATCACCCTCAAAATGAGATTTATCAATGTACTGGAAACAGAATAATCTAACCCATGAGTTGAAGTAGCAGCAATTGAAGGTTAAGACATGTACAAGCTGGATAACAAGACAGTAACAGCAATCTGAATCATACCAGCATTGTCCTTCAACAGCCAGAAAAACCCAATTCTTTCCAGGACTGGAGAATTAACCTGGACACTTCATTAACCACACAGTTCATCAGGAGTCACATGTTTGGTGATGGTAAATTCTCCCAAGCACTATAACCAAACATTACTAAAAATCCTGGATTGTTAGACAAAGCATACTTCGGAGTTATAATACAGAAAAGGAGAATGGAAGGCACTTGAGCCTTGATTACAAGCCTTCTTAAAGCCAGCCTCAACAGTCAGGAAATTCTAATTATACTTGAGCCTCATCCAAAGATAAATGATGATAAACATAGGCTTGAAAATAAAACAGTTACAGGCAATAGCAGAATAAGATTAAAGCTTGGATGGTAGAATGAGTGCAAAATGTGTCATACTCTTTCTACCACTTTACCAATAAAGCATGAAAAAATATAGTCAAAATTATTTTTCCCTATGCAGTGGAGTTATGTCATGCCCATAAAGACATGTCAAGTTCATAACTTTACATATGGATTGAGCTTGTGTGGAAATGCCTGGAACTCTCTTTTATTTGTTTTAAGTCCAAAGATGTCCAGGTTAGGTTGAATGGCCATGCTAAATTGACCCGAGTGTCATGGGACTAGCAGGGTAAATATGTGGGGTCATGGGAATAGGGTCTGGGTGGGATTGTGGTTGGTGCAGACTCGATGGACCGAATGGCCTCCTTCTGCACTGTAGGGATTCTATGATTCTAAGTGGGCATTGATGAATTGTTAAGAGGATCAGATAACCTCTGCTTATTTAACACAGACTATCAAATTTCTGGAAAGTCCTGAATTGAATAATCATAGAATCATAGAATCCCAACAATGCAGAAGGAGACTATTCAGCCCATTGAATCCTGCACCGCCAACAATCCCACCCAGGCCCTATCTCCACAACCCCACATATTTACTCTGCCAGTCCCCCTGACACTAAGGACCAATTTAGCATGGCCAATCAACCTAACCCACACATCTTTGGATTGTGGCAGGAAGCCGGAGTACCCAGAGGAAACCCACGGAGACATGGGGAGAATGTGTAAACTCCACACAGTCACCTGAGGCCGGAATTGAACCTGGATCCCTGGTGCTGTGAGGGACCACTGTGATTTCATAGGTGTTGGCCACACCCTGGGATGGATAAACCAAGGTGAATGTTATTGGCGCAAATTCACGTATCATTTTTTCAATGAACTCCTAGAATCTTTGCAGTTCAAAATAGGAAAACTGACTACTGTTAACCACCAGTTAAGTGGGAATGACCACAATCTACCTCTTATTGCACATCAATGGCCTTTTCATGTTAAGACTTTCTGGGTGGGCAATGACCATTGACCACATGACTGAAATTGGCTTCCAATACTGAGATCCTTTATTATCCCAATACCCAGAAGGGATGTGAACTCCAAGAAGAACATTAACAAGAGGGACATAAGGTAGGGACATGTTCGGCACAACTTTGTGGGCTGAAGGGCCTGTATTGTGCTGTAGTTTTTCTATGTTTCTAAGACAGCAGCTGCAAAGAAAGGCTGTGCCATATTTTCCTTTTAAGAACCCATCAGTCATCAGCCAGTCTGAGAACCAAACTCTGAATATAACTGCAAGTAATCAAACGACCAAAGTAGTTAAATGTTTTGGTTTGCCTGAGAATTAACTTCCTAGATATTCAACTACAGGAAAATTTGCAACCTGTTGTGAACCCTTCGCTTTACAATAACCTCACTTCAATTTTAAATTATTAAAACCAAACAAATAAGCACAGGTCTGCCACGTGAGGGAGCAATAATCATAAATCAAAGACTGAATTAACTGTAATCTGTAAAAGTACACTATCTTCATTGAGACAGAGGTGATGTTGCATTAATTTGGGTTAGGTGTGTGAGAATAAATAACCTTCTAATTTTAAATTCACACAAGCTTGCTGCTGAATTGTTTAATTGAAATGGACACTCCAAAGGCAAGAAAAGACATGCCTCTTTCCAGTTAAAACATCATGATTATGGACAATGGGACAGCAAAGACATTCTGTCCATAGCAGGAGGACTTTGTTCCAGTTAGGTTCAAGGCAGCCAACAGGTTTGTAATGTAAAAATTATGGGTCAAGAACATTGCCAACATGAATCCTTATGGGCAAGTATTTTTTCTTTGGCATGCCTTCATTCAGCCTGTATTTTTTTAAGAATGCATAAAGTACGCGAAACGGGATAGCTCTAAACTGCTACTTCTTGCAATTACAGAGGCAGAAAGAAGGTTGCTACAAGAAATTACCCAAGTTTCATAGAAATGTATTTTCCTTTATTTAACCTCCAATATTGCTGTTTTTAAAGCAGGAAGACTTAATGTATACTCTGAGGAGGCAGTTGAGTACTGTTATTGTCACTGGACTAGTAATCCAGAGACCCAGTGTAATTCTCTGAGGACCAGGGTTTGAATCCCACCATGGCAGATAGTGAAATATGAATTCAATAAAAATCTAGAATTAAAAGTCTAATGACCATGAAACCATTGTTCATTGTCGTAAAAACCCAGCTGGTTCACCAATGTCCTTTAGGGAAGGAGATTTGCCGTCCTTACCTGGTCTGGCCTATATGTGATTCCAGACCTGCAGTCAATGTGGTTGACTCTTAACTGCCCTGTGAAATGACTCTAGCAAGTCACTCAGTTCATGGGGCAATTAGGGATTGGTAACAAATGCTGGCCCAGCCAGTGACGCAAACATCCCATGAAAGAATATAAATGTTGTGACATACTGCAAAATATGTGTCGTTATGATCAGTGCAGTGTCTGAAAGGATGACACAAACAGATTCAATAACTCCCAAAAGAAAATTGGACGAATACCTGAAAGGGAAAAATTCACAGGATTATGAGGAAAGAGCTAGGACTGGGGCTAATGGGATGGCTCTACCAAAGAATCATTATGGGCATGATGGGCCAAATGGCCTCATTCAGTGATTCTATGTGATGTATCAATCACAGAGCAAACTGACTAATGGTGTGCTAAAACTGAAACACAGGCACAGCAGTCGGTAAATGGTCTAAGGAGATAATTATAGCTCTTACACCGCCGGGCAAAGCAGATGAGAAATTTACATACAGGAACATGTCTGGAAAATGCACTCAAGAAGAGCACGCATGAACTAGTTTGATAAAAGAACTGAAAATGCCCATACATGAATTCGGGAAAAGATGCCTGTCTTATATGTTACAGTGTGACATCCCCATAAAGATGCCTAGTCCTGCAAGCTCGGCAGTAAATTCCAGAAAGAGCAAGTGCTGCATGCAGAGCCAAGTGAATCCGAGCACAAATTGGTAAAAATATTACTGGATGTCAAAAAGCCACTGAGCTGAAATACGCTCTGATACGCAGTTACTTCCGTAATGTTAACTGAGCATAAGGTGACCCTGATAGGAGTAAGCACATTATATCAATTATACTCCTGTTCATCTCCTGTATTGTCTTTTAAATTATTTGACAGAATGTTCTAGATGGTCTGGAAGTAAAACAAGTTGGTTACTATTTCCATCAATATCAATGTTTATTCAGTTCAGTTCAAGTCGGCAAGGTCCAAAATGCATTCGCATATACTGCAAATTATTTTGTGTTCAATAGTTACAATAAATAATGAGTTCATACTGTGTAATCGACTGAAAGCTTATTGTGCAGAGCAAATGGCATGGAAATAAAAAAGAACAACTTATAACTCACTTGAAAAGAAAGTTCACGTTAATACAGCTGCAGAATGGACAACTGTATATTGCTTTGTGTGTTAACTCTTACAAAGTCCAAAAATATGCAGGTTAGGTTGATTGGCCAAGGTGAAGTTGACCGTAGTGTCAGGGGAATTAGCAGGGTAAATAAGTGGGGTTACGGGAATAGGGCCTGGGTGGGATTGTGGTTCAGTGCAGACTCGATGGGCCCAATGGCCTCCTTCTGCACTGTAGGGATTCTATGAACTAGACTTCTGCAATCTCAATCTTACTTATCTGCTCATAGGAATTGTTTTCTCATTTAAAAAGCAGCAGAATGTTGATTCCATTCTTATCCAGGTAGTTGTAACCAATTGCTTCTCTTCCTCTGTTAATTCTGGTGTTCCCTGTAGTGTCCTAACAATGTTAAGGGTTGTGGGTTTCAAACAAAAAGAAAAAGATGTGGTTTGCATGTTGATTTCAAAATAACAACAAGGTTTATTGCAGGAGCTGTAGTCTGTACAGTGTAGAAACTGAAACTAAACAGGAGCCTGTGCAACACCCCAGTGTCATCACCATCAAATCAATGTGACCAGCTCCTAAAACAAACAAGCAACCACTTAAATATATAAAATCCCTAAATGATCTAACCTTGCCCCCCTTTCTACTTCCTACCTGCATGCTTTCCATTAGCAGTATTATCTGAAACACAGTGCCAGTCTCCACATGTATGTTGGTGACACTTGGCTCTGCTCTGCTTCCCTGACCCCTCACTTTTCTCTAAAGTTTCAGGCAGCTTTTCCGACACTCAGTAATGGAGAGGCAGGAGCTTCCTCCTAATAAACATCGATAAGACTGAAGCCCTTCTCATTGGTCTCCATGATAAATTCCTTTCCCCAGCTACCAACTCCATTCTCACCCTAGCAACTGCCTTAGATTGTGCAAGTCCAGTAAGCACACAGTGACCCACAGCATTTGCAGCTGCTTCATCTTACAATTATTTTCTAATTTAAATGAGTTTTACATTGCTGTTTGCATTTCTGTGATGTTTGTTATGCATGATAAGTGTGCAGTATGTTACACCTCTCATGATAGAATTACATATGATAGGCCCCTACTAATTGTCTGATGCTGAACCAGACTTCACCAAATGGTTATCATTTTTGATTGTGAAATGAACTTCGAAACACACCATCACTAAAACCACCTGCACCGTCGCAACATTGCCCGAATCTGGCCTGCCTCA
Organism: Mustelus asterias; assembly: GCF_964213995.1. NCBI lineage: Eukaryota > Metazoa > Chordata > Chondrichthyes > Carcharhiniformes > Triakidae > Mustelus > Mustelus asterias. The sequence continues at coordinate 33,686,097 of NC_135825.1, read as the reverse complement.
GCTCATCTGCTGCTGAAATCCTCTCAAACATTCCTTTGTTACCTCTGGATTTGACTATTCTAATACACTCCTGCCTGCAATCCCCCCCCCCCCCCCCCCCGCCCCACCCCCCACCCCCCGCCCATGTTCTACCCTCCCTAGGCTTATCAAAGAATCCCTACAGTGCAAAAGAGGCCATTTGGCCCTTCGAGTCTGCACCGACTCTTACCCAGGCTTACGCCATGTATTTACCCTGCAGTCCCCCTAAACTATATGTCTTGGGACACTAAGGGACAATTTAGCATGGCCAATCAACTTAACCTGCACATCTTTGGACTACGAGAGGAAACTGGAGCACCCAGAGGAAACTCACACTGACATGGGGAGAACGTGCAGACTCTGCACAGACAGTGAACCAAGGCCAGAATTGAACCAGGGTCTCTGGCGCTGTGAGGCAGCAATGCTATCCACTGTGCCACCCTAGGTCATCCAAATGGTCTTTATGGTCATCCAAAACTCTGATACCTGTGCTCAAAGTTGCACCGAATCCCATTCACCCAACACAGCTGCACTCAATGATCAATAGTGACTCCGTTAAGCAACGGCTCGATTTCAAAATTTTCACCCTTGTTTTCAAATTCCTTCATGACCTTGTCACTTTCTACCTTTGTAATTGCTCTAGGATATCTCTATTCCTTCAGTTATGCTAGCCTGAACATCACCGATTTCAATCACTTCACCATTGGCAGTTGTGCCTCACTGTATACTAATACATGTGATAAGAATAAATCAAATCAATTAGGCTCTGGAACCCCTTCCTTGAACCTCATAGACCTCTCTTTTCTCTTTCTTACCTTAACACACTCTTTAAACCTACCTCGGAAACCAAAATTTTGGTCATTTAACCTATCTCCTTATCAGTGTCAACATTTGTTTGACAAAACCCCTTTGGAGTACCTTGGGATGTTTTACCACATGAAAGGTACTGTATAAGCTGTTGTTGGTGTATTTTTATTGGACATCCTAGATATTGTAGGACATAATATAATTGAAGAACAAAGGAAAGGAAAGACTAATGATTTCCCTGTACCATTAAGTCTCTACAATTCACTGACGTACAGGCATAGACTGAATTTCAAAACTATCTGACATTCTGCATTGCAACATAAGGATTGCTTCAAGTGTTTGTCAAATGTTCCTGTTCTAATTTTGTCTGACTGGAAGAACAGGTGAACACATAGTCAGCAATTGAAGGATCTTGCCTCAGCGCTTCTGCACAAAGATCTCAAAGGATATAGCAGAACAGGCTTGAGAGGATGAGTGGACCCAATCGTACGTTCGATATAAGCAGTGGGCTTGAGGAGGTAACATTGGATGCATGGGTCAGGAGAAACCAGTGGTTTATCAAATAAAAAACAGGGAACTGTTGCTCAGAAGACCAGCATGGTTTGTGCCCCAGTTGTAGTACCTCAGGGTTGTGACTATGTGGAAATTAAAAAGTTCAGATTGAAGTTTCATAGTTTGGAAGTTAAATTGTGCGGAAGTTAAAGTGTTCAAATGAAAAAATCATGCTTTCTCTGTACAGTAGTGGAAAATGTTTATTAGCTTACTGACCTTCAAAAGGAGTCAGTCTCTGTTATTTCTTCATAAGCCCCCATAACAGATTCCTTTTTTGGCCTTCACCAGAGGGTGAACAAGGCCAGATTTCTTTCATAACAAATACCAAAGGCAAGATATGAGGATATGCTATGCAAATGAAGGATTAGCAGAAGTCAATTTTTTATTGAATGAGAAAGGGCGAAAGGTCAGGATTTAATTGGCAAATATGTATGTCAATGAAAGATGTGAAAAATCTCTTGTTCCTGATTTGCTGTAATTAGTTATAACTGCTGAGCTAATCTCTGTAATCTCAGAACTGCTCCGGCCATTCCATGTTGGCCATGGAGAGTTCTCCTTGTGCATAAGTAATTAAAGACCTTGCATTGGATGCATGGTGTCCAGCGCTGTTTGTGTAAGGAATCGACCGAATGCCGAGATTGCTGTTACCCAAGAGAACACTAACAACTGGGTAGGTTCTGATTGTAGATGGTCGTTTCAGAGCAGACTCGTCAACTGCAGCCACTTGAGTCTATGTAAATATCCTACATAGTCAGACAAGGCGTTTGGATGAGTGCACTAGCTGGATCTGTGTAAATGTGGATGAATGTTGTTTGCAATGCAGTCTGTCATGGAACATGCTGCAACCCCAAGGGGTGAGTTTTCCGTCCCACCCACCACAGGAATCATAGTGGGTTGGGCGGGGCGGGGGGGGGGCAGACGATACAAAGGTCTGTTGACGCCGGGTGGGACTTTCTGGTTTTGGGGCGAGCGCAGCAGGAAAGTCCTGCCCCAAGTGCCTCTGCAGTGGAGCCTTCCGTAGCACAGATCCCAAGTACAGTTGCAACTCTTATAAAGTGATCACATTGCTTCTATAGAAGGCTTGGTTGTAAATATATCCATATTTTCAAATTCAAACAGCTGTGCCATTCTGTTGAGAAATTGAAGCAGGACCTCAATCTTCTCAAAGGTGAACTTTCATTCAGGTTAGCGGACATGCTGACCAGCTGCTGTATCTTGGCTGAACAATCGGAATAATAATTTAACAGGTAAACAGTTCAGAAATATGCCTGTCAAAATGTTTTATCTCCAAATCCAGTCATTAAAATAGGCAATCGTTGGATTAACTTTAAGTTAAGGAGGTATTCTAAGATTTGAGATTGAGACAAGGGGGATAGAATGAAAATCCTTCACAAAATTGGGGGGGGGGGGGGGAATTTTACCATTTTGAGTCTAGGTGCCGGATCTGGGTGTCAAATAGATCCGCGCCTGGAATCCTCTTTCCAGCGCTCCCATACGCGTTTTGCCGGCTCCGGCCCAATCCGCGCTGTGAGCAGGGCTCAGCGCTGGCGGACCGATCGGAGCTCTGAACTGCGCATGCGCAGTTCGAAAAAAATCTGACAGCGCGCCCAGGCGCGAAAACAAAAGCAGAAAGAGCGGAGAGAGCGGCTCTCTGATGTTCACCCTCTGGTCGGGGTGAGGGGGAGGGGGGTGGGAGGGGAGGGGGTGTGACCGATCATCCCCTGGGTGGAGGGGGGTGGGGGGGGGGGGGTGGGAGGGGAGGGGGTGTGACTGATCGTCCCCTGGGGGGGGGGAGGGGAGGGGGTGTGACCGATCATTCCCTGGGTGGGAGGGGGGGATGGGAGGGGAGGGGGTGTGACGTCTCATCCTCTGGTCGGGGGGGGTTCCGCTGCGTGTCTGTGGCCGATCCCTCCTGGCACCATCACTGGTACACTACCAGCCACAGATTACTCTACCCTGCAGGTTGAGAGAGTGCGGGAGAGATGGATGATACCGACAATGTTTAATTATTCATTTAAATTCCTTTAACCAGATGAAACCAAAGTTGAGTATTCTGACCTCCAGTCAAATTGGATTTAACTTGACCTCTCGTTAAATGTTGAGTTAAATCTAATTTGAGCATTCAAACCTCCAGCATGGGAACCCTCATTTGACAATCCTTGAGTAGATTTCAGCTTGCTGTCCAAATGGAAAATAGCCATGATTTCTTCTTGTGGATGGAGAAAGAATGGCTGCAACAATAATTTAACAACAATAATGGCAAAGTGGCTTTAAAATGGCTATTCTGGCTGAGAGCTAAGCATGCTGGGAATTTTGTTCAGTTTATAGATTAAAATCAGATGTAGGTCATAAAGAGGCTGTGGTCTGGGGGCTGAAGTTTCCTGTGTTGGTCAGATCAGGGAAGTTGTTTACATTGACCCAGGCATTGCGCCTCCGATTTTTATGGTTGCTATGTATGGAGTATGTAGTTTGAACTAAGGGTAATGGAGTTGTTCGCAAATAATTTCTCTGGATGTTCAAGCCATGTGATTGGTTTCTGGTAACAAAGTTGGTTGGATGATAGAGAAACTTCTGGAAGCAAGTGGGGAATTGTGGATAAAAGAGATATGTGAGCCTTTCCTTGCCATTGATAACACAAAGAGACCAACCATCGCAAGAAGAAATGTACCCTGAATGATGCTTCAGGGAAATAAGATAGATTCTACATCAAGGATATTTCTTGGCCAAGGTTTTCCTAAACTCGATGGTATCTATTTTCAGTTAAATAGTTAAAGTTGATGTTTAGTTAAAGTTGATGTTCAGTTAAAGTGCAGTAAAGAGTTAAAGTTCAGTTGAAAGTTGATGTTCAGTTAGAGTTAAAGTTCAGTAAAGAATTAATGAGTTGCAACTGTTGATGTTTGAGTTGGTACAAGAAGTGTTAAATAAAGAAATAATTGAATTAGTGTCCTTGTTCCTCTCATTAAACTGTGATGCTTGGAAGGTGTTTAAATTAAAGCTGTATAACATTCTGATTTTATTTCATATTCTTTTATATTTTAAAATAATTTGCCACAGATTTGCAGTCATGCATTAAGTATTGTCTTGGAAACAGCACCGTTGACCAATTCCGTACATTGTCCATGCTATTCTGCCTCCAGTGTCCATCATATAGCTATGCCCAGGATATAGCAGCGCTATCCTTTTATAATGTGAATTGGATTGTACACATGTTGAGCAAACACTTAGCAAGCTATGAATTATTAAGCTGCTTTATTTTACAGAGAGTGGCCATCAAGAGTAACAGTTCAGATCAGGTTTACTGAATTCAAAAATTGTATCTTATCTTTGCAACTACTGAGCCTAGTCAAAATGAGACATTAAAGATTAATATGTAAAATCTGACTGGCTGACTTGCAAGGCTACTCTGGAATTATTTACCTGTGACTCTCCTCTGCTTCTGTCTAATCTCCTCTCGTTTACAGACACAATACAACACGATGGGGGAGGTGATGGTCTAGTGGTATTATGCTAAACTATTATTATTATTCCAGAAACTCAGCCAATGTTCTGGGGACCCGGGTTCGAATCCTGCCACGGCAGATGGTGGAATTTGAATTCAACAACAAATATCTGGAATTAAGAAATTACTGATGACCAGGAAACCATTGTCAGAAAAACCCATCTCGTTCACTAATGTCCTTTAGGGGCAGAAATCTGCTGTCTTCACTTGGTCTGGCCTACATGTGACTCCAGAGCCACAGCAATGCGGTTGACAAAAAACAGCCAAGTAAAAACGGTACTCAGTATGTGTGTGAGTTAAATCCCCTGATAGTTGTTGTTGAATCAGGATCCCGACATCACCTTGCCTTCTTCCAACTTTCATCATGTTAGGTTCTAAGTTCAGCAGGGAACCACATTGGGTCTGGCGGGAAAGGAATTGAACAAATTAAAAAGGCAATTAAGACTGGATTCTTTATTTCTTTATGTGGAGGTGTCGGTGTTGGACTGTGGTGGGCACAGTAAGAAGTCTCACAACACCAGCTTAAAGTCCAACAGGTTTATTTGGAATCAGGAGCTTTTGGAGCACTGCTCTTTCATCAATTTCTCTGTATTTCTCACCAGTGCTTGATGTCCACAGTGTACCTATACCTTGTCAGTTTAGAGAAGGCAAGTGCAAAGTGGGAACTCATTGCAGAGTGAAATTGGCCTGATATCAACAGAATAAAGGCTGAAATCAGCAAGATTGCAAGTTGGCAGCAGTTACTCCAGCCTAAATTCACTGATCTCATTGGCAACAGCAGCCTTGTGCAACTACTATTAAATAAATTGGATAGCACAGAGGGCAATCTCACCATACAGCCCCCTGTAACATGGGGGCTAGATATTCACCTTACTGCTCTCACCAGATTGCCACAGGTCCAGTGGTTTGCAGACTGCCATCGTGTGGCCAGGTGTCTTCATTAATTGGAAGGCTTTTCACTGCCTTAATGTGCAGTTGGTATGTGAGCACCGCAAAAAACACAACGCAAGACTGCCCCAGGTATACAAGAAGCTGCCATGACTCTTTTGTCCTCCAGTGGATTCAAATTGCACAGGCGTACCTTCCACCAGAGAGGCCCAACATTTGACCCTTGAGAGGCAAGGGATACCCATTTAAGACCTGGCTGATGATCCCAATGAAGATCACTATCGTAGAGGTACAGGGGTTGTCCAACAGGAGCCAGTTCACCACCAGCACGGCAGTGGTAAACCGATTTAGAGGCAGCTTTCAATGTGGTCCAGTAAGGGTCTCCAAGAATATTGGGGTCTGCTGTGCCTTGTACAACATGGTGGCACAGAGAGGACTGGAGCTGATGCCAGAGGAAGATGGAGAATACCCAATGTGGTTGACTCTCAACTGCCCTCTGAAATGGCCTAAAAAGCCACTCAGTTGTATCAATTGCTCAAGAAGGCAGCTCATCACCACCTTTTCAAAGGCAACATGGGATTGGCAATAAATGCTGTCCAGCCATCAATGCCCATGTTCCATGAAGGAAGAGGACAATGAGCAGGAGCAGCCTGATTGGTGCTAGAAGCTGCAGGACAGCCTCCCAGAGAAGATTGTGATGGGTTCACCCAAGCACACTTTCCTTGAAAAGAGTGATTGTAACATTGTAAATTTCCCATCAAGGTCCCTGTGCAAGCTGTGCCACCACATTCACAGTCTATCCTCCTCAGTAAGGCTGCTCACTCCATTCACCAGAATGAAACTGACCAGGGTTCATGAGGATCCAGCAATGTGCAGTTCACGTAAACTCATTCTTTCATTCAAATAAAGAGCATCAAACAGGAGCAAGATAATAAACACGTAAGTGAAGCCACTGAGGTGTGAATCAGTGCTCATCGAGGATGTGCAGAGGTCATGTAATGATGCATTCTCAAAGTGCTTGTCCTCCTCTGGGGTCTCCTCAGGCCCCCTCATTTATCCCCTCTGTCGGCTCCAGCAATGCAGCTGTGGGAGGTGAAAGACATGGGTTTGAGTTGAATGCTAGCGTCATTGGGCTCCAAGTTAGCATAGTGCAGATAATGTCATTCAAGGTATTGGTGACATCGATTCATTATGACTGATGGTTAAGTGCCAAGTGGCAGTGTAATATCCGAATCTGTCTTCAGGTCTCTGGGCCACTCTGTTCCCTCCATCGTCAATGACCTATATTGATGCCACACCTCCAAGGCCCCCTCCTCCCCCATTGTGGTCACTGGCTGTGGCGCCATCCCCCATTCACTGTGTCTCCCTGGAGTTGTGGTTGCTTTCTTCTTCTGCAATGACAGAAGGCAGAGAGTTAGGAGTGAAAGAATATCGATTGTTGAGAATTGGGGAAAGTGACTGTGAATCATGGGTGGAGGGCAACAGGATGAGTGTAAACATTGTCTGTTGAGATGGAGATCTGAGGAGCAGGAGGAGGCTAGAGAGAAAGGAATGTGTGTGACAGCAAGATGTTTTACTCAAAGGAAGTGTTGTGTGGGAAAATGCTATGGAGGTGAGAGAATAATGAATGCCAACTAAGATACTCACCTTCATGAACCACTGTCATCAAATATCTTCCTGCACTGGATGCAGGTCCTTGGCACCATACTTGGGCTACTGACAGTCTCTGCCACTTTCAGCCATGCTTGCTTGCTGAGGCTGGCTGGCCTCCTGCCGTCCACAAGTAAAAGAGCTCTTCTCTATGCTCTGTGCTTCCATCACCACCTATGAACCGAGCAACAGCCTTTCCATGTCTTCCATCCATCCTGCCGACCTTTGGATTGTAGCTTGCAATCACTGCTATCATTGTGAGTCCTGCTGTGAACCCCTTAAATGGAAATCCCTCATTTTTGGTTAGCTACATCATCCCACCTCATCTCCCCCTGATTGGTTAAAAGGACCCAGAGGTAGGCTGCTAAATTCTTTACTCTGGGCACAAATTAATTAGTTGAGATTCTGTCTCAAAAATGGCCCCACAGTTCCAGCAGGGACTGATTTCAGAAAATTTCACCAAATTTGAGTGAGATGTCTATTGACTGTCAAGACAAGCTATCAAATTACTTATTATTTACAACCTGATACAAAGCTTGATTCATTAGCATATTAATGACTTATTGAACTGGATTTTCTGATATGGTTCATGACCAATAACCCCACATGGGGTCCCAAACACGCCTATGTTATATGTATGCCTGCCAGGGCAGTCTTGCAAGAGGTGGTAATCTAAGTAGCCATCTCCGTGCCCAGTAGCCTAATAAGGTTGCTGGATGGGGCTTCTAATGCTTTAGACTCGGAGGGCCCACAGCACTGGGAGGCTGGCAACTCCACTGGAAGCTCACTGGTGGGCACAGGACAGGCAAGCAAACAATCGCAAGGGTTGCTTGTTGAGAATTAATAAAATAGAGTCCTGCTGCTGGTCAAGTCACCAAGTTGGAGGGGAAAGCCCTCCATTGGACGAGTGACAACCCCTGCTTGTGGCCTTTTCGTCCCCACGGACCCAATGTTAGGGCATCAAAGGCAATCCGGCCTGTCACCAGGAGTGCACCTTGAGTGAGCTGGTGGCTTCTGCTTCGGGTTAGGGCGGGGGGCGGGGGGGGGGGGGGGGGGGGGGTACTCTCTGACAGAAATCACTGTCGCAAAATAGCAGCAAAGTGGGGGGTGGGGGGGGGACTCATTGGACTAATTGATTGCCCATATCCGTGGAATGGTCAACCGACCTTGTTCCTAGTCCAGGACTGGGAGAATACCCTCAAGGCAGAAATGTATTGGAGATGAACTTCAATGTACCTCCATCATTTCCTAGGCTACCTTGCCTCCACAGGGTCAGGAAAAATAAGCCCATTTTCTCAGTATCATTAAAAAAAATCCAACAATGAAAAGTAACTCATGGCCAGAATTTTCCGGCCGCTCACGCCCCACTGCCGCTGCAAGCGGGGATAGAGAATTTGGTGCTCAGCCAAATCTCCATTCACTGCAGCGAGAACCAGAAAATCCCACCGGCGAGAATGGCTGGAAAATTCCAACCCATGTTTCCAAATTCTTCTGCGCAGCAATTGCCAAAAACAATTGTAAACATCCAAAATGAAAGATTATTTCCTCCACTAAAATTGTAACACAAATACATTTCATACAATTGTACAAATTAATCACATTAATATTTTCATGCCAGTGCGTTAAGGTCAATATCACTTTAACTATAGAAAAATGCTTTACCTTGGGTTTCAAGATTTTCACATAGTTCAGTTTTGGCTTCTCCATTGGGACGGAGATTTCCTTTCTGGGTAAACTTGTTGGACATTGTGGCCGCTGTCACTACAGCTTTTAGACTGCGCTTGCGTCTTTGCACATTCTGTTCTGGGTGGAACAGGATGACATAAACCTTCGGCATATACAGCATGCCGAGCGAGACAGAAGCACTCAGATTTATGGAAATAGTCAGAGTGGTGGTTTGAATATACATCTGTAAAATAAAATGAACAAAAATATACAATTTTTCAGTCATCACTTTCCACTTGCATAAATGTATATTTTTCCTTGCATTTGGTTGAAATAATTTGTGAATAAACCTTTGGCCATGCAGACACATATTTCACTCATCTGATATTACTGTTCGTCAAAAAGCACTTAATTGGCCATTTGGCACATCCTGATGTTGTGAAAGGCGCTGTTTAATGCAAGGCGTTCTTTCTTTAATTCAAACATCCTGTCGCTGTCTGTGTGGAGTTTGCATGTTCTCCTGTGTCTGTGTGGGTTTCCTCCGGATGCTCCGGTTTCCTCCCACAGTCCAACGATGTGCGGATTAAGTGGAGTGGCCATGCCAAATTGCCCCTTAGTGTCAGGAGGACTAGCTAGGGTAAGTGCATGGGGTTATGGGGATAGGACCTGGGTGGGATTGTGGTCAGTGCAGACTTGATGGGCCGAACGGCCTCCTTCTGCACTGTAGGATTCTATGATTCTGCTATTTCTCTATAATCCAATTTCCCCCCTTGATCTTCATTCTTATTGGACTACATTCAACTTGCCCCTCTCATCAATGTTGGCCAGCGCTCTAAGAAGCTACGTCAGGAAGGTTTGACTTTCCTGAACAATTCGGTTTTTAATTATATTTCACTGCCCAGCTTGGTTGTGAACTGACATACTCCATCACAGTTGAGGTTAGCATATTCCACTGTCTGCAAAAAACCAAATCTATGATCACTTGTTTAGGAATCACAGGTGACAGGCTAACGAGTTAGATTTACCCTTCCTCATTCCATTCCAGCATTTTGCACTAAATTCAAACCTAATACGAAGATAACATTGAATGTTTTATTCATTGAAATGCTGGAGCATATCTGTCATCTTAATCACACGGGGGATTTTAACAACTGCTGCGCTGATTGTAAAATACCCTTTGTCATTGAACATTTTCAAAATTGAACTTACTATCCAATCATTTTACAAAGCAAAACATTTTGTGTAAATGACTATTTTATCATTGTACAGGTTATTAACGAAACTGGAGTACTGCAGTTTTGGTCCCTTCACGTGGTGGATAAGATGGTGGTCTTGGAAAAGAAGAGTGATCAAAGAATGAGTCCTGGCTTAAAGAAATGTATTGGCTAAGATAGTCATAGGGAAACTGCATCAATTTCCTTTAGAGAAGTTTCAACTTACCGGAGACACAATAGAAGTATAGAAAATAATGAAAAACTTGCATTGTGTCCCTATGGATTATTTCAGATGACAGTGTCATGATGGCCATAAGGAATTGTCAATGGGTCTCCCTGTGGGCTTCATGGAATACGAACTCCCCTACTAGGCAAACGGAGGGAAGGAGTAGTGGGGGTTTAAAACCAGCTGGTTCCATTCAGTTTGCCAGTTGAAAGACTCGAAGCTCACCTGTACTCTGTAGCCATTGAATGATGCTCAGAACACACTGTAAATAAAAGGTGATTGGTGACAGAAGACAGGCCTTAGTAAAAGTATGACAGGTGGAATGGAGAGGATGATGGGGCACACATACCAATGGTGCAGAAATAGGAATAGGCTACATGTTAGGTGATTCTTCTTTGCCCAGAGTGCAACAAGCCTCTGGAATGTTCTGCCAGCTTGTGCAGTTTATTCTGACTTTACATGTCTTCAAAGGGGAGCTGGATCTACTCTTGGCTAGAGCAGAGATGAGCAGCAACAACAACAACTACGTATATTTAATTAGCACCTTTAATGTAGCAAAATATCCCAAGGTACATCATAGGACCCTTATCAAACGAAATGTGACACAGAGGGCAGGATTTTACCGGCACGTCCATCCGTGGTTTGTACGATCCTACACTGAGGCCAATAGAGAATGCCGTTCTCTGAACTTCGGCCGCCCCTGGAATCGGGGCGGGTGGGTCAGTAAAATTCTGGCCAAAGTGTGATAAGGAGGTGTTAGGAAAGAATCAGGGGGCTGCGTTTACAACGTTAGGACCGGTAACAGGAGTTGGGAAATTTCCAGGCTTGGCACTCCCACCTCGGGAGAAAATGCCAGCAAGGACAGGATTTTCATTGTGAGTTGGTTGGGAGTGAGTCGTGAATAGGATTAGAGCCCATTGTCACTCCAGGAAAGAATTCAGAGTCAGACACAGGTGCTACTGAGTTAAAAGGTCCACTATGGTACCCTCTTCATTGCAGTTGCAATAATGACAGTTAAACAAAGAACAGCCCCATTGCCTTCACCCTCCACAAGTCCTATATATGCTCACTCATACCCTTCACCCACTCTCCATGACTCCTCATACCAAGCTATATGACAACCCAGCTGCTCATGCCCTTCACATCCTCTGCCAATGTGTGTCATCCACCCAACCCTCATGCCTGCTCATACCCTCCATGCCAAGCTATGGCATTTCCATGTCCATTCAGCCACTATACACTCTGTACAGAATCAAATAATCTTATAATGACAAAAAGATGTGTTTACAAAATCTTGACAAATTCATTCATTCATAATGTTCACTACAGCCCAATGAAAGTGCCAATCAGACATTTAAAGCATCAATAGCTGATACTGCAATAACATGAAATATCTTTATCTTGTGTAATTAAACATTATGAAATTGACAGAATAAATCAGAGAGTGAGAGCTGACAATCAAACAATGGTTTTCCTGGGGAGCAGCTGCTTCAATCATCGACTGAATGTCTAGGACCTTAGCCAAGAATGCATAATGAGGCTTGGCTGAGAGCCCAGACATCCATTTGCCTGGTTTAAGCTATTGACACTTTAAAGGGTCTGGATGATTGACACTTTTGTCAGGTTTTATTGGTTTTGTAAAAGGAGGTTTTGTTTTGAACAAAGTGAAAAGTTGTGAGTTAATGACGTTTTAATTTTATTTCACATATCCTACTGTTACTATAGAGTTCATGGCTTCTGTACAGTGTTTAGTGGGTGAATGGGCATAGAAATGCCATAGCTTGGCATGGGGAGCATAAGGGGCCATTGGTGGTAGGTGGGGGTCATAGCTTGGCATGAAGGGGCATGGGTAAGACCTTTTGAATTTACCTTGCATGGATCATAACAACCGCGAGAGACTGTGGACCACTAGTCCTTGAAAAGTTGGCCTGACTGCGTGAAATTTGCTGAGGACAAGGAGATGTCTATCCCCTCAATTGAGACAAACTGGTAGAGAGTAGAGGGCGATAGTTTACAATCCCTACCAGCTCACATACTTATCCCACACTGGTCAAAATTGGGGGTGTCGAGAATGGAGGTCAGGGATCCTGGCCGCCATTTTTACACTCCATGGAGTCTCCCCAGCTGCACAGGCTGTTAATAGAAAAGTTACATTTTGAAACATGCAGAGTTTATTCCAAATTACTTGCACGCACATGTCACTGGTTCACATTATGCTGCAACCAATAATCCAGGAGAAGTGAACTGGAAAATCAATTCCCCAAAAATAAATATTTATTTGTCATAGATTTAACAATATGAAACACCATTAAGTGCTGAATGATTCTTAGTCTCTTTCAGCTTTCGATATTGTAATAACAATTCTGCCAAAAAAGGTTCTCATGAATTGACATCCAAATAACTTGTGAAATATTGAACCTGGATGATAGAAGGGGAGCCTGAATGGGAAAAAAAATGGTGGATTTCCCTAGAAACAACTGGACATTCTGGAGACATCAACAATAGGCTGAAAGGATACAAATTTGCCCTTGGACACAAATGTTCTGAATCAAAAATGGGTTACTTGATATTTCCTGAACATGTACGCAGAAACAAACTGACAATAAATTGATGGTGAATGCAAGAACAAACATGTTGATTTGTGCTACACATTCTACTATAGTCTTTGCACCAATACATTCAAGAGATAGACCTCGGCCCAGATATCCGTCCCCAGGTTGAGTGCACAGAGTTGGGACTTTTCCCGGCTCTGTGAGCCCGATCTTTAAAAATGTCCGCCCGCAGGTCGGATTTTCAGTTGAGAGTGCAGGCTGGAATAAGATTCATGGGAGGCGATCCCAGAACGAGTGCAAAGACTGCCGAGTACAGCAGCGGACTGGGAGGAAGGCCTGCCTCTGTGTACTTGACACTGTGTTTAAATAAATAAAAGAGACTAAAACCAAAATCTGCCTTCTAGCCCTTACCCCTCATCTTCTCATCTCTGCCACACACATTTCTTATGCAGCAGCCATATCAATTTATGCCGATCAAAGTTGACATGCCCCCATGTCAACTTAGTACCAAGTCCTGTCAAGCTATGATCCCTATCCACCACCCTTTGCCCTTACCTCTTCCATGCCAACTTACCTGGTATCCTAGGACACTCCCTTGAAAGCTTTGACAATTTTGAAAACTTGACAAGTCATTCTCTGTTGGACACTTCCTTGACAACTTTGAAACTCGGCAATTCCTCGATAGCTTGACACTTCCTTGACAGCTTTCACACCTCTTTGACAGCTTTACAATTCCTTCACAGCTCCTTGACAGCTAGATAGTTACTTGACAGCTCCTTGATGGTCAGACAGTTCATTGACAGCTTGATAGTTCCAATGATTTTGGTGTAAAACATGGATAATCATGCTCATTTTTAACATCATGTGGAGATGCCGGCGTTGGACTGGGGTAAACACAGTAAGAAGTCTCACAACACCAGGTTAAAGTCCAACAGGTTTATTTGGTAGCAAAAGCCACTAGCTTTCGGAGCGCTGCTCCTTCGTCAGGTAAGTGGGAGTTCTGTTCACAAACAGGGCATATAAAGACACAAACTCAATTTACAAAATAATGGTTGGAATGCGAGTCTTTACAAGTAATCAAGTCTTAAAAGTATAGACAATGTGAGTGGAGAGAGCGATAAGCACAGGTTAAAGAGATGTGTATTGTCTCCAGACAGGACAGTTAGTGAGATTTTGCAAGCCTCGTTGTCCTCATGTGTGTGTAAATTGGCTATCGGTTTCTGCTCCGCGACTCTGCGTTATCATGTGTCGTGAAGGCTGCCTTGGAGAACGCTTACCCGAAGATCAGAGACTGAATGCCACAGCAACCTCTGCAAGATGTGCTGGATCAGCGACACGGATGCCATCATCTCACTTGAGAACACCATCCACCAGGTACACGGCACATACTCTTGCAACTCGGCCAACGTTGTCTACCTGATACGCTGCAGGAAAGGATGTCCCGAGGCATGGTACATTGGGGAAACCATGCAGACGCTGCGACAACGGATGAATGAACACTGCTCGACAATCACCAGTTAAGAGTGTTCTCTTCCTGTTGGGGAACGCTTCAGCGGTCACGGGCATTCAGTCTCTGATCTTCGGGTAAACGTTCTCCAAGGCGGCCTTCACGACACGACAACGCAGAGTCACTGAGCAGAAACTGATAGCCAAGTTCCGCACACATGAGGACGGCCTCAACCGGGATCTTGGATTCATGTCACACTATCTGTAACCCCCACGAGTTGCCTGGGCTTGCAAAATCTCACTAACTGTCCTGTCTGGAGACAATACACATCTCTTTATCTCTTTAACCTGTGCTTAACGCTCTCTCCACTCACATTGTTTGTACCTTTAAGACTTGATTACCTGTAAAGACTCACATTCCAACCATTATTTTGTAAATTGAGTTTGTGTCTTTATATGCCCTGTTTGTGAACAGAACTCCCACTTACCTGACGAAGGAGCAGCGCTCCGAAAGCTATTGGCTTTTGCTACCAAATAAATCTGTTGGACTTTAACCTGGTGTTGTGAGACTTCTTACTGCATTTTTAACATCCACAAAGGGTTCCTTACTTCTCTCAAAGGTCTCTCGCAACCCTAGCCAAAGGGGTACCTTACCACTCCAAAGGAGTACCCTGGTTATCAAAATGAATCTACCAAGTTCAGACCTTCTCTTACCTATTCTAATCAGGTTTCACACCTCGGATCTTACAAAATCCCACTTCAGGTAATTTCAATAAGTGGCTTCCTCTGTGGATTATGCTTATGCAAACCCCAGTCCAATTCCAGCCCCGCTCCCAAGAAGACAGGAAATGCTGTATTCAGCGGCCGGACTTAGAATTCTCATTCATTTCTGTGATTTTTGCCATGATGCAAAGGCTCTCTGATGTGACAAAAATCTGGGCCCTTGGTGGTAAAGGCAGAGGCTGGATGCGTATAAGCCCCAAACCAGTAAAAAAAAATGACACCAAAGCAAAAAAGGATATGTTGGCTGGTGTAACTTCACTTTTGATCAAAGAAGTAGTCTTAAAAGATGAGAGGTGGAGAGCCCAACAAGATTGGTGGCATGGTGGACAGTGAGGAAGGTTATCTCCAATTGCAGCAGGATCTTGATCAATTGGGCCAGTGGGCTGACGAATGGCAGATGGAGTTTAATTTAGACAAATGCGAGGTGATGCATTTTGGTAGATTGAACCAGGGCAGGAGTTACTCAGTTAATGGTAGGGCATTGGGGAGAGTCGCAGAACAAAGAGATTTAGGGATACATGTTCATAGCTCCTTGAAAGTGGAGTCACAGGTGGACAGAGTGGTGAAGAACGCATTAGGCATGCTTGGTTTCATTGGTCAAAACATTGAATACAGGAGTTGGAATGTCTTGTTGAAGTTGTACAAGACATTGGTAAGGCCACACTTGGAATACTGTGTGCAATTCTGGTCACCCTATTATAGAAAGGATATTGTTGAACTAGAAAGAGTGCAGAAAAGATTTATTAGGATGCTACCGGGACTTGATGGATTGAGGTATAAGGAGAGGCTGAATAGACTGGGACTCTTTTCCTCTGGAGCGTAGGAGGCTGAAGGGTGACCTTATAGAGGTCGATAAAATAATGAGGGGCATAGATCAGCTGGATAGTCAATATCTTTTCCCAAAGGTAGGGGAGTCTAAAACTAGAGGGCATAGGTTTCAGGTGAGAGGGGAGAGATACAAAAGTGTCCAGAGGGGCAATTTTTTCACACAGAGGGTGGTGAGTGTCTGGAACAAGCTGCCAGAGGTAGTAGTAGAGGTGGGTACAATTTTGTCTTTTAAAAAGCATTTAGATAGTTACATGGGTATGATGGGTATAGAGGGATATAGGCCAAAGGCGGGCAATTGGAATTAGTTCAGGGGTTTTAAAAAAAAGGGCAGCATGGACAAGTTGGGCCGAAGGGCCTGTTTCCATGCTGTAAACCTCTATGACTCTAAGTTGCAGAATCGAATTGCAGAGCTTAGAACAAAGATGGCTGTAAATACAAATATAGTGGGACAAATGTGTAAGGGATGCACAAGAGGAGCTCTTCGGGGCTTGCAGGGCTGGAGAGATAGGGAGGGACCAAGTCATTGGCACACTTGAACACAACAATGAGAATTGGTCAGGTGGGTGAGCAGGATTTAGTGTCAGGTAGGATACTAGGATGAGTTCACGTTTATGGAGTGTAGTGGAATATCAAATCTGGAGCTGACACAAGAATGGACAAGACATACATCAGTGGATGGACTGAGGTAGGAGAGGAGACATGTGTTTTGACAGAGGTGGAAGTCAGCATTTGTATCAGGGAGAGGTCATGGGAGTTCAGTTTGGAAACAAATAGGGCAGTAAGTTTGCAGATTGTTTTCATTTAGCTTGGGACAGTGTCCCGGCTGGGGTGGGCATTGGAATCGATGGCTGATGAGGCCAAAGACGATGACTCTAATCTTCCAAATGTTTAATTAGAGGAGATTTCTACCCATCCAGAACCTAACATTGTCCAAGCAGGTTAACAATGCAGAGGCTGTGCATCGCTTGAGAGAGGTGATGTAGGTGTAAAGTAGGCTGTCTTCAGCTGAGGTGTGGAACCAGATGTCATGTCTTCAGATGATATTACTAACAAACAGCATATACATAAGGAATCAGATGGGGCCAAGGATAGATCGGCTCCAGAGGTAATGGTGTGAAGGTGAGCAGGGAAGATTCTGCATTACTTTGGTAATGACTCGATAAAGAACAATGTAACCGAGCGAGAACAATCCCACTCAGCTGGACAATGGAGGGGAGGCATTAGGAGAATGGTGCAGTGGACCAGGAGAAAGTTTGCACAGAGGAGCATGGGGTAGTACAAAATGGGGTTGATAAAGTCCCGCACAAAAGATTATTGTGCAAGATTAAAGCGCATGGGATTGAGGGAAGTGTATTGAGATGGATAGAAAACTGGTTGGCAGAGAGGAAACAAAGAGTAGGAATTAATGGGTGCTTTTCAAATTGGCAGGCAGTAACTAGTGGGGTACCACAGGGATCGGTGCTGGAACCCCAGCTATTCACAATATATTTTGATGATTTGGCTGAGGGAACAAAATGTAATATCTCAAAGTTTGAAGATGATACCAAGTTTGAAGGTGAACTGTGACGAGGATGCAGAGATCTTTGGAATGATCTGGACAGGTTGGGTGAGTGGACTAATCAATGGCAGATGCAGTATAATTTGGATAAGTGTGAGGTTATTAACTTTGGAAACAAAAACAAGAAGGCAGATTACTACCTGAATGGCTGTAAATTGGGAGAGGGGAGTGTGCAGCCATTCAGGTAGTAATCTGCCTTCTTGTTTTTGCTTCCAGGGACCCGGGTGTCCTTGTGCACCAGTCACTGAAGGTAAGCATGCAGGTGCAGCCGGCGGTAAAGAAGGCAAATAACATGTTGGCCTTCATTGCGAGAGGTTTCGAGTACAGGAGCAGGGATGTGTTGTTGCAACTATACAAGGCCTTGGTGAGGCCACACCGAGAGTATTGGGTGCAGTTTTGGTCTCCTTTTCTGAGAAGGATGTTCTTGTTCTCGAGTGAGTGCAACAAAGGTTTACCAGGCTAATTGCAGGGAGGGCAGGACTGATGTATGAGGAGAGACTGATGAGGTTAGGATTGTTTTCGCTGGAGTTCAGATGAATGAGGGAGGATCTCACAGAGACTTATAAAATTCTAACAGAACTAGACAGGGTAGATGCAGGGAAGATATTCCCAATGGTGGGGGAGTCCAGAACCAAGGGTCACAGTCTGAGGATTTAGGACGGAGGTGAGGAGGCATTTCCTAGAAATCATCATAGAAACCCTACAGTACAGAAAGAGGCCATTCGGCCCATCGAGTCTGCACCGACCACAATCCCACCCAGGCCCTACCCCCATATCCCTACATATTTACCCACTAATCCCTCTAACCTACGCATCTCAGGACACTAAGGGCAATTTTTAGCATGGCCAATCAACCTAACCAGCACATCTTTGGACTGTGGGAGGAAACCGGAGCACCCGGAGGAAACCCACGCAGACACGAGGAGAATGTGCAAACTCCACACAGACAGTGACCCAAGCCGGGAATTGAACCCAGGTCCCTGGAGCTGTGAAGCAGCAGTGCTAACCACTGTGCTACTGTACCGCCCCAAAGAGTAGTGAGCCTGTGGAATTTCTTCACCCAAAGAGTAGTGAGCCTGTGGAATTCATTACCACAGAAAGTAGTTGATGCCAAAATATTGAATGTATTCAAGAGGTGGCTGGATATAGCACTTGGGGCGAATGGGATCAAAGGTTATGGGGACAAAGAAGGATTAGGCTACTAAGTTGGATGATCAGCCATGATCGTAATGAATGGTGGAGCAAGCTCGAAGGGCCAAACCTCCTCCTCCTGCTCCTATCTTCTGTTTCTATGTTTCTATGTTTACAATCAGAGAGGTGTGTTGGGGTAAAAACAAGGTTGGAGTGGTTCAATTATAGAATTACTGGAAAATGTGGGTTAGATTTGGGAGGCAATGACAAGTTCCTGAACTTTGAAAAGGAAAGAAAAGTCAGAGATGGGCACTTCGGTACTTTATATCTGTTCAAATTTTGTTGAAATCACATTTCGTTGGCTACAATTGCAATTTTATGACAACAATCAATCATGATTGTATAAGTACACCATTCACAGGCAGTGATCTCACCCAACCAAATCATTAAAAAAATTGCGTTAGCCTTTAAATCATCTTCTTCACCCCTCCCTTATCATTCTTTCTGACTAAGCTCAGATGGATAATGAAAATTGTAAGGTTAATTTACTAAAAGTAAGGATGAGAGTAAAGAAAAATATGTTCCCTACTTATTAACATACTTGGAAACATTTTTAAAACTATATCTAACAGTTTCTCCAATGCATTTATCTAACACATTTTACTCGATTTTCCCAAGTTACATATTTTATTAAATTTTTCCTCACAACATTTTCTAACCTCAATGCCTTCCTCCATTGGCTTGACTTTCCATTACAGATATTTCTCTTGCCTGCCTCTCAATACTACCTTGCTGCTTCTGTGTATACATACACATACTGATGCCTCATACTGTTGCCTATTCATATGTCCTCTTGCTCCATCATATCACTCGGACCCATCTACAGATGGCAGCTCTAATCAATTCATTTTGACCTTCCACCCACTGAGGCACCTATGTACATCAGCTTCTGCAAATCTCTGACCTCCCTTCTTTCACCTGTCAACGATTGACATCCTCCCACTACTCCATGCTCCCTAGTGCATAGTAACATTTGTCTCCCCCACTCTGCTGTCAAAACTTACACTCCTGCTCTCATCTTGCACTTTGACATCTTAGTTACTCTCTGCATTCACTAATTAAATCATATCCTCATCACTTTGCAACACGTTTTTCCACTCCGCAACCTTTCCATTGTTCCATGCATGTTTATCTTCCGCTGCTAGGTCTAAATTTCTGTCCACTATCTTTCCCTCATGAGCCTTTGAAACAATTGCAAGATAAACATTTTTTCCTGTCCATATCTCTGTCCACAGCTTCTATGGACAGAATTTTCCCAGGCCATCGAGGTAGGTTCAGAACAAGCAGGGAGGGAAAGTCTGGGAAAGTGATGTGGACCAGGATTCTGCCCTCTTCCAGCTTTTCCCAGCATAGTTTTGAAGGTGAGTGGGGAGCTCCGTTGGCTCTGTTGGGTAAATAATTAGGAGCTTTGTAAGTTGTTAAGAAGTCAATTATCAGATCCTTTGGCCCTGAGTCCTGGATTTTCCAACCATGGAATCTGTTTCCTAACCTGTTGGCAACTTACTAAAGTTATTGAGTAAAAATGAACAGCTGTGAAAGCGTTGATCATAGAAACCGAAGAGAAATCATCATAGAAACCCTACAGTACAGAAAGAGGCCATTCGGCCCATCGAGTCTGCACTGACCACAATCCCACCCAGGCCCTACCC
This sequence comes from Mustelus asterias, assembly GCF_964213995.1. NCBI lineage: Eukaryota > Metazoa > Chordata > Chondrichthyes > Carcharhiniformes > Triakidae > Mustelus > Mustelus asterias. Next base: position 33,665,571 of record NC_135825.1, on the reverse strand, counting down.
CCATATCCCTATATATTTTACCTACTAATCCCTCTAATCTACGCATCCCAGGGGCAATTTTAGCCTGGCCAATCAACCTAACCCGCACATCTTTGGACTGTGAGAGGAAACCGGAGCACCCGGAGAAAACCCACGCAAACACGAGGAGAATGTGCAAACTCCACACAGACAGTGACCCAAGCTGGGAATCAAACCCAGGTAGCTGGAGCTGTGAAGCAGCAGTGCTAACCACTGTGCTACCGTGCCGCCCACCCAAGAGCTCCAGCCCTGGCCATTGAGAGACTGCTGCTCACAGCACCTCTTCTCAGAGAGTGCTTTCACTGCTTGACAGGTGATTGCTGATTTACTGGAAGTCACTCCACCTGTCTTTGTTCTCCTGCCCTTTGGAAAGCTCGCCTCACTGCAGCACCTCAGAACACACAGCAGGACCTCTGCCTATGAGTGAGAGATCTGAGGAGCAGCCCTCATCTCTATGCCTAAGTTGAAACAGTCTCAGGAATCCAAGCACTGATGTTCCTGAAAAATGGCACGGTCCCTTTGATTAGAAACCCTTCCTTTGAGAGAATGGCTATATTGTCTCTCCCAAAATGGTTGGGAATCTCAGTGCTGGAATGACCATTGGTTTTCCTCTGGTAAAGAGCAACTGTTGGACATGCTGCTAAAGGAGTCAGTTTCCAAATCAGAAATGGCCCTGTGGTTGCACCAAGAATTAAGTTGGTCAGATTCTACCCTATATCGTGAAGGTAGATGCAAACATCCCTTCACGAGTCCAAATTATGAACCAATTTCTAAATGTTTTTCTATTCAAATCTAATAGCATAGAATCATAAAGCACAAAAAGAGGCCATTCAGTCCATCATACCTATACCCAACAATGGAGTTAGTCATTTGTCCCATCCACAACTCCTTTGCCACAGTGCTGCATTTTATCTTCACTTTCAAGCATTTATTCAATTCCCTTTTCAAAGTTAATATTGACTCATCTTCCACTATCCTTTCAGGCAGTGCTTTCCAGGCATTTGATACAATATTCACCTATCAGACCATTAGCCACAAACAACATACACTGTTCTGTTGTAAACATTAAAGATGGAATTTGACCTACCTGAACTGATCTAAATGTTTCCTTGCAGAATTTAATTTTGCAAACAAGTACCTCGCTGATTTATTCTGGTCACACTGCATTGGTATGAGATACAGGAAATCAGTGCTGTGACTTCTTGAATGTAATATCTGGCGAGAATGCTGTTACACAACATGCTCATCACTATACAGGTCACGAGCGCCCAGCACCAGTATATATGCTGTCAGTTTACAAATTTACAAACTGATTTCTTTATAAATGTTTTGGTCACATCATTCAGTAAAATCTCCTTCATTGTAGCAATGGTTTATAGAATCATAGAATCCCTACAGTGCAGAAGGAGGCCCATCGAGTCTGCACCGACGACAATCCCATCCAGGCCCTATCCCCATAACCCCATGCATTTACCCTAGCTAGTACCCCTGATACTAAGGGGCAATTTAGCATGGCCAATCCACCTAACCCGCACATCTTTGGACTGTGGGAGGAAACCGGAGCATCCGGAGGAAACTCACGCAGAATGTGCAAACTCTGCATAGACAGTGACCCAAGCCAGGAATCGAACCCGGGGCCCTGGCGCTGTGAAGCAGCAGTGCTAACCACTGTGCCGCCCATTCATTGGTTCATTGGAAATAATATCAAGAACATAATAATGGGAATACTCACTGGTTCCTGTCCTTCTAAAAGGAATATTGTTCATTCTAGCAATGACTTAGAAATTCAGATGACTGAATCCGAGGTGTAATGGGTTGTGCCCGAACACTAATTCTAAATTGAAACAAACTGGTTGCAATTCCTAAAAAAATATTTTCCCCTCTATAAATCTGAGGTATGAATGAGAACAATCACTATTGTGTCTGAATTTGGAAAAAAAAGATTATTACTATACTGTGAAACAATCTGTGCTTTCTTGCTGTCTAAGACTGCAATTAACTTTATTGAAATATGATATTGTGTGGCTATAGGATTGTGTGATGATACTGTACTGTACACAGTTCTTTCATCCAAGGGTTACAAATTTTTTAAAAACAGTTATTTCGTTGGAAATTTAATATATTTTAAAATTTCTTTGCGATTTTCCACTGGGAGAAACAAACGTCCTCTCAAATACTCTGTTTTGGCAGCAAAGGTGTATTTTTCATGCAAATATTAACATTCCTAATGCGATTTTTGCCAAGTATTTAAAGGTTTGATTTTACATTTAACACACTGGTAAATCTATTTGTTTTACATTAGAACAGAATCATTCACCCAATTTTAAAATAAATCTAAAAGCAGATAGAAATTTAAAATAAGCACATTTACCAACATATTAACAGGAAGATATAAAGGAAACAATCATCTTGATTCTAAATTAACTTCCTGCGTCTGTCGAGATTTTTAAAATACGGTTCTATAACAGGAAAGCCCCCTATACTTTACTGTACTGGATTATGCACTCCTGATTATGTTGCTACAACAGTGAGCTTAATTTTAAATTTACATATATGCAATAATGTTATTTTTTTTCTCTCTATATATATCTTAACAGTGATCTGGGTTGAAAAGGTAGCAATTCAGTACTGTAACTAAAATCGTCTGAAACATACAAGATTTGGAATTACTTTAAGTAATTTCATAGAATTATAGTATAACTACCACGCAGAAGGAGGCTATTCGGCCCATCGAGCCTGCATTAACATTTTGTATCAACACGTTTGATTTTTACTTTAACAAGTCAACCCTCATTTGGGTGTTTTATGAAAATAAGGGATAATTGTAACCTTCACTGATTTGTTCAATAAACTGGGGGAATGGATCACGCACCTATTGCAGAACCCATTCAGTTTTCATCTCAATGTCTTTCTTACTCAAAGCTAAATGTCATATTCAAGGTCTAGTCTAGCCAGAGCACTATAACATTTAATTTTATCTCTTCTGATTGTTTTGTCTCTTTAGTTCTGCATCAGTTGAACATGTGTAATGTGAAATCTACGAAGATTCTGAGATCTCTTTCAGCTTCATCTTTAGGTACTTCATGTAGTATAAACAGGGCTGGATATTAACTACCGAGGCAGGTAGCTCGAGTTGGGAAATTTCCTTGACTGGGCAGATCCTGCTCAGCTAAAGAGCCCCATTAGACTCAATCTCGACTCCAGACAGGGATCAAGTTAGGCCCCCTGACTCTGGAAGCAGACCCTCGATGGCTACAGGAGTAAATTCCAAGGTGAGCTGTGTAGAAGACCAGTCTCGATTCTCTGGGACTTCATCCCAATTGTTTTCGAAGATCTTAAACGCTATGACCCTCAAACATCACTCCTGGTCCTCCCCATGGCTTTTGCATGCCAGCTTAAGCCCTCCATCCACCTCATACCCCCATGGTCCCTCATATTCCCATTGGTCTGCATATCCCCATAGCCACTTAACCTGTATCCAGCATGGGCATACCTTATAAGCTATGTAGAAATGGAAAAAAAAACTTCCAATGTAAAACAACTCTCACTCATACATACTTGATAGTGAAAAAAAATCCATACATGAAACCCATTCAAGGCTGGTAAATCTTGTGCGTTCAATCTTGTGTTCAATCTCTTATAAAAACAGACAGACTCGGGCGGCACGGTAGCACAGTGGTTAGCACTGCTGCTTCACAGCTCCAGGGTCCTGGGTTCGATTCCCGGCTCGGGTCACTGTCTGTGTGGAGTTTGCACATTCTCCTCGTGTCTGCGTGGATTTCCTCCGGGTGCTCCGGTTTCCTCCCACAGTCCAAAGATGTGCGGGTTAGGTTGATTGGCCAGGTTACAAATTGCCCCTTAGAGTCCTGAGATGCGTAGGTTAGAGGGATTAGCGGGTAAATATGTGGAGGTAGGGCCTGCGTGGGATTGTGGTCAGTGCAGACTCGATGGGCCGAATGGCCTCCTTCTGCAGTGTAGGGTTTCTATGATTTGATTTCTAGACTTCTATTCAGACACCACATCAAAGACAGATAATTCTTTAACAGTCTGCTTAAACTGTCAATCAAATTGTACGCACTGAGATAAATGTATATTTTGAAACTCAGCAAAGCATTCATAATGAGACAATAATAGCCATTGGGAAAGGGTAAGAAAGAAGTCTACTGAACTGCATGAACAGGTGGTAATGTTTTATCTAACTTATACCAAATGGCCTGTCAATCAAAGCAATTCAGCAGATGGTGTTTTGTTTAACTCCTGAGCTTAAGCCTTTCTTTAAATTTAAAGAGCAGGGAACATAAAAAAAAACTGAAGACATGCAATTCATTTAACTTTAACAGAGCTTATGCGTCCTTCAGGAGCATTTACATCTCATCCATCAATTTGTGACTCCCACATTGCAGGTTAAGGCCCGCTGGAACAGCCAAAATGTGGTCTTTTTTAATTTAGCAGCAAGTTTGAATGGCCAAGCTGAGCTAGGGTTACTTGCCGATGTCATTCATGTCCCACCCCTTTCCCATTGCTGGGAAAATTTGAATCTGTTGGAAATGGGGTTGGAATTTCCGCATTTGTGTCTTACTCACCAGTTAAATCTAACCCTTATTGTCTGTTTTTTGCTCTGACAAACTTTTCGTGATGTGGAGTTGTCAGCATTGGACACTGGGGTAGGCACACTAAGTAGTCTCACAACACCAGGTTAAAGTCCAACAGGTTTATTTGGTAGCACGAGCTTTCGGAGCACTGCTCCTTCATCAGGTGAGTGCACTCAGCTGATGGAGGAGCAATGCTCCGAAAGCTCGTGCTACCAAATAAACCTGTTGGACTTTAACCTGGTATTGTAAGACTACTTATTGAAACTGCATTTCACCTTTGTCTGGATTAAATTCTATCTGCCATTATTTTACCCAGATTATTTTGTAATATCTGAGCTGCCTCTTTGAATTCCAGTGGTTCCTTTAATTTCTCATCAAGTCCTCTTGTCCATTTATCTGATTCAGCATGCCTCAATACTGCTTTCAGATTCAGTCCTGTGCAAGGAACAGATTAGAATGGGGTGAGCACAATTTCTGCTTCGTTGTACAAGGTTTCTCAGTGCAATTCACCTGAAAACAAGAAAACATTGGGAAATTTCAAGTGCAAATTATGCACAGCACAAAGTTTCCAATGTCCTTTTCCCAGTTCAAAAAAAAACATTGTGCTGGATTTTATGAAAAGACTCGAGGTCCCAAAATCAAAGTCGGGAGTCAATGTTGCATGGCTGGAGGATGGGTTATAATATGTACTTACAACAACTGTATTATTATATTATTCCTAAAAGGGAAGATGGTGGCGTAGTGGTAATGTCGCTAGACTAGTAATACAGAGAACTGGGATAATGCTCTGGGGACCCAGGTTCTAATCCCACCATGGCAGATGGTGGAATTTGAATTCAATAAATATCTGGAATTAAAAATCTAATGATGACCATGAATCTATTGTTGATTGTCGTTAAAAACCGTTTAGTTCACTAATGCCCTTTAGTGAAGGAAATCTGCTATCTTCACCAGGTCTGGCCTACCTGTGACAAGAGATGCACAGCAATGTGGTTAACTCTTAAAACATGCCCTCTGAAATGGCCCAGCAAGTTCAAGAGCAATTAGGAATGGACAATAAATGCTGGCGACGCCCACATCTCACAAATGAATAAAAAAGCTGGGGACTAATTGTTGTGTGAATATATATTCAAGGTGCCACATTCTGCCACTAAACTGCAGCCATGTTCTAAGTAACCAGCATGCATCTTGACAGTTGCATCAAATCAGTAGCAACTTGGAATTAGGCAAAGAACACAGGCTTTGAGGGCACACATTTTACATGTGGAATCGCCAGCTTAATAGGAAGAAAAATAGTTAGGGTGAACTTTAATAAAAACTTCATATAATTACATAATAGCTTTCAAGGTCACTGAGAAGGTGAGCGTATCTGCATAATTACACATAAGAAGAACATTTAATTATAATGGTATTATAATTTTCATGTTGAAATTATTGTTAATGTAATTGCCTGCTTTCCATATTTTCCCTGATGGAATGGATAATATCATATTTGATATTTTCCTGGTTGTTGTTTATCTTTGCTTGAGTTACATTATGGTTCCCTTTTTTCTGTAAATATTCTGATCCTTCCTTATATAATAAATGCACGTCTTAGAGTGCCAGTGTATTCATTCTTAAATGCAACCCAAGGGTCTGACCAAAGATTCCAACATGCATAGCCGAGGGAGGATTAAATAACTGCAGCTTTGCTCCTGTATTTTTTACAACCAGGATCAGCAGAGCGGAAACCCTAAAATTGAACGTCTATTTCACAATTGCTTTGTATCATAAATACGAGATGTTCTTTAAAAATAAAAATGCTTGCAGCAAGCTTATTTCTGTTCATGCCCACTGTATTTGAGATCATTTGTACTACTTGAATTCAATTGTATAATCCTTACTTTTATAAAGAAAAGCACACTGAGGAATGCCCTCTCAGTGACAGAAAATGAACAATAATATTTTGCTTTACTTTTTATGACAACAAAATAATACATACTTAGAAGAATCCTCGTGATTAGAAAGAGGCAACATGGCTTTGTAAAGGTTAGAAAACACAGATACATAGAAATAAACTACAGCACAAAACAGGCCCTTCAGCCCCACAAGTTGTGCCGAACATATCCCTACCTTTTAGGCCTACCTATAACCCTCCATCCTATTAAGTCCCATGTACTCATCCAGGAGTCTCTTAAAAGACCCTATTGAGTTTGCCTCCACCACCACTGACGGCAGCCGATTCCACTCGCCCACCACCCTCTGTGTGAAAAATTTCCCCTAACATTTCCCCTGTATCTACCCCCCAGCACCTTAAACCTGTGTCCTCTCGTAGCAGCCATTTCCACTCTGGGAAAAAGCCTCTGAGAGTCCACCCAATCTATGCCTCTCAACATCTTATATATCTCTATTAGGTCTCCTCTCATCCTATGTCTCTCCAAGGAGAAAAGACCGAGCTCCCTCAGCCTATCCCTCATAAGGCATGCCACTCAATCCAGGCAACACCCTTGTAAATCTCCTTTGCACCCTTTCAATCTTTTCCACATCCTTCCTGTAATGAGGCAACCAGAACTGAGCACAGTACTCCAAGTGGGGTCTGACGAGGGTCTTATATAGCTGCATCATTATCCCCAGTCTCCTAAACTCAATCCCTCGACTGGTAAAGGCCAGCACACCATACGCCTTCTTAACCACCTCCTCCATCTGCGGGGCCGATTTTAGAGTCCTATGGACCCGCACCCCAAGGTCATTCTGATCCTCTACAGTACTAAGAGTCTTTCCATTTATATTGTACTCCTTCATCCCATTTGACCTACCAAAATGGACCACTACACATTTATCTGGGTTGAAGTCCATCTGCCACTTGTCCACCCAGTCTTGCATCCTATCTATGTCTCTCTGTAACTTCTGACATCCCTCCAGACTATCCACAACCCCACCAACCTTCGTGTCGTCGGCAAACTTACCAACCCATCCCTCCACTTCCTCATTTATGAAAATGACAAACAGCAAGGGTCCCAGAACAGATCCCTGGGGCACACCACTGGTGACCGACCTCCATTTAGAAAAAGACCCATCTATACCCACTCTCTGCCTCCTTTGGGCAAGCCAGTTCTGGATCCACAAGGCAGCAACCCCTTGGATCCCATGCTCTCTCACTTTTTCTAGAAGCCTTGCATGGGGGACCTTATCGAACGCCTTGCTAAAATCCATATAATGTAGATCATGTTGAATTGACCTAATTCCATTTTTGAGGAAGTAAATCAAATGGCAGACAAATAAATGTCTATTAATTTATTTATGGACATCCAGAGGGCATTCAACAAGATTCAGCATAAAAGATTGTTAGCTAAATTTAGGATTTATGGAATTCAAGGGAAATCATTTGTCTAAAGAGGATTTTGGTTAGATGGTAAAAGGCAATGAGTTGGGATAATTTCTGGGCTCAGTCAAATGTCATCATGTATTCTTGGCTGAGAGCACAGACATCCATTTGAGTACTAAAACACCTGAGCCGCAGAGAAAACATTGCCCAGTTGACAGCTCTGGCTCTCTCATCCATACTGTCAATTTCACAATGTTTAGTTACACAAGATGAAGAAGCTAACAGTGCTTGCAGTTTCTGCTATTAATTCTTTAAAAATTCTGGATGATTGACATGTTCTTTGGACTGTAGTTAAAAAGGAGGTTTTTTGAAGCAAGTGGAAAGTTATGAGTTAGTGGCCTTTTCTTTAAAGAAGCATTTTTTCCAACACATCCCACTGTTGCTATAGGGTTCATTGTTTCTATAGTGTTGAGTGGATGAATGGGCATGGAAGTGACATCGCTTGGCGTGAGGGACATGAGGCCACAGGAGTTGTTTGGGGGGCATTGTGGGGTAATAGGGACTGTTTGTGCAGCATAGCTTGTTGGGGGGGGGGGCATTAGGAACTATTGGGGATGTTTTGGGGATATAGATGGCACAGCGGCATGTGGGGCCGTCTGGATTGTGTGGGCACTGTGAAATGGCATGGGTGGGGCATGGAGTGAGAAAGTGTGTGTGTGTGTGGGGGAGGGGTTGTTGGGGGGGGGCTGAGGGAATGTGAGGAATGAGGTCTGGATGGCTTTTCTGTTTTCATTTTAACTGTGATGGAGTCCCACTGTCCACCTCACTACTCAACAATCCCCACAGTTGCCTCAAAACCTTTTCCCAGTTCGGCTGACCTGACTGCATCCTCCTCCATCTGTCTCCCCACCATGAAAATCCCATCCTTGTGGGCGCTTTCTCCTGGGGTGGGTGGGCCAAACTGGGAATTTTCCAATTCCTGCTACCTACCTCAGATGAAAATCCAGCCCTGTTAGCTTTATAAGGTAATGTCGGCGGCAACATAAAGTTACAAAGCGAGAGTTTTCATTTTATTTGTGTAATAAGTAGGCTTTCATTAACACTGCAATGAGGTTACTGTGAAAATCCCCTAGTAGCCACAGTCTAGCGCCTGTTCAGGTACATTGGGGGAGAATTTAGCATGGCCAATCCACCTAACCAGCATGTCTTTCGGACTGTGGGAAGAAACCAGAGCACCTGGAGGAAACCCAAGAGACACGTGGAGAACATGCAGACTCCGCACAGACAATGACCCAAGCCGGGAATCGAACCCAGGTCCCTGATGTTGTGAGGCAGCAGTGCTAACCACTGGCCCACCATGCCGTCATAGATTAAGTGAGTGGGAGAAAATTTGGAAAATGGATTTCAATAATAACTGAGTTCATCCATTTTGGGTCAAAAACGCATCTACTAGAGTATTATTTAAGTGGTGAAAAGTTTGCTACGGTGAATGTCCAAAAACACAAATGGAATGGTAGCCTTTATCATTAGCTGGAATATTAGAGCTACATCTATATAAAGTCCTGGATTGGACACTTTTGGAGTACTGTGCAGAGTCTGGGTACAGCTCCCTAGAAAGATAATATTGGCCTTAGAAGGAGCTGCAGCACACATTCACCAGTTTGTTGCCAGGGTGCTACGAGTAAGTTTGTCACTGCTGAATGCAGATCACTTTTCTTAATTCAAGAAGTGCCTTCAACCGAAAAGCCAATTATTCTTGATAACATCCATCATGTTGTTCGTTCAAGTTAGACACAACAAAAGATGCCTGTGCTTTATCTGGTTTTGCAAAGCAGTCAGTTTTGGGTGAGGGAATGGGCCTCAACCTTGTTGTTTGGTTTGAATTTGTATTCTTCAAACAAGATGGAGACAGTTTCATCTTCACTTATTGTACTCAGTGTCATATATTTGAAAATCTGAGGGCACATATTTGTTTCTCTGGTTGGGATTTTCTGATCCCCCTCCCCTCCTCCTCCCCCAACCGTGGCATGTTTCTCAGCAGTGGGAGGTGGCCCACCGCTGGCCAATGGTAGGACCTTCTATCTGCAGTCAATGGGACTTTCCATTGAATCCTCTTCCTGCTACTGGAAAACCTGCAGCAGGATTGTGTCAGCAACAGAGCAGGAAAATCCCATCAATGTAAACAGCCAGAAAATCTTGCCCTCAATCGTTTCCCCTTCTTTACTTCCCAATATCATGCTCTTTAATTTGGCTAACTTTTCATTTAATTGCCCTGGAGAGGTGAAGGCATTCTGGCATTTTCACTGGATTAGTAATCTAGAAACCCAGGCTAATGCTCTGATGACCTGGGTTCCATTCCCACCACAGCAGATGGTTAAATTTGAATTCAATAAAAATCTGGAATTCAAAGTCTAATGATGACCAGGAAACAATTGTTGATTGTGGTTAAAAACCCATCTGGTTCACTAATGTCTTTCAGAGAAAGGAATCTGCCATCCTTACCTGGGCTGGCCTACATGTGACTCCACAGCCGTAGAATGTGTTTGACTCTGAAATGCCCCAGCAAGCCACTCAGCCAGCAGGAGTGGGCAACAAATCTGGCCATGTCCCAAGTACAAATTTTTAAAAAGCAACCTGTGATTACCAATCTCTTGCGCCAAAGGGAGCAATGTCCCTTTGTTAACTGATCTCTGCATCCAAGTCCAGAAATCATAAGAGGCTGCTAATCTTGGGGTAGTAAGATGTCCAATTTTAGTACTCTGATCACATGCTGCATAAATTACAACAGTTCAGGTTCCTGTTTTTCTAAATTAATCCACATCATTCACTTATGTGGAAATGCCAGGAATCTGTTTTGATCAAAAATAATTTGGACAGTTTGGTGTTATTTATTTACATCATTTGGTGAAGCAAGGACTTGTTTAAATGTTCCAATAATGCTAGTCAATCCTGACCTTGACTTTTGAAAGCTTTTCTATATCCTGTAGCTCTGTGTCTAATTTGCTAAATACAATGTTTCAGTCAGTTTTCACAATTCAAAGAGAAATAATAAATTAAATTGCTTTTGTTGAATTTTTGCCAGCATTTTAGGTTGACAATAGGACACTTAGACCAGTTGCTTCATATCCTTCCAGTTGTTTTAATTATGCCAATAACATAAAAATCTTTCATTTTCTTCAGGTGCATAGCATTTTATTTATGTATTTTTACTCAGATTCAATGCATGTTGGATACAACCAGAGCTCTTGATCCCCAATTGGATTTTGAAAAGTCCATTTAGTTTGTCTACCCATTTGATTGAAGGTTGGCTGTAACCGAATTTCATGGAAAAAAATACCTTCGCACAACACGGACACATTGACAGGTTTATTACCATATAATCATCTGATTTAATGAATTCATAATTTGAGAAGAAATTCAGGCACAACGTGTAAGAGTGCAATCCTTTCACATGCAGACCTCGAGTTCAAATCAAAATACATATTGTCATGACACACAAAAGTTCTCCTCAAAGAGTACTGTTAAGATAAGTTTCATGCAGTACGTATCCAGTTCCTGATTTGATTTGATTTAATTTATTATTGTCACATGTATTAGTATACGGTGAAAAGTATTGTTTCTTGCGTGCTAGGCAGACAATTCCTACAAGGCGTATATTCAGAGCACAACATTGTCTATAAAATAGCATGCATTTGTATCAAAGAAAAGACCTGGAAATGCCATCTTCATGCAGTAAAGGTTCTTTCTCCCTCTCTTGGGGTAAGATACAATATAGTGATGTGGATCAGAGAGGCTTATCCTCATTTGCACAATGATACATTTCACCTCGAATTGCTCAGCATTCAGAGTTAAAAAGTGGGAGCAAAGATTTACTCCGGAAACCTCCGACCTTGCCCACGGCTGGGATTCTCCAATTCCACTGCGTGAATGGAGTTTTGGCTGAATGCTAAATTCTCCACTCTCACTGGCAGCAAGGGCAGATGAACGAGATCGGAGGATCCCACCCTTAACCTTAGCATGGACAATGGGCGGGATTCTCAAATCTTGTTCACCCCGCCCCCACTGCCAGCGGGAACGGAGAATTTGACGCTCAACCAAAACTCCATTCACCGCAGAGACATTGGCGAATCCCAGCCGCGGGCGAGGTCAGAGGTTTCTGGTGTATATGTTTCTTTTGATGAGGTAAAAAATTACCATTCTTTTTTATCTTGTCACCTCACTCTTCAAAATATTATCTAGATAACAGTTATTACATTTTATCTATATGAAAAGTGTAATGTGAATTCTGGCTGATACCAATCCAGTTTTCAGCATAATACTGGGCAAGTATCTGACACTAATAGATGCCTTTGGCAATTGCATTGAGAGTATCTGAAAGGAAACAGTAGGTACATACACTTGAAGGCTTTTCAGAACTAAAAGTGCTTGGTGCGGATAATAGGTGTATACATTGGAAGAATTCACTTTCCAACCATCACTCTTCCACTGATAAGCCCAAATACACACATTTAAATCAAACACAACTTTAACCATCACATTTTCAACACAAGTCTCTAAATGTTAGAGAAGTCAGGGATAAGATGAATGAATGCATTTTTGGTGGAATGAAGTTTGCTCCAAGATGTCAACATTCGTAACTACACTTGTGTGGGAGCATCAGTCAACAGAATTATTATTCTTTTCTACATTTCTGCAGATATGACAAAAAATCCCCAAGTAATACAGAAGCACGAACCGTTCTTGTTAGTGCGGATCGAGGTAAGTAATCTACCTTATTAATATTCAGTTGCAAACACACAGCTTGATCCTTTTTTATATAAGAAATGAATGGCTTAAAGTGTCAGTGAATTCACTTTTAAATGAAACCCAGGGGCCTGACCAAGGGTCCCGACATACATAACTGAGGGAGGATTAAATATTTTCAGCTTTGCTTCAGTGTTCTTTTGCAACTGTGATCAGCAGAGTGGAAACCCTAAAATTGAGCATCCATTTCCAATTTGCTTCATATAATAAATATGAGACATTCTTAAAAAATGCTTGGAGCTAGCTTACTTCCTTTCATGTTCCATCATATTTGAGGTTGTTTGTATTACTTGCAATCAACTGTGCAGCTCTTACTTTTATAGAGAGGAGCACACTGAAGCATGAGGAATGGCTTCTTCGTGACAGAAAGTGAACAACAATACTTGGTTCACAGTGAAATAATGCATACTGTATATACTGAGTACTTAAAGGAATTTGAGTGATGTGCGGGTTCGGTGAATTGACCATCCTAAATTGCCCCTTAGTGTGTCCCAGGATGTGTTGGTTAGAGGGATTAGCGGGGTAAATAGATGGGGTTGCGGGGATAGAGCCTGGGTGGGATTGTGGTCGAGGGGCTGAATGGCCTCCTTCTGCACTTTAGGGATTCTGAGATTCTAAAGAGAACCAATATAGATTTGTGAAGAGTAGGCCATGTTGAACAAACCTAATTGAATTTTTCAAGAACGTAACTGAAGTCACAGACAGCAGAATGCTGACAAATGTTCTTTACATGTGCTTCCAAAAGGCTTTCAATAATGTTCCATGTAATAAGATTAAACAAAATTAGAAGTCATGGAAGTGAAGGAAAATTCTTGACCAGATTAGTTCTTTAGTAGAAGGCAGAGAGCAGGGATAATGAATATGTACTTGAATTGGAAGGAAGTGACTATGGAACTCCAGAGGGATTTGTTCTGGCTCCTTAACTATTCATCAATGACCTAGATAACACAATGGCACACTTTGTTACATTTGTTGATACATTTGCTGATAAAGATTAATGATTTGGTAAACTAGTGCAGGCAGGAGATAAAATTGCCAAGAGATAATGGTAGATTCAGTAAATGATTGTAGCAGATGGATCAATGTGTCGTCAACTATTTTGGGCCCAAAGAATGATTGGTCCAAGTATTAATTACATGATGAAAAGCTCGGTATAGAGATCAGAAAGGCTAATGAAATATTAGCCTTTATAACTGGAGGGTTGGAATTCTAAAGAGGAAAATGTTTTACTACAATTTTCCAAAGTCCTGGTCAGGCAACTTTAGTAAGGATGTATTGGTGCTTAAAACAGTGCCGGTACAGTAAGATGCTAAGATGCTATCAGTGTTCTATATGTTACTTTATGAGTAGAAATTTTAAAAAATAGGCTCATGTGCCCTGGAATATAGAAGGTTAAATTGCGATTTTGTTTGAGGTTTTCAGGAATTTGAACAGAACTGATAGAAAAGGTTTCTGTCTATCTACCCTATTGATGGGGATGTCAAAGACCTTAAAATCAGAGCTAAACTATTCAGGAACAAGTTAGGAAACACTTCTTCACAAAAAGGGTCGTAGACACCTGGCACTCTCTCCCACAAAAAGCAGGAGATAATAGATCAATTAATCTCTTTATAATTGTGAGTGATATGTTATAACTGCACAACTGTAATAAAGAATAGGGAGGAAGTTAAGAGTCAAGGGAGGAAGATAAGAGTTAAGATATAGATCACTCATGATGTTACTGAATGGCAGAACCAGCCAGAGGGGCTGAATGGCCCATTTCAGTCCTTGTGTTCCCAGGAATGGTGGAACAAATTGGCAGTGGTGGTAACAATATATAGACTTGGAGATTTAACTTTCTATCCAAAGTAAGGTTGTGCCAGTGAAAGATTGAAAAATGCCTAATGTAACTCGCTATCAGATACAGCTTTTATAAAATTAATTTGGTTTTCTAAGATTTGCACAAAAAATAATTTACCATACAGAATTTAATGAAAATCTTTGTGAACTAACAAGCCACCATTGGACTGGGAGGTGGATAGCTTTTTCACTGAAGAATAGATATTGAACTCATAGGGCAAATGTTCCCATTCTCCCTGCCATTGGAGGGAGAATTGGAGTGGGCGAAGGGTGGACAATGGAAAGGTCCATTGACCTCGGGTGGGATTTTCTGGTTTTGGGGCGAGCACAGCCGGAAAATCCCACCCACAGAAACCGCACAAACTTTCAACACAGTTAAGATACTGGTTTTAAGAAGGCTTTAGAAGTGGGAAGAAATTAAGCAGGAAATATGTAAAAGACATAAGACCAGTACAAAGACATAGGCCGCGATTCTCCCATCCACGTCCGCCACTTTTCTGGTCTGGCCAGGAGACACGCGCCTGCGGCCTTGAACGGGGATTTGCGCATGCGCGGGGAATGCATGCACATCTCCCAGAGCCGGCAAGCAGTCACCAGCCAGACCACGCTGGAAACCAGTGGGAAGGCAGGTAAGTAATTTAAACCTTTTTAAAATCTATTTTAAATGTGTAGATTTACTAATTATTAAGAACCTTTCAGGTCCCGATCGAATCTCCCACCCCACCAGCAGTACTTCATTCCAGCGGGGTTCAGACTGGCTCCCCACCTTCAGGGAGCTAGTGGGAGACCAATGGGGGGGGGGGGGCAATCGGGACCTCCCCGAGGGGGGTTAGTGCCCCCTGGGCATGGGCACCCTGGCTATGCCAGCCTGTGCCCCCTGGCACTGCCTAAGGGGCAAAGTGCCCATGCCCAGGGGACACCTTGGCATCGCCCACTGGCATCAGGCAGTGTCAAGGGGGTGGGGCCTATTGTGGGCGGGGCCTAGGGGCAATCGGTGGGGATCCCGCTGCCACTCTGCATGCCGATCAGTCTGGGATGGAGGGAGGGCAGCGATTTGGGCGGGCTGGGGCAGGGGGCTGCCTCCTGGAGGGGTCTGACCTCGGGGGGGTCAGCGGGGTGTGGGGGGATTGCCACTGCTGGAGGCTGGGGCCTGGGCATCAGGGCGCTCCATGCCGGCGGTGGGGTGTCAGGGCTGGCCTGGGAATTGTTGTGGGGGTCGCGATCAGGCCATGGGGTGGGCTAGTGGGGCTGGCCAGCGATCTGGCTGGCCAGGAAACGGGAATTTGACAGTTTGGGGCCACTGCGCATGCGCAGAGTTCCAGAACTGTCAAACTCCGGCGCGAATAGGCCCTGCCCCCGGCCTGGGTTTTTAATGAGATTCACGACTGGGAACTCTTCAGTGCACAGAGTGCGGAGATTCAGGTGAGAAGCTGAACTGTCAAAACTGTTGTGATCTAGAACAGTTTTCCCGCCAATTCAACACTTTTGGGAGAATTGCCCCCATAGTGTGAACTGCATGGAATCTCTTTGGACCTCATTGTAAACACAGATCTTTAATTTCTTCAGGTTTTTGCCTGACACCACAGAAACATTGTCAGAAGTGTGTCAGAATCTCTTTTTATGCATACTAAATTACAGCAGCGTAGCAGCAAAGAATCCCAAGAAAATTCAGGACCTCAGGTGGAAATTAATCTGCTCACTTTGGGTAGCAAATTTGTAATGCAATTTATTCACCATTATTTTTAAACTTTAAGATAAGGGTTATTAGGATTTACAGAAAAGATAAATAATACAATTTTATCAATATAAAGGCAAAACACTGCAGATGTTGAAATCTGAAACAAAAACAGAAAATGCTGGAAAATCTCAGCAGTTCTAACAGCATCTGTGGAGAGGGAATAGGGCAAATGTTTCAAGCCTGGATGACACTTCGCTGGACGAAGGCTCTGACGATTGGTCATCCAGGCTTGAAACATTTGCTCTATTCTCTCTCCACAGATGCTGTCAGACCTGCTGAGATTTTCCAACAGTTTCTGTTTTTTTTCCATTTTGTCAATAGGTGTGAACAGAACACTTCACGGCTGTAATATTTCAAAGGCATGAAAATTAATAGTGACAATAAATGATTATGAACTTACATTTAATAACTCATAGCAGTGACCAATGATATTGAATGTATTGGCAGTCACAATTCAGATGAATACAACGGGCCTAATACAGTAAGCAGATTCTCTCGGCGATGCTTTATTCATGAAATTAACCCATCATATCTTGTGCCTGCGATACTAACAAGTGACAGATCTCTCAGATTCATTGGAGAACTGTCGTTTCTGTCATAAATCATTGCCACAAGTTGGGACATGTCAACCTCCTGATAATTTTAAGCCAGTTCATGTGAGGGCGATTTTTTACTTAATGTCTTTCTCTTTATGACTTCCAGTTTGAAATGCTCAGAGACCTTGGGGCTCCATTGCAGTCAGCAGGACTCTCATAGGAATGCAAAGCAGCCAGCACTGGTTGCTGGAGTGTGGCAACTAGACGACTTTCACAGTAACTTCATTGCAGTGCTAATGTAAGCCTATTTGTGACACTAATAAAAAAACCTTAACTTTAAACTTTATACGCAGCTTGCTCAGCAAGAGAGTACTAACATCTCTTAAGTGTGACCAATGCACCATCCATTATTAAAATTTGATGCTTTCCACTTGTTACATGACCAAACACAGGCAAATGCCTGCTGTGAAATTCTTCCGTACTGAGGAGTATCTTCAAGAACTCACTCAACAGGTGTCAGGGAACACAGATCTTTATTCAGTCTGCTCGCTCCACACACCAAACCACAACTGCCCTCTCAGGGCAGTCCCCAGGCAGATCACCCCACATCCATTCCCTTAAAGGGACATACAACATACGTAACACATACTAATATCTATATCACTACATTTCTTGAAGATAACGCTGGAAGCTTTCAGATTACTAATGCTATGCGTATTCATATTTACATTACACCTGTCTCAAATTGAAAGGTGGTACATTTTGGCTATCAATATTGAGAGTTATTTTCCCTTTCCCTTTATAGTCGAGGTCAAAGTTAACCTCGTCTTTAACTTTCACAATTGGTGTGAATTGGGCGGCATGGTGGCACAGTGGTTAGTATTGCTGCCAGCACCAGGGACTCTTATTCAATTCCAGCCTTTGGTGACTGTCTGCATGGAGTTTGCACGTCCTCCCTGTATCTGCGTGGGTTTCCTCCAGGTGCTCCAGTTTTCTCCCACACTTCAAAGATATGCGGGTTAGGTTAATTGGCCTTGGTAAATTGCCCTTAGTGTCCCAAGATGTGTAGGATAGGAGGATTAATGGGGTAAATACGTGGTGTTACGGGAGAGGGCATGGATAAGATGTCTGTCAGAGAGTTGGTGCAGAATTAATGGGCCAAGTGATCTCGTCCTGCATGGTACAGATCCTAATGAATTCTTCGATAATGGATCCCCGAGCAAAGCATTTTTTAAAAATGGGGAAAATTGACTAGTGTATCAAGATTTAAATGACAAATATTTTACTTTTTTCCAAGAGGATTATTTTGAATCTGTTACTGTTTTCTTTGCCTTTAATTGGGCGGCACGGTAGCACAGTGGTTAGCACTGCTGCTTCACAGCTCCAGGGACCTGGGTTCGATTCCCGGCTTGGGTCACTGTCTGTGTGGAGTTTGCACATTCTCCCCATGTCTGCGTGGGTTTCCTCCGGGTGCTCCGGTTTCATCCCACAGTCCAAAGATGTGTGGGTTAGGTTGATTGGCCATACTAAAAAAATTGCCCCTTAGTGTCCTGAGATGCATAGGTTAGAGGGATTAGTGGGTAAATATGTAGGGATATGGGGGTAGGGCCTGGGTGGGATTGTGGTCGGTGCAGACTCGATGGGCCAAATGGCCTCTTTCTGTACTGTAGGGTTTCTATGAATTCCTTCCTTTGTGCTTTTCATCTCTTCCTTGCTGTGCTAAATTCCCACTATGTCCATAATTTTTAGTCAATTATCATCTTTTATGTTATTTTCTTCTCTCCCATTGCAACACCAAGTTGCAGTGATACAACACACAGCTCAAGTGAACAAGTACGACAGCCTGTGAGGGGAATGTTCTCATTTTTTTCCAACTAGGCAGGAAAAGCAGTGTGCTGCCCGGCGGCTCCACTGCTGGCTTTTCCCACCATATATTTTGAAACGTGGCTTCACAAAACGCTAGACGTCGGATCCACAGCATCATTCTGGTGGGGCGGGCTCCAGCAAACTTGGGTTTCATGAGATCAGTGCACCATTTTTTCTAAAAAAACATGAAAATAAGGATTCCCCCCCCATGGGCACGGAGACCCACCCTCATGTACTGGGGAACCCTCCCCCCTCCCACAGAGATGGGGAACACCCTCCCCATAGATGGGCACCCCCACCCAGAGTATCCCCACCCTCCCACCATGAATGTCCCTAACAGAATCCCCCCCCCCCCCCCCACACCCCTGCCAACAATATTCCCTGCCACTGTCCCCCAGCAGCTTCTGGTGAGGGTATTTCACAGGCATGACTCCCGCCCCCCCTCCTCCTCACCCCCACTCCCCACTCTTGTCTGTGAGCATCCGGTGGGTTCTTTTCACTAGTTTCCAATTTTAGAAAACCTGTTGTAAACCCTGCTGATGGGACGTCATGCCCATGGGGCTGGGGGCACAATGGTGAGGGCTGCACAGTGGTTAGCACTCTTGCCTCACAGTGCCAGGGACCCGGGTTCGATTCCCGGCTTGGGGCACTGTCTGTGTGGAGTTTGCATGTTCTCCCCGTGTCTGCGTGGGTTTCCTTCAGGTGCTTCAGTTTCTTCCCACAGTCTAAAGATATGCTGGTTAGTTGGATTGGCCATGCTAAATTGACCCTCAGTGTCAGGTGGACTAGCTAGGGTAAAATGCATGGGGTTATGGGGATAGGGCCTGGGTGGGATTGTGGTCGGTGCAGACTCGATGGCCCGAATGGCCTCCTTCTGCACCATAGGATTCTATGATTCTATGATGTGAAGGGGGGTCCGCTAAGTATATGGTAATCTATTGTAATAAGCTTCCTGACCTGTTAAGGTGGGATCCCAAAATGTCATTGGGGGGGCAATTGAGCTGGCGTGAAAGCCATTTTGGGACTCCCCTTCAATGCTCCACCCCTGCCACTATCCCACCCTCCAAAAATGGGGTTGGAAAATCCCTCCCAGTGCAACTCTTCTTTCATTCACATCCTCATTGTTCTTTAGCGTACCTTCAAACCCATGTTATTTTTAAACCTTTGGGGAATATTGGGGGAAATAGTGGAAGGATTTCAGAGCTGGTAATCTGACTGTTGAACAACAGTGGACACTCCTTCCACAATGACCCACAATTCCTGGCGTTCGTCTCAAATCTGAAGCTTCTGGTCCAGAGGTAGAGGTGCCACCACTGCGCTAGAAGGCCTCCATATTCACACCCTTATAGAGACCCAGGAAGAAATGTGCAATTTAAGCCATCTTTACGCTATCCGGTGAAGTTTTATTCCCTTTAGTTGCTAAAGATAATTCTAAAGATGATAAGGTAGCATTTTCCTTACGATAAAGGGCTAATTTTCTGGTCAGTGGATTTAATGCTTAAGTATATTTAACCAAATGAACACAGCTATACAATATTACAAAATAACCATAGCTCCGGTAGACTTTTGCAGATTGTGAACAATGTATTTTGAATATTAACCAGAATAATCTGTGTGCACTCATGCGGACAGAGGGAAGTAAGACCTAATGTCCCTCCCTTTACAATGAGTTGTAAGTCTTGGCTGAGGGCTGGAGGCTTGACAAAAAAAAACAATCTTACACTTTTAGGACAGAACCGATGCTATGACCAGGTAAGCCCATGCAGAACCAACTCAAATTAAAAGAGAAGAAATGCAAATTTGGACACTAAAAGCGGTGGTGTTTTGCTGGAGGAAGCAGTCAATTGAACGAAGAACCAAGCAGACATGTTGTTTAATATACACTATTCTATTAAACAATTAAGATATGTAATTGCTTATTCTGCCATTTTTCAATCTCTCCGACCTTCAACATTGACTGTGATAAATTTATATTATTTGCCAGCATAGCAGCCTCCAATGTTTTCGCCTTGTTGTTGAATTATATTACACACTAATACATTTTTATTTTCGGTCAGTATTTATGCTGTACTACTTTCCAATTTCTTCCCATAAAAGCAGCAAATTGCCTTTTCATACACTCCGACTGATAAGGTCCAAAGCAGAGTACCACCCATTTGAGAATGTGAGAGTACTAGACATTTGTGTAAATTACTGATAAGCCCTCATATTTGTTCTGTAACTGCACGACACAAGCCTCTCTGATTAAACTGAGGTCACAAACCCAGCAGCGCAAACACCCACACACACCCACCTACTCAGGAGACCGGCATGCACTGTCTCGTTTAATTTCTAATGCAGCTCACCTCATTTTCTGTCTTTTTCTGGAACTTGGAATATAAACCAGGTTGTTGGATTAAAAACTGGAATAATGTTTAGAATATTTGCCATTGTGGGAACCCGCTGTCTGCTCTCAGATGTGACATACAGAAAACAGTCATTGCTCTTTTTGCGATACGATCACAGCAACTTAATAAAAGGATCAGTGTATTTATTTACATCAGGAAATTTCTTTTTGTAAAGAATTCAATTGTCCCAAAAATCCAGTATTGCTGTGGCGTGAATCATATTGAACAATACAACTTACACGAACATACAAAATAGAAGCAGGCCATTTGGCCCTTCGAGCCTGCTCCACTATTTTATAAGAACGTGGTTGTTCTGATGGCAACTTCAATTCTGCATCCTGCCTATCCCAAACATCCGATCTCCTCCTCGCTTACCAAGAATCTATCCAACTCTGCCTTAAAAATATTCCAAGATTCTGCTTCCACCTTTTGAAACAGAGTTCCAAAGACTCATGACCCCCTGAGCAAAAGCATTTTGCCTCATCTCGGTTTTAAAAGGACAATCCCTAGTTGTAGATTCTCCTACAAGAGGAAGCAACAGCTCTATAACCACCCTGTTCATACCCCTCAGGATCTTATATGTTTCAATCAATCACATTTACTCTTTTAAACTCAAGCGGATATAAGTCTAGCCTGCCAACCTTTCCTCATCGTCCACCCAGGTATTAGTCTGAGAAACCTTCTCTGAACTGCTTCCAATGCATTTACATCCTTTCTTAAATAAGGTGACCAATACTGTACACAATACTCCAAATGTGGTCTCACTAGTGCCCTGTACAATTGAAGCATAACCTCCCTACTTTTGTATTCAATTCTGCTCACAATTAATGAGAACATTCTATTAGCTTTGCTAATTACTTGCTGTACTTGCATACTTGGCTTTTGTGATTTATGCAATAAGAAACCCAAATCCTTCTGCACCTCAGAGCTTTGCAATTTCTCACAAGTTAAATAATATGCTATTTTATTCTTCCTGCCAAAATGGACAATTTCGCATTTTCCCACATTACTCTCCATTTGTCAGATATCTGCCCACTCATCCATCCTATCTATATCATTTTGTAAGTTCCTCAAGTCCTCTTCACAACCAACCTTCCTACCTATCTCTGTGTCGTCAGCAAATTTGGCAACCATCCCATACAACCCTTCATCCAAGTCATTTATATAAATTGTAAACAGTTGAGGTGCCAGCATCGATCCCTGTGGCATACCACTTGTTATATCTTGCCAACCTAAAAAAGACCCATTTATATCTACTCACTGCTTCCTGTTAGCCAGCCAATCTTCTATCTGTGCCAATATGTTACCTTCTGTAACATGAGTTCTTATTTTCTGCAATAAACTTTGATGTGGCACTTTATCAAATGCCTTCTGGAAATCTAAATACAGTACATCCACTGGTTCCCCTTTATCCACAGCACATGTTACTTCCTCAAAGAGCTCCAAAAAGTTTATTCTCCTTTTACAAAACCAATGTTAACTTTTCCTGACTACTATGAGCTTATCCAAATGCCCTGCTATGACTTCTTTAATAATAGCTTCTAAAATTTTCCCAACAACACCTGTTAAGCTAACCGCCCTGTATTTTCCAACTTTCTGTCTTCCTAGTTTTTGAACAACAGAGTTACATTTGCTATCTTCCAGTCTAATGTGATCTTCCCCAAATCTAGGGAGTATTGGAAAATTAAAACCAATGCATCAACAATCACTGTAGTCACTTCTTTTAAGACCCTAGGATTAAGTCCACCAGGATCCGGGCTCTTGTCAGCCTATAGCTCCAACAATGAACTCAGTCCCACTTCTCTGATGACTAATTTTTCTGAGGTAGAATCATAGAAGAATCATAGAATCCCTTCAGTACAGAAGGAGGCCATTCACTCCATTGAGCCTGCACTGACTACAATCCCACCCTATCTCCGTAACCTCACATATTTACCCTGCTAATCCCCTTGAACCTAGGGTCAAGTTAACATGGCCAACCAACCTAATCCGCACATCTTTCAGACCGTGGGAGGAAACCGGCGGACCCGGAGAAAACCCATGCAGTCACAGGGAGAACATGCAAACTCCACACAGAATGTGAGCCAAGCTGGGAATCGAATCCGGGTCCCTGGCACCGTGAGGCAGCAGTGCTAACACTCTGTCACTGTGCCACCCCCTCCTCCTTCCCTTTCTTTTCCTGGCTTATAGCTGCTGCTGGGATGGTAATTGTATCCTCTATAGTGAAGACTGATGCAACTTCAAATCGAATCAGATTTTGGATGCTGGGATCTGCTATCTTTCTGAGTCTTCACTGATCTATGTATTTAATGACTTTATTTCTTCTTAAAGAAAAATAAGGAATAGCTAACTATGAGGGCGGAATTTTCCCATATTTTTTCAAAGGCTCTGACTGAAAATCAGTTTGTAGCTCTTCAGCTGTCCAGTTTCCACTTTTGAAAACCAGCCACGATTCCTGCCACCGCTAGGAGGGGAGGATATGTTGTGGGTGGATGTTTACAGCGCCAAGCCCAGTAATCACATTTCAATTTTTTTAATTTTGTGGAAATCAGGTTCACGTTCTTTCTGGGCGTCAACCTGATTATGTCACTGACGGCGGGCGGGGAAGATCTCAAACCGAGATCTCGTTGGCGCAAATCCATTTCTGACCAATCGCATGATCTAATGGTCATTGCCAGATTTGCGCCTGCAGCTATTGGGGCTGCTAAATCGCGGCATCCCTTTATGTCAATATAACAAGACTTCCATATATTCCATTGTGACCCTAATTGTATACTTTGTATGAATCAAGCACATTAACTGATGAGGCTATGAAAGAAAAGTAAGCAGATTAAATTTTCATATAAGAATACGCACTGTACTAAATTGTAAGTGATGTATTTGTCGAAATCAATAACAAATGTATTAAATTGTGGTACTTGGAAACTACAAGTTGCTTCAGGCAAACATGATGCAATTAAGGAATGAAAATGTGATCCTAAACAGTCCTTATCTTGAGATACTTTCATTGCATTTCTGGATTATGGAGCTGGTCAGCAGGTATTCACTGAAATGGTTTATAGAAACTTACCACAATTAATCTTCATCAATCGAGGCATAAGTCATTTATTGGATTGAGCAGCAAGTTTGTTGATCACTTAAATATTTCAAAAGCTTAAACCATCCATTCTTAGTAATAACTTAAGAGCAAGATCATTGGTATTTTAATTTGTCAGTCATTTAGGTGCCTATCAGGGAGATTCCCTTTAATTTGAATATCTCTCAGCAAACAAACACTTTAACCAGCTCCAAAGTAGAGTCATATTGGACTCAGGACTTCAATTCTGTTTCTCTCTTCACTGATGCTGCCAGACCTATTTGCCGGAATTCTACTGCTCCACCGCCATGGAATCAGAGCGGACAAGGGGTGGACAATGGAAATATCCATTGACCTCAGGTGGGATTTTCTGATCTTGGGTCGAGTATTGAGTATTTTCCAGCACTTTCTGTTTTTGTTTCAGATTTCCAACATGTATGGTATGAGTTCCTAAGAGTTCATGTAGTGTGTGGAACACAATGATGCTGTCTGCAAGCAATTGCTCCACGGGAAAATCCTAATGTTGGAATCGGCCATGAAGATTTGTATGTTGAATGAACAGTCTGAGAGGAGCAGTAAGGAATTAAGAAGACTTTTCAGTACTGAATACACCCTGCCCAAACTGCGGCGGCCTAAACTCGCAAAAAAGAAGCACGTGTTTTGCATTCAACAAGGGTTGCAACAACTGTGGCAAATGGAATCAGTTTGCCAAGTGTTGCAGATTAAAGACACATCAACCTGCCTCTACCACAGGAAAAGTCACAGCCAGCTACCCTTACAAGGCATACAAACAAAGTGAATGAGCTGGAGGTAAATCAAAACAACCGAGACCTTAAAACGCTGAAAGCATTTTACTGTGAAAGTGTTGACCTTCTCAGTGAAAAAGGTGAAATATTTACAAGGCTAAACATTGTTCACAAAAATGCCAAATTGAAAGTCAAAATTGAGACTGAGGCAAAACGTAATTTTCTGAGGAAAATTGAGCTCTGCGCTGTACCAGATCCCACCAACAAAGTAAATGTTGTCACATATGGTGGACAAACTATTTGCACAGAAGGCATAGTCACCTTGGACTGCATGCAGGGAAAGTTCCAGTTTCATGTGGTCGAGCAGGACAATAAATCACTGTTGGGTCTCCATGACAGCACTGAAACATAGAGTCTATGAGCAGGAGTAGACCATTCAGCCCTTCAAACCTGCTCCACCATTCAATATGACCATGGCTGATCCTCTATCTCAATGTCATATCCCCACACTCTCCCCATACCTTCTTATGCCAATAAAATCTAAAACATTATCTATCTCTTTCTTGAATGCCTGCAGTTACTTGGTCTCCATAGCCTTCTATGGCAGAGAATTCCACAGGTTCACTTCTCTTTGAATGAAGAAAATTTTCCTCATCTAACTACTAAATGGTCTACCCTGTATCTTGAGACCATGTCCTTGGTTCTAGATTCCTCGACCACGAAAACATCATCCCTACATCTAGTCTGTCCAAACCTGTTAGAATTTTATATGTTTCAATCAGATTACCTCTCATCCCTTTAAACTCTAGTGGATACAGGCCCAGTCGTATCAATCTCTCCTCATAGGACAGTCTAGACAATGCTAGTATCAACCTAATGAACCTCTGCTGCATTTCCTCTATGGCCAGTATATCCTTTCTTAGGTAGGGAGACCAAAATTGCATACAATACTCCGAGTGTGGTCTCCCCAAGGCTCTTTGTAATTGCGCTAATACATCCCTACTTCTGTGCTCGAATCCTCTTGCAATGAATGGTCAACATACATTTGCCTTCCTAATTACTTGCTGCATTTGCCTCTCCACTTTCATTGACTGGTGTACAAGGACACCCAGATCGCTTTGTGCACTCACATTTCCCAATATATCGCCATTTAAATAATACTCTTTCTTTCTGTTTTTCACCGAAGTGCTT
Organism: Mustelus asterias; assembly: GCF_964213995.1. Classification (NCBI taxonomy): domain Eukaryota; kingdom Metazoa; phylum Chordata; class Chondrichthyes; order Carcharhiniformes; family Triakidae; genus Mustelus; species Mustelus asterias. The sequence goes on along the minus strand of NC_135825.1, from coordinate 33,639,475 downwards.
AACTTCACATTTAGCCACATTGTACTGCATCTATTTCTAAAAGTTTATTTATTAGTCACAAGTAGGCTCACATTAACACAGCAATTAAGTTATTGTGAAAATCCCCTGGTCGCCACACTCCGGCGCATGTTCAGGCACACTGAGGGAGAATTCAGCATGGCCAATGCACCCTAACCAACATGTCTTTCAGACTGTGGAAATAAACCAGAGCACCCAGAAAGCCATCAGACATGGGGAGAACATGCAGACTCCACACAGACAGTGACCTAAGCTGGAAATTGACCCTGGGTCCCTGGCACTGTGATGCAGCTGTGCTGACCATTGTGCCGCCATGCTGCCCACATGGCATCTGCCATGTGTTTGCCCACTCACTCAACTTGTCCAAATCACCTTGAAGCCTCCTTGCATCCTTCTCACAACTCATGATTCCACTCAGTTTAGTGTCTTCAGCAAACTTGTAAAAATTACTGTTGGTTCCCTTAACCAGGTCATTTTTATATATTGTGAATAGCTGGGGCCCAAGCACTGATCCCTACGGTCCCCCGCTCGTCATTGTCTGCCACTAGGAAAAGGATCCATTTATTCTTACTCTCTGTTTCCTGTCTGTTAATCAATTCTTGATCCATGCCAATACATTACCCCCTATCCCAGGTGCTGTAATGCTGCCCATTAACCTCTTATGATGGACCTTATCAAAAGCCCTCTGAAAGTCCAAATAGACCACACCCACTGGTTTTCCCTTATCTATTCTACTGGTTACACCCTTAAAAACTTCAGTAGATTTGTTAAGCATGATTTGCCTATCATAAACCCATGGTGGCTTTGTTCAATCATGTTAATGTTTTCCAAATGTTCTGTTATCACGTCTTTTATAATAGACTGCAGCATTTTCCCCATTATTGATGTCAGGTTAACTGATTTGTAATTCTCCCTTTTTAAATAGTGGGGTCAAATTTGCCATCCTCCAATCTGCAGCAACTGCTCCAGAGACTAGAGAATTTTGGAAGATGACCATCCAATGTTTCCAAAGCCACTTCCTTTAATACTCTGTGATGTATGGTGAGTTGTCGGCCTTTAATCCCACTAATTTCCCCAGGACCATTTTTTTTACTAATACTGATTTCCTTCAATTCTGCCTCTCACTAGATGCTTTATTCCCTAACATTGCTGGGAGGTTATTTGTGTCCTCTTTTGTGAAGACAGAACCAAAGTATTTGTTCAATTCTTCTGCCATTTCTTTATTTCACATTATCTGGACTCTGGAGCTGAGCCAGACAGTTAAAATGCAAACTACATGTGGCTATGACAAACTGGCAGTGGTCCACAGGCACATTCCCTAACCCGGTCATCTCAGATGATGCTTTGTATGTCAGGAATCGCCATCAGCTATTACAGGTACTCAAACAACCACCAACTGCCACAGAAGTTGACAAACCGAGTCCACAATCCGTACCTTCCCCACATCAGTCAAGTCGCAGGCCTATCCTGTTGCTGATACAACAATCCCTGCAGCCACTGTGCACACCCCAAGCATGCCTGCTGCCATCTGGCACATGGACAATGACCTAGTTGCCTCCAGGCCCAGCCAACTTATGTTACTACGCACTTGGGCTGGCTGAGCAGATCAAACCCCAAGTTTAAGGACTATGTACTGCCGTAGGTGTGAAAATGCTGTTTCAGAAAAGGACGGGGGCATGGGGGAGTGGAGGGGCACATTTGGGGGATTTATGCGACGTCTTCTGGCTCAAGCTCATGCTTTGTGCAATCAAGTTATCCAATGCTTTGTTACTGCCACAACAGTATTGTTCTTTGCATGTAAATATAGATTGTCCCAATTAAAATGGGGAGGATGTAGAAGGTGTTTTGCCCTAACCTGTGCACCACAAGTGATGTGGTGGTTGCGCAGGAGTTCTCACCAGTGTGGCTACAGGCCTGGTGAGTAAGAGCTGAGGATCCTTACAGTAAACCATTGTAATTGTATTTCTTGTCATCATTCCTACACAATCCAGCAACTTTACACTTCCCTCAAAAATTATGACTGAAGATGGGAATAATACCTATCACAAGTTTAAAGTATCTTAGTCACAATTAGTATTGGCCCTCAAATTTGAATTGAATAAGAAACTATAAATTCTATGACTGACATTGGTTCGATAGAAATCTGAACAAACTGGGTAATGTTTACGGCTGTAGCATTTTCTGATGTTTCAGATCTTCTCCCATTGTCACGGAGAATGCAGCAAACAATTATGATTTCACCAGCGAGATTCCTTTTTTTTTACAGATGAGAATCTTATACTATTAATAGCTTTGAAACATTTTTGATTGTGCTTCTTACAGAGTGTCCTGATTGCACTTGCTGTCTCGCATCTGGGACTTAGTTCAGTCCGCTTTTTATAAAACCAGAAGTGATGGAAACGATATCAAAAGTTGGCTGAATTAAATATCTTGAGAATCCCATTTCATTGGGAATGAATCTTATCACAAAGCAACTCGCTCTGTACAATGTCCCAATTCCAAGCCCTGAGACAGATCCTAAATATAAGAAATGAGTTAGACATACGTTAAATTGTTGGGGGGTTTTTTTTTGCTGTCCGTTGCAATTACATTTGGCTTATTTGGAAAGGCTATAGTTTCAGTTTGACATTAATTTACTTCTGTAATTCTCGGCGGTGAGAAATATTTGGAAAGTGTCCATCCACTTAATTCCTTCAAGTGTAAACTAGATCTGTTTCTGGCAGGGGCAACAATCCACCTTGTACAAAACATTAGTCGGGACCAGAGGGACCTCCAGAGCTAGATTCTCCGAAGGGAGTCAGAGAGGAATTTTACTGATTTCCCCCCACCTACCCCGACATGCCCCTGAATTTTTAACTTTTTTTTCACCTCTCCCAGGATATTCCATTAGTGCTAGGTAGGGGCATGGTCATAATGTATATATTGTCATCCATAAGGCATCCGAGGTGTAGGGACAGAATCAGTGCGTCTTTTGCAGTCTGTTACTTTCTGCATGCCTGAACATAATTAGATTTTATGACAAGCAACTGACTTATTTTCTATTTACAACCATGGCTCTACTGGTATCTATCAGTCAACATCGCTCTGCTACCATAGGTTAGGTTTCTCTTTGAGTCTTAGCAAAATGTGGAGCTGATTTTCCATTCCAATATTGCTTCATTTTTTTCTTTGACTCCTTTACCAAAACCAGGAGACAAAATATAAAGCTGGGTGGCATGGTGGCACAGTGGTTAGCACTGCTACCTCACAGCGCCAGGGACCCGGGTTCAATTTCGGCCTTGAGTGACTGGAGTTTGCACATTCTCTCAGTGTCTGAGTAGGTTTCCTCGGGGTGCTCCGGTTTCCTCCCACAGTCCAAAGATGTGTCAGTTAGGTGGATTAGCCATAGTAAACATGTGGAGTTATAAGTATAGGGTGGAGGGAAGGGCCTGGGTGAGATGCTCCTTTGGAGAGTCAGTGTAGGCTCGATGGGCCAAATGGTCTCTTTCGGCACTGAAAGGATTCTGTTCTATGGATCTAGGATGATGATGCCTGGACAGCAACAAGCACCAACCCCCCCAGCCACCCCCAACCCTCCGCCACCATGATCGTCATCAGGCAACAGAACATTGATCATTTCCATTCGCTAAGAAGCAATATTTCCAGGAGAGGGTGAAGTAGAAATCAACATTCGCATGAGAAGTGGCAGTAGAGTGGATACCAGTGGGGAAGAAGAAGGAGGTTATTCATGAAGGCCCCGCCATCTTAACCTTGCCCCTTGCCTGAGGTGTGGTGATCCTCAGGTTAAATCACCAGCAGTCAGCTCCCACCCTCAAAGGGGAGAGCAGCCTATCATCTGGGGCTGTGGTGTCTTTACCTACATGGGACTAGAGGAACAAAGTAAGTGTATTCTTTCATCTTGGACTTGTCATGGATAAGATTGCTGAAGTATATTCAAATTCATGTTGCTTATGTAGTCGGAACTAACATTTTTAAGCAACTGAACAAAATTAACAATTTTCTTGCCAATTAACATTTTGTTGTTTGCTCATAGACAGGTTGTAGAATTGTGAAACAGGGGCAAAATGAAGACTGGGGGTGAATTTCCCCGTTCCGCCTGCCGCGTGAATCGTAGCGGGCGATGGACAGACCATGGCAAGGTCTGTTGACCTCAGGCAGAACTTTCTGTTTTGGGGCAAGTGTCCGGAAAATCCCACCCTACATGTTGTTATCTATCTTGAAGTTTTCATACAATATAAACAAGCTGGTGGTAAATATTAAGCCATGATGTGGAGATGCCGGAGTTGGACTGGGGTGAACACAGTAAGAAGTCTCACAACACCAGGTTAAAGTCCAACAGGTTTATTTGGTAGCAAATACCATAAGCTTTCGGAGCGCTGCTCCTTCGACAAAGGAAAATATTAAAGGTAAATATTAAGGCCAGATCTAACAGATTCATAGGCAAACGAATGCTAAAGTAAGTCTACTACTTTCACATGTGCCTTTTGTATGTCATTAAAACTGTGGGTGATCACGCCTCACTGGACAGCAGCTTTTCTGGCAGTTAATTGTTCAATATTACATTATATTTAATAATGCAATTCTATATGAGGCTTCCAGCAAAAACTTAAAAATTAATGAGCAGCCAAAAAACAAATCGATGCCAGTATGACAATGGTGCATCATGACACTACACCAATTAACGCTGGTATTTATTTAATGGGCAGCTATGAGTTCTATTATGTTGTAAACATCTGAATTGTACACATATTTATTTCCGCATCTCCAGGGTATTTAACTAAAGTCCATAAGGCATTTTTAAAAGTGGAACAGGGAATACTCCAGGCATCCCAGTCAACACTTATCCATCAACCATTATTAAAAACAGTCTGGGCATTGTGTGTGGCTGTTTTGTGGAAACTTGCTGTGTTCAAAATGATTGCCACGTTTGTCTGTATGACAACAGTGACTTCACTCTCAAAGCATCTTAGTTACTGTGAAGTGCTTGGTGACATCTAAAGGGTATCAAAGATATCATATTAATACAAAATCCTTCCTTTTCTTTTGTTAATGTCTTTGAACACATGCATTAACCTTTACAGAGAAAAAAATGTGTTCGCTTTCTTACTTCTGCACTGAAAACTAAGGTAATCTTATGTCGTTAGATAAAAACGCTTAGGATTTCAACTTTAGAACTGGGTTCCTAACTGTGCTCAAAATTTGTGTTAAATTAATTCTTATATTTCATCTAAACCATCTATTCTTTGATGAAAATTGAATAACATTAACGCAAATTAATTGGAACAATATGGGATAAATAATAATTAATTAATAAGCTTATAAAGAATATATCAATAATTTATAAAATCAGGATGTATAAATAATCACTATTCCATCTAACAAGGAAATTCAGAACAAGGAATCAATCATAAATTTATGACTGAGTGACTGAAAAGAAAATCTTAAGGCTAAAGACAAAGGGTTGTCAGAATACACAGTTTGCAGTCTCAGAAAACCACAGAATACTCAAGTTGCAGAAATGGAAAAGATATTTGGGTGAGGTGAGGGTATTAGGGGATTGGCAAAAAGGTTAGTGAATTGGGATTAAAAAGCTGGTGATGCAGTGGTTATAAAATGGCAGTAGAAGTCTAATGGGCCAAATGGTCTATATTTCCATTATTAATATTATTAACATATTAATATGTTCAGCATTAACTTGCTCAGTTTAAAATAATGGATGAAGCAGTTTCATTGATATATTAAAGGCAAAGTAGAACGGGGAATACTTCAGGAGTCCGAGTCAATACTTATCGATCAACCATTATTAAAAACAATCTGGGTATTTATGTGGTGGCTGTTTTGTGGAAACTTGCTGTGTTCAAAATGATTGCCATGTCTGGCTAATTTGCTCAAATTATTTTATGAGGTAATGGAGCAGGTTGATCAAGATGCATTAGATGTTGCATACTTTTTTTGTTCTTTTATGGGATGTGGGCATTGTCGGCTGGGCCAGCTTTATTTACCCATCCATAATTGCCCTTGAGGGAGCAGTTAAAAATCATAAAGTCAGAATGCAGAAGAGGCCATTTGGCCCATTGAGTCTGCACAGACTCTCAGACAGAGTATCTCAGTCAGGCCCTCTCCACTGCCCTATCCCTGTAACCCCACACATTTCCCATGACTAATCCATCTAACCTACCCATCTTTGGACTGTGGGAAGAAACCAGAGCACCCGAAGGAAACCCATGCAGACATGAGGAGAACGTGTAAACTCCACACAATCACATAAGGCAAAATCGAACCTGGGTCCCTGGAGCTGTGAGGCAGCAGTGCTAACCACTGTGCCACCGTGGTTTGAATCTGGAGTCACATGTAGGCCAGACCAGGTAAGGATGGCAGATTTCCTTCCCTAAAGGACATTAGTGAAGCAGATGGAATTTCACAACAATTGACAATGGTTTCATAGAATCAGAGAAACCCTGGTGAAGAAGGAGGCCATTTGGGCCATTGAGTCTGCACCAACAACAATCTCACCAAGCCCCTTTCCCCACAACCCCACATATTTACCCTGTTAATCCCTCTAACCTATGCATCCCGAGACAATAAGGGACAATTTAGCACAGCTAATGCACCCAACCTGCGCATCTTTGGACTGTGGGAGGAAACTGGAGCACCCAAAGGAAACCCGCGCAGACACAGGGAGAATGTGCAAACTCCACACAGACAGGCCCCAGAGGCAGGAATTGGCCCCGGGTCCCTGGCACTGTGAAGCAGCAGTGCTAACCACTGTGCCATCCCAAAGTATGTGTCAGAAGTGGGATTCAATCCCATGCCTCCAGTTGGAGACCAGAACACCCGGCTTATGGTGGAAGGACTTCACTCCTTGAGTCTGGCGCCTTAGACTACTTGCCATCCTGACATCATTCGACTTTTTTTTATTGAATTCAAATTTCACCATCTGTCATAGTAGGATTCAAATTCGGGTCCCCAGAGTATTACCCTCAGCTTCTGGATCACTAGTCCAGTGACAATACCACTAGGCCACTATCTCCCCCGATATGCTGATTTTGGAAGGCATTTGACAAAATGCCGGATATGATCTAATGAGAAGATGGAAGCCCGTGGGGTTAAGGGAAAAGTGACAGTGTGGACACAAAATTGGTTCAATGACAGGAAGTAAAAAATGATTATGAATAGTTGTTTCTTTCAGACTGGAAGGTCATTTTGCAGTGGTGTTATCCTAGGTTCAGAACTCTTTGCCTCTTAGAAATGACCTGGACTCGGGTATGGGGAGCAACATTATAGAGTTTGTAGATGATACAAAACTTGGCAAAATAGTAGATAGTGATGGGGATAGTTGCAGACTTCAGCATGACATAAACAAGATGCTGAAATGGACAGAAAAATGGCTGACGGAGTTCAGCGTGGAGAAGGGAGAACTGATATAGTAAGACAATATACTAAAGGACAAGGTGTCCATGTGCATAAATCTTTAATTGCAGCAGGGCATGAGATAAGGTGGTGAAATGGCATATATGGATTCTGTGGATGTATAAATATAAAAGAGATCAGGCTACTACTTTATATTTTACTGGTTAGGTCTCAGTTAGAGCAATGTGGACAATTCTGGGTGTGATATTTCAAGGTAGGTCTTAGAATGGGAGCAGAAAAGATGATGTGGAGATGCTGGCGTTGGACTGGGGTAAACACAGTAAGAAGTCTAACAACACCAGGTTAAAGTCCAACAGGTTGGACCAACAGGTCCAACCTGTTGGACTTTAACCTGGTGTTGTAAGACTTCTTACAGCAGAAAAGATGACCAGGATGTTAGCTGGGATGTGGAAGTTGTGAGGAGAGGTTGGAAGATTTGGGATAGAAAATGTTACAAAGTTACCTAATAGAGGTTTTCAAAATGATGAGAAGTTTTGATAGAGTTATTAGGGAAAATTATTTAGATTAAATAGGGAAAATTATTTTCTCTGCTGAGTGGGGTAATAACTAGATTCAAGATAATTGGCAAAGGTTCCAGAGGGGAAATAAAGAGGCATTTATCTCACTCAGAGGACCTGGGACCTGGAATGCTTTACCTGATAAGATGGTAAAAGCTGATTCAACAAATAATTTTTTTAAAAGACTAGAGTGGGTAGTCCTTGTCATCAAGAAGCCACCCTCAGAGTGGAAATGATGGCTTGAAGATAGCGCATGCAGCTAACCAGCACAAGACATAAAGCATTGTGACCACTTGATGATAGTGAGTATTCACTAACATGATCTGTGCACGATTGCATACCATGGCACGTTCAGTGAATGGAATCCTTTGTGGTTGCAGAACATCTCAGTCATTAGCGCACAACTGATGGCTCCCTGAATCATTGGGAAGTTTGCTTCCTAATACCACATAGCAACTCCTTCTGTTTCTCTCTGTACAGGGAGAAGGTAACAAAGTCCCCTCTCCTTACATACAGGGTCCTCAGCAACCTCTCTGATGCAACAGTGTATGGTGAACTGAAATTTGTTGGTGATGTCGAAGCCTGACAAATTGAGGGCCACAGTGCCCTTGATGGCTACTGGCAAATCTCTCCTCACCGTTGCAGGAGATAATTCACTGGCCACTACTTTCATGAAGCTTAGCCAGAGCTGACATTATGCTGGTTGAAATGAAGGTAGGAGAAATGCTTTCTGAAGTCCTATATAGGTAAAAATTTCTGTTGAAAGCCCTCCTCCTTCGCTCTCTACAAACTGCTTTTTCTCTCTGCTGCCTCTGTTCCATCTCTATGTGGTGCTGTGATCCAAGAGGAATTGCAACTACAGCTCATAACTTTTCAAAATCACACCACTCCCTTCTGAATTAAACAACTTTGGTGAAGTCCTCCAGTGACACAGTACACATTATTATAAACTCTACATAGCAAAGGAAAGGCAAAAACATTTAACCTGAAAGTTGAATGATGAACCCTTTAAATAGCCCAAATGTAGGGCTCCCTCTTGCAACTGAAGACATGTTCAGTTATGCGTATTTAAGGGAGTGCATGGTTCATGCTGACTGATAGCACAATTTGCTACTTGCCATACCTCCAGCAAGTGGACACCACAGTCACATTAATAGCCTGTCTGAAGTGGTGGTGGGCACGGGACACACCCAAGTGGCTGGAAGCAGATCCACTACCATGTTTAACCCCTCTAGGCTCCCATAATGTCAAAACCAGTAGTGCTACAGGAGCCCAATTTTGCAGCCTATAATTAGTTATTTTTGTGCGCACTATAGTGATGTTTACCAAGCAGCTACTGAGAGAAACTGGGAAAAAGAAAGACACTTTTTAAGTCAAACTAATTGCATGATTTAAGTTCACCAGGATACTGCCTGGTCTCGAGGATCTTGACAATGAGGAGAAGTTGAATAAACTTGGATTGTTTTGACTAGAAAGATGGAGGCTGAGGGGAGACCTGATAGAGGTTTACAAAATTATGAGAGGCATAGACAGGGTGCATAGTCAGAGACTTTTCCTCGGTTGGAAGTGTCAATTACAAGGAGGCACAGGTTCAAGGTGAGAGGGGGAAAGTTTAAGGGAGATGTGCGGGGAATGTTTTTCATACAGAAAGTGGTGGATGCCTGGAATGTACTGCCAGAGGTGGTGGTGGAAACAAGCACATTTGCAACATTTAAGAGGGACCTGGATTGGGAGACAAATAGAAAGGGAATAGAGGGATACAGACCGAGTAAGAGCAGAAGGGTTTTTTTGGTTTAGTTAGGGCATCATGATTCACACAAGCTGGGAGGGCTGAAGGGCCTGTTCCTGGGCTGTACTTTTCTTTGTTATCTTTGATTTAAACACAGAACTGAAAAAGAACCATTTCACATATAATATAAAATGGTCTTGCATTCTATGGATTAGGGCAGTGGGAGGAGTCTCACCTCGAGTATCAGTTAGGCTGACTGGTCTGTTTCTGTGCTATAGACTCAAGGTAACTTGTTGTAATCACACGGTATCTTTCACTGGCCAGATTGACAAAAGGCAATGTGGATAGCCATTGCACTTGCTCCCAAGTGTGTAATTCACTGTGATAAAGATTAAATGTTGTACCAGAACTGCACTACCTCAGTGTGGCAGAGAATACACACATAGCATTTAGTTTGTAGGAGTCACGGTCTGCATATGGAAACTACCATCAAGCTGTTGGCTTAAGAAGAGGTGCTAGGAAGAGCTAAAATAATAAAACTCACTTTATTAAGCAAGAAGTAACCAAAATCCCTGCTGATTTTCTGTTCATACCTAATAAAACTGAGTGTGCATTACTTGAAATAAAAATGTAATATACTTTGGTGGAACTGGCAATGGTTTGCTGTGTTTTTTGAAGAAATGGGTGAGATTCTGATCTTTCTTTTAAAATATCCATGGCAAGGGCTGGAAGGCTAAAAGTTCTAAATATCATAGTCCCCAACGTGTATCAAAACTATTCATAGACCATGGCTCTAATAATGCTGCTCATCAAATGTTATATATACACACAAGTGTACGCTTAAAATTTTCATCTATCCAGTAAGTGCAGTAATTGCAAATGGTCTAAGCACTTGATGAAGGCAATTATCAGAAACAAGTTGATAAACCTATATCTGCTGCTAATTGATTTATATGCAATGCAAGGGTTCTTTCCTGAAAACAATCTTGTCCACAAAGGGAAGAAAGAGACATTCTGCCAATCTGGAATATTATAAACAATGGGCGGAATCATCCCAGAAATCGACAGTCTGATTTAGTGGGGGTAAACTAGTGGTTGACCTGCCAACGTCAATACCTGCCTTTTCTGTTGTCTTGCGCGACACTTTGTTTTAAAAATGCGTAGGCAAGGGTTTCTCAGCACATTGCTGGTGGGCGACCTCTGATTTACCTGTCCCACTGTGACCTCAGAGCTTCAATCATCTGGGTGCCATATTTAAAGGCTGTTCCAGCAAAGAGCTGGCACTCCTCAAGGAATAGGAAGCCGCTGGGAACTGATGGCTGCCCAAGCCAAGAAACATTTTGCCTCTAAATCTTGCGACCCCTCCTTCGAGCTGCTACTGGACACAGTGGAGGCCTACTGCAATGTCATCTCCCCTTGCTCTGGGCAAAGTTGACCAATCCAGCATGGGAGGCAGTGGTCAGTGCCATCGCTCCCCAAAAGAAGGCAGCCACCCAATGACACAGTGGCAAAAGAGGATGGTGATCTCCTCCGTTCCACCAGGGTAAGTTACTCTTCTCATCGTTCTCAACTACACACTCAGAGACCATTCACACATCCACAGGGATCTTACTCACTGCCAGCTCAAGGGACACCACCACTCACTCTCCGATACACATCTTCATCTCCCCTACGGGTCATGCCCTCATCCCCACCCATGGGCCCACTCACCACCCACACATGCCAGGCATCCTTATCATCTGCCCTGGCAGGCGTCCTGTTTACACCCTCTTTATTGCCTTAATGCAGGACAAGTTGGCACACAGCAAAAGGGAGAGGTCCCATCTAGTGGAAGGATGCCCAAATCAAAGTCCTGACAGACTATGAAGACAGAGTGACCCAGTTGGCGAGAGAGAATGTGGACCGCTCATGTGCTGACTGTGAGGTTGGCAGCACCCAACCAAGTGAGGACCCAGCACTGTAACATCCATCAGACAACTATGCTATGAGTGATGTCTCCTGTTTCCCAAGCCTCCACCATGCACTAATGATCTCTCCTTTCTTTTGCAGGCACATCTGGGAAACAGCCGAGGGGGTCAACAAGCCAGGTCTGGACTCCAACCCCAAGAACAGCACAGAAGAGGAATCCACAGACCTTGAAACTGTTGACCCATCATGGCGCTCACCCACACCAACCCACAGCTCAAAGACACACAGATCTCACTGTCTGATCCACAGCAGGCAGAGGCATTCCAAAGTGGTGACACTCAATGATTGCTGAAGGCCAGGAATCTGCTAAGTCCCAGTCAGATGAGGAGTCTCTGGACTCGGTCACGCCTCAGTTGCTAGAGCTCCAAAGGCAAGCTTGGGAACATCAGGAAGTGATGTCTGCTGTACTCCTCACATGCTGTGGAGATGCTGGCGTTGGACTGGGGTAAACACAGTAAGGGTTTTAACAACACCAGTTTAAAGTCCAACAGGTTTATTTGGTAGCAAATACCATTAGCTTTCAGAGCGCTGCTCTTTCGTCAGATGGAGTGGAAATCTGCTCTCAAACGGGGCACAGAGGCACAAAATCAAGTTACAGAATACTGATTAGAATGCAAATCTCTACAGAACTCCTCACATTGCAGGGCATGATGGAGGAGTCTGTCCACCTTCAGACCGATGTGGTAGCCCTGACATGCCAATATTCCAAGATCAACACAGGTAGGATGGTGTCCACATGGAAACCTTGGTCCAGGACATTGGTTCTGTACTGCTGCGGGAGCTACACTCCATGGTTGAGGCACTTGCTGGCATCCATCAGTGGATGAGGCAGCACAGCATCGCAAACTCATTCCAGCTGCACGTCATTCTCAAGGGTCAGCCAAGGATCCTCAGGTAATCATATGGAAAGGGATCAGCAGGTGCACATTCGGGGAAAAATCTGGTCCACCTGAATCCCTTCTTTCTGTGACCCCATCGGCTCCAGCTCCACAAGCCGAGGAGGGTGGCACTACCACACAGCAGGACTCTGTTCCCCTCCCCCGTGCTCCCCAACAGTCTCAGCCCTCCAGGGGACACTGCCAAGATCATCACAGACTTAGGGCGTAGCAGTCAGCGGGGTGCCTCCACCTCTGCTGTGGATGTAGCAAGACATAGTGACAAGGTTAAACATATCAACAAGGTGTAGCTGCACAGTACTGGCCAGGGGTGTTAGTCACTTGTATGTTGCATTGAACATGGCCAGGGGTGTTAGTCACTTGTATGTTGCATTGAACATTGTAAATATACTCCCACGAATGTCTACCTGTCTATGGCTCCTAGTTATGATAAGCAGTGTTCATGTCAGTCAGATGTGAAACCTTGGTTCCTGCATGAAATGGAAGGAAAGTGTCAGAGTCCAGGTCCTCTGCACTGTGCAGCGTGTAACATTCTGAGCACAATGAATGTCTAGCATCAAAGTCACTCTCTAGACTATGCCTACACCTCAATATGCAACTGCTGGTTTATTTAACTCAAAAAATGAACTCTTTCTAAGGCCTTTACATCTTCTTGAAGTGTGATGCCCAGAATTGTCCACAATGCCCCAGCTGAGACCAAATCAGTAATTTATAAAGTTCTAACAGGATCTCTTTACTTTTTTATTCCATTTCTCTTATGAACTCAAGTAGCCCATGCTGTTTTAACCACGTACCACCTGATCAAGTTGTCCTGCTACATTTAAAGTTTTGTGTACATGACACCAAGGTTCACCAGCATTCTTAAAATTGCATATTTTTTGGAATACTGTCTTTCCATATTGATTCTCCCAAAGCGCATCACAAACTTCTCCATACTGAACTCCATTTGCTTTGCTTCTGCCCAATTTACCATCCTGCCGAAGTCATCTCAAAATCTAGACAATCTTTTATTTTCCCTGCATAATCATTTCCGTTTTGACACACATACACATCACAACATATTGGGTCTGTATCTTCCCACTGAATATCTCTGTTTCTATTCTGTTTTTGTCGTTCTGCAATCTATCCCATTCCTATTTTCTGAAATGCGTTCTCCTTCCTGATTTGCTAAACAGAAATGCATAAGGCAATGAAAAATGGGTCTCCAACTCTGCTTCAAAAATACTCTTTCACAAGAAAAGTCTGACTTAATACATCACTCCTTACCACTGTCTATTGCTTTTCCAATATTTGGAAACTTTATAATGTTGCTCTCCATTCTCTATTAAGGCCAGTTATTAAAATTTTAAAGAGCAGTAGATGCACAACTAACCCTTATGGAGCAAGTTTTGTCTATTTTAAGTGAATTTCAGTCTTTTAAAACCAGGTTACTCGCAGGTATTGGACCAACGCTGATTAAAAATGTTTATTTTTGTGATAGCCTATTTTCAGCAGTCTGCGCCATCTTCATGATGCACTGCAGAAACTTTCCAAGCCTCCTCTGAACCTCTCAAACCCATGACCTCTGCCACCTAGAAAAAAAAGTGTAGTCGATACAGAGGAAGATGACTTGCGAGGAGCAGGAGAATACAGCACAGTCTTGCCAATTCACCCACCATTCCAACTTGGAACTATATTGCTGTTCCTTCACTGTCAGTGAAACTCCTTTCTTAACAGCACTACCAGATGACCTGCAGCGGTTCAAGAAGGAATCTCACCGCCACCTTCTCAAGGGCTGGGCAACAAATGCTGACCTTAATAGTGATGCTTACACCCTATCAAACAATAATTAAAAAATAAAATCCCCTTTAATCAAACCTCACTAAGTTACCACTCTTTGAACTTCTTTTTAAAAGAGTTAGATTTTAATGATTGCACTGGGTTCAAATGTTGTGTTTGACAATACGCAAATCAGTTTGAGTAGAAGCTGTGCAAAAGGAAAACCCTTTTCAAAATGGACATAGTTTTCTGTGCTTACTGAATTGAATCCATTCAGCAGGTAACTTCGACCCACCAGGTTTAACATATGCAAAGTGGTTAATGTCTGCTTCAGGTGTGGGATGGCACACCAATATTTTAGCCTTTATGTTCTTGACTTGAAATGGCCATGTGCTTCCTACCTTTTTAAAAAAAAATCATTTACGGGATGCGGCTTGGCCAGCATTTATTGCCCATCCCTAATTGCCCTCGAGTACTGCTGCAGTCCATATGGTGTAGGTGCACCCACAGTACTGCTAAAGAGGAGGTTGCAGGGGATTTTGACCCAACAATAGTGAAGGAACACTCATACATCTCCAAACCAGGATGGTGAGTGACTTGGAGGAGAATTTGCAATATTGGAGGTTTGAAAGGTCATTTACCCCCTAACAGACGGTGCTCCAGCTGCTATTGAGTTTCTAGGTCATAAAAATTAAAGCTTCGTGATAGCATTTGTTTTTTTTATGGTTCTAGTCCCATGCTAATTTAGTCTTACTGTTACATCGTCCATAGAATTACAACTATCTTGCACTACAATATCTCAAAGGTTTGGTTTCATAGGCTGCTTATCATGTAATTGATGGGGACACACGATGCTTGCTAATGATGCAGTCCTTTCCTGAAACCTCCACTTTTAGGCATGTGCTAAATGGGTATTGAGTACAGTTCATAAAGGTTTCCCATCATAAAGCTAGCTATTCCTGCATACGGATACAATCAGTTCTGCTGTGAGGATTAAAAGTAGCCCTACTGATATAGTACATCAGACTTTTCTTGTGAAAAAATATTTTTGAAGCAGAGTTAGAGATCCATTTTTCATTGCCTTATGCATTTCTGTTCAGCAAATCAGGAAGGGGAATGCATTTCAGAAGATATGATTGGGATAGATTGCAGAGCGACGAAAACAGAATAGAGACAGAGAAATTCAGTGGGAAGATACAGACCCAATATGCTGTGATGTGTATCAAAACGGAAATGATTATACAGGGAAAATAAAAGGAACAACACACGGGGAGAACAAAACAAGATAATTATACACAATTGTTCAAATACACGGGGGATGTTGATTTAATAGTGAATGAAGGTGTCATATGACCACCATCATTTATAGATGTGCAGCAATCAAACAGCATTGAACGCTCTTTTCAAATTGAAAGTGAAGGTCATGCAGCAACTAACTGACCTAAAATAAGGATACATTTCTTTGAAACTTTACAATTCAAAGAGATAGCTTAGCTTCCAAAGTAAATGAAAGTTAGGCTTGGTCCCTGCAGATTTTCTGAAGTTCTGAAACACCCACTCTGTATTTTAATGCTGCAATTGCTGGATTAAGGGCATTAAAAGATTCAACCAATCCAATTTTTAATCTCTCTGCCAGTCTATTCCAATGTTGAAGCTCTCGGGGTAAGTTTTGATATATCTGAATCTATTTTTATATTTTCTTCAACTAAAATTTGTACTTATCCTGTATCATTTTTGTGCACTGGTTATTGGTTTTTCTCCCCATTAATTAGATCTCTTTTCTTTAAACACAATGCTTGGCTGAAAAGATTGATACGTGATCAGTTACCCCCCCTTCCGTCAACATGATTCTGTAATGCACTTACTGAGAGATGTTATTTACCTACTATGAAAGAGGTAGAAGAATCCTTGTTAACTCTTTTCTCACACTTTCCCTCCCCAATGGTGCCTGGGCTCTTCTCAAATCGATTGCACAATGGTATGACTGAACTCAGGCCTTCATTGTGGACATTGACAAAGCCGTGTCCTGTACACACAGTACATTATAACCTCAAACATATCAATTTATTTTAGAATATGTTATACTGCCCTTATCATTACTGTTGAGTTAAGAAATTAAAATGATACATATAAATTTCCAGATTCAGACTGTCTTATTGCATTCAGTTTCAAACATTCTGTTGTACCTATAAAACCTCAGATACTTTCGACCAGTTTACTTACTCAAAAGTTTTACCCCGGTGCCCTTATTTGCAAGATGGACAAAGGACAAATACAATTAAAGGTTTAATAAGTTTATTAGTAATAATATTATTAACCCTTAATTACCCACATAAAACAAGAGGATTTTTTTTATTTTTTTCCAATTCAATCAAGTCAAGTCCAATTCAGAGTCTCAACAAGTTGAGACAAAGAACAAAGAACAAAGAACAGTACAGCACAGGAAGCAGGCCCTTCGGCCCTCCAAGCCTGTGCCGCTCCTTGGTCCAACTAGACCAATCGTTTGTATCCCTCCATTCCCAGGCTGCTCATGTGACTATCCAGGTAAGTCTTAAACGATGTCAGCGTGCCTGCCTCCACCACCCTACTTGGCAGTGCATTCCAGGCCCCCACCACCCTCTGTGTAAAAAACGTCCCTCTGATATCTGAGTTATACTTCGCCCCTCTCACCTTGAGCCCGTGACCCCTCGTGATCGTCACCTCCGACCTGGGAAAAAGCTTCCCACTGTTCATCCTATCTATACCCTTCATAATCTTGTACACCTCTATTAGATCTCCCCTCATTCTCCGTCTTTCCAAGGAGAACAACCCCAGTCGACCCAATCTCTCCTCATAGCTAAGACCCTCCATACCAGGCAACATCCTGGTAAACCTTCTCTGCACTCTCTCTAATGCCTCCACGTCCTTCTGGTAGTGCGGCGACCAGAACTGGATGCAGTACTCCAAATGTGGCCTAACCAGCGTTCTATTCAGCTGCATCATCAGACTCCAGCTTTTATACTCTATACCCCGTCCTATAAAGGCAAGCATACCATATGCCTTCTTCACCACCTTCTCCACCTGTGTTGCCACCTTCAAGGATTTGTGGACTTGCACACCTAGGTCCCTCTGTGTTTCTATACTCCTGATGACTCTGCCATTTATTGTATAACTCCTCCCTGCATTATTTCCGATCCAAGCTGACAAGACAGGGCCTCCACTCCTGTCTTGGGCCTGATCTACTTGAGCCAAGGCTGATTGGAGTAGGTGCAAGTCCTCCTCCTCCAAGGCTTGATGTCATTTGCATCTTTTTTTACCACATAAAACAAGAGGATACCCCAAATTCAAGTGTACTACCCGCAAAGATGGTTTGGTTAAACTGCAGGCCCGATTCTCTGAGACCCTCTGGTCCGTCATCACGAAGGTGAGTCTCGATGGCAGTTTCTTCCTTCCTCTGGTCAGTCTTTTTTTTTGTTAATATCCAATTCAATCCAAGCAAAGTCCAATTCAAAGTCTCAACAAGTGAGACATTCCAGATCCAAGCTGACAAGACAGGCAAGCCTCTTCCTGTCTTGGGCTTGATCTACATGATCCAAGCTGATTGGAGCTGATTGGAGGCATTGCACCTCCTCCAATGCTTGATCTCATTTGCATCTTAGCCAAAAGGCCGAGGTGTCACTTAAAAAAATTGCTTCAAGTGAAGCCTCAGTGTAACCTCATGACTTCAACCGGTGCAGGACGCCAATACTACACTTGATCTTAACCAAAAGGCTGAGAAGCGGCTGAGAAGTGGCCGAGAAATCTTCCAGATGAAGAACGTACAGGGTAAATGGTGGGACTCTGAAGAGTGCAGTTGAACAGAGGGATCTGGGAATACAGGTACAGAATTCCCTAAAAGTGACGTCACAGGTGGATAGGGTCGTAAAGAGTGCCTTTGGTACATTGGCCTTTATAAATCGGAGTATCGAGTATAAAAGTTGGAGTGTTATATAAGGCATTGGTGAGGCCGAATTTGGAGTATTGTGTACAGTTTTGGTCACCTAGTTACAGAAAGGATGTAAATAAGATTGAAAGAGTGCAGAGAAGGTTCACAAGGATGTTGCCGGGACTTGAGAAGCTGAGTTACAGAGAGAGATTGAATAGGTTGGGACTTTATTCCCTGGAGCGTAGAAGATTGAGGGGAGATTTGATAGAGGTGTATAAGATTTTGATGGGTATAGATAGAGTGAATGCAAGCAGGCTTTTTCCGCTGAGGCTAGGGGAGAAAAAAACCAGAGGGCATGGGTTAAGGGTGAAAGGAGAAAAGTTTAAAGGGAATATTAGGGGGGGCTTCTTCACGCAGAGAGTGGTGGGAGTGTGGAATGAGCTGCCGGATAAAGTGGTAAATGCGAGGTCACTTTTAACATTTAAGAAAAACTTGGACGGGTTCATGGATGAGAGGGGTGTGGAGGGATATGGTCCAAGTGCAGGTCAGTGGGACTAGGCATAAAATGGTTCGGCACAGACAAGAAGGGCCAAAAGGCCTGTTTCTGAGCTGTAATTTTCTATGGTTCTATGGTTCTATGATCAACGTCGCCTCCCTCATCATGTCTTCGCTGTTGGTGTGTCTGAGATGTGTACCTTTATCCGGCTCCCTCCCTGCCTTTCCAGAAACTTCTCTGGCTTCTGGCCAATGAGGTCCCGGGAAGGGGTCCCTATACCCAGTGGGTTTCTTAATGTCTGCCTGATAGGACACCGGGGCCCGCCCCCAGGTGTCCATCTCCATGGTGTTGCTTACATGTGACCTGTTACCATATAAGATAACTGCAGGAACTCTTGGTGACAGAAAGTCTGGGCCTGATCTGGACTTCTAACAGTAGGCCGGTGCATTTCAATGGGGTGCGATGATCTCCTGCTGGGTCTCGGTAGAATGCGATGATCCTTGATGGGTGATTTTTGGGACAGGCCCAGACATGTTTCTGTGTCTTTGTATATTTGACCTTAGTCAAGTCTGGCCTGCCCAAGGTTTGACTGTGTTTGATTTTAATATGCCCAATTCTTTAACTTAGGATATCCAATTTAATCGGCCTTAAAACTAGGCCCTGATTATATTACCACAATTCAAAGCCTAAGGGCAAGGTTTTCCCTCCCTGCCCGCCGCTGGGATTGTCCAGCTCCACCGCAGGTGGAGGATGCGGTCAAGAAGGCGTATGGCGTACTAGCCTTCATTAATCGAGGGATTGAGTTTAGGAGTCGGGAGATAATGCTGCAGCTTTATAGGACCCTGGTTAGACCCCACTTGGAGTACTGCGCGCAGTTCTGGTCACCTCATTACAGGAAAGATGTTGAAGCCATTGAAAGGGTGCAGAGGAGATTTACAAGGATGTTGCCTGGATTGGGGGGCATGCCTTATGAGGATAGGTTGAGGGAGCTTGGTCTCTTCTCCCTGGAGAGACGAAGGATGAGAGGTGACCTGATAGAGGTTTACAAGATGTTGAGGGGTCTGGATAGGGTGGACTCTCAGAGGCTATTTCCAAGGGCTGAAATGGTTGCTACGAGAGGACACAGGTTTAAGGTGCTGGGGGGTAGGTACAGGGGGGATGTCAGGGGTAAGTTTTTCACTCAGAGGGTGGTGGGTGAGTGGAATCGGCTGACGTCGGTGGTGGTGGAGGCAAACTCGTTGGGGTCTTTTAAGAGACTTCTGGATGAGTACATGGGATTTAATGGGATTGAGGGCTATAGATAGGCCTAGAGGTGGGGATGTGATCGGCGCAACTTGTGGGCCGAAGGGCCTGTTTGTGCTGTGACTTTCTATGTTCTATGTTCTATGAAAGTCAATGGACTTTAGGCTGGGCCACCCCACCACATCCACCCATGGCGGGTCCGACCACATCGGGGAAGGAAACTCTCGGCCTAACTAGTAATACTGTGCTACAGTTTTCTTTGATTGGATTTAATAGCTGGTATCATTTTAGAAGCTGTGATGTGAAATTAATCTTGGTGAAGGCACAAAGCAAGTCACCTTCTTAAACTCCTGTCTCCTCCACTCTCACCATCGAACAATGACCTCACAGGTTTCTTTGCCACTTAAGATTGAGACAATCAGATCTTTAAATGTTTGCAACTCTGTAGCAGCTGTCCTCATCTGCAGTGCTATCCTGTCTTAGTTCTAATGACTCAGATGGGTAGAATCTGTAGTATAATGGAGTATGTTAGACCAAGTCCCATAAATGGTTAACTGTAATAGTTGGTGCTGTCACAGAAGGGAGTGACATATACCCATGGGATGTGAGGCAGTGGGACAATCTAAAGTGAAAGTGGGAGGAAAGCAAGCATGGTCAGAAGCTTGGAAGACTGCCCCTGTGTATGGTTTGCTTCATTTATACAAAGACTTCATTTTAAGATATTTTTGCCCATGCAATTACATTTAAATGCTAAGCTTAAAAAATTAACTAAGCCTGCTTGCCTCTGTTTTTAAACTCAGCAGGTATGCTGGGTTAGCGAGAAAATTGACCGCATTTTTTAAAAGTACAATGCCAGCAAAACAGGCTTTTTATAAGTCAAAGTTTTTCATGAACAACATCTGCAAGGCCAGGCTTGTTTCTCCAAGTAGAGACAGCATGTGCCAAACAATTTTGATAACAAGATAACGAATCACATATATTGTAGTTCCAGCTCTATGTTTTGAGTTTAGTTCAGTGTGTTTTGGAGATGTGTTTTGATCAGTAAGGACTGGCAGAAGGAGCCAGTGTCTCACTCTCTAGCTTTTTTCTCCTTCTGTTTGCTTTTGTAATGATTTATTTTTAAGTTCTGTCCAATAAAAGAAATTCATCGTACCAGTGCTGTCTTTGTCTATTTAAAGGAATGAATGGACCCTACAGTTCCCCATAATCTGTAAATATCTTAAAATAAATGTTAAAATGTTTATACCTAATAGTCTTTGGAGTATCATTGAAGTAATTCCAACCCACTTCAACAATAATATAGAATTCAATTGCTTTTTTCTGAGCTACTGACAGCACTTTGGTATTGCCAGTCAAAAGGAACAATGAGGAGCTAACCATTTGTCCCCACTAGAATTTAAACAAAAGCCAGATCTCCTGAAGGTGATGTAACCATGGAGTCCACAGAGCTTTGAAGAGTTGAGGTTAGCACAACCATTCCACTTGTAAAAAAAACATGAGCCGAACAAGTTCAAGTCCAGCCATGATTGAATGGCAGAGCAGACTCGGTAGGCTGAGTGGCCTAATTCTGCTCCTATGTCTTATGTCTTGTGGTCTAAGTTGTGAACCACTACTGGTCTTTTATATTATTCTTTCCATTTGTATGTAATGCATGACTTTGTCATCATAGAATCCCTACAGTGCAGAAGGAGGCCATTCAGCCCATCGAGTCTGCACCAACAACAATCCCACCCAGGCCCTATCCTCGTCACCCCACATATTTACCCCCTAATCCCTCTAACCTACACATCCTGGGACACTAAGGGGCAATTTAGCATGGTCAATCAACCTATCCCACACATCTTTGGAATGTGAGAGGAAACCGGAGCACCCGGAGGAAACACATGCAGACACGAGGAGAATGTGCAAACTCCATACAGACAGTGACCCAAGCCAGGAATCGAACCCGGGTCCTTGGTGCTGTGAGGCAGCTGTACTAACCACTGTGCCCCCCACCTTGAAGTATATACCACAAAGTGCTGACAGGGATGGGCATATAAAGAGGTGAACATCTTCATTAAAACTGTGGATAAAGATTCACATTTGAGTATCTTAATGCACTTGTTTTTAATATTACCCAAAAGTTCTCAGTTATTACTGTGCCACAAGTCAGCACAGTTTATGCATATCTCATTAAGATTCACCCTGTCTATTAAGCAGTGCACAATAATAAATGCATTTCTCCAAATTTATTAGGTGGCAAAATCTGTTTGAACAAAATGTCTTCATTCGAAATCAATAACTATTTAAGATTTGGCATCTTTTTATTCCATGCAGGCTGGAGGAAAAGTGTTCTGGGGAGAATAATGAATTTCAATAATTTCCATAGATAGTAATTTGATTTTTTTTTTCTCCCTTTCAGTACCATGCACCATTATTATTTCTAATATCGCTGACTTTATACTTGTTCAAACTTTGGTTACATAATTTACAATGAACATCATTCAATATTTTCAGAATACTAACTATGCAATCACATCAGGGATTATTTTTGCACATACTTCAAAATGCAGTTCATGAAGAATCAAATTTTTAATTTTGTGCAACTGAAACTAAAGCCACTGTCATCCAGCAATTTTACAGCACGCTCTGGATACAGCACAGGGATTAGTGCTTTAATTGGATGACTATCTGCCTGAGTTATTTAACTGTGCCCAAAAGCAGGTGAGCTCATTACACTTGCCTGGCCGTGTGGACACAGAGACTACATGCAATTGATGCTGACAGCACATTCTTGGTTGTGATCCTCTTTGGTTCAGTGGTGGCAGTATAATAATTAGGCCTCAGATGCTGCCTGAATGCAGCCAGCACCTCTTAATGGGAGGATGCTCCCTGACTGCAGAGAAGTGGAATAGTGGCAAGGCCTGCAGACTGGGGCCCCAGGTTTTCTGATGTTACCACGGAAGCCCTGGTCTAGGTAGCTTACAGGAGAAGGAAGCCCTCCCAGGAAATGCTATGGGAGGACTTACCTTCCAGGACATGGTTACAATACCAAAAGAAGTTTATTGACACAGCAGAGTTGTCAAGGTAAGAATCCAGTCGCTCAACTGAATCTTACACCTGCACAGCCTGTAACCCCATTACTGATTACATTCCCCTTGCCTACTTCCCTTTAATGTCACACAATCACATTCTCCTCCTGCTCTCACACTCTGCACTTCAGCCCCTAACCCCTGTTATAACCCTCAATTCTCTACATCTCATATCTTGCATAGAACATCTGCACTGTTCCACCAGAACAGGTACATTCACAAAACAGCTCATAAGACTGTCACTAACCGAGTCTTCGTTGTGGGAGACAGTCACACACAACTCACCGATGCCACCGCTGCCAACTGGAATGGAGAATTTGACGCTCGGCCAAATCTCCATTCACTGCAGCTGGACCAGAGAATTCCAGCCGCAGATGAGGTTGTAGAATTTTGCCCAATGTCAGGCAGCACCCAGACACCAGAGAAGACAGAGGCCTCATGCACAACTATCCTTGAGGACATACGGGATATCATGGGCAGGTATCATGGTGTGCTTGCCTTTATAGGACGGGGTATAGAGTATAAAAGCAGGAGTCTGATGTTGCAGCTGTATAGAACGCTGGTTAAGCCACATTTGGAGTACTGCGTCCAGTTCTGGTCGCCGCACTACCAGAAGGACGTGGAGGCTTTAGAGAGAGTGCAGAGAAGGTTTACCAGGATGTTGCCTGGTATGGAGGGTATTAGCTATGAGGAGAGATTGGGTAAGCTGGGTTTGTTCTCCTTGGAAAGACAGAGAATGAGGGGAGACCTAAGAGGTGTACAAAATTATGAAGGGTATAGATAGGGTGAACAGTGGGAAGCTTTTTCCCAGGTCAGAGGTGACGATCACGAGGGGCCACGGGCTCAAGGTGAGAGGGGCAAGGTATAACTCAGATATCAGAGGGACGTTTTTTACACAGAGAGTGGTGGGGGCCTGGAATGCGCTGCCAAGTAGGGTGGTGGAGGCAGAAACGCTGGCATCGTTTAAGACTTACCTGGATAGTCACATGAGCAGCCTGGGAATGGAGGGATACAAACGAATGGTCTAGTTGGACCAATGAGTGACCAATGGAGGGCCGAAGGGCCTGTTTCCTGTGCTGTACTGTTCTTTGTTCTTTGAGGTGAATAGCAATTTGAGAGGAAATGGTACACAGGATCCCTTAACAATCTCATCCATTTCTCCTCTCCTCTCGCTTCCAACTCACCCTACATGCAGCTACTTTCAGTGACACTTACCTTTCTTTGTTTTCCATTAAAAATTAGTTACCTCCTGTCCCTCTCTTTTATGTTTGATGTGTATTAAAATGGTGTGGTAGAGTACATGCACTTGACATCAATGCAACATTTGACTAAGTGTGGCACCAAGGAGCTTGAGTAAAATTGAAGTCAATGGGGATCAGGGGAAAATTTCTTGGCAGTTTCCAAGGCCCAACTTGCTGATTCATCAATGACCTTTCCTCCATCATAAGGCCAGAAGTGGGAATGTTTGCTAAATGCACTGTTCAGTGCCATTTGCTGTTCCTCAGACAATGAAGCAGTTTGTGCCAACTTACAGCAATAGCTGGACAGAATTGAGGCTTGGGCTGATAGATGAGTAGCAAAATCTGCATCGCACAAGTGCCAGGTAATCACTATATCCAACAAGAGAAAACCTAAACACCTCTTCTTGACATCCATTGGCATTATCATTATCAAATCCTCACCCACACAGTGCAACTTAGGAAATGTGAAGGAATATCCTCCACTTTCCTACGTACGAACATATGAATTAGGAACATGAGTAGGCCACTCAGCCCTTCTAGGCTGTTCCCTCTGCTGTTTTATGAGGTCATGGATAATCTGATTGTAACCTCGACTCCATATTCCCACCTATCCCTGATAATCTTTCACCCCGTTGCTTATCAAGAATATATCTACAGCTGCCTTAAAAATATGCAAAGACTCTGGGGCAATTTTACCAAAAATAATTCTAAATTCTGAACAAGCATGAAAACGGGAGAAATTTGCGTTTTTTGGCAACATAAAAATTGAATCGCAAACAAACCTGGTTTTCACCAGCATGGTGAGTGGGTGGGGCCTAGATTGCCTGAAAGCCAGCTGATAGCAGCAGAGGGCATCATTGTACATGTACAGACCGATATGCTCACAGAGCTCAGAGCTCTGTTACTGTCTCCCCCACCTATAGCAGGCCTTTGTGGCCAAACCCCTCCACCCCACCATCCTGAAAAGGGCGTGAGGCTGACCTAGCCGGATATCCGATGCTGGTAAGATCACAAGAGACGAGAAATCGGGCGTGAACCCGATTTCTCGGCTCTCTCACGATCTTACCTGTTTGCCCGCCCATTGACCGGCGGGGCGACAAGGTAAGATTGCCCCCTCTGTTTCCACCACCTTTTGAGGAGAGTTCCAAAGACTCACAACCATAAGAGAAAAAGAAATCTCTTAATCTCTGTCCTAAATGAGTGACCGCTTATTTTTAAACAGTGACCCCCTAGTATGAGTTTCTCCCACAAGAGGAAAGAAATATCCTCTCTACATAGACCCCATCAAGATCCGTCAAGATCTTATATATTTCAATCACGCCACCTCTTCTAAACTCCAGCGGATGCAAGTCTAGTCTGTCCAACCTTTCCTCACAAGACAACCCATCCAATCCAGGTAGTGGAAGAGTAAACCTGCTCTGAATTTACATCCTTCCTCAAATAAGGAGACCAACACTATACACAGTAATCCAGATGTGGTCTCACCAATGTGGTGTATAACTGAAGCATGACCTTCCTACTTTTGTATTTCAATTCCCTTTGCAGTAAATGGTGATATTCAGCCAGTTTTCCTGGATAACTGGAGCTCCAAAAAACTCATGAAGCTCAAAGCCATCCACTGCAAAGCCACTGCTTGATTGGCACCCCATCCGCCACCTTAAACATTCACTCCCTCTGCCACCAGCAAAATGTGACATCAATGTTTGCCATCTAGAAGATGCATTGCAGCAACTCGCCAAGGCTTCATCAACAGCAGCTATAATACCCACAACCTCCCCTGCCTAGAAGGACAAGGGCAGCAAGCATGTGAGAACACAATCACCTGCGAGTTCCCCTCTTGGCCACACACCAAACTGACTTGGAACTATATCATCATTCCTTCATTGTTGTTGGGTTAAAACCCTGGAACACCCTCCCTAACAGCACTGTGACTGTACCAACACCACATGGCCAGTTCAAGAAGGCCACCTTCTCAAGGGAAATTTAGGGACGGGCAATAAATGTTGGCCTTGCCAGTTACCCCCACATCCCATGAATGAATAAACAAGTGTAACACACATACACAGCTTATCACTTCTCATGCGATATCCAAAGATATCTCCCCTTAGTCGAGCATCAGTAACAAACAATGCTGAAAAAAGTGAGCAAATTGTGAAAGTATTTTGAATTTTAAAAAATAGAATCATAGAATCCCTACAGTGCACATGCAGTAAGTCTGAATTTAAAACAATACATGCCCAGAATATTTAGCAGATGAGTCAGCACCTGAAAGACAAAGGGTAGGCTAATATTTTGGAATTGTTCATGTGATATAATTCATTCAGTTTTTCAAATTACCAATTACAGATTTAGCAAGTGATTGGTTTTCAATTCCATTTTTAACATATTAAAATGCATGGAAACGATTGAAATTATTCATGTGAATCATTTCTTGCGGGATGGGGAATTTCCTTAAATTTTAGAGCACACACTCTGGTCTGGAAATGATTCTAATGTGAATATGTGTGTCTCAATGTGCTGTTTAATGAGTGCTTAGATCCATTTATTCCAAAGAGGTTAAGACCTCTGCTAAAATAGGAGCGAGTGGGATGACGCACCAACATGAGCTGCAGACCTGTAAAAAAATAAATTGCGATGGAAAAACCATGCACATTCAAACACGAATCTCATCCTCCAGATACCTTTTAAAATATTATCTCTGCCCGGACAGATGATCCTGGCCTGGATCGAGGTTGCAGGTCAATCGGCCTGCCCACCAACTGATGGGCCAAGTAAAATTGCATTCAGTTGGCCCATTATTGGACTAACTTGCCTACTTGATTGTCGGCAGGCACCTTTTTGACTCTCTCACATGCTTGCCCACTGCAATATTGCGCAATGACATTGGGATGCACGCCTGACGTCTTTTCGTTCAATTTCAAGCGCATCTGGGTCAGACCTGTGCCTGCGCAAGCAAGATACAATTCTGGTCATGAATTCTGATCCCTGGAAACAAAATGGTGCTGATTTTGGGTCTCTTTTCTGAGCTTTGAAATTAGTTTCTCTGGTGATCTGCTACATCTGGCATTGGGCTTAGAAAAGGAGGGGGAGCTGTGACGCAGACAGAAAGAACAAGGACAGCCTGGAGGAGGAGAAAGAATTGAGCATTGTACACGAGGTCATATTCCCAGTGATCTTAAAGGAGCATACCTTTTCATAACTCAACATCACTGAGCAGTAATGTGTCAGATGCCTGTAGTTCACAAGTGCCAAATGAGTGAGAAAATGGGAGAGTATCGCGCCAATGTTTTTCAGTGAGCTGCAAATCGCAATCTTATGGCACCCAGTGCAAAAAAAGAGTCTGGATGCGATTCTTGCCAGTAGGAGTGAGGGCGGAGCCTAAGCTGGCCGGTGAAGCTGGTTGCAGAGGGACACCATTGCACAGGAGCCCCGATCTCCAGTAGACAGGGAGATCTCCTGCCACGCACCCCACCCCAACCTGCCCCACCGACATCGCCACCCCTCTGCTGATCACTGCCTATCCTAGTCTATCCCACCACACATACCCACCCCCACCAACACCCCCCATCTGCAGAGTTCCCCCATTCCCCGCCAACCATCTCCCGCACTGCTAAGCTCACCCCTTGCCTTCCCTGTCATAGTCCCACCCCCACTCAGGCTTACCCCCCACTCAGGCCCCCCTTCCTTGTCACTGCTTCTGGCACAGTTATGGAACCCAGTGAGCAGTGGCCATGGGTTGGAAAAGGAGGGGCAGATGTAATGCAGACAGGAAGAACGAGGGCAGCCCTCTGGACACTGCCAGGCCCTCCACCTGACCACCCAAAGGGCTTCAATGGCCTCCAATCTCCCCAGTAAGGCCATCATGTCTAGTCTCTGCCGATGGAGACCAGCTGTGATGTTGACCGGCATGAAGCTCGACCAGCAAGGAGGTTAATGCCAGTGAGCCCAGACTACAACGTCCGACACTCATTAATGACATGTAAATCATGTCATTGATATTTAAATCGTCTTTGCGTGCTTCAAGCCAATTTTGCCGGCAAAACAGGGCCGGTAAGATTGGGGGAGGCAAGAAACTAGATGTGAATCCAATTTTTCACCTCTCATGCAATCCTACCACCTCACCTCACTGAACAATGGGTGGGACAAAGTCATAATATCACACCTGCTATCTCTGAGCTATCACAGAATCATACAACACAGAAGAAGCCCTTTGGTCCATCGAGTCCACACTGACACATTAAAAACACCTGAACTCCCACCTAATTCCATCTGCCAGCACTTGGCCCATAGCCCTGAATGATATGATGTGGTAAGTGCTCATCCAGATAGTTTTTAAAGGATGTGAGGCAACCCACCTCTATCACACTCCCAGGCAGCGCATTCCAGACCATCACCATCCTCTGGGTAAAAAAGGTTTTCCTCACATCTCCCTAAACCTCCTGCCCCTCACCTTGAGCCTATGTCCCCTCGTGACTGACCCTTCAACTAAGGGGAACAGTTGCTCCTTATCCACTCCGTCCATGTCTCTCATAATCTTGTACATCTTGATCAGGTTGCACTTCAGTCTTCTTTGCTCCAACGAAAACAACCCAAACATACCAACCTCTCCTCATAACTTAAATGTTCCATCCCAGACAGCAACCTGGTGAATTTCCTCTGCACCCCTTCCAATGCAATCACATCCTTCCAATAATGTGGCGACAAGAACTGCACACAGTACTCTAGCTGTGGCCTCACCAACGTTCCACACAAGTCCAACATGACTTCCCTGCTTTTGTAATCTATGCCTCAATTGATGAAGACAAGTGTCCCATATGCCTACGAACATGTCCTTCCACTTTCAGAGTTCTGTGGACAACACACCAAGGTCCCTTTGTTCCACAAGACTTCCTAGTGTCATTCATTAAGTACATTCAAGTACTTTCTTGTCAAATTAGCCCTTACAAAGTGTATCACCTCTCACTTTTCAGGGTTAAATTCTATCTACAACTTATCTGCCCATTTTACCATTCCATCTTTATCTTATTGTAGCCCAAGACACTCCACATCACTGTCAACCACCCATCCAATCTTTGTGTCATCCGCAAACTTACTAATCCTACCCCCCCGCCCCCCCACCCCCTACCCCCGCCCCCCTAAGCATCAATGTAACTTATAAAAATGACGAATAATAGGGGACTCAAAACAGATCCCTGTAGTATGTCACTGGACAATGGCTTCCAGTCACTAAAGCAGCCTTCTGTCATCAATCTCTATCTCCTACAGCTGAGCCAATTTTGAATCCACTTCATCAAATTGCACTGTATCCCATGTGAATTTATCTTTTTACAAGTTTCCCATGTGGGACCTTGTCAAAGGCTTTGCTGAAATCTATATAAACTATATCGACTGCACCACCCTCGTCTACACACCTGGTCACCTCCTCAAAAAGTTCAATCAAATTTGTTGGGCATGACCTCCCTCTGACGAAGCCATGCTGACTATCCCTGATCAAGGTTTGCCTCTCCAAGTGGTGATAGATACTCTTCTTCAGAAGTTTCTCTGATAGTTTCCCTCGCTTCCCACATCTATGTGAGTGTGAGAAGGTAAAATCCAATACCAGTGTCTTGTGCTTAAACAAAGAAGACTATAAAGGGATGAGGGAGGAGTTGGCTAAGGTAGACTGGGAGCAAAAACGTTATGATGGGACAATTGAGGAACAGTGGAGGACTTTCGAAGCGATCTTTCACTGTGCTCAGCAAAAGTATATACCAGTGGTAAGGAAGGACTGTAGAAAAAGAGATAATCAGCCATGGATATCTAAGGAAATAAAGGAGGGTATCAAATTGAAAGAAAATGCATACTAAGTGGCAAAGATTAGTGGGAACCTAGAGGATTGGGAAATCTTTAAAGGTCAGCAGAAAGCCACGCAAAAAGCTATAAAGAAAGGTAAGATGGATTATGAGAGTAAACTAGCTCAGAATATAAAAACAGATAGCAAAAGTTTCTACAAATATATAAAATGAAAAAGAGTGGCGAAAGTAAACATTGGTCCTTTAGAGGACGAGAAGGGGGATGTAATAACTGGAAATGAGAAAATGGCTGAGGCATTGAACAGGTATTTTGTGTCAGTCTTCACAGTGGAAGACACAAATAACATGCCAAAAATTGATGACAGGAAGGCTACGGCAGGTGAGAACCAAGAAACTGTCATTATCATGAAAGAGGTAGTGTTGGGCAAGTTAATGGGGCTAAAGGTAGACAAGTCTCCTGGTCCTGATGGAATGCATCCCAGGGTACTAAAAGAGATGGCGGGAGAAATAGCAAATGCATTAGTGGTAATTTACCAAAATTCGCTGAACTCTGGGATGGTTCCCGCAGATTGGAAAACAGCAAATGTGACGCCACTGTTTAAAAAAGGAGGTAGACAAAAGGCAGGTAACTATAGACCAGTTAGCTTAACTTCTATAGTAGGGAAAATTCTTGTATCTATCATCAAGGAAGAAATAGCGAGACATCAGGATATAAATTGTCCCATTGGTAAGATGCAGCATGGGTTCATGAAGGGTAGGTCATGTTTGACTAATTTGGTGGAATTCTTTGAGAACATTACATGTGCAGTGGACAATGGGGAACCTGTGGAAGTGGTCTATCTGGATTTCCAGAAGGCATTTGACAAGGTGCCGCACCAAAGACTGCTACATAAGATAAAGTTACACAGTGTTATGGGTAATGTATTAGTATGGATAGAGGATTGGTTAACTAACAGAAAGCAAAGAGTGGGGGTAAATGGGTGTTTTTCTGGTTGGCAATCAGTGACTAGTGGTGTGCCTCAGGGATCAGTGTTGGGACTGCAATTGTTTACGATTTACATAGATGATTTGGAGTTGGGGACCAAGTGTAGTGTGTCAAAATTCGCAGATGACACTAAGATGGGTGGAAGAGCAAAGTATGCAGAGGACCCTGAAAGTCTGCAAAGGGATATAGGATAATCTAAGTGTGTGGGCGAGGGTCTGGCAGATGGAGTACAACGTTGGTAAATGTGAGGTCATCCATTTTGGTAGGAATAACAGCAAAATGGACTATTATTTAAATGGTAAAAAATTGCAGCATGCTGCTGTGCAGAGGGACCTGGGTGTCCTTGTGCAGGAATCACAAGGAGTTGGTTTGCAGGTGCAGCAGATAATTAAGGCGGCAAATGGAATTTTGTCCTTCATTGCGAGAGGGATGGAGTTTAAAGACAGCGGCATTATGTTGCAGCTGTATAAGGTGCAGGTGAGGCCACACCTGGAGTACTGTGTACAGTTTTGGTCTCCTTACTTGAGAAAGGATATACTGGCACTGGAGGGGGTGCAGAGGAGATTCACGAGGCTGATTCCGGAGTTGAGAGGGTCGACTTATGAGGAGAGACTGAGTAGACTCAGGCTATACTCATTGGAATTCAGAAGAATGACGGGAGATCGTATAGAAACATATAAGATTATGAAGGGAATAGATAAGATAGAAGCAGGGAAGTTGTTTCCACTGGCGGGTGAAACTAGAACTAGGGAGAGGGGCCTCAAAATAAGGGGGAGCATATTTAGGACTGAGTTGAGGAGGAACTTCTTCACACAAAGGGTTGTGAATCTGTGTAATTCCTTGCCCAAGCAGTTGAGGCTACCTCATTGAATGTATTTAAGGCAAAGATAGATAAATTGTTGAACACTAAAGGAATTAAGGGCTAGGGTGAGCGGGCGGGTAAGTGGAGCTGAGTCCACGAAAAGATCAGCCATGATCTTATTGAATGGCGGAGCAGGCTCGAGGGACCAGATGGCCTAAGCCTGCTCCTAGTTCTTATGTTCTTATGCTTTTATGTCACGTGCTGTGGTCACAACTGGAGCTCCAAACCAGGGCATGGTCAACAATGTGTATGGATGTCAAAATCAGTGTGTCTTTGAACTCTGATGTTATAAAGTTGTTCCAGCTGGCAACAGCAGGTGACAGCATAGAATCATAGAATCCCTACAGTGCAGAAGGAGGCCATTCAGCCCATCGAGTTGGCACTGACTCGCTGACAGAGTATCTTACCCTGCCCTATCCCTGTAATCCCACACATTTACCCTGGCTAATCCTTCTAACCTCAACATCTTGGGACTCTAAGGACATGTTACCATGGCAGTCCATGGTAACCTGCATATCTTTGGACTGTGGGAGAAAACTGGAGTATCCAGAGGGAACCCATTCTGACATGGGGAGAATTTGCAAACTCCACACAGATAGTCACCCAAGGCCGGAATTGAACCCCAATCCCTGGCATTGTGAGGCAGCAGTGCGAACCGCTGTGCCAGCGTGCCACCCTTGAATGATATATCTCAGTTGTGCTGAGCAATGTT
Source organism: Mustelus asterias (assembly GCF_964213995.1). Lineage (NCBI taxonomy): Eukaryota > Metazoa > Chordata > Chondrichthyes > Carcharhiniformes > Triakidae > Mustelus > Mustelus asterias. The sequence goes on along the minus strand of NC_135825.1, from coordinate 33,606,873 downwards.
GTATCAAGGAAGTGACTAAGTCTCTACATTAAGCAGAACGCATACATCATATCCCATGAACAGGGTGAATCAAGAAAAGGGAGCTCTGGGCTTCAGCCACATTGTTGACTTCCCCACAATCCTATAGTTTGCTTAAAGACAAGATCATAACTGTTAATGTGATCATGCCCTGCCTCTATGCCCAGGTTCCTGAGAGTGGTCATGTGCCATGACTCGTGGAGATAACCTTTGTCATTAAGTTGCTATCCAGCCTGTGATCTGATGACCTGGTTGGTATAAAAATGCCACAAAGGATTGGCAGAGGATGAATGAATCATGAACGCTACACTGCACAATGCACATGCCTGTGGGCAAAAAGAAGCTGGCATTCAGTGAGTAGCATTCCACTCTCTGGACTAAACTACCTAGCTGGTGATGAAGATCGCACAGGGCAGTGCAGTGAGCACGTTTCTGGTGGCTAAGTGCTGATTGATAGCACTGTTAATGGCATCTTCCATCACACTTTGCCGATGACTTAGAAAAGATTGATAGAGCAGCAGTTGGTCAGCTTGGATTTTTCCTTTTCTGTACTAGTAAATACCTGGACAATTTTATCAGATAGATGTACAGTTGTACAGAAACAATTTGGCTGGAATTGCAGATATTTTTAAAGTACGTTGGTTACGTGCAGCGATTCTTTGATTTTAATTAATTTATTCTAGATTGAACATTTCCAAAGCTTTGTAAATATTGGTGTTCCAGGACAACTTAGTCAAAGGGCATTTTTCTAACACAATCCCATTATTATCTATAATCACCAAATTGATTCAAACTCTTTTTGTTAGTTTGTTGCTAATGTACTTTATCTGCTGGGAATTATTGAATTATTTTCTCCATTATCCTTATCAATGTTTTGCTACCTGTTTGGTAAAACAAAGGAAGTGTATCCACACAATCTCCTTTAGGGTTCGATTTGTGTCTCTGAAGGCTGAGATATGGCGATTAACTCCGGTCTAATAGCTCACCACCATGCCAGGCTACTTAAATACAACCGGACTCTAATATGGCCCTCGCATAATGTTCATACTGTTAATAATTTGTTAATTATACTGTTAAGGTGCACAGGTTAAGGGAATTGTTTAATGAAACACTTAGGGGGCAATTTTACCACTTTGCCTCTCCACATCATCAAAGCTTGATCAGGGATAGTCAGCATGGCTTCGTCAGAGGGAGGTCATGCCTAACAAATTTGATTACATTTTTTGAGGAGGTGACCAGGTGTGTAGATGAGTGTAGTGCAGTCGATGTAGTTTATTTGGATTTCAGGAACTGGTAGGTTCGCACCCGATTTCCCAGCTCTCGTGAACTTACCGGCAACGGATATCCCAAGCATTCAGCCTGCCGCTCATTTCTGGCGAGAGGCTGAATAAATTATTTAAATATATTTTAATGCTCATTTCCATGTGATTAGCGAGCCCGGGACGTAATTGTCCAGGCTCACTTGTCATTGTGGCCTCACTGGGAGAGGTTCGCTCCAGCGAGAGTCATGTATGATCGCCACGAACGGGAACCAGTCATAATGGCCTCGCCAGTAGAGCTGGAGGCCAGTGAGGCCCCCCCGGGAGGTCCAGGGCAAGGTGGGGGGGGGGCCCTTGGGCAGTGTCAGCCTAGCATCCTGGTACTATCAGGGTGAACACAGTAAGAGTTTTAACAACACCAGGTTAAAGTCCAATGTACCCCAGTCCAACGCTGGCATCTCCACATCATGACTATCAGGGTCTGCTTTGAGCTGCGAAGAGTTGAGGGAGGATTGACTTGCTACAGGAGCTATGGCCTGTATGACCTGTTGGGTCGAGGGGATTTAGAGAATCCCGTATGGGTGTGGGGTTGGGAACACAATGGGGAATGGGGTGTTTATCTGGTGCTGGGTGTGGGGGGTCCCCTGCGCGGTCAGGTGTGGGGGGGAGGAGTTTTTCACGTCAGGCTGGGACTGGGTGTATAAAATAGTTACTCTGAAATTAGAAGTACGTTTTTGCTTTCTAAGTCTTTCAGAGTAACTGAGTATAAAACTGGCAGAACCATCTGAAGTTAGCGATTTAAATTGCTTTGCTGGATGGTATTTTGTCCAGTGCAATTGTCCAGGGGAATTTAGAGCTTTTGGATAGTTGCTGAGTAAACCTTTACTTGAAAACTTCCAAGAGGGATTCTGCAATCCATCTTTGGGGTGATCCAGAAATGCAACACTGGGAAGCGAGCAAGTTATGACCATTATGGGAAACTTGAGCCCACCTGAATCAAGATCCGTTTTTGTTTGCACTCCAGTTGCACATTGATCTTCGCAGTTGATGACTACTCCTGGGTGACCTGGGAGAGCTTTAATTACCACCAATGTGCAGTTGATAATGCCCCGGTGGGAAATTAGCCAACAGCTGCAAAGCCAAGCACCTGCTTATTCTGACTGGCATCATCATGTCATTGGTGGCCCCTGGTAAATCATCCATCAGTCACCCATCTCATGTATTTGTGTGCCATTGGCTGCGAGATCCTGCAAATGTCTCAGGCGGAACCCTAGAAGGTTTCTGGGCAAAACTGTTGAGGGCAGTGGTGACTTTGACAGGTAGTGGCAACGCATGACCATCATGTCCAATGACAGCAGATCATGTTCCAACAGACTGCAGATGTGACCACTTGACATGGTGCCCTGAGCCTCCGAGGATATTGCTGTTCCTACATATTGTCCTCTGCCTGTCCGCTACGTCTGACCTCTTGCCAGCCATACTTCTCTGCTTAGTCTCTCTCTTTTGTAAGCTGCAAGCTTGTGCTAATGCTGCTGGTATCCTCATGTGAGATCCATTGTAACACAATGTAAACAGCACGCATGCTGATCTGAGAGATCAGAGTACAGATCAGACCTTTGAACCTCCAATTATAGATCAAATATTCCAAAGTCCGTAAAATTCATCTCTCAGCAGGAGTACTCTAAGCAAACTCTTTCACAGAAGCAGGTAAGAAAGCAGCTGAGAGTTCTTGGTTATTCCCCTGTTGTATCTTCGGTATTGCCACTTTGTTCTCGGCTGGCTTTCACTGGCAAGTTCCAGGAAGAAGTCTCACAACACCAGGTTAAAGTCCAACAGGTTTGTCTGGCAGCAAAAAACCACTAGCTTTCGGAGTGCTGCTCCTTCATCAGATAAGTGGGAGTTTGTTCACAAACAGGGCATATAAAGACACAAACTCAATTTACAGAATAATGGTTGGAATGCGAGTCTTTACAGGTAATCAAGTCTTAAAGGTAAAGACAATGTGAGAGGAGAGAGGGTTAAACACAGGTTAAAGAGGGTGTGTATTGTCTCCAGCCAGGACAGTTAGTGAGATTTTGCAAGTCCAGGCAAGTCGTGGGGGTTACAGATAGTGTGACATGAACCCAAGATCCCGGTTGAGGCCATCCTCATGTGTGCAGAACTTGTCTATCAGCCTCTGCTCAGCGACTCTGCGTTTTCGTGTGTCGTGAAGGCTGCCTTGGAGAACGCTTACCCGAAGATCAGAGGCCGAATGCCCGTGACCGCTGAAGTGTTCCCCAACAGGAAGAGAACACTCTTGCCTGGTGATTGTCGAGCGGTGTTCATTCATCCGTTGTCGTCGGGTCTGCATGGTCTCCCCAATGTACCATGCCTCGGGACATCCTTTCCTGCAGCATATCAGGTAGACAACATTGGCCGAGTTGCAAGAGTCAGTAGTACCGTGTACCTGGTGGATGGTGTTCTCACGTGAGATGATGGCATCCGTGTCGATGATCCGGCACGTCTTGCAGAGGTTGCAATGGCAGGGTTTTGTGGTGTCGTGGTCACTGTTCTCCTGAAGGCTGGGTAGTTTGCTGCGGACAATGGTCTGTCTGAGGTTGTGCAGTTGTTTGAAGGCAAGAAGTGGGGGTGTGGGGATGGCCTTGGCGAGATGTTTGTCTTCATCAATGACATGTTGAAGGCTCTGGAGAAGATGTCATAGCTTCTCCGCTCCGGGGAAGTATTGGATGACGAAGTGTACTCTGTCCGCCGTGTCCCGTGTTTGTCTTCTGAGGAGATCGGTGCAGTTTTTCGCTGTGGTGCGCCGGAACTGTCGGTCGATGAGTCGAGCGCCATATCCTGTTCTTATGAGGGCATCTTTCTGCGTCTGGAAATGTCTGTTGCAATCCTCCTCATCTGAGCAGACCCTGTGCATGCGGAGGGCTTGTCCGTAGGGGATGGCTTCTTTAACGTGTTTAGGGTGGAAGCTGGAGAAGTGGAGCATCGTGAGGTTATCCGTGGGCTTGCGGTACAGTGAAGTGCTGAGGTGACCATCCTTGATGGAGATGCGTGTGTCCAAGAATGCAAACGATTCTGGAGAGTAGTCCATGGTGAGTCTGATAGTGGGATGGAACTTGTTGAGGTCATCATATAGTTGCTTCCGTGATTGTTGTGAGACTTCTTACTGTGTTTACCCCAGTCCAACGCCAGCATCTTCACATCATGACTACCATCGACACCTCAAACTGCCGGCTCCAAGTGGAGAGTATCTGCAAGAAGATCGCGCATATCGACACAGACATCAAGTTTCTACAAAGATGCAAGAAAGCAGACAAAATACCGAAAGGATTACAGATCACGAACCCACTCAGGTCAACCTATAACACAGACTACGCTGAGAGGCTTTGCCATCGCACCTCTCTCACACGTCTCAACCACCTCATACACCAGTTCTACAGCAAACGCCGCATCCTGGAAACCAAGATAGAGTCCATATTCTCAACTTGCGCTCAGGACGCAGACCAACTGCAGAACTCTGCCAAGCAGACGAGACAAAGGAACTACGCCATCTACATGCACACCAAGAACAGGAAACTTGAGAAACTCGGCATCACCACCTGCAGCAACCAAGCCTCCCCCGGTACCACAGTAGAAAACAGTACCACTGCCAGGAAGTTCAATGTCAACTTGTCGGACTACACACTTCAACCAGATGAAATCGAAGTTCTCAGCCGAGGGCTCAATTTCTGCCCCACTACCAAAATAGACCCCATCAGTCTCGCAGCAGACACAGAGGAATTCATCAGGCGAATGAGGCTGCGGGAGTTCTTCCACAAACCCCAAGAGACCAACAGCGAACACAATGAGACAGCCAATGAACCAGAACAGCCGACAGAGAGATCCGCAGTGCAGCAACCGAAGAGGAAAGAGTTGAATTGGACTCCTCCGGAAGGCCGCTGCCCTCGACTTGACATGTATGCCCAAGCCGCCAGGAGGTGTGTCAACACCAGATTCATCAGCCGCACTCACAAGACAGCCCCGAACATCACCCAAGCACAATGCAACGCCATCTGCGCTCTCAAGACCAACATCGTCATCAAACCAGCAGACAAAAGAGGGGCCATCATCATACTGAACAGAACGGATTACTGCAAAGATGTGTACTGACAACTGAACAACGAGGAACACTACAGACAGTTACCCGCAGATCCGACCAAAGAACACACCTGTCAACTCAACAGACTAATCAAGACCTTTGATCCGGACCTTCAGAGCACCCTCCATGGTCTCATCCCACGTACTCCCCGCTTTGGAGATCTCTACTGCCTCTCGAAGATATACAAGGCAAACACACCCGGCCATCCCATCGTATCGGGCAATGGGACCCTGTGCGAGAACCTTTCTGGCTACGTCCAGGGCATCCTGAAACCCATTGTACAAAGAACCCCCAGCTTTTGTCACGACACTACGGACTTCCTACAGAAACTCAGCACACGTGAAGCAGTTGAATTAGGAGCACTCCTCATCACAATGGATGTCTCGGTACTATACACCAGGATCCCCCACGATGATGGCATTGCTGCAACTGCCTCAACACTCAACGCCGACAACAGCCAGTCTCCAGATGCAATTTTACAACTCATCCGCTTCTTCCTGGACCACAATGTCTTCACCTTCAACAACCAGTTCTTCATCCAGATACACGGAACAGCCATGGGGACCAAATTCGCCAACATGCCAACATCTTCATGCAGAGGTTCGAACAAGACCTCTTCACCACACAGGACCATCAACCGATGCTATACACTAGATACATCGATGACATTTTCTTCCTTTGGACTCATGGTGAACAATCACTGAAACAACTATATGATGACATCAACAAGTTCCATCCCACCATCAGACTCACCATGGACTACTCTCCGGAATCCGTTACATTCTTGGACACACGCATCTCCATTAAGGACGGTCACCTCAGCACTTCACTCTGCCGCAAGCCCACGGATAACCTCACGATGCTCCACTTCTCCAGCTTCCACTTGAAACACGTAAAAGAAGCCATCCCCTACGGACAAGCCCTCCGTATACACAGGATCTGCTCGGATGAGGAGGATCGCAACAGACACTTCCAGACGCAGAAAGATGCCCTCATAAGAACAGGATATGGCGCTCGACTCATTGATCAACAGTTTCGACGCGCCACAACAAAAAACCGCACCGACCTCCTCAGAAGACAAACACGGGACACGGCAGACAGAATACCCTTCGTCGTCCAGTACTTCCCCGGAGCGGAGAAGCTGCAACATCTTCTCCGGAGCTTTCAACATATCATTGATGAAGACGAACATCTCGCCAAGGCCATCCCCACACCCCCACTTCCTGCCTTCAAACAACCGCACAACCTCAAACAGACCATTGTCCGCAGCAAACTACCCAGCCTTCAGGAGAACAGTGACCACGACACCACACAACCCTGCCACAGCAACCTCTGTAAGATGTGCCGGATCATCGACACGGATGCCATCATTTCACGTGAGAACACCATCCACCAGGTACATGGTACATACTCTTGCAACTCGGCCAATGTTGTCGACCTGATACGCTGCTGGAAAGGATGTCCCGAGGCATGGTACATTGGGGAGACCATGCAGATGCTACGGCAATGGATGAATGAGCACTGCTCGACAATTACCAGGCAAGAGTGTTCTCTTCCTGTTGGGGAACACTTCAGCGGTCACGGCATTTGGCCTCTGATCTTCGGGTAAGTGTTCTCCAAGGCAGCCTTCACGACACACGACAACGCAAAGTCGCTGAGCAGAGACTGATAGCCAAGTTCCGCACACATGAGGATGGCCTCAACCGGGATCTTCTGTTCATGTCACACTACCTGTAACCCCAACGACTTGCCTGGTCTTGCAAAATCTCACTAACTGTCCTGGCTGAAGACAATACACATCTCTTTAACCTGTACTTAACCCTCTCTCCACTCACATTGTCTGTACCTTTAAGACTTGATTAGCTGTAAGTATTCGTATTCCAACCATTATTTTGTAAATTGAGTTTGTGTCTTTATATGCCCTGTTTGTGAACAGAACTCCCACTTACCTGACGAAGGAGCAGCGCTCCAAAAACTAGTGGACTTTCACCTGGTGTTGTGAGACCTCTTACTGTGTGTAAACGCCAGTCCAACGCCGACATCTTCCAGGAAGCCAGTGGACCCAAAACTAAAACAGCAAAACCCACGCCAATATTGCTCTCATTAAGCCATTGTCATATTAAAATTGACAATCCACCTCTCCTGTGGGTATTTCACTCACGCAATCTACTATGCTGGAGTGAAACGTGCATACATCAGTATACAATGGAGCCAACCTCCTGACATACTCAGCATTTCTCCTGTATTTTAGTCTCCAGCTACACTCAACTCCATGCTCGTTAAAACTCCTCCCTTGGTTTTATCAGTATTAAAAATACAGCAATAGATGGTCAATTGTGAATATATAAGGAACTAAAACATTTTTTGAAGGTTTCTTTAAACAATGCCTTTGCTTCAACGGGATGTTTGAAACACAACAATGTGAAAATTGTACCATCACTGGGGAATCAGGCCCTGATCTGATTCCCAAGCTGACCGAAGTTAGGTGATTTCAGAACAATATTACCCCCAAGCCTGCATCACCTCAACACAAACAGTTACCACACAGGCATGCACAAGTAGTGTCCTTTAATGCTGCATGCATGCACGGCTGTGGAAATACAGGTAAAAGTTTTGTGTATCAAAAAAATATGCACAACAAAAGACAATCATCGGCCAGTGTTATTTGATAGCGCTCTGATAAGCTAGATTATGATAGTTTGGACTGTACATTGAATGTAGAATTGCCCCCATTGAATCATAGAAACCCTACAGCACAGAAAGAGGCCATTCGGCCCATAGTGTCTGCGCCGACCACAATCCCACCTAGGCCCTACCCCCATATCCCTACATATTTACCCACTAGTCCCTCTAACCTATGCATCCCAGGACACTAAGGGCAATTTTAGCATGGCCAATCAACCTAACCCGCACATCTTTCAACTGTGGGAGGAAACCCGAGCACCCGGAGGAAACCCACACAGACACGAGGAGAATGTGCAAACTCCACACAACCCCTGAAACATAAAGCTATATTTGAACATAAAGCTATATTTGAACATAAAGCTATATATGAAAACCAAAAAAAAATTCTACACATGGAAGAGTGAGGAACTTCGGGAGAATGGTTAGCATTGCTGTCTCACAGCGCCAGGGAGCCAGGTTCAATTCCGGCCTTGGGTGAAGTTTGCACATCCTCCTCGTCTCTGCATAGGTTTCCTTCGGGTGCTCCGGTTTCCTCCCACAAAGGTGTGCAGGTTAGGTGGATTGGCCATGTGAAATTGCCCATTGGTTTCAGGGAGACTAGCAGGGTAAAAATATGGGGTTTTACTATTCAGTTTGTGAGGCATGAGCGTCAATGCTGGGCCAGCATTTATTGCCCATCCCTTGATGCCCTTGGAGGGCAGTTGAGGGTCAACCACATTGCTGTGGCTTTGGAGTCACATGTAGGCCAGGCCAGGTACGGACGGCAGATTTCCTTCCCTAAACATCAGTAGTGAACCAGATGGGTTTTTCCAACAATCGACAATAGTTTCATGGTCATCAGTAGATTCTTAATTCCAGATTTTTTTTTTGGAATTCAAATTCCACCATCAGCCATGGCAGGATTCGAACCCAGGTCCTTAGAACGTTAGTTGAGTTTCTGATTAATAGTCTGGCAATAATACCACTAGGCCATCGCCTCCCTATTAAGGGTATCGGGGTTGGGTGGGACTGTTGTCGGTGCAGGCTCTATGGGCTGAGTGGCCTCCTTCTGCACTGTGGGGATTCTATGAATAAATCAATGAAGTGCTGGGATCTTAAGCATATATTAGGTTCCCTTCATGAAAGATATAGCCAAAGAACATTCTGAAATAATTCATGGTAAGGCTTCGCAGTGGGAAGAATCAAATTGCTTATGCTTTGAGTAAATTTTGCAAGGTGGTTAGTGTTACAGCTATCAAGAGGCCGGTCCTGAAAGCCCATCTGTTCAGAACATGCTGCTGTATATTTATTTCATTCCAATTTCAAATAAATTACTCTAATCTTTCCTCAGCTGCAGAACCAAATAAGTATCAAACTTTCTGGTTTCTGAGCAACCTGCGAATCACCTCATCAGATACAAACTCTATATTATAAATGTTTTCAAGAATTGGTTTCAATCCTGCTTTAACTTCCACTTCCATGATTCATACCTTGAGAATTCTACTGTGTTACAATGGGTGGCATGGTGGTACAGTGGTTAGCACTGCTGCCTCACAGCGCCAGGGGCCTGGGTTCGATTCCCGGCTTGGATCACTGTGTGCGGAGTCTGCATGTTCTCCCCATGTCTGTGTTGGCATCTTCCCACAGTCCAAAAAAACAAACTGGTTAGGTATGTTCTCCCTCAGTGTACCCAAACAGACGCCGGGGTGTGGTGACTCGGGGATTTGCACAGTAACTGCATTGCAGTGTTAATGCAAGCCTACTTGTGACTTTGGTAAACAATAAACAGTTGTTTCTCCCACTGAAAGCAGAGAAAGGCAGTAATAATACTGGGTGGCATGGTGACACAGTGGCTAGCACTGCTGCCTCACAGTGCCAGGGACCTGGGTTCAATTCTGGCCTCTGCTTTATACGAAAACCAAAGTTTTTGTCCCCATGTCTGCATGGCTTTCCTCCAGATGATCCAGTTTCCTCCCATACTCCAAAGGTGTGCGGGTTAGGTTAATTGGCCATGCTCAATTGCCCCTCAGTGTCAGGGGGACTAGCAGGGTAAATACACGGGATAGGGCCTGGGTGGGATTGTCGGTGCAGACTTGAAGAGACAGCCTGTTCCGAAAGCTAGTGGCTTTTACTACCAAATAAACCTGTTGGACTTTAACCTGGTGTTGTGAGACTTCTTACTGGGATTGTCGGTGCAGACTTGATGGGCCGAATGGCCTCCTTCCGCATTGTATGTATGTATAAGAGAATAAAGACACCAAATCTTTGTTTCATTCTGTAGGCATTCCCACTGATATTGGTAGCACATTACAAATTCCTCTGTGCCCCAGTTTACTGAAAGTTCAGCCATCATCTGATACTTTTCTCTGAATCTTTGATTTTTATTTTCCACAGGCTTCTACCTTTTTTAGTGATCAGCTGAGAGGATTATTAACTTAACGCAATTTATCTACTCTTCAAACACTCAACCATAATTTTTTTTTCCCCTGCAGTGCTGCCTGTTTATTGAAAAGGGCACTTTAAAGTGCAATTAAATTTGTCAGTCAATGAATCTTTCTCTGGAGAACACAGAACATTAATGCATGTTTAGTAAGTGGGTGTACCGAGTAAGCTTGTAATTAAGGTGTTACTCATCTCATGAAAGTAAATATTTCTAGGCAAAGTGATCACGAACAGTGTCGGCTCTTTTCACATCACCCTGCACCTTTGACGACACAGCTTTTCTTATTAAGATGCTACTCTTTTTACAATTTACACTTGCAAATTTTGCAGTCTTGTCACACAAATTTTAAAATCAGTTGTACAAAGTGTAAGGTTTACAAAAACAGAACATTACGCTTAATATTAAAATTGTATTTATCGTTGAATTTCTATGTTTCAATTGACAGACCGGCAGACAGTGTAATAGAGAAAAATTCTCCTGGTGACATTAGAATTCAGTCAAGTATTCAATTAAACATCTAAAGGCATTCAGCTCTGGGAAAACTAATCCATGGCTCATTTATTCTTTCTGTGAAAAAACTGACAGCACAAAATATGAACATAAAAAATGCTACAAATGACAATACTAGATGCAGGGCTGCTCTGTAATGCACAATATGAGTAAGTGGTGTATCTATATATTAACTTACAAAACTCCTGATGTTCACCGCCAGTGGGAGGATGCTGCTACCAATCTGGGGCTCCTATCCCTGCCATGATTATTTAAGATCACAAATTTCAATTTATGCAAAAAGGAACATGCTGAGAATATTTTAAAGGAGATTGTCTCTCTCTCTAATCCAACTCCTCCTCAGTCAGTAATAAATGACTGCCTTTCTTTTCCCTTTTTCCTTTTATACATTTTACGGCCTGCATGTTGCAATCAGAGTAAGGGAGAGGCTGTCAGTGCTCACTCTTATGAAGGAATATATCGCAGTTCCAGTGTTTGTACATTTAAAATTAAAAGTAGAAATCAAAACACTGCTATCTGATTTTCACAACCCCACAAGCTTCACTGCACCAGTACCCTGCCTAGAGGTTCGACATTCAAATAAATGGATGGTGAGAACAGGAGATATCCACTGGATGTCCACAAGACCATAATATATACGAGCCGAATTAAGCCATTTGGCCCTTCGAGTCTGCTCCGTCATTCAATCCCAACACCATTCTCTCGCCTTTTCCCCATAACCTTTGATCCCCTTACCTATCAAGAACCTATCTATCTCTGTCCTAAATACACTCAATGACCTGGCCTCCACAGCTTTCTGTGGCAATGAATTCCATTGATTCATCACCCTCTGGCTGAAGAAATTCCTCCTCATCTCAATTGTAAAAAGGTTGTCCCTTTATTCCGAGGCTTTGCCCTCAGATCCTAGTCTCTCCTGTCCATGGAAACATCTTCCCCACATCCACTCTATCCAGGCCTTTCAATGGATGCTCAGATAAACAACGAGAAAAGGTTAGGGCTTGTTTATTCAAGTACAAGTGAATCTTTAAAGGTGTGATAAATCATAATTTCTAGCAAACAATCGCTGGCAGTGTGAAGCTATAAACATGGGGAAAGGTGAGCTCTGTTGTTCAACACTAACATCAAAATACCAGCCATTTGCTGTATCCATGTGCGACACTTTGACATGCATCATCTTAAATGTAATGGATACACACTGGATGTAACATTTTTATGTATATTCTCTTATGCCATAATGAGGCCAAATTTACAGGAGATTTTGAAGGGTTATAGTACTGGGGGAGGTTATACAGCAGGGGAGGTGAGTGAACCTTCGGCGTCCTGCATTTTGGCTTCCGACTTCAGAGTAGGGCCAAAGGCCAGACCCTGCCCATTGTGGGGCATTCCCTGCTGGGTACTAGGTCCCCATGTGGAGATGCCGGCGTTGGACTGGGGTAAACACAGTAAGAAGTTTAACAACACCAGGTTAAAGTCCAACAGGTTTATTTGGTAGCAAAAGCCACACAAGCTTTCGAAAGCTTGTGTGGCTTTTGCTACCAAATAAACCTGTTGGACTTTAACCTGGTGTTGTTAAACTTCTTACTAGGTCCCCACCAGCACAGGTTATTGACCTGAGAGGACACCAGGTAGGGGTAGCTGTCGGCCCTGGTGGCTCCTCTTGGGACAAGAGCCAAAGTTCTCCACAAGATGGGGGCAGAGCTTAAGCCTGAAATGCAGGATGAAGAAGAAGGAGAAGGAGAGACCAGAAGTCTCATGGAGAGAGAGTGTGCAGGACTGCAGCCAGGAGCTGGAGCAGCAGCAGGTCAACACTGGTGTGTCACTGTGGTGAGCAGCTGAGGTCATGAGTCAGGAAAGCAGAGACCTCTGACCCTGGCTGAAATCTGGGAAGTGGCAGTGGTTCAGACAAATAGCAGCTGGGGACTTAGACAGACTGTCAGGACAGCACCCCTGAGTTTGAGAAGCAACAAGAAGGGGAAGGCCCCAAAGCAATCAGATTCATGTTGTCACAGGAATTTAGTAATAGGAGTGCCTGTTGAACCCTGTTTTCCAGCTGATTAGAGATCAGGAGTTGAGCTCTTGATGATATCTGGGTGGATCTGGAGCATTGGCTGTGAATATCCAGTGTAAGTAGTTTGTTATTTTAAGTTAAGCTTTCCCCTGAGTTTTTATACAGATTTAATGGCAGTGGTATAAAGGATCCCTGTTTTATAACAACTGTGTAGACTGCGTGCTCGAATCACATGCTTAATGGAAAAACCTGATCATGAAATAAAGATTTGTGACTGTATCCATGTAAGTTCACTTCTAACCCGTTTTAAAAAAATATTTAACCCCCAATGTTTCAAATTCAAATCCGTCCACAGCTCCACTCCATTCCATGTCAGCAATCTTCATTAGCTCCATAGCACAACACCTACCTTCCCCTTTTCTAATTCTACAAAGCACTCCTCCCTATTAGTCAGAGAATATTCAAATTTTTACCATCCCAGTTGGTGTTACTACTGGATGGGAAAGTCCCAGAATGGAATCCTGCCTCAGAGGAACATGACATTGTACTCTTTTCAGAAAACATGGAGGAACAGAGTTCCTCAGAAGTCTGAAGTTAAAGAAGCAGAGGAAACTGTAAATAAAATAGGATACTGTTCAGTGAAGTCATAGAACTGAAACAGAGCTGGCTGGTGAGAAACCAGAAATAGTGGTTTTAAGGGTTGTGATATTTTATTACAGTTTGTGAGACTTTACTTGAAATATTTGTGGAGTGATCATTTGCTGGACCTCACAATCCAGCCAATTATCTTTTAACAACATGAATAAAAATCATTAAACATGAAAGTTTGATTATAATACACCTGTTCCTTCATTCCCCCTTACCTTCACAAATGTACACAGATTTCTAGGATAACCCTCACTCTGAAACCAAATGGCAGATGCCACTCAATTGATCTTTTGTGAATTTCTCCTCCAATTCCCACAGAGGATTGTTAAAGGAATGTTTCCAAGCTCCACTCCCAAAAAGGCATACCTTAAAATCTTCTTTCAAACAATGCTTTCCATCAGCTGCTTTTATCAAGAATCCACCTCCAGGTTTTCCAAAGTTCCTTTCATGATTCCTGAAAGCTTCTGTACAGATTGTGAGGTCCAGCAAATGATCACTCCACAAATATTTCAAGTAAAGTCTCACAAACTGTAATAAAATATCACCACCCTTAAAACCACTATTTCTGGTTTCTCACCAGCCAGCACTGTTTCAGTTCTATGACTTCACTGAACAGTATCCTATTTTATTTACAGTTTCCTCTGCTTCTTTAACTTCAGACTTCTGAGAAACTCCTTTTCATTTCTCTAGTCTCCTGAACTAGCTGTCCTTTAGATTTCTAGCATTGGCTTTCTAAACCATTATTCCATTGTATGGTTTTTATTCTCACAAGGCTGAGAGAGGTGTTCCCTCTCTAACTGCCTGTCACTAACTGCTATGAATACATTTCAACATAATCACAAAAAAGCTTTCAAACCTAAAGGTGCCCCTGGTTGCTAAGCAACCACCCTTTTCTTCTTCAAGCTTGTATTTACTTTCCATGCCATAAATCTGCGCAATAGAAGCACAGTTTGAACTGACCAAAACACCCAGACATGCAAACGTCTATGTCTTCTTGTACAGTACCACAAAGTTAAACCCACTTAAATCTATACCTTACTTCTATTATTTAACAATACAAATCATTTAAAACTACCTCTGCTTTCCTAACAAAATAATATACCATGTTCCTGCACACTGGAATTATCGTCCTAAATCTTTTCTCTCCCCAAATTCAGAAACTTCCTCAATCGTTGCCCATTTCTTAATCAATTTCCCTGCTTCCTGTTCAGATACATATAAAGTGCCCTGGGGCATTTCAGAATGTGAAAAACACTATAGAAATGAAAGTAAATGGATGGGTAGCCTCCTGTACAGATTTTGTCTTATTCTTAACAGTATCTTTATTTTAGATTTCGTTTTGATGAACAAATTCGATAGGAATTGTGGGAAGAGGAGATGTTGTTCTGATGAAAAGGGCGACATTTTTCACAGAAGTCAAATTGTCAGAGGTGATGCTCTGCTTTGAATCGTAAAATCATAGAATACCTACAGTGCAGATGGAGGCCTTTCGGCCCATCCAGCCTGTACTGACAACAATCGCACCCAGGCCCTATCCCTGTAACCCCACACATTTACCCTGCTAATCCCCCTGACACTAAGGATAAGCATGGCCAAATCAACCTACTCTGCACATCTTTTAACTGTGGGAGGAAACCAGCGCACTTGGAGGAAACCCATGCAGAGTGAAGGTGGAACTCCACACAGTCACCTGAGGCCAGAAGTGAACCTGGGTCCCTGGCACTGTGAGGCAGCAGTGCCAATCACTGTGCCATCGTGCCGCCCACACTTAATAAATGCAATTAGTAAATAGTAGATCTGCTCTTGGGAATGCTTCTTACAGTTATAGACTTAAAAAAAACACATGGAACAACATGCAAACAAGCCACACTTACTCATAGTTACATCCATCGCAAAAATAGGGCCAGGATTTTATGGCCCCTTCATTGTGCGTCTCCCCTGGTGAATGCACCGGGCCATTGGGCGGGAGGGACCATAGAATCCTGGCCCAGAAACACAAAGGTTACATGCAACAACATTGTTCTTGTTTCATTCTGATAGAGGAACATAGTGAAGTTTTCTGAATTACATTTAATGCCTCTCCTTTCAAAGTTAAGGGGCAGCTAGTTCAGAAAGCCACAGAGATTGAATGTCAATATTAGCCCAAGTTCAAACAGAGACAATATACACTAGTTCAGAATGACTTGCATTCTACTCTGTTCCATCATTCTTTGCTATCTAGGGTTCATGCACTGGGAAAGAATACCTAACACACAAGCACTCTTTGCCCTGAAACAAGTAAAGACCTATAAAGTCAAACAAAAATCTAATGCTTCTCCATTGACCTCCTTCATGAAAGAGTGGCCCAGATCATGCAGATGAACACTTGATGAACAAAATGCTTTGCTTACTTAAAAAGTTCAACCTTACTTTCTGATAGACAGTATTAAGCTGCAACTTAATACTGTGCATCAGGCAGGGAAAAAAATAAATTTAAAAAACACCTTTAAACATGATACAAAAATTATAGACTGCCAACTCCTGTTGACACACTATAATTAAAAGAATGAAGCTAGACCACTGAAACAAAATCTTGTGCTAGCTGACTGACAGTATGATGCTACTGAAATGAGTGCCACCTTTTATTGACTATATTAATCAATGCATTTTTCTTCTTTTTTTCAACGCAAAGTAATAATTTTGCCACAGGAAAAAAAACTACAGTACATTTCAAATCTTAACATGGGTGACAATTCCTGCTAATTGCTTGAAACCAAAGTACAATCTGTTAAGCATCTGTTAAATGTTAAAGGCATATTTAAGGAATAATTGAGTACATAAGTTAAAAGCTAGAATTAACACTTTATGATGACGGTCATTAAGAATTATGATTTTTATATTTCTTTTAATCTAAGAGTCGGTTAATCTTCAATTATCACTATGAAGAATTCAGAGTTCGCAGTGCTGGTAATATTCAAAGCTGAAGAAGGTAGCTGGCATAGAGTCAAACATTTTAGCAATTGTTAACAGTTTCAGAAGCCAGTGGCTAAGATGGAGAGCTCCTGAAATTAGGTTTAGTGTTTGTGATGCATGATTATCTCGTACATATTCAGTGTGGTGAAGGCAGTAGACTAACATTGCAGGGTCCCCAAATTAAGTTCTGTCCAACAAATGAGAACATTCCATTTTATGACCTTAGGGCCTCACAGCACAGGGGCCTGGGTTCAATTCCCGGCTTGGGTCACTGCCTGTGTGGAGTTTGCACATTCTCCTCATGTCTGCGCGGGTTTCCTCTGGGTGCTCCGGTTTCCCCCCACATCCAAAGATGTGCAGATTAGGTTGATTGGCCACGCTAAATTGCCCCTTAGTGTCAGGGGGACTAGCTAGGGTAAATGCATGGGGTTATGGGGATAAGGGGATGGGATTGTGGTCGGTGCTGACCCAATGGGCCGAATGGCCTCCTTCTGCACTGTAGGACTCTATGATTATCTATAAGTGCTTAAAGTCAGCCTTCATCTCCTAAAGGAGAGGTGCTTTGAGGCTGGAGCAGGTAACAAAAATCCTTCCACAAGACATGCTGCTGCTAATATATCTGAATAAAATGGGAGAGGGCATTTCTGCATTGGAGGCCTTGGAGGTATTATCACTAGACTATTAATCTAGAAACTCAGCTAATATTTTGGGAACCTGGGTTCAAATCCTGCCACGGCAGTTGGCAGAATTTTAATTAAATGAGAAATATCTGGAATTAAGAGATTACTGATGACCATAAAACCATTGTCGATTGTGGGAAAAACCCGTCTGGTTCACTAGTGTCCTTTAGGGAAGGAAATCTGCTGTACTTACCTAGTCTGGCCTACATGTGACTCATGTGACACAGCAATGTGGTTGACAACTCGGGATGGGCAATGAATGCTGGCTAGCCAGTGATGCCTATGTCCCACAAATGAATAAAATAGGCAAGGGTCAAGCCTGAGGAACAGAATGCAGTGCCACAATGAGTTCAATGACTTCACATGAATAGCTTCCTATCAACTGCATCACTAGCCTCACAGGCTGCTCAATGTAGCCCACCTCCAGCACTCACCTACCAACAAATCGCATCAATCTTGACTCATATCTCACATTCATAGTTTTGCCTTCCCTCGTACACATTTCACACATCTTACATACATCTCACAGCCTGCATACTGCCAACTATTCAACCATGGCAACCACATCATCCAAAACAATTGCACAATTCTAAACAACATGCTTCCCTCTCTCTTGTGCAGTGCAGACAGGAAGGAGAAACTAGCCAGCAGGGGATGCCTGCATTTCCTGACCCCCGTAGAGAACAAGGTGCCTACCATCATTGGAACAGCCATTGCTGAGGCCTTGGCCAGTGGCGGGGCTGAAACCATATCGGATGGCATTATCCCCATATGTGATTCTCCTTCTCACATCCAATTTCCCCTTTATTCCAAACTCACATCAGATTTGCAGGTTCCAGATGAAGTAAAAGTCCATCTTTTATTTACCTGCTGCAACATTACCTCACCTGTGATGGCAGCCTTATCCATGGGTCTCTGTCTTTTCAGATACTCAAGAACTGCCACTCGGATGGTAGATCAACAGGTGCCACAGCAACAAGACATGGATCATGATGGTCACTCGATTGACAGCTGCAGCTCAGACATCATGAGTCCAATGTTATCGGCCGTTCACGCCATGCTCCCGCTGCAGTGAGGTCGGAGAATTTGTTGCCCAGCCAAATCTCCGTTCCCTCCAGCAGGATGGGAAAATCCCGCCAGTGTGAACGGCCGTAACATTCTGGCCCATGTGTAATTTAGAGGTTGGCTTGGAGGTGGGATCCATATCCATTGAGACACCACGCACAAATGTCCTGCAGCCAGGACAGAAGTCAAGAGTTGCCCAGTTGCTAGCAGGCCCGAGATCCCACAGGATTCCCACTGCAGCAGACTCAGATAACCACTTTGAGAGTTACAGAGGAGGCCTGATGAAAGACACAATGAGATGCTTCGTGCATTGGCAGGCTTGCCAGAAAACCTGTGTGCAATGTCAGGGGGCATGGAGGAGTGCAGCACAACATTGCACATATCTTCTGCAGAGTTTGGAATTCATGTGTTTATTGAGAGAGTAAGGTCCAAACTCTATTAGCAATCTCATTGTCCCAACAATGACACCGTGTTTGATAGCTGATATCTCAGTTTCCATTACAGCAGCCATCCAATATCTCAGTGCTCCAATAAAAACACTGTGACTTTTGTCATAGACAGTCAGATTGCTGCCATATTGCATAAGCGCTTGCATAGCAAAGTCAGACAGGTAATAATAACATGGCTGTGAATATCAATGTTCAGTGTAGCTTGCAGGGTGTCATGGCAGTCTAACAGTCTGACCTCTAGCACATTGATAGGGCTGCTGAGGTACTGCTGTCCTCACGCAGGTTGTCAGCATTTGTCCTCACATCAATGCCACCCTTTCCCATGCCTGGGCAGTGCCTTGGCACTGTCAGCAGGGGCACTGCTGGGGGATGCTTTCATGGGGGAAGTTCAGGTGGGGGTGTCCCTGGGTTCCCTGGTTGGGAGGATTCTGTGTCCATGGAGTTGTCCTTTTTTTAATTTTAATTTTTTTTCCAATCTTGGAATGAACAGAATAAACATTCCTATCTGAAGGAACTGCTGAAAACCATGATGTATAAACAAAGCAGATAGGTTGTTGATAAAGAAAAACATAATTCACAAAAAGCAAATCAAATACAGACCAGCAAGGACTAAAACATTGAATCCTATGTTTGCAACACCGAACAGACAAAGTCAACACAAAGCACGAGACTACCATTCTTCCAAATGTGACAGAATAAGATCTGGAAGTATTGTCAAACCTCTACACCATTTGAATTTATAAAGTCAAAGACTTGAGGGGTAAGGGGGCAGCAAGTAAAGAGGATTGTATTGCACATATATTAGAATAAGGACTTGGGAAGGCATAGTATAAGGGTGTTCGGGCACAGCAAGGATAAACATGGCAGTGGCAGAACAGTACCACCCATGGTATGATGTGGAGAGTCACATTGACTGTGTGTGGTAGAGTTTGAAAGGAGCCAGTATGAAGACAGCATCCATGCAGGGTTGTTCCATGGAGATGTATATAGTTATCTGCTAACAATAAATGGTTTATGTTCAACCATACACGCCACCAGACCTCTTAGTGAGACACCGAACAACCTTACAACATGCACCCATGGGGAACTCTGCTATTTTAGCAAAACTTTGTGCCCATTCTGCCTGCTTGTTTATGACAAGAGAAAATTAAATGTAGTTAATCTTACTGAGAGCCTTACTGTGACCACCCCTACCTCCACCACCCCATCCCCTGATTCAATAATGCATGGGAAATGGCAAAGTGTTCCAGATAACTCCAACTCTAAGGAGCTAGATGCATAAAGGTTGATAGCAAGCCACCTTCGCTGTAGTTAGCAGTTAGTAATTCTCTGCCTTACTATGAGTAGTTATTCTAGAGCAGGTGACAAACTTCAATGAGGATATTTCTACTGAAACAGAGACATCTGACATATGAGTATGGTTGACAAAAGAAACACGCTGTCAAAGCTTTTCATCTTGCATTCACCCGACAGAACCAAGCATAAGAAATTTCAGAAGGAGCACTAGTTTATACCTCATAAGAAAAGGGTGCTGATTGGTGGCAAGTCCACTCTGATTGGTTGAGTTATTGCCATGGAGAATGCAGCAAGGAACTATTGTCCCCCATGTTTTTGTTTAGTTCAAAAAAAGTTGGAATGCCTGGAAAAGTTCCTTTTGCCTGCGGAGTTCAGGTCATATCAAATAGTATGTCCCTTTTGCTGTTCACAATGGTGTTGATCGCGCACAACCAGCCCATGCTTGCACATCACAGAACATAATGTCTAATGATGGATGCAACTCTGAGATCGGGCGGCACTTTGTAAACAATCCCGAGTGTGCTACGAATTACACTAACAGCCAATTTACGATTATCAGCACAGCTTGCCATGTAGCTCACTTACACTTGCTAGAAGCTACATAAAGTCACACACCAAAGGTTGTCCTCTGCAACCTGGATTATTTCCAACATCAATGCAGTGGGTAGTGGGGAGAGGAGCGCAGAGATCGTAGTAGGAGGAGGTGTAGATTGTAGGGGCAGGGGGTTTTAAAATCAATGCAGCTTAGTTTTGAATTTCTCTCCCTTCAACTTTAAATTGCATCCCTCTGGTTTTATTGCCTTGGATACGTGTGAAGTAATAGATGCAGAATTTAACATTTAAAGAGTTTGTCTTACGCCAACAGGTCAACTTTCAGAGTTGCCATTTGACACTTGAATATTATGCTGGATTCATATCTGTGTACAATCTTCTGTATAAGTGGGGATAAAATATGTACATTAGAATTAACCTGTTTGTGGCTAATTTCAATCCACCTCTGATTCCAGCAGTTGAAGGGTGTAAAGAATTACTCAGGCTATGTTTACTGCCAGTGAGCCAATTTTCTCTCTGTGGAATTTGAATAGCAAATGCATCTGGTTCTTCGATCTGACCAACTTATCACTGTATGACCTAACTGTATTTAACTGTGCACGCTTTAAAATAAACTAAATTACAATCACACTTCTATCTAAGGGTCTCCCGCAAATTAGATTTCCCTTCCTCCAAGTCATAATCAATTAATTTAATTTTAATTTGCCGGCATAGAAAACTCAATACACAGCTGTGCAATTTAAATCGCATTAGAATAACTCAAGCAGGTTTTGAATTGGAAATGCCGATGTGTTTCAAACTTTTACAAGGTTGACACTGTGAGCTGAGGCAGAGAAATAAATGAATTTTGGATTCACCAACAATAGTCACAGCAAAACAAAATGATAACTTCTGTTGTGGATCTGCAAGAATCCATTTAAAAGATTTCTGCAAAAAGTGCCATTTTCCATGTGGCGTCACCGCTGCCTCTCAGCGCCAAGGACCCAAGTTCGATTACTGGCTTGGGTCACTGTCTATGTGGAGTTTGCACGTTCTCCCTGTGTCTGCGTGGGTTTCCTCTGGGTGCTCTGGTTTCTTCCCGCAGTCCAAAGATGTGCACGTTAGGTGGATTGGCCATACTAAATTTCCCGTTAGTGTCAGGGGGATTACCTAGGGTAAATGCATGGAGTTATGGAGATAGGGCCTGGGTGGGATTGTGGTTGGTGCAGACTCGAGGGGCTGAATGGCCTCCTTTTGCACTGTTGGATTCTATGATTCTATGAATTCCATTCCCTATAACTTCCTGATCAAATTTCAGAATTAATTTGTGCATTTCAAACTATATTCCTGCATTTTCACATTTATTTCCAAAAATAGATGACCAGCACATTAACGGGTACATTTATTTTCTGAAAGTTTTTTCACATCTGGCAAAAGTTTCAGTAATGGAGGTGAATGTTTTCCTTCCTCCTTTTTTATCCACCACACCTGTCCTCCTTTCCTGAGCCGATTTACTTAGTTCTGATGTACAGTTCCATAGGTATGCTACAGATTCTGCTACTCTACCAAGTGACTGTGATAACCCCCCAGGACTTGCATGGGGAACCACTGATCGACCTCCTTATAGAACTCATAGATTACGAGCTCCTTGGTGATTGGTGACCAGGTGGAGCTTGCATACCGAGCCCTTTATAAAGCAGGTCCCTGAGTGGGTCCATTAGTGTATTGTCCCAGTTGGGACCTGTTTGTGTTCACCACAGGCTTGTGGTTTTGTTTTACTTTATTTTATGCAATAATGCGCTGTTCCTTTACTGAGCTGACCCCTCTTTATTATAGTGACCAACCTCCACACGTCACCATAAGCAAATAATGCCAGCAGGATATTGCACTGTGGGGGGTTGCATTTGATCCCAATCTTGTCCACCCTAAATGTCCACTTGAAGTCTGCTCAATAGATAACAATCAGGCGCAGGGGCCAAAATTGTAACATATTATGACCCAGTTATCTGTGGAGAAATGTTACAAAGTAACAGCTACATTTTTAATCAGAAGCAAGCTGTCTCAGTAATACCAAACTGCCTTCCCAAAAGAAAATTCAGCTTGAAGCGCAGTGCATAATCCAGATGCCGTATTAGGTCTTCATTAAGTCTTTTTCTGATTAATTGGTGTCGACTGAGAATTTGTATTGCAGGTGCATGAGACAATTTGCTGGAAGCCCAGAGAATACTGATGGCAGTGCACAGGTTAGTCAGACCTTCTTCCCAGTAACTCAAATCAAGGTGCTGATGGCAACAACACAATATGTGCAACTGACACAGGCCTATTAGAACTCACGTTCCAAAACATTAGTATAAAGCTATTCACAAATGAGTGAAACATATTTAAATGGTCCATTGAATTGGACATGATTGCCAAATCGGGATTCTCAATGCG
Organism: Mustelus asterias; assembly: GCF_964213995.1. Classification (NCBI taxonomy): domain Eukaryota; kingdom Metazoa; phylum Chordata; class Chondrichthyes; order Carcharhiniformes; family Triakidae; genus Mustelus; species Mustelus asterias. The sequence continues at coordinate 33,583,782 of NC_135825.1, read as the reverse complement.
TGTTAAACCCGTTGCGTGTCTCCAGGCGAATTTGGGTTCTTGCCCAGGAACCTGATCCAAACTAATTGACGAGGGGTCCTCCAGACTTGAAACGTTGGCACTGTTCTCTCTCCACAGATGCTGTCAGACCTGCTGAGATTTTTCAGCAATTTTCCAGCAATTTTTGTTTCAAATTCCAGCATCGGCAGTAGTTTGCTTTTACCAAACCAATTAACATTCATTGGAATATAATTGCTGGGTTTGAGGCCACATGCTCCTGCCCCCTACTCCGCCTCCCCCCCCCCCCACCCCCACCCCCCCGTCCCGCCCCCCACCCCCTGTCCCGCTCAGCTGGAGGTTCTGCCGGCGCCAATCTCTCATGGTCGTGACAAGCGGGGACTAGAGGGGGAGCAAGGAGGTAAGTACTCCAACTGTGCCCATGGGCTATGCAGCTGCTGCCAGGCTGCAGGGGGGAGGGGGGTCCTTCAAGGGACCTGGGGGTGGGGGAGGTGGGGGCGGCGGGAGTCAGGATGGGAGGAAAGGGGTTACCTCGGGACTCTGTCCGGGATGGAGGTCTCATGCTTGGACTTCAGGTCTCCATGTTGATCTGTAAAACTTGGAAATCATACTTAGGATGGTGATTTCAGACAGCTTTCTGGTAAAAATTATATATTATTATCTGTGAAGTTGCCTTGTTACATCAGAATTCATGCCCCCTGAGTGCCTAGAAGCCTTCAAAATCACAGCAGCACTTCATTCTACAGTCGGGATTGCCCTTGATTGACTTCAGAAGCCTCAGCTTCTCTGAAACCTCTTTTAACTGCTCTGATTGACAGGAGCTTTCAATTTCCATCAGGGGGATCCCCCTTGCTTGCTTGCATAAGCCACAGCTGCTCTGAAACCTCTTTGAATTGCTTCAATTTATAGGAGCAGTCAATTTCATAGAATCCCTACAGTGCAGAAGGAAGCCATTTGGCCCATCATGTCTGCACTGAATCTCCAAAAGAATATCTTACCCAGGCCCTATCCCCATAACCACATATTTACCCCGCTAATCAGACAGTCACCCAATGCCGGAATTGAACCCGGGTTCCTGGAGCTGTGAGGCAGCAGTTCTAACCACTGTACCCTCATAGGTGTTGGCCACACCCTGGAATGGATATACCAATGTTATCAGTGGAAATTCACGTCATTCTTAAATGTGCCATGCCACTGTGTATTTCAATACAACTATTAGAGTATGTTTACACAATCACTTTCTGCTCCATTGAGTTTTACAAGGCTGTTTGATTGATGGCTCCAGGGGAGATCAAAGAGTGTGTTGTTGATACAATCAGTTCCTGCTTCATTAAGCTTGCAGTGCTTCTTCCTTTTACCACAGCTATTTCACCTGGCCCCATATTTTTAACTCTGCAGTTTTCTTTCCAAGTCCCAGGCCCTTCCTAGAAACCAGATAATACTGCTTTGTTTTACCACTGGCTTTTATCCTACCCGCAAAATTTCTTACAAGACCCATAAGCTTCATATTACCGCTTTTTTTCCTCTTACTGTATTATTTTTACCCTGACAAGCTTCAAGATTGGATAGACTGGGGTTTTTATCCTTGAGATAGCAGAGACTGAGGGAAGATTTAATGTAAGTACATAAAATAATGATGGACCTTAACATAGTAGATATTGTAGGACATATATCTATTAGCAGAGGAGTCACCAGCGGGCATAGATTACACGTTTTAAAGTTAATTTTAATAGTGTCACAAATAGGCTTACATTAACACTGCAATGGAGTTATTGTGAAAATCCCCTAGTCACCACACTCGGGCACCTGTTCAGGTACACTGAGGGAAAATTTAGCATGGCCAATGCACCCAACTAGCAGGTCTTTTGGACTGTGAGAGGAAACTGGAGCACCCGGAGGAAACCCACGCAGACACAGGGAGAATGTGCAGATTCCACACAGACAGTGACGCAAGCTGAGAATCGAACCCGGGTCCCTGGCGCTGTGAGGCAGCAGTATTAAACACTGTGCCACCATGCCACGCCAGTGTTTTTCTGAAGAATTAAAGGGGGGTTGAGGTAAATTATTATAATCAGAGAGTCGGGGGGTGGGGCGGGGGAGGTGGAAGAGGCAGCATGTTTATAAAACATGCAACAAATGGTTATCCATTTGAACTACCATAATCTATGGACCTACTGCCAAGGGCTGAAAAATGGAATCTCTTACAGCTGGCAGACATCTGATGGGTTGAATGGCCACCTCCTCTGCTATTATTTGCTGTAAATCTGTAGCCAACCTCCTCAAAATATCCAATGATATCTCCAGAAGGACCACTCATATAAGTAAACTAAGACATCAAAATAATTTTACCAATGGAATATAAGATGAGGATGCAGAGTCTTGGCAATCTGAACTTTGGCTCATTAGGTCATTCACAGGCCGAAAAATTTCAAAAGTGTGTTGATGCTACCTTGGATTTGAAATTGCCCTTACAATTATGACAACACCACACTTAATAAACATGTCAGATCCTACATGAGAAAACTATTAATTAAAGCACTGGATTCTTTCTACATGATTTCCTTTTGCCTCATCAATGTTCGCCTTCTTAAGAACAGTTATTAATAGTTCAATGTAATTCATTGGCATTCTGGAACATCACGAGGACATGATAAGGTGCTTTGCCAGAATATGAATCTGTTTTTCATGGTTTTCTCATCACATTTACCATCTGCGAGTGAGATGGTAGGCAACGAGTCACTAGGAGATACGCAAGGGCTGCTATTGGGGTAACTCCCTCCCTGTGTGGGGAGTGTTTGCCTTTCAATAATTAGCTGAGATTGGTAATTCATGAACTACCATAATCTATGGAGCTACTGCCAAGGGCTGAAAACTGGAATCTCTTTCAGCTGGTAGATGGGTTGAATGGCCACCTCCTCTGCTATTATTTGCTATAAATCTGTAGCCAACCTCCTCACAATATCCAATGATATCTCCAGAAGGACCATTCATAAATAAAATAAGACATCAAAATAATTTTACCAATGGAATATAGGCTGAGGATGCAGAGTCTTGGCAATCTGTGGCTCATTAGGTCATTCATAGGCCGAAAAATTTCAAAAGTGTGTTGATGCCACTTTGGATTTGAAATTGCCCTTACAATTATGATAACATTGTCAGATCCTACATGAAAAAACTATTAATTAAAGCACTGGATTCTTTCTACATAATTGAGAGCTGGGGTATTGAGTTTAAAAATTGGCAAGTCATGTTGCAGCTTTATAGAACCTTAGTTAGGCCGCACTTAGAATATAGTGTTCAATTCTGGTCGCCACACTACCAGAAGGATGTGGAGGCTTTGGAGAGGGTACAGAAAAGATTTACCAGGATGTTGCCTGGTATGGAGTGCATTAGCTATGAGGAGAGGTTGGAGAAACTTGGTTTGTTCTCACTGGAGCGACAGAGGTTGAGGTGAGACCTGATAGAAGTCTACAAGATTATGAGAGGCATGGACAGAGTGCATAGTCTGAAGCTTTTTCCCAGGGTGGAAGAGTCAATTACTAGGGGGCATAGGTTTAAGGTGAGAGGAGCAAGGTTTAAAGGAGATGTACGAGGTAGATTCTTTACACAGAGAGTAGTGGGTGACTGGAACTTGTTGCCAGGGGAGGTAGTGGAGTGGATGCGGTAGTGACATTTAAGGGGCATCTTGACAAGTACATGAATAGGATGTGAATAGAGGGATATGGTCCCCGGAAGGGTAGGGGATTTGAGTTCAGTCGGGCAGCATGGGTCGGTGCAGGCTTGGAAGGCTGAAGGGCCTGTTCCTGTGCTGTAATTTTCTTTGTTCTTTCTTTACATGATTTCCTTTTGCCTCATCAATGTTTGCCTTCTTAAGAACCGTTATTAATCGTTCAATGTAATTCATTGACATTCTGGAACATCATGAGGACATGTTAAGGTGCTATGCCAGAATGTGAATCTATTTTTCATGGTTTTCTCATCACATTTACCATCTGCGAGTGAGATGGTTGGCAACAGGTCACTAGGAGGTATGCAAGGGCTGCTATTGGTGTAACTCCCTCCCTGTGAGGGAAGAGTTTGCCTTTCAATAATTAACTGAGATTGGTAATTCATGAAGCTTTATTTGTGCTAATCTATATCTCTCGGCTTTATTGATCTACAAGATCAAAACACAGTATGTACTGTGTGACCCTGATGCACATGCATTAGGTACAATTTCAGAACTACTCATTCTGTTATCATGTTTATGTGTAAAAGATGAAACCATTGAGATGCATTTGTCATGGGGAAAACTATAGGTTTGGTTCAGTCATATCACATATTTTAAATACACATTCTGTGTAATATCTACTAAGTCTTATAATGAATTGCAATTTTGGGGAGCAGTTAAGTTATAGTTTGCAGCGGCATGGTGGCACAGTGGTTCGCACTGCTGCCTCACAATGCCAGAGACCCAGTTCCGGCCTTGGGTGACTGTCTGTGTGGAGTTCTCCCTGTATCTTCATGGGTTTCTTTTGGGTGCTCCGGCTTACTCCCACAACCAATGATATCCATGTTAGCTGGATTGACCATGCTAAATTGCACCTTAGTGTCCCAAGATGTGTAGATTAGGAAGATTAGCGGGATAAATATGTGTGGTTTCGGGGTTTCTGGGAGGGATGCTCTGTTGGAAAGTCGGTGCAGGCTTGCTGGGTGAATGGCCTCCTTCTGAACTGTAGGGATTCTATGATACAGGTTTCAATGGGTTTTTCTGGGATATTGCCACAGTTGAGACTGTTAGAAGTAATGCCCCAGTTATAAATCACAAAGATTGGTTCCATTAAAAGTCAAAGCCTGTGTTAGTCTCCCTTCAATTATTCGCAAGGATGGAAGAAATGGAAGTGTTCCTGAATGTCAGCTGATCGCCGATTGGGGAGCCTCACACGCCTGGCGTGTTTGGCCCAGAGTGATTCACATAGGGGCACTTTCTTCACTCTTCAAGATGTTCAATTTTACTTTATTTGCACTGCAAGCGGGAAAGGCAGTACTTTTGACTCTTCTCCACACAGAATCGTGCCCATTGTTCATTTGAGAAGTACCATGCACCCGCAAGTGCCACAGCATAATTGGCAAGTTTATCATTTGTGTGAGTACACACTATGTAATATTACAGAACTCGATAACTGGGTGGTTAAAAAAGAAGACAATGAGACAAGGTGAGAATGAAGAAGACTGGAAATCAAACACAATAATTCAAACACAGTGCTGCTGGAATGGCAGATCATGGGGTCTTCACAGTAATTTCCCACACACTGGTTTTCAATTATAACTGTGCCGTCTGACAGACATGGGAGGGAAACATTAGCATAAAATGCGACGAGCACACTATCACTTGCTGAACAAAATGTGTCCTTTTCAATTATTTTAGATACTGGAGAAAGGTAAGCTCCAGTTTCTATTGTACACCTCAGCTCTAATGTGCTTGTATGAGAACAAAAGTAAAACCATAAAATTGTAAAGTGGGAAAAAGTTATTTTCAGTTCATTGGGGTTGTGCCTTCGGCATATACCTAGAATGCAACACATACAGCATATAACGATCAAAATTCTCCAACCTTGCCCAGTTGCAATTCTCCAGTCCCGCTGCCATGAAAGGATAATTGGCTGAACGCCAAATTCTCTGTACTTGCTGGTAGCAGTAGCAGGGCATGCGAAACCAGAGACTTCTGGCCAACACTTCCAAGAAAATTGCCGGAAAAATTTTACTTTGGCCTTTCAAAGTAATTGAGAATTCCAGGGTATCCATCTCATATTGTTTCCAATTTACAGATTATGTCAAGATCATTCTGACAGGGATCCCAGGAATTGGCAAATTGAATCAGTGGATCAGGCTTTGAAATCCCCATTGTGTCTTAGGTGACCAGCTTAGCCCAGTGCGGGCAGATAGCTTCAAGAGAGAACTAAGATCCTGTGTACAGGCTGTGACACTTTGGGCCTCTGAGAAAATATCAAAATTAGGCACAGTTGATCATATCACAGAAGCTCAATGGCACTAAAGGAACAGCCCAATTAGAAAGACAAAAAAAATGGGGGGGGGGGATTCTCCCAACACCACCACCACCCGCCCCCCCCCCCCCGCCCCCCGGGCTACGCAGAGGGGTGGGAGAATCTCGCGGCCGGGCATGCATGTGATTCACGCATATGTTCCCGCTGTGCGCACATCTACCAGCGCCGGATTTCTGATGTCATGAGATTGGTGCTGGAGACGGGCGGGAAGACAGGTAAGTAATTTAAATCACTATTTACATATAATTTTAATGTAATTAGCAGACCCGGGACAGAATTCTCCGAGCCCGCTAGCCTCTCCCAACCTGCCAGAGTAGTTCACTTCAGCAGGGCGAAGAATAGCTCCCCAATTTCACAGAGCTAGCTGCCTGACCCCGCTGGAGTGAAGGTGGGGCAGTTGGGGCCTCCCGGGGGGGGGGATTGCCCCCTAGGCATGCCAAATACCATGCTCAGGTACGATGTAGTGACCACTCCAGTAAGTGACCCTTACATGCCTTATAAGCCAAAGTGTGCCCTTATCTTTTCAATATTCAAATAAACAATAATATGAAACAGGACTCTAACATATAGTATTTGCCATTCCTTGCCAGCATTATGGGTCACCAGATGCTGTTACCCTCAGTAACTGTCTTGGCCAACCGCCAATTAAGCTAATTAAAGGGACCAATTAAGGACCATTTTCCTGGGCTGTCAGTTTTATTTTGGCAGCCCCCCCTTCCCTGCAGAGAGACCGCAAACTGCATGGAGGCAACACTCTCGCGGCGTCCTGGAAGAGGACATCTCATCCACAGGCTCTCGGGCCCCTGCAGTCCTGGCAGTCACTGGTGTCTGCCTGCCCGACCCCAGCACAGGAACAAACATATTTTTACCTCCCCTGTGAGGTGCCCTCTCATTCTCCTTTTTTATTCTACTCTCAGTCACCCTCTGATTGGGCTGACAGCAAGGAAAGGCAGCCCACCGTCTTTAATTGGATGACGGCACTAATGGTGGCCTCTTAATTGACTGCTGCCAGGAAGATTGCCACTTGTGGTCTTGCTGGCCTGGAACAGCATTGGGTATCAACAACAGGACTCACATCAAGCTCACATCCCAGCCCAAGAACCAGTCTAGTTTAAAGTTTATTTATTAATGTTACAAATAGGCTTACATTAACGCTGCAATGAAGTTACTGTGAAAACCCCCTAGTCGCCACTCTCTGGCATCTGTTCATAAGGTGTTAATCTGTTCATAAGACCATAAGACATAGGAGCAGAATTAGGCCACTCGGCCCATCGAATCTGCTCCGCCATTCAATCATGGCTGATATTTTTCTCATCCCCATTCTCCTGCCTTTTCCCCATGACCCCTGATCCCCTTATTAATCAAAACCTATCTATCTCTGTCTTAAAGACACTCAATGACCTGGCCTCCACAGCCTTCTGCGGCAAAGAACTCCACAGATTCACCACTCTTTGGCAGAAGAAATTCCTCCTCATCTCTGTTTTAAAGGATCGTCCCTTTAGCCTGAGGTTGCGCCCTCTGGTTCTAGTTTCTCCTACTAGTGGAAACATTCTCTCCATGTCCACTCTATCCAGGCCTTGCAGTATCCTGTAAGCTTCAATAAGATCCCCTCTCATCCTTCTAAACTCCAACGAGTACAGACCCAGAGTCCTCAACTGTTCCTCATATGACAAGCTCTTCATTCCAGGGATCATTCTTGTGAACCTCCTCTGGACCCTTTTCAAGGCCGGCACATCCTTCCTTAGATACGGGGCCCAAAACTGCTCACAATACTCCAAATGGGGTCTGACCAGACCCTTATACAGCCTCAGAAGTACATCCCTGCTCTTGTATTCTAGCCCTCTCGACATGAATGCTAACATCGCATTTGCCGACTGAACCTGCATCTGGACTTTAAGTGAATCTTGAACAAGGATTCCCAAGTCCCTTTGTGTTTCTGATTTCCTAAGCATTTCCCCATTTTGAAAATAGTCTATACCTCCATTCCTCCTTCCAAAGTGCATAACCTCACACTTTTCCACATTGTATTCTATCTGCCACTTCTTTGCCCACTCTCCTAACCTGTCCAAGTCCTTCTGCAGCTCCCCTGCTTCCTCAATTTACCTGTCCCTCTACATATCTTAATATCATCTGCAAACTTAGTAACAGTGCCTTCAGTTCCTTCTTCCAAATCGCTAATGTATACTGTGAAAAGTTGTGATCCCAGCACCGACCCCTGAGGCACAGCACTAGTCACCAGCTGCCATCCTGAAAAAGACCCCTTTATCCCCACTCTCTGCCCCTGCAGTCAGCCAATCCTCTATCCATGCCAGGATCTTACCATTAACACCATGGGCTCTTATTTAACAGTCTCCTATGCGGCACCTTGTCAAAGGCCTTTTGGAAATCTAAATAAATCACATCCACTGGTTCTCCATTATCTAACTTCCTTGTTACCTCCTCAAAGAACTCTAACAGATTTGTCAGACATGACCTCCCCTTGCCGAAGCCATGCTGACTCAGTCCTATTTTATCATGCGCTTCCAAGTACTCTGCAATCTCATCTTTAATAACGGACTCTAAAATCTTGCCAATGACCGAAGTCAGGCTAGCCGGCCTATAATTTCCCATCTGCTGCCTCCCTCCCTTCTTAAACAGCGGTGTTACATTAGCTACTTTCCAGTCCTCTGGGACCCCCCCTGCCTCCAGTGATTCGGGTACACTGAGGGCGAATTTAGCATGGCCGATGCACCTAACCAGCACATCTTTCGGACTGTGGGAGGAAACAGGAGCACCCGGAGGAAACCCATGCAGACACGGGAAGAATGTGTAGACTCAAGCCAGGAATCGAACCCTGGCGCTGTGAGGCAGCAGTGCTAACCACTGTGCCGCCATGCTGTCTACAAACAAACTGACAATCTATTTGCATATCAAAGCAACAATTGCATCTCTTTCAACTATCCACCTGCACACTATGCACCTTAAAAACTGGTGATCATTTCCCATATGATGAACTACTGCTAAGGAGTCAGCTACAGGCTGATTAATTAGGTTCAACGAGGCTTAATTCACGTAATGTCCAATTTGAGCTTTCTGACTGAGGAACCACTGATCAAAGAGAAAGAAATAATCTCTAACCCCATTCCTTGCACTGGCATCAGACATCTGTCAATCAAAACCATCACTTGAGGCCTTTGGTCTGCAATTGGTAACTTGAACTATCAGAGTTCCAGACCTGGACCAAGTACTGTGAATTCCTGCTAGGGCTGCAAATTTAACAAATATTCCAGCCATCCATCTAAAACACAATTAAGACAGTAATGAGCCTACATTCAATTTACATTAGCATATAAAATATCCCTTTGAAGAAAACAAAGACCAAATCGCACATTAACAGATCTTGAGTGAATTGTGTATTTTCTTTGCCTGGCAGTAACGGCACCTAGAAAGCATAATTAATTCTGTGTGTACTGTTGCCAATTATATTCGTAATAATTCTAGTCACATCATAAACCATGGGTGTGATGATGGTTGCTACACAGGCGGCGTGAAGCAGATGATTTCTGAAATGTGGCATTCAAGTAAATGCAGTGGTCCTGCTGAAACTGCCATCCAATCTTACAACATCAATTCTGATCCTGTATAAATTGGGAAAAAGAAGACACTTGTACTTGCTTAAGTTGTAAGCCACTTAACATTTGGTCTGTTTGAATCATAGAATCCCTACAGTTCAGAAGGAGGCCATTCGGCCCATCGAGACTGTACCAACAACAATCCCAACCAGGCCCTATTCCTGTAACCACACACATTTACCCTGCTAATCCCTCTGACAATATGTTTAATTTAGCATGCGCAATCCACCTAACCTGCACATCTTTGGACTGTGGGAGGAAACCGGAGCACCCGGAGGAAACCCACGCAGACACAGGGAGAAACTGCAAACTCCACACAGGCAGTGACCCAAGGCCGGAATTGAACAGGGCCCCTGGCGCTGTGAGGCAACAGTGCTAATCACTGTACAGTGGTTAGCTATGCTAACCACTGTACTACCATGCCATTAGTTCAATGATTTGTAAAAGAAACAGCTGGGGCATAATCCTACGAATTCACATTCTGGTTAAGAAGGACGCAGGCTCAGGAAAGTGAACCAGCAAGTTTCCAATCATCAGGTATTAGATGCGGCAAAAACAATTTCAGTCAACTTTTGCGTTTAACTCTTTTCAGTTTTGATAGTGGCAGGATTTCCTATTCCCCCCAGCCCCACCTGCTGCCCTGGCATGTTCTACAACAGCGGAGGCGGCTCACCATTGGTCGCCAGTGAGATCTCCCAGTGTTGCCAATGTCTACAGCATTTTGCATGGCTCACCCATCCCACCGCCAACGAACTTGCTGAAAGGGTCACCTTCGTTGGGACCGGAAGATCCTGACTGTGGGAAGGGCTGGAAAATCCTACCCCATATCTTTCAGCACAGGCTCCAGCTATTCTTCTAAAGTTCCTCAATTATATAAAAAAAAACTTTCAGCAGATACCTCTAAATACTTATTGTCCAATGAATTCATTGGCAAAAAACTATTCTTTTGTGGATTTTAAAAGAGAGCTCGCATCTGCATCACTGCATATATTTTTTAGAATTTTCACATGACTTTCTGTGTAGTTTGCAGACTCCCAACTCCATTTTACCGTCTTGCAATAAGGAGGAGAGTAGTGTTTGAATTCTTGGAGCCCTCATGCTGATCAAGTTGTGCAAATCTTTAACAGATTTGGTGCCTTATCGAACTGCTAATTGATAATTGCAGTTCTTTCTCCAGTCCTTTTTTAAAAGGTTGCACTACCTCTTCATTCATGCCTGAGCATTCACTTCCAACTTTCTGCCTTGGGTTCAGCAATGATGCAACTTCATGAAGCTTGTTTTGGGGGACTTTCAGCATCTCTGCTGGGTTTTGGAATTGCTTGTAACCAAGCATTCTTTTTTTCTGATGTTTAGGAGCTTTATCTGCTGCACCTTAAGGATGTGAAAAGGGTTAAACACTGGTGTCACAGGCGTCAATAGATTCACATCTATACCCGTGTGACTCCTGTTTTATTATTGCTTTTGTAATTTTACCTCAGGTCCTTTACATTCAGATCAATAGAGTTGCAATAATGGAGCCAGTTTTAACAATGCCAGATTGTATTCAGTGTCAGTGGTCTATTATTCATAGAACTGAAGAGCCGGTTCGTGAACTGTAACTCTGAAACAGAACTGGTGCTACACAAAGCAATTTGACACTTGTACAGTGGTCAAATCCTATAATTCATTTCTAAGTAACCACAACCTTGGAAGCACAACACAGCAAGGCTAGCTGACCTGACAAAACCTATTTCTATTGCTTACAGCTTTAGCAGTTCTTCTTCCAGCTTCTTTGTCCTTGGCATTTTTCTGACTGAAATTGAAAATTATCAAAGCAGTTTTTTCATGAGTTTGCTCTCTCTGCATTGGTAAGCAGGGACGAGTAGAAATTTACTCCCAGCTCTGAACCTCCTCGCTTTGGACGGATTTAGATCAAATTATTTTTTTCCCCCAAGTGGGTTAAAGTCATAGAGGTACAACATGGAAACAGGCCCATCGGCCCAACTTGTCCATGCTGACCAGGTTTCTTAAACTGAACTAGACCCATTTGCCTGCATTTGGCCCATATCCCGATAAACCTTTCCCATCCATGTACCTGTCCAAATATCTTTTAAATGTTGTACTTTTATCTGCATCTACCACCTCCTCTGGCAGCTCATTCCATATACACACCACTCTCTGTGTGAAAAACTTGCCATTCAGGTCCTTTTTAAATCTTTCCCCTCTCACCTTAAACCCATGCTTTCTAATTTTTGGCCCCCCCTACCCTGGGGAAAAGACCGTGGCTATTCACCTTATCCAAGCCCCTCATGATTTTATAAACCTCTATAAGGTCACCCCCCTCATGCTCCGACACTCCAGGGAAAAATGTTCCAGCCTATCGCAATTCTCCTTATAATTCAAACCTTCAAGTCCTAGTAACATCCTTGTAAATCTATTTTACATCCTTTCCAGTTTAATAACATCCTTCCTCTAACAGGGCAACCAGAATTGTACACAGTACTCCAGATGTGGCCTTACCAATGTCTTGTACAGTTGTAACATAACGTCCCAAGTCCTGTACTAATGCTCTGACCGATGAAGGCAAGTGTGCCAAGCAGCTGCTTCATAACTCTGTCTACCTGCAATGCCACTTCCAAGGAATTATGCACTTGCACCCCTAGGTCTCTCTGTTCGACAACACTCTCCAGGGCCCTACCAGTTTGGGTTTTGGAGATGTGAATTTTGTTTGATTGCATTTGAAACTGATAGTAAGAACCCAAGGTGCAATTCAGATATCTGAATCTAAGCTCAGAATTCGGAGATATGAAATTGGGATTTCGTTATTCCAATCTGAAATTCAGACTTTAATGAGGTGCACAAGCCGAACAGGATATATCATTACAATGCAACTTGGTGATTTGAGGAAGAAAACATAAATGAATACTAAAGAGAAAATACTTTCAATTTTATGAATAAAGTTTTAGATTTATAATCCATAGAAACACTACAGTGCAGAAGGAGGCCATTCAGCCCATCGGGTCTGCACCAACCACAATCCCACCCAGGCCCATTCCCGTAACCCCATATATTGACCCTGCTAATCCTGACACTAGGGTCAATTTAGCATGGCCAATCAACCAAGCCCGCACATCATTGGACTGGAATAATAATGTATCTGAATAGGAATTAATAAAATATTAAAATATACACCCTTCCTTCCAAATGTGTGACAATTCTTCAGATATATTTATTTAAATATTTTTTTTACTGGACTCTGAGTTGAATTTTGATTTCAGATGTGAAAATTATATTTTGCTGGCCCTACAGCTTTCTCTAATTTAAATTTGAAATAGCTTGTAGAGAAAATCCATATCTCTAACACCTTATAATTTCATGAAAAATCATTCTTCAGTCAGCTGTAATTATCAATATAGAAAAACCAACACTTAGTCAATTTCTCACTTGGCTAAGTATCAGTTAAGCCAGCTACACATGAGCCATTTGTATTATATGAGCTTGCAAAGGCTACGCACACTTAGAGATTAATTTATCATCTATTGTACCCTCATAGTCTTAATTACTTCCTCTTCAATAATTTGTTTATGAATAGTTTAAGTTTATTTAAGTTTAAGTTTATTTATTCATGTCACAAGTAGGCTTACATTAACACCTTAGGGTTGCACAGTGGTTAGCACAGCTGTCTCACAGCACTCTGGAGCTGACCTCGGGTCACTATCTGTGTGGAATTTGCACATTCCCCCCGTGTCTGTGTGGGTTTCCTCCGGGTGCTCCGGTTTCCTCCCACAGTCCAAAGATGTGCGGGGTAGGTTGACTGGCCATGCTGAATTGACCCTAATGTCAGGGGATTAGCAGAGTAAATATGTGGGGTTACGGGAATAGGGCTTGGATGGGATTGTGATCGGTACAGACTCGATGGGATGAATGGTCTCCTTCTGCACAGTAGTGATTCTATAAAACACTACAATGAAGTTACTGTGAAAATCGCCTGGTCGCCACACTCCGGCGTCGGTTCGGGTACACTGAGGGAGTATTTAGCATGGCCAATGCACCTATCCAGCATGCCCTTTTGGACTGTGGGGGGAAACCGGAGCACCTGGAGGAAACCCACGCAGACGAGGGGAGAACATTCAGACTCCGCACTGACAGTGACCCAAGCCGGGTATCGAATCCAGGTCCTTGGTGCCAACCAAACCATACTAGCTACCAAATCATGCATATAATTGACTTACAACAATAAATGTATTGAAGCAGGAATATTTAAACAATAAAATAAAGGCGAAACACTGCGGCCGCTGGAATCTGAAACAAAAACAGGAAATGCTGGAAAATCTCAGCAGGTCTGACAGCATCTGTGGAGAAAGAACATAAGAAATAGGAGCAGGAATAGGCCATCTAGCCCCTCGAGCCTGCCCCGCTATTCAATAAGATCATGGCTGATCTGATAGTGGTTTAGTTCCACTTACCTGCCCGCTCCCCATAACCCTTAATTCCCTTATTGATCAGAAATCTATCTACCTGTGACTTAAACATATTTAACAAGGTAGCCTCCACTGCTTCAATGGGCAGAGAATTCCAGAGATTCACTACCCTCTGAGAGAAGAAGTTCCTCCTCAACTCTGTTCTAAACTTACTCCCCCTTATTTTGAGGCTGTGTCCTCTAGTTCTTGTTTCCTTTCTAAGTGGAAAGAATCTCTCTGCCTCTACCCTGTCTAGCCCCCTCATTATCTTATATGTCTCTATAAGATCTCCCCTCAACCTCCTAAACTCCAACGAGTACAGGCCCAATCTACTCAATCTCTCCTCATTAGCTAACCCCCTCATCTCCGGTATCAACCTGGTGAACCTTCTCTGCACTCCCTCCAAGGCCAATATATCCTTTCGCAAATAAGGGGACCAAAATTGCACACAGTACTCTAGTTGCGGCCTCACCAGTACCCTGTACAATTGCAGCAAGACCTCCCTGCTTTTATACTCCATCCCCTTCGCGATGAAGGCCAACATTCCATTTGCCTTCTTGGTCACATGCTGCACCTGCAAACTGAGTTTTTGCGATTCATGCACAAGGACCCCCAGGTCCCTCTGCACAGTAGCATGTTGTAATTTTTCATCATTTAAATAATAGTCCATTTTACTATTATTCCTTCCAAAGTGGATAACCTGACACTTGTCAACGTTATACTCCATCTGCCAGATCCTCGCCCACTCACTTAGCCTATCCAAATCTCTTTGCAGACTTTCCGCATCCTCCATGCAATTCGCTTTCCCACTCAACTTTGTGTCTTCTGCAAACTTTGTTACCCTACACTCGATCCTCTCCTCCAGATTGTCTATGTATATGGTAAACAGTTGAGGCCCCAGCATCGATCCCTGCGGCACGCCACTAGTCACCAACTGCCAACCAGAAAAGCACCCATTTATTCCAACTCTCTGCTTCCTGTTAGATAGCCAATCCTCAATCCACGCTAACACTTTACCCCCAACTCCGTGTACCTTAATCTTCTGCAGCAACCTTTTGTGAGGCGCCTTATTGAACGCCTTCTGGAAATCTAAAAACACCACATCCACCGGTTCCCCTCTGTCAACTGCACTCGTTACATCTTCATAAAAATCCAGTAAATTCGGCAAACACGACTTTCCCTTCATGAAAGAATAGAGCCAACAGGTGGGAATTTTCCTGCCTCATCTGCCATGGGAATCGTAGCAGTCGGGGGCGGGGGGGGTGGGGTGGGGGGCATCATGCAAAAGTCCATTGACCTCGGGCAGGATTTTCCAGTTTTGGGGTGAGCGCGGCTGGAAAATCCCACTCAACGTTTCGAATCAAGATAACCCTTCGACACAGCTCTTTCTATCATTTTCTGTGTCAATATTTAAACAATGTTCAATTATTTCGGAATGAATAAAAGTAAAATATATATTTTACTTGATGACCTATATTACAAATTGCCATTGTACATAAAATTTTCCTTCAGTTCCTGTTCTAAAATGGATTATTGCTATCAATCATACTCAATAGACTGCAGCAACAATGGACTTGACAAAAATGGCCCCAAAGAGATTAGCTCAGATTTTGCTGTCAAGTGCAAATGAATGGCTTGGTCTGTCGCTTGGGTGAAGCGTAATATCTTTCACATGAGTTACATGCCATTAAACAATATTTTCTTTATTTATCTTTCATTTGGATTTGGGTGTTGTTGGCAAGGCCAGCATTTATCGCCCACTCCTAATTGCCCTTGAGTATCTTGCTAGGCCATTGGAAAGGGTTGTTAAAAGACAATCATATTTCTGTGGGTGTAGAATCACCTGTATGTCAGACCAGGTGAAGACGGCAGGTTTACTTCCCTAAAGGACATGAGTTTTTATGACAGTCAATGGTCACTTCATGGTCACCATGACTGAGTCTCGTTTTTGATTCCAGCTTTTATGAATTGAATTTAAATGCAAACAGCTGCCGTGGCAGGATTTGAACCTATGCCCCCTGGGCATTAGTCTGAGCCTCTGGATCACTCGTCCAGTGTCAATAAACACAGGAAATAGTTGTTTCAATATTGATGCTGCTCAATCAAGAATGTTTAAAAATAAATGGGGAAGTAACAAAAAAATGTTCAATAATATATCATATCAGACAGAGTGAAATATGATACATAGCCTCCAGTGTTACCTTGATGATGAGATGCCACTTGACTGCTGAAACTCATAACTTTGGAAAATCCCACCTCTTTCTCACTACAAGTTGCTAATTAGCAATGGTTTACCAAGTGATTTCCAGGCAGATTAATTTTAAGCACTACCTTGCGCTGAACCTATTTTTGCCTCCAAAATTATCCCATGGCTATGGAGTCACAGATAAGTCTACTGTTAAGATGCGGATGACTTTCTGTGATGCTTTTCTGTATACTTCAGAAAATTAAACGGACATTTTAGATGAGTGTCATGATGATAGGAATCACATTATCCTCCATGACGTTCCACTTAATGATTGTCTGAGTTGCATGAGAGAGAAGTATATTAAATAAAAACATGTTGGCTTTATCACTGCAGAGGCTTATCTCTGGAGTGCGCGCCTCCCTCACATGGGCTCTCTTTTGAAACCTTTTGTTTCACGGAGAGTGTTGATAAACTGGTGTGAAAGCCAAAATAAACACCAGAACCTCTTTCTTAAATTCATTTGTGGGACATGGGCATCGCTGGCTGACCAGCATTTGTTGTCCATCACTAATTGCCCTTGTTCAGAGGGCAGTTGAGAGTCAACCACATTGCTGTGACTCTGGAGTCACATGTAGGCCAGATCCGGTAAGGACAGCAGATTTCCTTCCCAAAGGACATTAGTGAACCCAGATGGGTTTTTCCAACAATCGACAATGGTTTCACGGTCATCAATAGATTTTTAATTCCAGATTTTTAAAAATTGAATTCAAATTCCACCATCTGCCATGGCAGGATTCAAACCAGGGTCCCCCAGAACATTAGCTGAGTTTCTGGATTAATAGTTTAGCGATAATATCACTAGGCCATCATCTCAGCTTTGTCATCTACCTGTAGTTACAAGGTATGAGATAGATGTACCTACATGATGAACATTTGTATACCATCTGGAGCAGAAGGTAAATTTAGGTAAAATAAATTAAGTGGAGAATTTTATTAAACTGTTTGTATTTTATATTTTAACCATTATTGAGAGGAATTTGTTTACCTAAAGCAACTTTGTGTATCTTTATATGCATTTGATATCAGTGCTCCACAATGAACTTGAAGCTTAATAGACTTCTTCTGCTGTTCTATAAGTCATTTTTTATAACATATAAACTGGGGTGAATATTGGATTTAATAGAGGAAAAACCTAGAGCTCTTTGTTATTTATCTAACAACATTGAATCCAAAAATTTAAGAGCGAATTTGATTGAGTTTTTTGAAGGGGAAACCAAGAAGGTAGATGAGAGCAGTGCAGTCAACGTTGTTTACATGGACTTTAGCAAGGGCTTTGACAGGGTACCGCATGGTAGGTTGTTGTATAAGGTTAAATCTCACGGGTTCCAGGATGAGGTAGCCAATTGGATACAAAATTGGCTTGATGACAGAAGACAGAGAGTGATTATAGAAGGTTGTTTTTCAAACTGGAGGCCTGTGACCGGTGGTGTATCTCAGGGATTGGCGCTGGGTCCACTGTTATTTGTCATTTATATTAATGATTTAGATGAGACTTTAGGAGGCATGGTTAGAACGTTTGCAGATAATACCAAGATTGGTGGCAAAGTGGACAGTCAAGAAGGTTATCTAGGATTGCAATGGGAGCTTGATCAATTGGGCCAGTGGGCTGATGAATGGCAGATGGAATTTAATTTAGATAAGTGCGAGTTGATGCATTTTGGTAGATCAAACCAGGGCAGGACGTACTCAGTTAATGGGAGGACATTGGGGAGACTTATAAAACAAAGAGACCTGGGGGTACAGGTTCATATCTCCTTGAAAGTGGAGTCACAGGTGGGTAGGGTGGTGAAGAAGGCATTTGGCATGCTTGGTTTCATTGGTCAGAACATTGAATACAGTGGTTGGGACATCTTGTTAAAGTTGTCCAAGACATTAATAAGGCCACACTTGGAATACTGTGTAGAGTTCTGGTCACCCTATTATAGAAAGGATATTATTAAACTAGAAAAAGTTCAAAAAGATTTACTAAGATGCTACCAAGACTTGGTGGCTTGTGTTATAAGGAAAGGCTGGATAGACTGTGACTTTTTTCCCTGGAGCATAGGAGATTTAGGGGTGATCTTATAGAGGTCTGTAAAATAATGAGGGACACAGATAAGATAGATAGTTAACATCTTTTCCCAAAGGTAAGGAAGTCTAAAACTAGAGGGCATAGGTTTAAAGTGAGAGGGGAGAGATACAAAAGGGTCCAGAGGGGCAATTATTTCACACAGAGGGTGGTGAGTGTCTGGAACGAGCTCCCATAGCTCCCATGGATAGGGATCAGAGATCTGGGGCACATCGTAGAGGCAGGTACAATTTTGTCTTTTAAAAAGCATTTAGCCAGTTACATGGATAAGATGTGTGTAGAAGGATATGGGCCAAATGTGGGCAATTGGGACTAGCTTAATGGTAAAAACTGGGCGGCATGGACAAGTTGTGTCGAAGGGCCCGTTTCCATGATGTAAACCTCTATGACTCTAAGTTAGAGAATTGGTTCACAAGTTGACTTATCCCCTCTTATTTCTCATATATGTGCAGGTCCTCCACCAGTAGTTGGTCAATGTAGGAGAAAGTAAAGAGCAGGTGAACTGGCCAGCTCCCGTGGGCCCCTGTCTGCAGGGAGCAGTGTCTTTGACAAGCTGAGGGGTGGGGCCAGGTGCCCTGAGGTGAGGGAGAAAGCAGCAAGGAAAAATGCAGGACTTGTGAGTGGTCGTATAGCAGGAGTCAAGGCCATGAATAGGGCAGCATGAAGCCTGAGGGTAGCGAGAGTCAGGAAGGGGATCAGGAGGCCGAGTTAAACCTCCTGAGTGTGAGAAGCCTCATGGAGAGAGACAGACCTGCAGCCAGGAGTTGGAATAGCAGTTCAAGCCTGGCGAGTCACTGTGTTGAGGAGCCAAGGTCCCAAAAAGGACAGAGATCTGGGGCAGCAGCCATGAATATTCTCCCCGAATAGATTATTTCTTTATGTTATGTTTTCCCTTGAGAGCTTATACAGTTTTTGTGCCAGTGGAATAAAGCAACCTTGTATTTTTTAACCTTCATGCAGTCCTTGTGCTTAAATCCCATATTGCATTTTGGTATCAGGAGTGGGATTCCTTAATCGTAGAATCTTACAGTGCAGAAGGAAGCCATTCGACCCATCGAGTCTGCACTGACCACAATCCCACCCAGGCCCTATCCCTATAGCCCCACAAATTTACCCTAACTAATCTCCCGAACACTAAGGGACAATTTAGCATGGCCAATCCACCTAACCTGCACATCTTTGGACTGTGGGAGGAAACTGGAGCACCCGGAGGAAACCCACGCAGACATGAAGAGAATGTGCACTCCGCACAGTGACCCAAGCCAGGAATCGAACTCAGGTCCTTGGGGCTGTGAGGCAGCAGTGCTAACCACTGTGCTACCGTGCTGCAGGCATCAAATCATGGTGGATGAAATCAAAAAGCGACTGGCCAAGATGGAGCAGATGGTGAAAGAACTAAAACTGTCCCCATCAGCTAGTGAAGCCAAGGCCATGAGTCAAGGCCATGGATAGGGCAACATGAAGCCTGAGGACAGAGATCTGGGGCAGCAGCCATGAATATTCTCCCCGAATAGATTATTTCTTTATGTTATGTTTTCCCTTGAGAGCTTATACAGTTTTTGTGCCAGTGGAATAGCTGTAGCAATAGCTGAGACACAGGGTTAAGCTGAGAATCAAAGTGGTGATTAGGAAGCAGCTTCCAGTGTGCACCCCTTTAATGTAGTAGGGAAAGAGGGAATATCCCATTGTGGGAATTCTTCCTGCTGATGGGTAGAATCTGAACGGATTTGGGGGAAGATTGGTGATGTCCAACCACCTGGCAGCCAAGGATTGGATCAAGGACACACTGCTGGTCATGGCATCCAGCAGCTCCGATGGGAGGGAGCAGGCAGCATTCATGATGGAACATCTTTGTGGGAAATCTCACCAGGAAATACCAGGGAGAGGTACAGATGTTAAAATAAGTCTAATGACAGATCTTTGAGGTCCTGGAATGGCTTTTGGGGCCAGCAGTACCCTGCAGCAGCTGCAATACAGGTTTTATGAGTACAAGAAAGAGCCAGTCTCTGTATCCCTGGAGCTGGTGAAGTTGTTCGACTGCATCTGGATCCCACCTTCAGATCAAATGACCGGAGACATTCAGCTGAAAAATGGCTGAACTGATGCAGTGAAGGATGAAGTCATCCAGAGGGAATTGAGAGAGACTTATCAGTGACAGACATCAATTGTCCTTTGACATGAGAGATTGTGGGGAAAGACGGGACTGCTAAGTTCAGGAAAGAGCTGACCATCGCGGGTTGACTGTTGGCATGGGCAGGGATGTAGGCCTCAGGCTGAAGAGGCAGGCAGAACAAAATGCTGCAAAGCAAGCACACATCCAATTGGTGGCATGGTGGTGCAGTGATTAGCACTGCTGCCTCACAGCGCCAGGGATCCGGGTTCAATTCTGGCCTCAGGTCACTGTCTGTCTGGAGTCTGCACATTCTCCCCGTGTCTGCGTGGGTTTCCTTCGGGTGCTCCGGTTTCCTCCCACACTCCAAAGATGTGCGGGTTACGTTGATGGGCCATGCTAAATTGACCCTAGTGTCAGGGACTTAGCAGGGTAAATACGTGGGGTTACGGGAATAGGACCTGGGTGGGATTGTGGTCGGTGCAGGCTCGATGGGCCAAATGGTCTCCTTCTGCACTGTAGGGATTCTATGATGTTTTCTGTTCTATTCTATGATATCGTCCCCTTGTTGTCCTAAGTCTACAATAAGTGGAGTACACCAGTTACTGGAATTATAACAAAGTTGGGCATTTCCAACGATACAGCCCTCAACAACCACAGACACAACAGAAGTCAGGCATGGCGACCCCTTCCAGTGCAATTCCATTCATCATCCCTCACCAAGGAAAATACAGGCCTGGCAAAGGAAAATGAAATGCTGAGGCCCTCAGCCAGAAGTCTGAACATGGAAGGCAGGTCACTTTTGCCAACTGAGAGAGGATTATGGCTGATACCAAAACGCATGCCTCAAGCAAACAGCAGCATTCACACCTCAATCCCCTGTGGAATCCAGACAGGGGATTGTCAAAGTTTTGTATTTCTCAGCGTTGTTTTCAACATTACACACAGTTATGGCATTAATAAAACAAATAAAATACAGTTTTAAATAACTGCTTTTCCAGGAACAAAATGATATTCACACCTTTGACCAAATTGGATTGTGGAAGAAAACAGATGGCTTTATAATATTAGCATTCGTACAGAACATGCAGAAATTATGGGACAGATTTCATGCAACCCATCAGGGTGATGGGTTGTATGCAAGGTGTAGCCAGGCCCACGTCAGACTCATTGTGGTGGCAAAACCTCCTCTGAGTTAAGTTGGAGGGAAGGGACTAATGCAGGATTCCTATTTACTGCTGGTGGGATGTAAATTAGGCTCAATGAGTCAACTGATGCCCCTTATTCCTGATCCCACTGCAAATCTGGGGGCATGAGGGGTGGAGCCCTCATTGGCAGGCAACCTGTGCCTGATCGAGAGACCTGGCATTAGGAGCGGGGTTTCCACTAAAGCCAACCCTTCCCGCCGACCACCGCCCCCCCACCAACCCGCCCCCCCCCCCCCCACACCCCCCCCCCCCCCCCCCCCCCCTCAACCCTGCCTTCACTCGCCTTCGATCTGAAATCTCACAATGATCCTGGCCTGTGGTGGGTGCATTGCCACCAGCGGTAGCCTATGATTGGCTGGCAGCTCTCAACACTTGGGGCTTCCGCTTCCAGGAACCTCAGTCAAAGTGAAGGCCCAACAGTGTCCACTTAAATGCCTGAATTGTTCTTAATCTGGCCTTGCCCCCGGAACTGGTTCCCCGCCTGGTGAGAGAAACTCAAATTACCCCAAAAAAGTCCACCCTCATTTGTTGATTCTTGTCTCAGGAAGGTAATGAGACCAGGGCATTTGATTTATTGAAGAAATTGCTTAATATTTCAATGAAATGATGATAGGATTGTAACTTAGAAAGGAAGAGATTAAATTGAACTTCACTGCACAAATCACATGCACAAAAAACAAAATCCACATGATAATCTGCACATATTTACTATCAATCACAATAATTATGCGGGCAAAAAGGAAATTAATATTTGAGGTATGAAAGAGTAAAACACTTGCTTAAAGGTTTTCACTTTTTAGACACAATAATATATTGCACTCTGGATCAGATGTTACACAGTCATAGCAGAAGTTTGCTCAATCAATAGATAATGCAATTTCTTTAAGCAAACTCAATCTATGTTTTCTGACAGATGAGAATAACTAGCTCATTAAAATAAAAAAACAGAATAGTGAAAGCTGTATGCAAATAATAAATCCTCGCCAAAAAATAAAGTTATTTCCTAATTCCTGATATCATGCAAATATCTTGAATTGTGAAGAACATTCTATTGATTAATAGTTTGAAGGTGTTGCATAAATGTGTACCTTTTCAATGCATAAAT
Source organism: Mustelus asterias (assembly GCF_964213995.1). NCBI lineage: Eukaryota > Metazoa > Chordata > Chondrichthyes > Carcharhiniformes > Triakidae > Mustelus > Mustelus asterias. Next base: position 33,560,952 of record NC_135825.1, on the reverse strand, counting down.
TAATGTTCACCAGTCAATCTATTGTGGTATCAAGATGGGAGTCAGGACCAAGGACAGAATCTTGTGTGCCGTGACACATGACGGGGTAACTTTAATCAGGTGGGAGAGTGGCAGGTGAGGACCGCAACCCCATGTACGTCTGTGCAAGGATGGCCTTCCTACTATGCTGCCAATTGAGGTGCTTAATTGGGCAAACAATACTAAGTGATGAGTTGGGAGACACAAAACTGAGTCATCCACTTGTCCCCCAGCAGGAGAAATTAATTGCCATATGGCCAACTAACATACGCATTTTCGATTACATATATGGACAGAAGTGTTTATAATGAAAGTCATGCAGACATAAGTTTTTTTAATATATATATATAGAGTTATATATATACAGATATATATATATAGTTATATATGTAGATGTTTCTGTCAACAATTGTTTTAGTTAGTTTTTACACCAACATCTATCAAAGCCTGGTTTTAATAGATTTTATGCTATTTTTAAATTATGACTGCTGAATCAAAATCCCTGAAATCATATTTTGTTTTATGAATAGCCCAATAACTGGAATATGGGACCTCACATTCAGACTACTATCAACATGCTCGGGGTTCCCATTGTTTGATCCTCCAGAAGGAATTCTTAAGGTGTAGGCAATAAAATGTAACAAAACTTACTCCAATTTATAAATTAGAAAGAAAGGTGTAATAAAGAAACTTCATTCCTCCAACACTTGAGGCCTCACTCTGGGCCACTCCAAGCAGTTTAACAATTCCCAACAGGTTCTTATTTATATTGAGTCAGCTGATCATCACATCATTTTGTCATTGGTTACATAGTTTATTGGGTCAGCTGACCTTTACAGCTTGTTACCATTGGTCACACTACAACAGATCCATTGTTATCATTGGTTACATTCTAAGATTCCCCTTTTTTTGTTCAAAATAATTTAAGACAACCGTCCTCCAGTATTCCTAATAACTTTCCAGTAAAACAGTCGGATAACTGTAGATTTGCACCAACCCAGTTGAGTTTGGAAACTTCCTTGTCTTCCAGCACTTGTTTAATGTTAGCCAAATCCATGCTCAGTTGCTTTTCTGTTACACTTTTTGTTGAGTGAACATTGTCCCATAAAGACCGATTTGTCCACATAACACGCAATTGGTACTTTCTTTCACAACCTGGCCATAAAAAAATAACTCTGCTAATGTGTCAGACAAATATATCCCCACATCCAACGCCTTCACTAACGCTAGGGTTTCAGTTGCCAATGTACATTTGACTACCCTTTTTATTTTCTTTGTTCCCTGGGCCAAGGGGCAACATTTTCCTTCATTACCGACCAAGAATATTATGAATCCAGTACCGCTCGAATGTCCATCTGGTAGATTAGCATGTGAACACAACTAGCTTCATGTCTTTCGGTTCTCGCTCGGAATGTAATTACACATTCCTATAATTTTAACTTTTTAAAAGTTTTATTTGCCTGCAAGATCTCTCTTATTGAGGTGTGCCTCAACATATTACTTAGCTTTAAGACATTATAGCTCCCATCCACTCCTGTCTGTGTGCATAGCCAATTTAGCTGTCCTATCATACTCCTCAACAATTCTGCTTCTTTCTCGTTGGCCCATTCCTCTTTTTCCATCAACCTTTCTCTGGTGATGGGAATGGGATTAATGCTGTTTAGATATTCCTGTTGACTCATCATTATCCCGGATGTACTTTGTTGGATATCAAGACCAAGCTATCGAAAAGCACCAGCTGCTTGTCTCCCTATTTAAATCCTGTCCTCAGCTTCTCAATTATCCTTTTTTCAAATTCTTCTCTGCCACCCCATAGGAAATCATCCACATGCATCATGAAATTTCCAGCAAATTTTCCTTCGGACATCCAGTAAACCATTGCCGGATCTGCTTTTAACAGTACACAGCCAGTCTTCCACAATACAGAACTTACAGAGAAATACCAAACCCTTGATGCATTACTTAACCCATATACACATTTGTTCAATTTCCACAGATGTCCCTGTGCATTGCCTGCTTCTTTGGGCAGCCTCAATAAACTTTTCTTTCAAATGTTTTGCTTTGCAGAAATGCCGCTTTGATATCTATTGATTTACACATCCAACTATTAGATGCTAAAACAGCAACAAAAAAATTTCAGTATCACTTTCCCTGCTGTGGGTGAATCCACCCACAGACTACTAATCTGGCTTTTGCTTTATAAGTCCCATCTTGCAAAACTTTCTCTGTGCAAAACTTTCTCTGTGCAAACCCATCGATGAGACAAGGCAGGCTGCCTTACGTCTGGTACCTCGGTGTACACCACAAGCTCTTTCTAACTGTCCAGCTCTCTTTGTTTGGCCTCTCTTACTTCCACAAGCTCCATTTTGTTTGCAGCTATCAACACGTCCCTATCATGGGGGTTTCTACTCCTATTCGTATCATCAGTTTGATTCCTAGCCTTCCTCGTTAAACTCCGGCCTCTACTGCCGTGTCTGTTCCTGTCAGGGTTGCTACTGTCAGACCGCTGTTCTCTGTTGACACACCTTCGGTCACAGATTTGTGACTTTTTCCTGGGTTCACGAATGCTTACTGTCTCATCCTCAGGACTTAGATCTCGCTTTTTTTGCTTCCATCTCTCCACCTCATTTTCCCAATCCATAGCTTTGGCTTCTTGCCCTCGCTCTTAGATGTTGAGTCAGTGTTTATACTTTCCTGAGATTTTTCCTGCTTTCCCAATTATAGTGGCATCCCTCTACTCACTTGACCCTTTGGGTATGTATGATACCATTGTACTTACTTTGGGTAGCTGAACATTTGAAGAAACAGCTTCATCCCCTGCTTCACTGGTACTTTGTTGATCATCAGATTCCCTTTCATTCATAGTTGATTATCCTCATAGTAGCTTAAAGTACGTGCATGCGAGGTACAAGGTGCCTTCTGTACTTCCGCATCTTGCCCAGAGGCTCCAAATTCATATCCAATTCCCACTACTCTCGAAGAGTGAGCTCATACTGTCTGGATACCATGTTGTAGTATAACTACCTTGCCATCTGTCCCTATCACTTTCCCAGGTCCTTTCCGCTCTTCTCGGCCTTCTCTTTTGGAGTAGACCATATCCCCTTTCTTGACGGTCTTATGCGATTCTTTAGTGCTCATCTTATCCATTCTGAAATCTCAACCTTAATGAAGGCCTTTCTCCCTGCATGCATAATGTTTTAAGTGTGCAGAGAACATGGAGTTAATATTTGTCCCTTCTACTGTTGGCAACTTTATATTCCTCCTGTATACCAATTAGTATGGACTATAGCCCCTCACTATCTGTAAATAATTTTTCGTTTGCACTGCCCATGGGAATGCAACCTGCAATTTACAGCCTGGTTGATCCACCAAAATTTTATGCAACATGTCATCTATAACTGTGTGATTCCTTTCACAGAAGTGAAATGGGCTTTCTGCTGCAGTGTGCATTATTATAATATTTACATTTTCGCACATATCTTGAAACTCATCATTTGTGAATTCACCCCCATTTCCCGTCAAAAATTTAGACAGTGCCCCCAATCCTGTTCCAATCCAGTGGGACATAATTTTATCTACAATGGTCTTTTTATCTTTGCTGCAAATCACTGTAAGTATGCTAAACCAGGTGGCCATGTCCAAAAAGTGCAATAAAATACTTGCTTAAAGGTTTTCATTTTTTAGGCATAATAAATATATTGCACTCTGGATCAGGTGATCTACATTCATAGCAGAAGTTCACTGTATCTGTAGATAATGAATTTTTTTTTAGGAAACTCAATCTAAGTTTTCAGACAGATGAGAGTAACTAGCTCATTAAAATAAAGAGAATCAGGATGGTGAAAGCTGCGTGCAAATAATAAATCCTAGCCAAGAAATAAATTTATTTCCTAATTCCTGATATCATTGCCTGATATCTTGAATTGTGAAGAACATTCTATTGATTAACAGTTTGTGTACTTTTTCAATGCATAAATTAATGTTCACCAATCAATCTTTTGTAGAATCAAGATGGGAATCAAGACCAAGGGCAGAATCTTGTGCCCTCCCCTCTGATGAGTTTGATGACAGGGTAAGTTTAATCAGGTAGGAGACAGGCAGGTGAGGACCACAACCTCTTCCTGCCACAACCCCATGTACGCCTGTGCTAGGACGGCTCATGAATGAACTCTCGACAGGGTCTGCTCCCCATTGGGTGTGAGGCCGGCATATGTGCATGCCTGCTGAGGGAAGATTTCATGTTCTTTCAGTGTGCCATGCAAACAGAGTTTATGAGGGCATGGGAAGCATCTCATTTCTACTCTCAGGTGCCTGAGGTCACAGGAGAACAGAGTGCTCTGCAGGTTCTGATGAGTGCATTTGGCACAAGGGTTCTGTATATCAGCAGTTTGGTGCATGCAAAGGATTACACCAGCAGCAGAGCTGACATTAAGTAGTGAAATTTAATTCAGCTGTCATAAATCAAGATACACAAACACAGTCGATAATGTTTTACAAATTAGGAGCTGTGGCCTGCCAGCCAACAGAGGATAGAAAACCTAATAATAAAGGAAATGTATCGGCAGCTTACTCTGCCTGGAATCTTTTAGCTATTATCATGTCGTGGATCAGTGTGCCACATTATACCCTTGCAATGACCCTCATCATTACCATCACCTCCCCTGTTCTCATTGTTGGAGGAGACATCTCAGGCTCCATGTGCCATTAACTGGGAAATGCCACACAGATCCCAAGCGTTCTCCAAGGCAGCCTTCACGACACACAGCGCAGAATCGCTGAGCAGAGACTGATAGCCAAGTTCCGCACACATGAGAACAGCCTCAATCGGGACCTTGGGTTCATGTCACACTATCTGTAACCCCCACGACTTGCCTGGGCTTGCAAAATCTCACTAACTGTCCTGGCTGGAGACAATACACACCTCTTTAACCTGTGCTTGGCCCTCTCTCCACTCATATTGTCTGTACCTTTAAGACTTGATTACCTGTAAAGACTCGCATTCCAACCATTATCTTGTAAGTTGAGTTTGTGTCTGTATATGCCCTGTTTGTGAACACAACTCCTCACTCACCTGATGAAGGAACGAGACTCTGAAAGCTCGTACTGCCAAGTAAACCTGTTGGACTTTAACCTGGTGTTGTGAGACTTCTTAAAGGAGTTTAGGGCCATGGTGACTTTGATACCACTTGAATATGATTGCCTCCAAGTCCTTGCACACCCAAGTCTTATTGGGAAAACTGGCATTTTTGAGCAACCACCTTCTAGGGCATCCAAAAGCACCTCAGGCATTTTCCTTTGCTTCTTAGGTAGCAGTACAGTGTGCCATATTACTGTGGTTGGGCCAATGCCCGCCATCCCTCAGGTCTCTGGTCACGAGCATCCTGGTCTTCTTGAATCTCCACTTCTTCTTGCTGCTACAGCTCCTAGCACTGGACTAACCTGTGCCAGTTCCTTCCCATCTGAACCAGAGTCAATACAAAGACAGAGTTGTTTGAAGCTTGAATCATCTTTGCCTGAACGGTTTGTGAACAAATTGCAGTGACCATCCAAACATCTTTAAATCATTGCTGAGCCCTATGCCTGGCATCTGTCTGGACATGGCATCTCCACTTCACCCCTTCCTGGTGAAGACATCCTGGAGGATCACAGGTGAGTGTTACTCCCAGTCATACCTCAATGTGCATGGAGACATTGGGCATTGACCAGGCTGATGACAACCATGTGTCAGAATCCTCCCATTGACATTATTCAGCTTCCCTCCATTACCCGCAAGACTCTATAAAGAGACCATTGCCTTGACATCATAGAATGACTTACTATATGATCTCTTGTCACCATGACCTGGGACAACGTAGGTTTGGAATCGGAATTGCTGTCACCCACTATCTCTGTCCCTTGAATGGATGGATGCATAGATGGATCCAATCCTGAGATGCCAATCAGCACACAATGTATAGCAGCTCCAGACCTTGATGGGTACTCACTGGAATGTGATCCATTAGTCACCGAGCAATGCTGTTTTAACGAATGTCGGAACCGTGAGAGGAAATCTCAGCTTAGACTGGTCTTCATAGAGCAGACTAACAATCAATATGATGCTCCTGTCCTCAGCCTAATAAATGAAGCATTAACTGCTCCCATCCGAAAAGAGACTCCATCCATATTGAATGCTTGGGAGGTTTTATGATCTGTGCAGCAATCTTGAAAGTTTCACACGATGGATGTGAGGTTTGCCAGCACGTCAGTGACCTTCTGACTTCTGATTGTTATCCACCAACTTCCCCTCATCATCCTATACAGTCACCACCTTGCCACTCCTCTCCTTCCTCCCCCAGTCATGCTGGGACCTGTTGTTATCTATGTGCACATTCCTGCTATCTCCCCTGAACCCATAACTGTCAACATGATCATGCCCCTGCTGACCCGGACCCCTCCGGTTCCTGGGGCCAGCTGTATGCTGACATTTTGTGAACTCCCCCATTACAGCATCCATTGCCTGCCCGTGATTCTAGAACTTCCATCATACAGAATCCAACTCCCTTCTCTAACTGTCAATGTACCCTTTTTTTCCCAGTACCCTCATTTAAACTCTTAGGACCCAACTCTGGACATCAACGACCCTGCTCTTTATCATTTCTATGACACTCAATGCCCAGAAAGCCCACCCACAGCCCTAGAATAATAATAAAGCATGCACAACATGCTTACCTGCCTAACATACTCTGATGTGGAGATGCCGGCGTTGGACTGGGGTAAACACAGTAAGAAGTCTCACAACACCAGGTTAAAGTCCAACAGGTTTATTTGGTAGCAAAAGCCACTAGCTTTCGGAGCACTGCTCCTTCGTCAGGTAAGTCAGGTTACCTGACGAAGGAACAGCGCTCCGAAAGTTAGTGGCTTTTGCTACCAAATAATCCTGTTGGACTTTAACCTGGTGTTGTGAGACTTCTTACTGAACATACTCTGGACAGACTGACTTCCTTCCCTGGACACCATCCTAAACCACTCTAGATAGACTGACTTCCTTCCCCAGACACTCTTCCCACTGATCCTGTCCCCTTTGCTCAACCTTTGCTATATCCTTTCCCACTGATCCTGCCTCCTTTGTCAACAAATTGAAGGAGATTGTCATTGACTTCAGGAAGCGTAAAGGAGAACATGCCCTGTCTGTATCAATGGGGACGAAATAGAAAGGGTCGAGAGCTTCAGGTTTTTAGGTGTCCAGATCACCAACCTGTCCTGGTCCCCCCATGCCAACATTATAGTTAAGAAAGCCCACCAACACCTCTACTTTCTCAGAAGACTAAGGAAATTTGGCATGTCAGCTACGACTCTCACCATCTTTTACAAATGCACCATCTTTCTGAATGTATCACAGCTTGGTATTGCTCCTGTTCTGCCCAAGAATGCAAGGAACTACAGAAGGTCGTGAATGTAGCCCAATCCATCACGCAAACCAGCCTTCCATCCACTGACTCTGTCTACACTTCCCGCTGCCTCGGCAAAGCAGCCAACAGAATTAAGGATCCCATGCACCTCGGACATTCTCTCTTCCACCATCTTCTGTCAGGAAAAAGATACAATGGTCTGAGGTCACGTACCAACCGACTCAAGAACAGCTTCTTCCCTGCTGCTCTCAGACCTTTGAATGGACTTACCTTGCATTAAGTTGATCTTTCTCTACACCCTAGCTATGACTGTAACACTACATTCTGCACTCGCTTGTTTCCTCTCTATGAACGGTATGCTTTGTCTGCATAGCACGCAAGAAACAATACTTTTCACTGTATGTTAATACATGTGACAATAATAAATCAAATCAAATCAAAAATCAAATCCTTTACCCACAGCTTGGACTAAGCTGTGCTTAATCTCAACCAATAGGCTGGCATTTACAACCAGTTTGCAAGAAGGATAAAAGCAGGGACGACTCACTCCAAAGTCCAAGAAGAAGCCAACTTCATCACTTATATACAGTTGAGAATCAGAATGGATGCATTTCTCACTCAAAGAGAACTTAATTCAGAGGGGGTATTTAATTCTGGTGAGCTGGCCTTTAAATGAGCATGCACGACATGCAAATACTTCAGCTCATGGTCACCATTGCTGAAATTAGCTTCTCAATTCTACATTGTTAAAATTATTAATATTCAATTGACTTTTTCATATATCACCAAGGATTTGAGTTATTTTCCACACAGGGCAAGCCTGGGCTTCTCAGTTATTAGTTGAGTGACATTACCACTACAAATCATCTAATTGTTACGATAATGCTCGAGACAGATACTTATCTGTAATGATCTGTTTTATAGCACAAAAACATTAATAGAATTAGAGAATGGTTGCAGCACAGAAATAGGCCATTCAGCCCATTATGCCTGTACCGACTTTCTGCAACAGCAGCTCATCTTGGGCATTCTCCTCACCTTGTTCCTGGAGCTGGGATTTGTTTCTCTTCAGGTGCTTATCCAAGTGCCTTTTGAAAGACCCAATTCCTTTCACACACTGTCAGATAGTGCATTCCAGATCCTAACCACTTGCTGTGCAAAATATTTTTCTGTATGTCCCTTGCTTCTTTTGCCCAATCAGCATAAATTGGTTCGCCCCCAACCCCCTCTATCAGCCAAAGGGAATATTATAAGGCGTGCTACTTTGTCCACTGCTTAATTGGGACAAAGTTGACTTTTCGACCTAGTTTGTACATCTCTTTGAATTTCAATCATTGGTATCCCTTGGCCCTACACATTGTGTCAATAATAATCCAATTCCCTCTTGAATGCTTCGATTGACCCTGCTTCCATCACACTCTTAGGCAGAGCATTCCAGATCCTAACCACTTGTTGCATGCAAAAGCTTTTCATCGTGTCACCATTCCTTCTTTTGCTGCTTAACTTTAATCTGTGCCCTCTTGTTCTCAATCCTTCCACCAATGGATCAATTTTTGTTTTATCTATTCTTATCGATTCTGGTCCTCCCAATCCCCTCTTCTGCAAGGAAAAGCGTCTAAACTCTCCAATCTTTCTATGTAACTGAAGTTTCATTTGCCATTTGTTCACTCATTCCACAAACCTATCTGTCTTTTTGAAGTTCTACACTATCCTCCTCACTATTCACAATGCCATGTACACCAAGGTCTCGGTCATTCATAGATATCAGGAAGAGCAAGGATCCAAACATTGACCCCTGGGGAACTCTACCATGAGCCTTTCTCCAGTCTAAAAAACAACCACTAACAATTACTCTCTGTTTCCCATCACTCAGCCAATTTGTTGAAGTGTTTGTTATAAAAACTGTGCTGCATGGAAGACCTAACTTTTCAGCAGTGTCTGAAAGTTATACTCGCCCAATATACTCCAGTTTAAACCAGTAAGAAGTAGTGAAAATGTTAAAGAAACGTGAAAATAATTGGATTCAAATTCATGAATGAGCACCATTTGCAACTCCAGCTGGTTTGTTTTAGTTTGTGCTCTAAGGAATTCAATTGACATGCAAAATAAAGTCACCGGTAACTCCCAGCAGACAGAGAAAAGCACTTGATAGTTATTTTAAAATACAATAGTATTATATTTTCTTTCACCCTTAATATTTCAAATTTTATGCAAGGGTGGTTGTGTTAAATTATAGGTCAGAATGATATGGAATGTAACTTTTTCCACCAAGCTAGCATATCGCATGAGACTATCTAGATGTGAACAGAACTAATGCTTACACTTATATGCTGCATTTCACATTAGAATGCGTCACAAAAATTATTGTGAAATAGAGTGATCTTGACTTATGCATGATGCCTGTGCAGTGCATGCTGCATGTGGCTAATGAGGCTGTGTCAGGACCATTGCAAATGGTCTATCAACACAGGATGTTGTACATGTCTGCCTAGCTGTGAATGCGCACACAATCATAGTATCCCTACAGTGCAGAAAGAGGCCATTTGGCCAACTGAGTCTGCACTGACTTTCCAACAGAGCATCTTACCCAGGCCCTATCTCTGTAACCCTAAATATTTAACCCACTAAACCCCCTAAGCTACACATCTTGGGACACTAAGGGGCACTTTAACATGGCCAATCCACCTAATCTGCACATCTTTGGACTGAGGGAGGAAACAGGAGCACTTGGAGGAAACCCATGCAGTCACGGGGAGAACATGCAGACTCCACACAGTCACCCAAGGCTGGAATCGAACCCAGGTCTCTCGCACTGTGGGGCAGCAGCGCTAACCATTGTGCCACCGTGCAGAGAGTATTGAAATGTCCAGCTTTAGGTCATGTGGGATCATCCAGCATAGCATTGAAACCATCCTATCAATCATGGAGTGAGTAGTCATCTCTGCGAATACTGTAGTAGGGCCGGCAATGATGGAGCCTCTGAGAGGTCAGAATCCTGCCATCATGTTTCTAACCTCTCAGGATTTTAATCTATGAAGAGACCATGGATAGACATGTGGCATACAGGAATGTGAGCTTCATTAGGCTCCTCACTCAGTTCTCATGCAAAACGGTGTGAATGTAGAGGTCCCACAGTCCAAGTGACTTCCGCTCCATGAAAGAGGCTGCCCTGCCTCGGATGTCCCAGTGAGCCTGGTAACAGCTAATAAAAGGTACATTTAAATTTCTTTCATTCAACAAAACTCTTTTGTGGAGCAAGCAGGAGGAGTTGCAGATGCATGATTCCACCTCCTTGCGCCATTCCAAGGAGTTAAGCACAAATTCTGGGCTAACACATTGGCGGCGTACAGAAACAGTGCAGCACTGTTAAAGGTCTATCTTTTGGCTGAGATGCTAAAGAAAGACCCCGTCTTCTTTCTCAGATGGAAATGAAAAGATCCCTACTGGAAATGTCAGTTGAAAGTGGTGTCGTGAGATTATCGGGACCTTTTGAAAATCATGCTTATTTTCTTAATTGATTAAATTTATTAATAGAGAAAGAAACAGGTCGAACTATAAAGATGAAAAGGAAAGACAGTAAATTAGAGTTGAATTAGAGACAGAAGAAGAAATAATTACAGAGAAAGTGAACGGATTAAGAACTATATTTTTAAAAACTTCTCAGACTACTTGTTCAGTAATACTCTAAAGTTGCAATTTACCTTTTTTTATTTCCAATCAAATGACCAAATTGGCTCAAAGTCCCTACAAGAGAGACATTAGAGATCCAAGCTGACAAATCGCTTCTCGGCCTTTTGGCTAAGATCAAGTGTAGTGTCGGCACCCCATGGTCGGCCGCACTTGGTTGAGGTCATTAGGTTACACTGAGGCTTCATATGTTTCATATGAAGCAATTTTTAAAAGCGGCATCTCGGCCTTTTGGCTAAGATGCAAATGAGCTCAAGTTTTGGAGGAGGGACCTCCCCCTTCTCCAATCAGCTTGGCTCATGTAGATCGGGCCCAGGACAGGGTGGTTTGGTCGCTCGCCCTGTCTTGTCAGCCTGGATCTGAAATGTCTCAACTTGTTGAGACTCTGAATTGGACTTGATTTGATTGAATTGGAAAAGTATTAAAAAAAAACAGGCCCCACCTTTCCGGCCTTGGGCTCGATCAATAAGATCCAAGCTGATAGGAGGAGGCATTACTCCCCCTCCTGGACTTGATCTGAGCTTCATCTTAGCCAAAAGGCCTAGATGGCGTTCTGGCCTTCAAGGTTGAGTGGGATGCCTGGGCCAATAATCACACCACCAATCATTAAGAGGATCCTTACGACATGAATTACCAGCCTAACTAGCTGTGACACGATCCATTCATATTGACCACTATATTGACTGAAATCCAGAAATTTCATGACATATAATGGGGATGTTCACAATGAACTGTTAATACTGTGGGCTTTGGCAAGGTTAACAGCGGAGTGACTAATTTGCGTATCTTTCGCACATTTTATTGGGTTTATTTATGCACTAATGATGGTAGGTGCCACTAACTTAGCTGTTAGTTTTACAGCAATGCCTGGACAATTATCACACTTGAGGAAGGTATTCTGTTCCACAGTTAGGGAAAAGTGTGCTTCCTTTGGTATGGATCAAAGTCAATAAACTGAGTGTGTGGGCAAGCAAACCAGAGTTGCAAACCTCTTTAATCAACTTGTCTGATATATTGGATTCCAATTTATCATGTATTCAGTTAGTGCAACAGATACAGACACAGCATTTTTATCAACCACACTTGGAATATGAGAATAGCGTACAAGTTTACTATCCTTCAACCGTTGGCCTTAGTAGTTCACATACTAAAATATATAAACTATCTCAAACCTTGGTTTATTGAAATAACGTTGGAGGAATTTGACCTCCAAATTCTGGCTGTGATTCAGGCTGGCTTCTGGTTTGTTCTGAGAGAAGACTTGGCAAACATAGTAGGGGTCACCCATATTGATCTCTGACAGCTAAATGCCTGCCTGTTTTGCATAATCTAGTTTAAATTGAAACAATCAATTCAGCGAGACCTCATGAGATCTCTAATCAGTATCATGGAAGAAATGGTTTAATTTCCAACCCACAAATCAGCTAAAAAAAAATTAAAATCTCCTCCAATGGGATGGAACTATTTTTGTCATTAAAGCAAAAGAAACAGCCAGTGGCACACTGGCCGGGCAGCTTCGATAATACCCTATGAAAGACACAGGCATGAAGATGGCCATTTGCCCCATTTGGTTCACACATGCAGAATTGTAAATAGCTATGCATGAATTATTCCAACACGGTGGCACTGCTGCCTCACGGTGCCAGGGAACCGGGTTCGATTCCCAGCTTGGGTCACTGTCTGTGCAGAGTCTGCACATTCTCCCCATGTCTGTGTGGGTTTCCTCCAGGTGCTCCAGTTTCTTCCCACAGTCCAAACATGTGCAAGTTAGGTGGATTGGCCACGCTAAATTGCCCCTTGGTGTCAGTGGGATAAGCTAGGGTAAATGCATGGGATTATAGAAATAGGGCTTGAGTGGGATTGTTGTCGCTGCAGAGTTGATGGGCCGAATGTTCTCCTTCTGCACTGTAGGATTCTATGATTTAATTTTGCTTGCATATTTAACCAGGGACACATTCCATGGATTGATTATCTTTTGCATGAAGGGCAACTACCCAACATTAGCCCTAAATTTGCCATTAACCAGCTTGAACCTGTATCCTGTCCACAGTTGCAATTTAGTTGAAAGTAGTTTTCTACATTTTATTTTCTAAAATGTTTATTTTCATATACACATTTGTACGATCACTTCACACCCTTTATTCCTGAAATTCATAACTCAAAGAGTAAGCTTTTGAACTCTTCTCTGAACTGCCTCCAATTCTCAAAATTTTCCTTTGGATCACAGTGTTTAAATATGGACACAATATAAAAGGTGTAGTCAAACCAGAGCTTTACTGAGTTTTATGATGTCTTCCATCCAGTTTTCTATTTTTCGGCGATATGGTTCAGCATTGTATTGACTTTGTTGATTGTCACTCACCAATGGTAAGGAATTTTGATTAATAAGTCAACTTCCAACAGTGTCCCTCTTTCAACTTCATTGTTATTCACTGAGACACCGTACAAGGAGTACATTTGTTGTCCGTTTTTCTCCCTGCATGTTGTGGTGTATTACATTTCACCCATCATTATTCTACCTTCTCACATATTTTATATAACTCATTTTAGTATTTGCTAATCTGCCAGTCAGAATTGGCTGTCTTAATTTGGTATCATCTACACGTTTAACAAATTTGTCCTGAGTTTATGAAACCTAGACATTGATTAAATAAGAAGACGTAATAATCTCATACAGATCTTTGGGAAACACCACTCAATACTTCACAATTGACCTGAAACCCCCAAGTAATCATTCTAATTATCTTATGCCCATCTTTCATTTCTGTCCCATTTATATAATTTATGGTTCTTGCCTCTTTTCTAACTGCCCCCTTTTTTGAAGCACTGAAATCAATTTTATGATTCTTTTTGTTTGCAGCTAATACTCTTCTTTAACCACTCCCCACTCTGTCCTCTGATCACCCTTTTAACATTTCTGCATATTGTCTCTCCATCCATTTTATATCTGACTCTTGATTCTCTGTATTTCTAAGCCCCAGCTCATATCCAACAGATGTTGAGCAAAGAGTCACACAAAAGTTAAAACCGAATCAGCTAAACATATTTGCAGGATTAGTCTCACTGTGTAACCCCAGTAAATGCAACTAATAGGATTCAGCATAAACAACATTTTCTATGAATCACAACTATTTGCATTGTGCATTATTGCGGTGTTGACACTGTAATGCATTTATCTATACCAATTGATAGCAAATCAATTTCACAATAAACATTGCAGCTTCACTTGTGGTTAAGCGCATTGAGAAGTTTCAATTCATTTGTTGGGTAAAATTGGCTGCAACAGATACATACTTTTGAAACTGGCTATGACACGAGTCTTTAAGCTTTTTGCCCATGAGGGCCACTTAGCTGCGTATTATGTAGATTTCACGAAATTGTGCTGCTGGAAGGAAAAGCTTGTGAGTACCATCGACCTCTATGCCAGAATTATCAAGATGCGCTCCTGGAATGCAAAACTCTGCGCAGTGTACATAAATTTGTATAATCTACCATTTAGGGCTTAATGGATGCTGTTATTAATTTGCATATATCTCAAGCTGTGGCGAAGCAAAGCATAGAATCATGGAATGTTAAAGCAAAGAAATATCGATGATTTGACCATCAGGTTTGTGCTACTTTTCACCTCTACCTCTTCTCCCCCTATTTCTATGTCCTTTATTTGTTCTAGGTTTGAGGGTGGCACAGAGGGTTTTTTTTTTACTCGACTTTCCTAGTGGTCAGCCTTCGTAAATTCATCAGGTTTCCCTGCATTTGGTGCTGACTGTGTGTGACTCACACATTGGAGTGTGTGGCACTAATGTCACAATAGACATAATGTAAAAGCAGCAAATGGTAATACAAGTGTAGTTTATGATCCCCGCGGTAGGTTATCCAGAATTCCAATGGCCTCCCATATAACTGCAGCCGCGAAGGTGATGATACAATTCACCCTATGTGAAGACAAATGTATTGTCCTAATAAATTTATAGACAACAGACAGGTTAACACTGCGGCCAGACTTTTACCGTCCTGCCCGCCATGGGAATTGGAACGGGTGAGGGATGGAACATGGAATCGGGCGGGATTTTATGGTTTCGGGACGAGCGAGGTCATAAAATGCCACCCTGCATCTTTCCTCAGGGCTTTGATGCATAAATGTTTTGCATCAACTGACCTTGACAACAGTTGTGCAGACATTGTATGCTGTCCGAACATCGTCCAGAAGGAGCTACTGCAGTTCTTTTGGTGGCTATCTAATAAAGATCCTTTGGCACAATTCTACTGGCGTTACTAGGATAGTAATGTCAGATACTGTGTCGTGGAATGGTGGAACATATAGTACATCTAGAATGTCAAGTAACATCAACAATAGGGATGTTCTGCTGGACTTTATTCTCCTCTGTGGAGCATTGATTGCTCTTTCTGTGGTGTGTAAAACTAGAATGTAGAAGTTTAGAGTAGCCCAACTTTAAATTAAGACATCACCTTTTGAAACTGCAGCACTTCAGCAATATCTATCTGTTCCGCCTGAACAATAAAAATGCATCAAAGCAACAATGCAAAATTGTGACAATGTGGGAGGTTTTCCAACATACCTGCTGCTCTTCAATTAGCACGAATAACACATGTTCAAATGTTGCAGCTAGCAACAAAAACAAGTGTTAAATAAATTTCCAACATCGTGAGCCCACTATTGTACATTCGAACCAGCACTGGCTTTAAAGTCAAACAGCAAATTACATTTGCTAATGTGCATACTTCCATTTAATTTTGCCACATCAACTGTTATTCTGTAGCTGTAGGGGTTGACCATTGGTTTTCTCTCTGGAGAAGGAAGCTGGAAGTTCTGGTCCTAATTCATCACCACATTGAAGTTCTTTATGAAGAACTTCTATTCAACCAAACACAGGCAAAAGCTGGGAACACTATTCGCCTGCCAGTTACATCATGTTACTATTCCAACAGATGTATCATTATTATGGTTTAATGTTTCAGCCGATTTCACATAGAGAACTCAGAAAGACATCAGGGACAAGTTCCCATGTTCCCAAGTATACAGGACTATACTTCACTGATGTTCATATATCCAATTCTGATCATTTTCATCTGTGCTATTCTTCAGCTTTAGAATATGAACACTTTTCCAAAAGAAAACTAACCTGCTACCAGCAACTGGAGGTAAGCAAACTTCATTAAAAGACTTCACAAAACTAAAGGGAGAATGCGGTGGAACAAGTGATATCAACCAAAAATCAGATTTAACCATTTGTGTCATAAAAGGTAGCACAGTGGTTAGCATTGCTGCCTCACAGCGCCAGGGACCCAGGTTCAATTCCGGTCTGTGTGGAGTTTACATGTTTTCCCCGTGTCTGCGTGGATTTCCTCCGGATGCTCTGGTTTCCTCCTACACTGCAAAGATATGCAGGTTAGGTTGATTGGCTATGCTAAATTGCCCCTTAGTGTCCCAAAATGTATAGGTTAGGGGAATTAATAGGATAAGT
The DNA here is from genome assembly GCF_964213995.1 of Mustelus asterias. Lineage (NCBI taxonomy): Eukaryota > Metazoa > Chordata > Chondrichthyes > Carcharhiniformes > Triakidae > Mustelus > Mustelus asterias. The sequence continues at coordinate 33,544,376 of NC_135825.1, read as the reverse complement.
ATGTGGGGTTACGGGATAAGATGTTCTGTAGTAAAGTTGGTGAAGAGTCGATGGGCCAAATGGCCTCCTTCTGCATTGTAGGGATTCTATGATGCTATGATTCTAATTTAGCAATAGGAGTCCTTGCTGCGCAGTAGAAACATCCCTACCACTGAACCAAACGCTCCAACTTCAAGTCCAATGCCAGGTCTTGTTGACCACAGAAGCAGCATTCAAGGTGGTTCAATGGGATGATAATCAGCTTGGGAACCCTTCCACCACTTCCCCCACTGTTCCGTGGGTAAAAGCAGTATATGGGTGTGAAGATATGCTGACGACAACATTAATTTAGCAGTCAGATCATTAAGATTAGAGCTGCCTCTTTGTAACACTGCAGATCAGCACCTTTGACTTGATTTGTTTGTGTTTCCCTCTCTCCTCATTTGCATTGTTCCACGTTATGAAGTAGCTTATTTTTCTTCTACTTTCCACCTCAAGTGAAGGGTCTACACCCAAAACATTAAGCCATCCTTACTTCTTTCAAGTGATGAATCTGCCACATATTTCCAGAATGTTCATTTTCCCCGCACTTTTCTTCTTTTGCTCTTGTCAAATCTGATTTTAATGCTTTCCTATTGCAGATTATTTTAATAGAAAAATACACATACGAATCAAAGTCCTGCCATTTGACCCCAGTGTAATTCCATTTTATTTCAGCAAGGTCCACAGTAGAATATTAATGGAATCAAGTTTCTAACTGATTGATTTACAGAAGCAGCTGGTGAAACATTGCAGAAAACAACTGCTGGGTAGAGTGCAAGTTGCAGCCCAGCAGATCAACAATTCCTACTACTTGTTGAGCCCAATGAATAAACGAGCAGATTTAGCTTATATCATTGGCAGAGGTTGGGTGGCACAGTTGCTAGCACTGCTGTCTCACAGTTCATTCCCGGCTTGGGTCACTGTCTGTGTGGAGTCTGCACGTTCTCCCCGTGTCTGTGTGGGTTTCCTCCCACAGTCCAAAAGACGTGCTGTTTAGGTGCATTGGCCATGCAAAATACTCCCTTTGTGTACCCGAATAGGTGCCAGAGTGTGACTACTAGGGGATTTCCACAGTAACTTCATTGCAGTGTTAATATAAGCATACTGGTGACCCTAATAAATAAACTTTAAAACACTTTAATATGAATCCATACCATGAGGCATAAAATTGCAACACATCGACTCCATTTTTGTGACTCGATTCACCAACAAGCAATTCTGGGATGTGTATTTGTTTTTATGATGAAGCAATAATTCCAGGAGAGTTTCTGTTCAGCATTGTGTGTCAGCTTTTCCACTCAGAGATCTCACAGATGTAAGCTGACTGAATGCAATCATTCTTGATTCCCTGCAATCGAGCAATGATTTTGCAGCTGAAAATTGTTTGGTCAATGTACCCAGGAGAACAACTGTTTTCAGCTGTCGTTGATGAGCCAAGCAACAAAAACAATCGAAAGTCACAGCGCAGAAGTTCAACATTCCGGGAAAAGATATTGAGATCACGTCATCATTACACACCTTCCCGTTTTGTAAAAGGACAAGGCGAGGCAATTTGCACTGGATAATGTTTCACAGGTGACAGATCTTCAAGGATGTCCAAGCGTGCGTTACTACAACTGACAGCTGCAATTTGTCATCGGGTACACGGCAATGATATGGTAATTCACTCCAAACTTTATGCAGGCAGTCATTCTCACTTTCCATGATTTTCTCCGAATAAACGTGACAATTAAAAATCTGTTAAAGGTTATTATTATCCGGGATGTTACAGTTTGTAATGTTCATTTTCATGAGACTGCTCTGTCCATGCATCTCTCCAAGTGGAGAGGATCTGCAGACTTCTTACATGATTTGAATGGCAGGGTTACCTTGTTTATTTTAAACGGGTTAATGGTTCCGTTAAAATACCAGAGAAATATCATGTGAGTTATGAGGTGTTTGCTGATAATCTCGCAAGCAGTTATTACGTTTGCACTGCGCATCAGCATGCTCAATTTAATAGTGATTCACACTATAACCACAAAAATGCACGAGGTCAGTAAGAGCAATGTACTTGGAGGTGGAATATTCACCCACGGATTATCTGCAGTAATGACCAGGCTGTAAATTCACTGTCACAGTATTTAAATACCCGAGGGAGTTTCTATCATGCAGCTCCATATAATGAAGGATTAATGCAATGAAACTACCGGCACAGCCTTTAAATAACAAAAAAAAATGATTGACGTTTGCAACAAAAGGCTGGAGGGTGCCGAGGTGGTTATTAGGCAGTTGTAATAGATAGCTCGTGAACTTTTTGGTACTTTGAAGTATGTCTTCTGTCGAAACGCAAAGAAATCAGTAGAGCGCTGGAGGGAGACAGAAAGGAGACCACCGAATGTCTAATGAAACCAACTTTCAAACATTTCTCGATGAGACGTTACAAAGAAGAGAAAGATTCCTGATTGTCCATACAAGGAAATATCTCAAAATATTTAATGTGCCACATAGAGCAATACTTAAAGTGTCCCCTCTCTCATCCCTTCTGCACTCCCACACAAGAAATGTTGACTAATGCATGAAAAAATTCAAAGATCTGATCAGGGAAGTCAAGGTAATGACCCCGACAATCATATTTTAATTTGATGTTTTAAGTTTGCTTTGTGTTTTATTTTGGGCTATTTCCCCCTTCTTTTGGGGAGCTGCCCTTTTTGATTTGTCCCCAAGTTGATTTGATTTTGTAATATTAGTTGGTACCTGAAAAGAAGTACCAGCTAATATTCCTTTGCTTCTTTGGACAACATGTTGTAATAGTCTGTGTGGAGTCTGCATGTTCTCCCTATGTCGTGTGGATTTCCTCCAGGTGCTCTGGTTTCCTCCCACGGTCTGAAAGATGTGCTGGTTAGGTGCATTGGCTATGTTAAATTTTCCCTCCGTGTACCCAAACAGGCACTGGAGTGTGGCGACTAGGGGATTTTTGCAATAATTTCATTGCAGTGTTAATGTAAGTCTATTTGTGACACTAATTATTAAACTGAAACTTAATATGCCTTTAAGAGATAACAGCATGACCTCAATAGAAGCAAAGTGTGCCATGCAATTCAGACTTAAGTTTCACTTTTACTTTTGAACAGAGCACATAGACACAGTTTTATTGCCGATGCCTTCAAACTTTCAGTCTATCTCTATCTGTTTTAATGTGCCTAGTCTTTAATAAATGAACCCACAATGTGTTTACCCATTCTTTGAGTGATTGGTGCCTTGATATCATGATAGCAATGTGACAAGATGCTCAGTGTGATCAAACAGCCTGGCAGCAAGATTAGGTACAGTTCCAAGAACCTTGGGCAGAATCTCTCCACAAAAATGCCAACAATATCTGAAACTGTGACCATCTTGACATGTTGGATGTGGAGAAACAGGATAAAGTTTTGCACTGATGGAATTCTGGGCCCCAGTCTGCTACCGGGAGGCCACCTTCACGTGTCGGCTGAGCTTTGGCCAACACTGGGGGCTGGTGACAATCCTGGCAGCATCGAAACAACGGCCCTTTGATTGCTTTAATAGCTGTTATCCTCTCCAAACCAGGTTCTTCAACAGCCCCAAGTTGGGACTGTTCAGGCAAAGCAGCACTCCAACGGTTACAGGAAATTGCTTTTGGCTCCAGCCCGCCTCCATGGCCATTTAAAAATTCAGCCCCTTCTCTCCATCCACACATTTTAAGCTGTCCGGTGACCAAATGGAGCTCCTTAAGGCCCCAACAGTAATTTTAGTCGTGACTCTTGTAGAAAATTTGCCTCATCATGGACTTCCTTAGCTGCTGTTCTAGCAACATGCAAAAATGACCCAGGACAGCAGTGGCTATGATTTACTCTCCTTAAACTATCCAGTTACATCAGATTATTTATTGAAGAGGTCAGGAAGGATAGGATTTATTAACTTATTCATGTTTCTCTTGTCCCACAATAATAAATAGCCACTTACCTCCGACATCCAGTTTGGATGGATTGTCAAACCCAATGGAGCAGATATGGTGATTAACAACTGCAAGAATGTTAGCAGGAACAAAATATTCACCCTTCACAAATAACTAAAGGCAGTTAATAACTAAAAATAATTTCTAACTGTCTTTGTTGACCTTAAATCATTTGGTGAAGAAATGGCATTGAAAATATATCACACCTACAGAGGTGATCTGCATTATTTATTGTTGGAATGTCTGTGAATAATAAAGCCTCCGGTTTAAAGACTGAGCCACCTTGTTGTTTCAAAGTAATCAGTCATTCAATGCAGCAGGAGTCCATAACAGTTTATTCCTCTTCTCCAAAACCTGGCCAGGGTGAAACCATGATCAGTTAGGGGACAAGGCTAGCCCATTGCACAATGGGGGTGTGCTGACGCCTGTGATTGTGGTTTGCCCAGGCTAGGGTAAAGTAAAGGATCAGGGGAGCCAATGAGGTTAAACTGAGGCTCTACCTAATGCAGTTTTTCAAAGTCATCTCAGCCTTTTGGCTAAGATGAAATGTTAGATCAAGCCCGGGAGGGGGTGCAATGCCTCATCCTGTCGGCTTGGATCTTGTTTGACCGAGCCCAAGATGGGATGCACTATCTTGTCTTGTCAGCTTGGATCTTGTGGGGACCATGATTGGACTTAATTTGAATTGGAAGTTAGAATTAAAGATACAAAAAAAAGTTTATTCCTTTCCTCCAAAACTCCCTTCAAAGATAGCAGTTATCTTTTGATTCGAGTAAAAAAAAAGATGCACTGTTTCGTTGGACTAATATTTTTAACAGAAAAGGTATCATTTGTCTTAATCTAAACTATGAACCAAATTGCAGATCATTTATGATATTATTATACCATGTTTTTAGATGTCGGGTTAAAAATTGAATACATACAGTTTTCAGGAGTAGGAGTCATCATTCATGATCCTATTGCCGTTGAGCATTGAGGAAGGAGCATGCAAACTTGGTGCTGCCTACTGATTTACCCGAATGTGGAACTAGTCTGAGCAGTACCAGCACTTCCCACTGCCTGAGTGCTCAGCAGGGGGCTGAGCAATGTGTGCTCACAGCATGTGCTGCAGCCAGCCTGCCCTTATTAAATACAGTCTACCCCTCTTAAAGTGGAGCTGCCCTCAGTGAAAAGGATCTTCTGCTCACTGTCAGTAGAGACTGAGAATGGTTGCAATGAGGAGCTGCACAGATGGAGAGTCAGTGAAGAGAGAAGAACTACTAGGATACTGAATGCAGTGCCAGAGGCCTTAGTGCTTGTCCTTGTGCACAGGAGGAGAGGAGTCATTTTTATGCTGTGAGCCATGAGGCATTCGAAGAGCATCCTCCGAAGGGATGAGTGCAGGTGGCCAATGCAAGGATTTGTCCTGAGAACCTGACAGCAGTATTACAAGAGGTTTAGTGGATGGTCCAGGTCAGCATCTTCAGAGGACACTGCCTCACTGCCACATCTCCAACTTTCACACTGCTCAAAGAATCAGACCCACTTCACTCACCCATTAGTAGTCCTTGGCATTCATGGGCACCATCTGGATACTTCTCTGCACCCTCACACATACTTGAATCATGCCAGTCTCGCACCAAAAACCTACTGCTTCCACATACCTCCAGCGATTCAGTTGTGGCAGGTACATCATCCAAACACAGTGCTACACAATCATTGACATCCTTCTCTCTCTTGCAGGTTTCTAGTCTCTCCCACTAGTGGGAGAGACCAGAACTAGAGGGCAGAACCTCCGAGTGAATGGACAGACACTCCTTTAAAACCGAGATGAGGAGGAATTTCTTCAGCCAGAGGTTGGTGAATTTGTGGAAATCATTGCCACGGAAAGCTGTGGAGGCCAGGTTATTGAGTGTCTTTAAGACAGAGATAGGTTCTTGATCAATAAGACGATCACGGGTTACAGGGAGAAGGCAGGAGAATGACGATGGGAATCATATCAGCCATGATTGAATGGTGGAGCAGACTTGATGGGCCGAATGGCCTAGAGAGAAGAACAGCACACCTGGGGGACACTGGTACCTTTGGAACCATAAAGAAGCAATGGTTCTCCCAGACATAGGGCTGGCTGAGATAGAGCCTGTGGCATCGGGCATAATTGAAAACATTCAGCTTGATACTTCTTTATCTACGGCCCTTCTCAAATCCCTGCTCACCCTCTGGTATGATAGGCAAGCTGCTGATGGTGTGACCTTGGAGCTCTTGCTTTCCAATCTATCCCCTCTTCCCTCACCCCAACTTACCGTTTTCTGCTTTGAGACAATCAAGACTCAAGGTAAGTTCTGCTGCAGGGGACTCAGATTGGACCTGCTCAGCCACAGCACCCAGGAGGGAGAGACAGCATAGAACCACAGACAAAGAAGCACCATCAATAAATCTGTCAGCAGCTTTTGTACTTACACTGTAATAATGTAGAATTGAGATTTGCATGAAGAACTGGCACCAGCTGGACTGCTCGTTCAGAGGGTCAGCACAGACGCAATGGGTCAAATGGCCTCCTTCTATGCTGTAACCATTCTGCAATTGTATCAGGGAATCACTGGGCACGAATCGGCTGCAGTCAGGCCAGGGGAAAGGATAGTCTGTGTGTCAGCTCCCCAGAGGGTAAGGTCACAGACAAGTTGTGCTGTAGGGAACTTAGATGAGGTCATTGAAGGAATGACATGCAGGAGAACATTGATGAGGAGGCATACTAAGATGCTGAGTGCATTGGCTGGCCTGCCAGACAGCTTTGTGTTACAGTTCAGGGGCATGGAGGAATCTGGCTCCAAGTTGAGTAAGGCCGCACACAGAGCCTGCCTTCCCCAAATCCATGCTTCAATCTCTGTGATGTTACAGACTCCGAGACAACTGTAGCTCCATTACAGTCTTTGTGTAGTCAGATCACCAAGTTCTCCACCCTTCCTGTGTGAATATGGCAATATTCCCTGACAAATCCAGCGTCTCAACCAAGCAGCTCCAAATACATTCTACAATACTTTTGGAGACTTTGTACACATTGGTGTACATTCACCTTAATTGAAATTTAGGTGTATGCCCCTTTAAGGTGGGTCCTCCTGCAGCTGCACATATGCTTTTTGGTGAGGGGCTAGCAAACACATTGAATGGACATTTGTGGTCTAAGTTTGTAAATGGTGCAGCAAATCAGCTGATATGGCTGCTTGATGTCACAATCTGACCTATTGGGATACTCTGGCATACTCATGGCAGGCCCTTATGAGAACCCTTCCCAACATGGGATGTGGGGCAGCACGGTGGCACAGTGATTAGCTCTGCTGCCACACAGGGCCAGGAACCCGGGTTCGATTGCCGGCTTGGATCACAGTCTGTGCTGAATCTGCATGGGTTGCCTCTGGGTGCTCCGGTTTCCTCCTACAGTCCAAAAGACATGCTGGTTAGGTGTTTTGGCCATGCTAAATTCTCCCTCGGTGTACCCGAAAAGGCACCGGAGTGTGGCGACTAGGAGATTTTCACAGTAACTTCATTGCAGTGTTAATGTAAGCCTACTTGTGACGCTAATAAATAAACTTACATAAATGATTATCATATTTGAGTGCAAAAATGCTCATGATATTCATCTGTTTTGATGGTTTCATCTGCATAAAATGAACCTTTACAATAATTGCGCAATGGATTTCATACAAGTGTTTTGAACATGCATACATTTACACCACGGTCATATTTTGTTTTTGACTCGGTGCATTGGCCGTGGTAAATTCTCCCTCAGTGTACCTGAACAGGTACCGGAGTGTGGTGACAAGGGGATTTTCACAGTAACTTCATTGCAGTGTTAATATAAGCCTACTTGTGACACTAAAAATTAAACTTTAAAAATTTTAAGTAGGGCCCAGGCTAGAAACAACAGAATGTGTTGCATTCTCCAGCTTCCAAAATACCATTGACAGATTTAAATTCCATGCCACCATCCAAAGTTTGCTTTTAACTTATCATGAGCTAATAGTTTGCATGTCCATTTTAAGTTAAGTTAAAGCCAGTATCTTACTGAGACTCTCAGGCGGCCACATTTTTCTGACATCAGCTTGATTGGCAAACAAGCTACAAGAGACTACCGGCAACCAATTCCTTTATCTGCAGAAAGCTTTCAAAGAATGACAGTTTATATTATACTGCTCTATCCACAATTTTCCAAATCTACTAATCCATTCAAAATGCACTTCAAGGTTCACTCACTCAGGACCTGCTAATATCAGTGACAGTCATGTCAGGTGTCAGTTGTGTCTCAGTTGGTAGCACTCTGACCTCTGAGTCCAAGGGAGAGGCATTTGACTTGAAACATTAACTGTGTTTCTCTCTCCACCGATGCTGCCAGACCTGTTGAGTTATTTGTGCATGTTCTGCTTTTATTTCGAATCTCCAGTGTCTGCAGTATTTTGACTTTATGTGTCTACAACCAGCTGGTCTAATTCTCCTGCGCAGTTCTGAGGAAATGCTGCACTGTCAGCCTTTTGCGATTAATGCACAAAGATGCCCAAATCCATCCCTGCTACAACTGCAGTTTTCTGCAGTCTTTCTCCATTTTAATAACATTCAGCTCCTTTATTCTTTCTACCAAAGTGCATAACTACATATTTTCCTACATTACATTCCATCTGCCAAGTTTTTGCCCACTCAATCTGTCTATATCCCTCTGTAGACACTTTGTTGTGCTCACTACTTATTCCCGCCTATTCCCATCCACATATTTGGCAATAATACATTCACTTCCCTCATCCAACTCATTAACATATATTGTAAATAATTGTGGCCCCAGCACTGATCCCTGTGGCACTCCACTAGCTACAGATTGCCATCCTGAAAATGCCCACTTTATCCCAACTCTGTCTTCTATCAGTCATGATGTGGAGATGCCGGCGTTGGACTGGGGTAAACACAGTAAGGAGTTTAACAACACCAGGTTAAAGTCCAACAGGTTTATTTGGTAGCAAAAGCCACACAAGCTTTCGGAGCTCTTAGCCCCTTCTTCAGGTGAGTGGGAATTCTGTTCAAAACAGAGCTTATAAAGACACAGACTCAATTTACATGAATAATGGTTGGAATGCGAATACTTACAACTAATCAAGTCTTTAAGAAACGAAACAATGTGAGTGGAGAGAGCATCAAGACAGGCTAAAAAGATGTGTATTGTCTCCAGACAAGACAGCCAGTGAAACTCTGCAGGTCCACGCAACTGTGGGAGTTACAAATAGTGTGACATGAACCCAATATCCCGGTTGAGGCCGTCCTCGTGTGTGCGGAACTTGGCTATCAGAACAGTGACCATGACACCACACAACCCTGCCACAGCAACCTCTGCAAGACGTGCCGGATCATCGACACAGATGCCATCATCTCACGTGAGAACACCATCCACCAGGTACACGGTACATACTCTTGCAATTCGGCCAACGTTGTCTACCTGATACGCTGCAAGAAAGGATGTCCTGAGGCATGGTACATTGGGGAAACTATGCAGACGCTGCGACAACAGATGAATGAACACTGCTCGACAATCACCAGGCAAGACTGTTCTCTTCCTGTTGGGGAGCACTTCAGCGGTCACGGGCATTCGGCCTCTGATATTCGGGTAAGCGTTCTCCAAGGCGGCCTTCGCGACACACGACAGCGCAGAGTCGCTGAGCAGAAACTGATAGCCAAGTTCCGCACACACGAGGACGGCCTCAACCGGGATATTGGGTTCATGTCACACTATTTGTAACTCCCACAGTTGCGTGGACCTGCAGAGTTTCACTGGCTGTCTTGTCTGGAGACAATACACATCTTTTTAGCCTGTCTTGATGCTCTCTCCACTCACATTGTTTCGTTTCTTATAGACTTGATTAGTTGTAAGTATTCGCATTCCAACCATTATTCATGTAAATTGAGTCTGTGTCTTTATAAGCTCTGTTTGTGAACAGAATTCCCACTCACCTGAAGAAGAGCTCCGAAAGCTTGTGTGGCTTTTGCTACCAAATAAACCTGTTGGACTTTAACCTGGTGTTGTTAAACTTCTTATTCTATCAGTCAGCCAATCGTCTATTCATGCTAACATACTGCCTCAACGCCATGGGCTCTTATTTAATAACCTTTTGTGCGGTTCCTTATCAAATACTTTTTAGAATGCCAAGAATATTACATCTGTGGGTTCCCTTTATCTCTTCTGCTCGTTTCCACCTCAAATAATTCTAATAAATTTGTCAGACATAATTCTCTCTTTATGAAGCCATGCTGACTCTGCTTGATTTTTATCATGTATTCGTAAATGTTCTACGCTTGCATCCTTTACAATGGACTCTAACATTTTCCCAATGACAGATGTTAAGCTAACTGCTCTATAGTTACCTGTTTTTTGTCTCCCTCCCTTTTTGAATAAAGGTATTACATTGGCAGTTTTCCAATCATCTGAGACTTTTCCAGAATTTAAGGATTTTTGGAAGATTACTACCAAGTGCAACCACTATCTCTGTAGCTACTTCCTTTAATATCTTGGGATGCATGAGGGGAGGTGATGATTTAGTGGTATGAACGCTAGACTATTAATCCAGAAACTCAGGTAATGTTCTGGAGACCCAGGTTCAAAGTCCGCCACGGTAGGTGGTGGAATTTGAATTCCATAAAGAAAATCTGGAATTAAGAATCTATTGAAACCTTTGTTGATTGTCGAATAAACCCATCTGGTTCATTAATGTCCTTTATGGAAGGAAATCTGCCATCCTTACCTTTTCTGGCCCACATGTGACTCCAGGGCCACAGCAATATGGTTGACTCTCAATTGCTCTTGGGCAACTAGGGATGGGCAATAAATGCTGGCCAGCCAAAAATGCCCATGTCCCATGAATGAATAACAAAACCCCATCAGGCCCAGGTGACTTATTGGCCTTCAGTCCCATAAGTTTCCCCAGTGCAAAATCCTAGGGTTCCCATTGACCAGAAACTAAACATGGAGTCATACAAGTACTGTGGATACAGCAACAGGTTAGAGGCTGGGAGTCCTGGAGGAGGTGACTCACCTCCTGACTCCCCAAAGGCTGTTCACCATCTACAAGGCACAAGTCAGGAGTGTGATGAAATACTCTCCACTTGTCTGGATGAGTACAGCTCCAACAACATTCAAGATGCTTGACACCATACAGGACAAAGCAACCTGCTTGATTGGCACCCTATTCACCACAACTGTCATTCACTCCCTCCCCATCACCGAAGTACAGTGGAGCAGTGTGTACCATCTGCAAGGTGCACTGCAGTAACTGACCAAGGCTCCTTTGACAGGACGTTTGAAACCTGTGACCTCTACCACCTAGAAGGACAAGGGCAGCAGATGCATGGGAACAACACTACCTGCAAGATGCCCTCCAAATCACTCACCATCCTGACTTGGAGCTATATAGTCATTCATTCACTATTGCTGGGTCAAATTCCTGGAATTCTCTCCCTAGCAACGCAGTGGATGTTCCTACACCACCTGGACTGCAGTGGTCCAAGAAGGCAGCTTACCGCCACATTCTCAAGGGCAATCAAGAATGAGCAATAAATGCTATCCTAGCCAGCGATGCCCACATTGCATGAAGAAATATAAAAAGTTCAAAGCAGAATCATGAGTCATGTGATTCTAAAGGATATTTCAAACATTACAGTGGCACAGTGGTTAGCACTGCTGCTTCACAGCGCCAGGGACCCGGGTTCGATTCCCGGCTTTGGTCACTGTGTGGAGTTTGTACGTTCTCCCTGTGTCTGCGTGGATTTCCTCCAGGTGCTCCAGTTTCCTCCCAAAGTCTGAAAGATGTGCTGGTTAGGTGCATTGACCCGAACAGGCGCTGGAGTGTGACGACTAGGGGAATTTCACAGTAACTTCATTGCAGTGTTAATGTAAGCCTTACTTGTGACTTAATAAATAAACTTTAACTTTTAAAATGTTACCACCGTTCAAGCCGGTAGGATTTTCCTATCCTGATGCAGTGAATGGAAATTTGGTTGGATACCAAATTCTCCGACCTCTCTGCAGCAGGAGCAGAGCGAGAACAGTCGGCAAGATCGCACCCCAAGTGAGAAAGTACTTATGTACCGAGGTAACCTACAATGACAATTAGTGTAGATTAGAGTTGTATGATATGTTTGTTTGAACATCTCAGTGCACTTAACCCAATCTGATCCAGTAGTTCCCTGCTGTGCAAATTAAAATGTGGAGATGCCGGCGTTGGACTGGGGTAAACACAGTAAGAAGTTTAACAACACCAGGTTAAAGGGGCTTGCAGCTCCGAAAGCTTGTGTGGCTTTTGCTACCAAATAAACCTGTTGGACTTTAACCTGGTGTTGTTAAACTTCTTACTGTGCAAATTAAGGGCATAGGGACAGCTATGTGTAAGAGATGGGAGTGGACAATAGAAAATTTTGTTGTTTGGTGGGCTCGACAGGAATCGATGCCCTGGATATTTTCAAATAGAAAATCCTGTCTGCTTCTGCACTGCTGGATGCGAGCAATAAGTTTAATATATTTATTAGCATATCAAAACACAACATCTGTGAGCTGGGTAGCACAGCAGTGAATTGAAAACTCATTGTTTTTCTTGCCCAATCTCCTGTTGGTGCCCCAAAGAGTTTGTAGCAATATAGGTGATTGCAATTATTACTTTTACTGATGCTGGCAATGTGGTGCCAATGTTGCCCCAGAGTTGCCGGCCTGTTTTCTGGGAACAGCACATTTGGTCTATGATTCTCTTGCTGAGACATGCCCTCTGCACATAATTTTTTCAGTAACTTGAGCAGATGTGTCCAAAATGAAGCCCCTTTACACAAATCGATTATTTATGGATTCTGTTGTGAATTGCGTGTTGATCGGTTAAAATGTGGCTAGCTGATTCATTTTGCTGTCAAAAATATAAATGATGGTCTGGTATGCTGACCATAGAACCATAGAATCTCTACAGTACAGAAGGAGGCCATTTGGGCTGTCACATCTACACTGAGACTCCAAAAGGACATCTCACCCAGGCCCACCCTCTGCTTTAGCTCTGTAAATTCACCATAGCTAATCCACCTAACGTATTTATCTGTGGATGCTGAAGGACAATGTAAAATGGCCAAATCACCTAACCTGCACATATTTAGACTGTGGGACAAAACCGGAGCACCCAGAAAAAACCGACGTAGACATGGGGAGAAAGAAGTCAACATCACATTTGCCTTCTCAATCACCTGCTGAACTTGCATGCTAGCTTTTTGTGATTAATGCACAAGAACGCCCAAATCCATCTGTGCAGCAAGTAAAGTTTTCTGCAGTCTTTCTCCATTTAAATAATATTCAGCTTCTTCATTCGTCCTATCAAAGTGCATAACTTCACATTTTCCTACATTATATTCCATCTGCCAAGTTTTCACCCACTCACTTAATCTGTCTATGCCCCTCTGTAGACTCAATGGAGACCAAATCACTAATCCAAAATAGATCTTCCACCTCTTGGGATCTTCTGGTCCTGCCAACAGTGCACTCTCTCCGTGGGTTTCCCAGTCGTGTGTGAGCGAATCAATGGAAAATCCCATTGAAATTAGCAAAACCAGAAGATCCCACTACTGGTCAATGGCAGGTTGCTTCCTGCCGTTGAGGAATATGTCGAGGGGAGATCTGAGAATCCCACTCACCTAACCTGCCTATATCCATCTGTAGACTCTTTGTCATTCTCACCACTTGCCTTCCCACCTATTTTTGTGTCATCTGAAAATTTGGCAATAGTACATTCACTTCCCTCATCCAAATCACGAATATAGTAAATAATTGTGGCCCAGCACTGATCCCTGTGGCACTCCACTAGTTACAGATTGCCATCCAGAAAATGCCCCTCTTATCCCTGCTCGTTACCATCTCAAACAATACCAACACACTTGTCAGACATGATTTCCCCTTGGTTGATTATACTATGCATTTCTAAATGCTCTGCTATTTCATCCTTTATAATGGACTCAACGTTTTTCCAATAACAGAAGTTAAGCTAATTGGCCTATAGTTACCTTTGTCTCCTTCCCTTTTTGAACAAAAGTGTTACATTAGCATTTTTCTAATCCTCTGGGACTTTTCCAGAGTTTAAGGATTCTTGGAAGATTACTACCAGTGCATCCACTATCTCTGCAGTTACTTCCTTTACTATCCTGGGATGCAACCCATCAGGCCCAGGGGACTTTATGGCCTTTATCCCTATTTGCTTACCTAGTTTTCTCTAGCGATAGTTGTTGTATTTATGTGCCTCCTTTTCCCCTTGACTATTTAACAAATTTGGAAAGTTATTCGTGTCTTCCATCATGAAGACTGATGCAAAGCATTTGTTTAACTCTCCTGCCATTTCCTGGTTCCCATTATTATTTCCCCAGTGTCATTCTCTAAGGGGTCTAAGTTCACTTTAGTCCCCATTTTCCTTTTTATATATTTAAAGATGCTTTTGCTGTCCATTTTTACATTGCTTGCTAGTTTACCTTCATAGTTTATCCTCTCCCGCTTTATTATTTTTTGGTCCTCTTTTGTTGCTTTTTAAAACTTTCCAAATTCTCTGGATTGCCACTAATCTTTGACACATTATATGTGTTTTATTTCAGTTTAATACTATCTTTAACTTCCATGGTTGATTTATCTCCTTGCAAGAATCCTTCTTCCTCATTGGGATATATCCTTGTTGTGAGTCATGAACTATTTTCATAAACGTCTGCCATTGCAGATCTACTGCCTTCTCTGCTAAGCTCCTAACCAGTCCACTCAAGCCAACTCTGCCCTCATGCCTTTATAATTACCCTTATATATTACCTGCTTCTGACCCCAGTTTCTCACTGTCAAACTGAATGCTAAATTTTACCACGTTACGGTCACTGTTTCTGAGGGGATCTTTTTCTCTGAGGTTGTTTGCCTCTTTACATGTTACCAGATCCAAAATAGCCTGATCCCTGGTTGGATCCATAATATATTGTTCTCAAAAACTGTCCCCAATACACTCTATGAATTCTTCCTCATGGCTACCTCTGCGAATTTGATTTTCCTAATGCACACAAGACTAAAGTCACCCATAATTAAAGTACTGCCTTTTTAAAATATTGTTTCCTGATATACTCTCCATTCTATAGCATAGCTACTGATAGGGGATCTAGTGTCTTTTTTCTCTTGTTATTTCTTACCTCCACCCATATGGATTCTACATCTTCTGACCCAAGATCATGTCTTGCTATCGCACATATTCCATCTTGCACTAACAATGCTTCCCCACCACCCTTTCCTTCCTGACTGTCCTTATGAAAAGTCACATATTTAGTTCCTAGTTTTGATCTTCTTGTAACTACATCACAGTAATGATTATAAGATATCCATTAACCTCAATTTGTGCCGTTAATTCATTTATTTTATACCAAATATTAGATGCATTTAAGTAAAGAGCCATTAATTTTGCCTTGTTTCAATTCTTTTCCATTTCTGACCCTATTTTTATGCTTCTTTTATGTTTGTACACTCTGTCCCTTCCTGACAATGATACTCTGGGTATCATTAACTAAATAGCTGCCTTGTAACGCTGCCAAATTCTTTTGCTTTGTAAGCCTACATATCCCCTCTCCAGAACCATCAACCTGTCTGCTTGGTTTAAAGCCCTCTCCATTTCCCTAGTTATACAGTTTGCAAGAACACTGATCCCAGCACAATTCAAATGTAGACCATCCCAATGGTACAGCCCCCACTTTCCCCAGTATCTTGTGCCCTATGGACCAAAACCCATGTATTCATCTCTCTCTAATTTTTTATGTACCCTATGCCAATTTGAATCATAGAATCCCACACTACAGAAGGAGGCCATTCAGCCCATCGAATCTATACTGACCACAATCCCACCCAGGCCCTATTCCCGTAACCCCACACATTTACCCTGCTAATCCCCCTGACACTAGAATCAATTTAGCATGACCAATCAACCTAACCCGCACATCTCTGGACTGCGGGAGGAAACTGGAGCACCTGGAGGAAACCCACGCAGACACTGGGGAGAACATGCAAACTCCACACAGACAGTGACCCAAGCTGGGAATCGAACCCGAGTCCATGGCGCTGTGAGGCAGTAATGCCACCCTTGTTTCAGGAGGCAATCACAGTCCGTAGGATAGAATCTTCCAATTTGGTAAGAGGTCAGGAACAGGAGGATGTGAGTGCAGCTGAGGCAGGTAAGGGAATCTAGAGGGCAGGGGTGCAGGAGTATCTGCAATTATTCAATAGGTTTGAGGTTCTTTCAGATCGTTTGGATGAGAGTGGAGGCTACAAGGTGGATGAGCTGATTGACGGTGGCACTGTGGTACAGGGAGCCAGTCAAGTGGGTGAACCACGTGGGTTTCTTCCAGGTGCTCCGCTCTCCTCCCACAGTCTGAAGACATGCTGGTTAGGTGGATTGTCCATGCTAAATTCTCCCTCAGTGTACCCAAACAGGTGCTGGAGTGTGGCGACTAGGAGATTTTCACAATAATTTCATTGTAATGTTAATGTAAGCCTATTTGTGACACGTATAAACTTAAAACAAAGCGTACTGGTAACTATCTCCCTTCCTGATGCACTGCAGTGTCCACAGGCGTTGGAAGGGTGGGGAGGGGGGGTGGGGGGGGGAGATGGTGAACTGTCCAGGGTGGAAGGTGGAGGGTGAACATTGCAGAAAAGGGGAGGGTGAACATTGTTGTGGGTTTTGGAGTGCTTTGACAGTTCAGCTGATTTGGTTGATGATGCACTGGTTTTATAACTGCTTTGAAAATCTCTAAATTAAGATCATGTAAAATCCATTGCAGGCAAATGGCAAACAACTCATGTCTTCATGGTTAGGCTTAAAGTTTATTTATTAGTGTCAAAAGTAGGCTTACATTAAAACTGCAATGAAGTTACTTTGAAAATTTCTTAGTCACCACATTCAGGCGCCTATTTGGGTACACAGAGGGAGAATTTAGCATAGCCAATGCCCCTAACCAGTATGTCTTTCAGACTGTGGGATGAAATCAGAAGAAACCCATGCAGACACTGGGAGAACGTGCAAACTCTGTACAGACAGTGACTCAAGATGGGAATCGATCTCTGGTCCCTGGCTCTGTGAGGCAGCAGTGCTAAACACTGTGCCGCCCCTGGTTCCAGCCAATTGTGGAAAATCTAGGCAGGATTAAACTGTCTGAAGATTAAACTTTCCGCGTAAATACCAGGGATGTACTTACGTCAGGACCTCTGACAGGTCCTGATGTATCTTTTGGATTACCTCCAGTCTCCGACTATCCAGAAACTGGGAGAACTTGGATATTATAAATATACTATTTGCACTATGAATTCAATTAGAAAAACTAGTTGACTCCAATTTAATGCTATTTAGTACCTTTTTATACCTACATAATGTGAAAAATCTTTTCAGTGGATGTTGCAAGGTTGTTTTGATATCAGGTATCTTTGGTCTTGGTTCAGATTTCCTGTTCAGCAGCGATCTAATGGGAGGAGTGGCCTTTCTTACCTGTGGACTGTGGATCATGAGAAACTAGAACTACAAGGGGCAGGATAGGGGAGTGGTGTAAGACCATGAGATGCCCAGCCCCACATTCTGACACATACAGCATTATTCTCCTGCATAACACTCCTCAGAGAAACACACCCTACAGCTCCAATTATTTATCTCCCTACAGGTACCTCACATCCTCATTAAACTGCCTAGCCTTACACCTAACCTCAACCTCCAACCTTCCTGTACCCATTCCTCACAGGCAGCATACACGGATGATATCGTTCATTCCTCTAAACACAAACCTTTCAAATGCACATGCTCCCCGTGTCTGCATGGGTTTCCCCAGGGTGCTCTGGTTTCCTCCCACAGTCCAAAGATGTGCAGGTTAGTAGATTGACCATGCAAAATTGCCCCTTAGTGTCCCAAGATGTGTAGCTTAGGTGGATTAGCCATGGTGAATGTGTGGGGTTACAGGGATAAGGTGGAAGGGAGGGCCTGGGTGAGAGCCTCTTTCGGAGAGTTGGTGCAGATGTGATGGGCCAAGTGGTCTCTTTCTGCACTGTAGGGATTCTATGCTTTCTCTCCTTGTAGAAGACATGACAGAACGTGTCAAGAGTTCGGGACATAGGGTTGTGGGGGGTAGGTGGTGGAGGGCTGAGTTGCATCTTGTCCAGCAATAGCAATGCATAGCTAGTTTATTCTCCATTCCACAATATAGCCACTGATAGGGGACTTGGTGTCTTTTTCCCCTTGTTATTTCTTATGTCCACCCATATGGATTCTACATCTTCTGACCCAAGATCATTTCTTGCTACCGCACATTTTCCATCTCGTACTAACAATACTTGCTCACCACCCTTTCCTTCCTGCCTGTCCTTATGAAAAGTCATATATTTAGTTCCTAGTCTTGTCTGGCATCTTGTCCAGCAATAGCAATGTATAGCCAGTTGCTCCACTGTGAAGGTACTCTAGCATTATGAGGATTCAGGTGTTAGGGCAGTGACCTTCCACCAGAGCCTGTGTCTCTTGAGGTGCAGGTGGCTGCACATATCCAGATAGTTGGTCTCTGCCTGTTGACCCTATGTTGGGGGTCTTTCCTCTTATCACCCATAACTCAGGATCCATTTGCTCTGCCCCTTGGAGGGGCATGTGGTTGTGTAAAAGGCTGCTGATGCAGCTGCAGCTGAAGTATGTTGCAGTGAAAGCTCTCTGCCGTAAACCCTCAGCAGAGGTGGCCAGTGGAACTATTTAAGCTGTGCCAATACCACTCTGAAAGGTAGCAGCAGGCGATTGCATCTCAAGGGTGGATGAAGTGCTGGACAGTCTGCTAAGCAGTTTGCTAAGCATTCTCTGGCAGAATCAGTGCTGTGCACCATAGCCTCTGAGTCACATTTCTGTATCTGTTACTCAGCCTCCCCCATGAAGCTTCGGCCTTCTCATTGCTTGGTTGGGGGCATGGTGTGTGACTGCTTGCTTGTTAACAAGTAGGAATTTCACTGGGAAAATCCCTCTTGCTTGGCTCCTCAACAGGTTCAGCTGACCTCCCGTCACTGTCAAGCCAAAGGTGCCAAGGGCGTTTCCCCGAGGCATAAATAATTCAGGATACCTGTCTAGCCATTTTTTTTCTCCATTCCCCATCCCATGTCACTTGCAAACTCTCCTCCAGGAGTTTCGGGAAAAGATTCCCCAGAGATCAAACCATGAAATGTAGGTTAGAATATATAATTGGATAAAATATAGAATATTTTAGAAAACAAAAATAAAATGAACTGCATAGAAAACAAAAATGAAAGAGAAAGATGGGAGTAAGAAAAAAAGGTGAAAGAGTCTGAAAAAAAAAGTTTTTAAAAATATTCATTTTCAGTGTGGCTGTTAAGCAGTAATTAAACTGTAATTAAGATTTATCATTCTGTTAAAAGTTCACCTACAATTGAATAGACTACATATATATTTCATACAACTTCTTCACCTTTGTGTTTAAATGCCACTTCTAGAGTGAAGCTTACAGAGGAACAGGGTAGCTTGAACAGTGACTTCCTGATTTCTGTGTTGAACTGTGTAGTAGCGTGACCCTTTAACAAGCAATCCTTCGCAGGTCACGTGACTGAGCTGGAACAAATGGAGTGTGAGTGTACGAATCTGAGTCTACCAGGAGTGAGGGCATGCATCCCCGGGGGCTGTGAGGCTGCAGTTGGAGTCAAATGATTCTTGGGAGTAGACTTGTATACTTGTGCTGTTAAACCCTTTGTTGTATATTGAGGCAGCGGTGTGGTGGCATTATCGCTGGGTTAGCAATCCAGGGACCCAGGGTGATGCTCTGGGGACCTGGGTTTGAATCCCACCATGATAGATGGTGAAATTTGAATCCAATAAATATCTCGAATCAAAAGTCCAATGATGACCATGAAACCATTGTCGTAAAAACCCATCTGGTTCACTAATGTCCTTTAGGGAAGGAAATCTGCCGTCCTTACCTGGTCTGACCTACATGTAACTCCAGAGCCACAGCAATGTGTTTGACTCTTAAATGTCCTCGGGAATGGGCAACCGGCAACACCCACATCCCATAAATTACTGCATTAAAAAAAAAAGTTTTAGTTTGTTATTTGCCACATTGAGTCGCCTCGCGTTACTGCAAACTGCATATGTGCTGTCTAAGGAGGTTTTTGCTTATAATTCTATTCATAACAATGTACTCTGATAGCTCCAGCATTATTTCTACTGCTCAATTAGGGCTAATGTGTTACGTAAATAGAATGTAAGTCAAGCCATATGTTTGTTGATTTTGATTTTATCTAATGTTGCACAACTTGGAATGGTTATCATCTAATTATTATAACTTCTCTTCACTTTGGAAAATTCTTCAAAATGCAAGTGCTTGGTGAGTGGCTACTAAGGAAGAAAGCTGGGAAATCTAAACCGATTTCAGAATGAGACCAGCCCAAAATGGAGGCAGGTGCCTGGAATAGATCAGAGAACCAGGAAAAAAAGATCGAGAGGCTATGAAGTAAAAGAGTAACTGTCAGCTGGCAAGTCAGTACAGTAGTTGGAGATGTGTAATGATGTTGGAATATATCTGCAGCATATGATATCAATAATTCATTGCTGTAAACTTCTTGACTTTGATATTCTCAGGGCTCTATCTGCCTGCTCGCGTGGATATAAAATATCCCATGGCACTATTTCAAAAGTCAGCAGCTGAGTTACCCCCTCATGCCTTGGCCAATATTTATCCTTCAAACTGGCATCCCAAAAAGCAAATTATCTGGTCATTATCACGCTGTCATTTGTGGGAGTTTGATGTGTACACAGTGGTTGTCACTTTTCCTAAATTACAGTGACTAACCGTCAAAAAATTACTTTGTTGGCTGTAAAACATGTTGAAGCATCTGGTGATTATGAAAAGTGCTATATAAATGCAAGAGTTGGCTTTCTTCTTTCCTTCTCAACCGCAGTGTTTGCTTTCACCATTCTCCTCATGACTCTTAACAATAATACAAAATTTGCCTTCATTGTTTTACTTTTCTTGCCTCCTTGTATGAATTGTACGTGATCCACTTTAAGAATGTTTTTAAAAATTCCTAACTATCAAGGTTTTAACATTAACAATGCAACTTATCTGCAGATAAATTACACTAAATTATTGTTAGTTCATGTTAAATAGATTTCTAATTAATTTACAAATTCAATTTTCCAATGGTCTTGTATCTTTTATTTGTCAATGAACAAAACATTTCGAAAAACTCGTAGCATAATACAAGTCCACAGAGAATGGAGCAGACTGGATATATTTTAGTATCTTTAAGTAACAGAGCAAAGAAATATACAGGTCCTCCTTCATAATTTCACAACCTTTCTAAATATGGAGCAGTACCCAAATGATGGATGATAGCAAGTAATATTTCAACTTAAGGAAGTGGTTAAAAAGACATACATATCCTGGGTTTTCTAAATTAAAATATTTGAATACAAAAGCAAGGCTGTTATGATGAAGCTTTAAAAGACTCTCGTTCAGCCCCAACTGAATTGTGTCCAATTTCAGGCCTGCATTTCAAAATGGAGTTTTTGACAAGTATTGTTCCATGTATGAGGGACTTCAATTGCATAAATAGATTTGAGGAGCTAGGGCTATATCTCTTAGAGCTGGGAGATTTTCAGAGGTGTTCAAAATTATGAGCAAGCTAAACAGAATAGATGGAGGGAAATTGTTCCCATTGGCGGAAGCACCTAGAATCAGAGGACAGAAATTTAGGGTACAAAAACAGAAAACACTGGAAAATCTCAGCAGGTCTGACAGCATCTGTGAAGAGAGAATGGAAGCAACATTTTGAATCTAGCTGACCCTTCATCAGAGCTAAGAGTAAAGAAAATCAGAAAAGATTTATACTATGAGGGGGATGGAGGGAGTTGCTGTAATGGGACAAAGGGACAAATCTTGGCACAATTCTCTCTCCACAGATGCTGTCAGATCTGCTGAGATTTTCCAGCATTTTCTGGGGTTTTTTCAGATTCCTACATGTGCAGTATTTTGCTTTTATGCAAATTTAGGGTGATTGGCAAAAGAACCAAAGGCCATATGAGGACAGTTTTTTACACAGCGAGCGGTTATGGGCCAGAATTCTCCGACACCGCCCGCAGCTGGGATTCTCTGGTCCCGCTGCTGTGAATGGTGCTGTGGCTGAGAGCCAAATTCCCATCCTCGCAGGGAGTGATAGCGGGCTGTGAGAGTCCGTAAAATTCCGGCCATGATCCGGAATGCAGTGGCTGAAAGGGTGTTGGAGGCAGATTCCATCATGGATTTCAAAATGGAATTAGATCACTCCTATAGAGAACCGATTTTCAGGGAAAGGGGCAGAGAGTGAGACTGTCTGGATTGCTCTTGCTGAGAACTGGCACTTACTCAAAGATGGGCAAGGCCTTCTTCTGTATTGTCACCATTTTATGACTCAATGTTTATTTAGGGAAATTGTGCTAAATGAACTAAGAAATTATAGATCAATTTGTATATCTGTAGCACATTTTACAAGCTGGTTTCATTGTTCATCTGAAGATCATAGAAGTCCTAACGAACATTAAGGGCGAGATTCTCTGGCCTGCCCTCAGCACTTTTCTCGGCAGTAAAAGAGATCTTTAGGTTTTGTTGAATCTCATTGCATGCCTGGATATTGGGTGAGTGAAGTTACACTCATAGTGATTCATAGTGAATATGAACTTCACTCACAAAAGTGATCAATTAGGATGGCACGGTGCAAGCACTGCTGCCTCACAGCACCAGGGACTCGGGTTCAATTCCAGCCTCAGGTAATTGTCTGTGTGGAGTTTGCACTTTCTTCCCATGTCTACGTGGGTTTCCTCTGGGTTCTCCGGTTTCCTCCCACACTCCAAAGATGTGCGGGTTAGTTTGATTGGCCATGCTTAATGCTCTAGTGTCAGTGGAATTAACAGGGTAAATGTGTGGGGTTATGGGAATAGGGCCTGGGTGGGATTGTGGTCGGTACAGACTCGATGGGCCAAATGGCCTCTTGCTGTACTGTAGGGATTCTATGAATTGTAAATGTCAGCAAACTAAACAAAACACTCTATAACACAGCATTGAAGTGAAATGGGAGGAAGGTGCTGGTGGGGGAATTTTCCCATCCCACCTGCCATGGGAATTGTAGTGGGCAGAGAGGGGGGCAGACCGTGCAAAGGTCCATTAACCTCAAGCAGGATTTTCCAGTTTTGGGGTGAACACAGCCGGAAAATCCCGCCCGCTAACTTTCACTTGAATAGTTGGGGAGTGGAGAAAACTCGTCATCTAGTCTGGTCATGTAAGGAAATTCTCTATCATTATTCCTTGAATTATCCCCCTCTCTATCATTTTTCAAATTATATACACAGCAGGAAAATCACTGGGTAACTCAATCAATGACCCGAGGCAAAGCCTAGTCCATGTATTATCATTTTTTACCAAAATGATTTTAAGGCCTGTTACTGATGTGCCATTGAATCTTTATTAAAAGCCTCCGAGGTTTGGAATGTCATCAAGTGTCTTCTGGAAACCCAAGTAAAATCTATATCTTAATTCAAATTATTCAGGAAAGAATTCCAATGACTCATGAAGAACAATTTCTTCTAAAACTGTGCTACGGCCGGAATTCTCTGGTCGTTCACATGGGCAGGATTCTTTGACTCCCGCCGGTGGTGCACCCCTTGCCGTGGGTTTTGTGGCGATGTGGGGTGGCTTCAATGAGAATTCCCATTGACAGTGGTAGGACCATGCATTGGATTCAATTTGAATTTGGTTTTTGAACCATCAAGGAGATGGATTCGGGTCCACCCCTGTTCATTCTGAGCATTAATTGTTGTAGCTTTAAGAACAGAGTAAAAAAATGCATACACAGACCCAACCAACCTTGTGGCTTTTGAAGCACAAATTAAAGATGAAACATGAACATTTATTTATGCTTGACTTTCAGCCCACACCATGTCAGTGTTAAGGAAATGGGGAGGCAGACGTCTAGGCTGGAACAGAGCTGGACACAGTAAAAAGTTACTCAACTGTTTCAGTCCACATAAAACAATGAATGCATCAATGAGGCTGACTTTACTGGCAGAATGGTTGCAAGGGACAAGGAAAGTCGGAGACCCTTGATGGAAAACCGACTTAGATACGCTGTCATTCCAGACGGTGGACAGGATTTTCTGGCCATGCTCAACCCAAGACTGGAAAATCCCGCCCAAGGTCAACTAACCTTTGCATGGTCTGTTTCCCACCTGCCACAATTCCCATAGCAGGCGGGACGGGAAATTTCCACCCAATGTGTCTGTTTTTGAAAAGTCTACCTCAACCTCAATGCTATGCTGCAGAACTTCTTTTAGTTAGCTATTTTCTGAGCTTTACAATTGTTGATATTTTGTGATTGAAGTTCATGTTAATTATATGTGTGTAACTTTACTCACCTAATATCCATGCAGTGAGGTTCACCAAAACCTATTGATCTCCTTTCCCGTTCTGTCCCTCAGACAAGTGGCAATTTAGTATGTAATCCACATTTTCACTTCTTATACCAAATCTCATGACTACAAACTTAGCTGTCTAGAATTCTGTCTGCTACCACCCTGCCCATTAACTCAAGCTACCCATCTTCCTTTAAATTGTTGTAAATCAGCCACTACACCCAATTCAATGTCATCCACAAGCTTAAAAACCTTAGATGATCTTTTCTCGAAGTCATTTATAAAACTATAACAGCAGCCCCTACACTGGCTCCTCTGAGATTCCACTGAAAATTGCTTTCCATCCTGACAGCTCTTCATGCACTACCATCCTTTGTCTTCTACCTTCCAGCCATGAATCAATCCAGCCATCTATCCCATGGGTACATATCTTGAAAATTAGGATGAGAAATCCTGAAATCCAACTAATAGCATTCACTGCCTTAGCATTATCCACTATAGCTGTACCTCTGCAAACAAGTTAACTAAATTATTCAGATACAGTAAGCTGGGTACTGGCTATTGAAGTAGGTAGCTCAATTTGTGAAATACCTTGTTACACACACTGTTTGCTCGGGAGTTGGGGGGAGGGGGGGGAGTTGGTGGGTGGGGTGAGGGTGAAACCCCAAAAGCAGAGTATCAGTGGCCATGAACGCCAGTGAGTGAGGAGGCAGGCTGATTAGAAGGCCTGTCTTGGTTCTCTGGATTTTTTCCCACTTGTCTTACAAAACTTTCAGGCCCTCTCATCTATACCCTTAACCCTGCCACACCCATTCCCCATTGCCCCTTTTAACTTGCAAGTCAATTCCCCTTCCATTTCCATTCAGCCAGAATGCAATATCTACATAACCAATTAACTATTGTGACGTTAGTGTAACTTTGAGTCTTTTTTAAATCATGCTCTCTGCCGCTCACAGCCTTAGCTGATGTCATTGTTGCCGGGTTGACTATGATTTTATTGCTCTTTAAGTGGTTTAAATGGGGGTTGTTTATGTTTACCCTGGGATTGATTTCATGGCCCTGCATTGTTAGGAGGAAGGTCATGGGTTCTGGTCAGGTTTTCTTTTCCTTCCAAGGGAATTCAAGGTTTGGCAGCAGTGTTTAGTTTTGAAGGGAGTGGACATCAGACTAAAAGCAGTGTCTCTCTCTCTCTCTGGGTTTTGGAAGTTCTGCTGGTTAGCTGAAAGGAAGGTTTCCTGTCTTCCTGCAATAGAAAATCTGCTGTTAGTGGCTTGACCAGAAAGTCTCCTTGGTCTGGGAAAATGTTCTGACTTCAAACTGTTCTGCGTCTATCAAGAGAACTGCAGAATTCATCCAAAGGACTTAATTCCAGTATCACATGAGCATTAGACATTGCATGTTGAACTTGTTTGAAGGGTCTTGACTATGGAAGGTTTTGGTTTGATTGGAACATCTTAGATATATTTGTCAAAGGTTATACATTATTGTGGTTGTTTTGTTCTTGTTTGGAATTGATAAAAGTTATTGCTAATTTTCTTTCCATACATGTTAACTATATTCTTAATTAAACTTTGATAAAAGCTCTCCAGGGGGTCATTTGTATCATATCTGAAGTGAAACCCATCATGCTTATCCTAGCAAATTCAAGATGCAAAACTTATGATCCAGGTGGGCTCGGAGTTTCTGACCTGAACCACAACACCACATAATAAAAATGGCAAGTGTAGACACAGCTAAGAGAGAAAAAAAACGTGTGTGTGTGTGTGTGCGTGCGTGCGTGTTTTCATGGAGGATGACCCATGGTGGTCCCAGGGATTCCCGAGTTGGTCGGGGCAGCAGATGGTATTTTGGATATTTTGATTGTGAGCACAGTTGAAGGGTTGTCATGAGGTCCAAGTGTGGGGATTACAGACAGATTTTGCGTTTGGAGTTTGTTGGATTTTTTTTGTAGGGATTGAGGAAGTACTCCTGGCCCACAAGCAGTGCTGTAAAGGGACTTAATCCCTCTTCCATTTTTCGAACTGCCAAGTTTCTCGAGGCCTGTGAAACACAGCCACTTGTGCTTCATAATAGAATGATTGTTAAAATGAAAGCACGCAGTCTCCTCATAATATGTAAATTATCTCATTCCCTTCCATGAGCTGATTGGTTGCTCAGTCCTCAACCACTGCCTCCATTTAAACCAAAAGTGGGTGGATAAGGGATGAGTTGAGTTTTTGTTTCAGATTTTTTGAATTTTAACCTCTGTCATGGCCCCAATATTCCCAATTTTGGAAGTTAAGATTCACCAAAGTAACTCTGTTTCAGGCACAGATGTTGCCTGACCTGCTGAAAGTTTGCTGTATTTTCTGGTTTTATTTCAGATTTCTGGCATCTGCAGTATTTGTTTTTTTCACACTGTGGACAGTGGAGCCAATTGTCTTATAGACTTGTTATAATTGAAGGCTTTAGCTACATAATGCATGTAAACAATGACCGTAAACATTTGGCCAAAGCACATGCATGAATTGACACCAGGACTTCAGTGAAATTTGACATTGTGCCATCACCAGTTAGAATTGTTGAGCATTGAAGCGATGCCATAGTTCATAGAAATCATAGAAACCCTACAGTGCAGAAGGAGGCCATTCGGCCCATCGAGTCTGCACCGACCACAATCCCACCCAGGCCCTACCCCCACATATTTACCCGCTAATCCCACTAACCTACGCATCTCAGGACTCTAAGGGGCAATTTTTAACCTGGCCAATCAACCTAACCCGCACATCTTTGGACTGTGGGAGGAAACCAGAGCACCCGGAGGAAACCCACGCAGACACGAGGAGAATGTGCAAACTCCACACAGACAGTGACCCGAGCCGGGAATCGAACCCAGGACCCTGGAGCTGTGAAGCAGCAGTGCTAACCACTGTGCTACCGTGCCGCCCAATGAATGAAGTTGCCAATGAACGACCTGTTTCCCCCAGAACAACACAATAATGGCCCTAGCCGGCATCAAGAAAACCTTGAGTGGAACTTTACAATCTGTGATTAAATCTAGTGGTGGGGGCGGGAATGGGAAAAGTTTTCCACCTCAGAGGTCGATGGAAATTTACATCTTATCGCGTGACGTCTAATTAACAATGCAGTTGGGGTTTTCCTATGTTTTGCACAGTTGTGCTTGTGCGCTGCCATATTTAAAACAGAGCATCTGGACCTCGCCTAACTAACCATTGAAGGTAGAAGATCAACCTCCGAGAAACTCCTGAAAATAGAAGATAGAGCTTCTAGAAGATCCTGAAGACTGGTGATCCACCTCCTGGAAGCTGCAGGATCCACCTGGTAGATGCTTCACCCACCCACTGCTGCACGTGGTGTCCCAAGGCTCTACGGTCACTGGAAGCCTCCACCTTCCCTCCCGCCCTCCGTAGGCTGTTCCAGGCCACCTTCAGATAAGAACAAAGAACAGTACAGCACAGGAAATAGGCCCTTCGGCCCTCCAAGCCTGTGCCAATTCTTGGTCCAACTAGACCATTCGTTTGTATCCCTCCATTCCCAGACTGCTCATGTGACTATCAGGTAAGTCTTAAACGATGCCAGCGTGTCTGCCTCCACCACCCTACTTGGCAGCGCATTGCAGGCCCCCACCACTCTCTGTGTAAAAAACGTCCCTCTGATATCTGAGTAATACCTCGCCCCTCTCTCCTTGAGCATTGAAGCGATGCCATAGTTCATAGAAATCTATGATCGTCACCTCCGACCTGGGAAAAAGCTTCCCACTGTTCACCCTATCTATACCCTTCATAATCTTGTACACCTCTATTAGGTCTCCCCTCATTCTCCGTCTTTCCAGGGAGAACAAGCCGAGTTTACCCAATCTCTCCTCATAGCTAAGACCCTCCATACCAGGCAACATCCCGGTAAACCTTCTCTGCACTCTCTCTAAAGCCTCCACGTCCTTCTTAGGACACGCCCTTCCATGTCCTCCAAGTCTCGACATCTTCACGTCATATTTGCCCAGATGTGTTATGACTGGTGTGATGTCCCATTGGCAGACACACTACAATCAGGCAGTCGGGAATCAGGGGTGAATCTGCTCAGACCTTCATCTGCATCCCATGGGAAACAGCTTCACACCGGCTTCTGATAGGAATGGTGACTCTCTATGACAAATGGGAGTATAATTTCCTGTCTTCATTGTATGCCAGTGGGAAACCAATTTTTTCAGTTCCTGCCACATTGTTCCCCCTCCATATCCTCCCCTCCCCCCCCCCCCCCCCCCCGCCCCATCCATCCACTCTGGGAGTGGGTGCGGAGCTGTAAAATTCCACCCCTAGTTAAACAAACCTTACAACCCATTAATCTAAAACAATGCTGATTGGTTGCCTTAACGGTGCCTCTACCTGTGTGAGATCTGTACTGGAAATCAGGAATACAATATAAAAACATTATTTCAAAATTGTATGGGTTCCATGACTACTTTTTTAACGTGTTCATCTGTAATGATTCCCTTAGGAGCTGTGTTGGTTTATTAGAATGTAATTTCTATGATTTGGGGTACAAAGTAGCCAATAACAACAGCATTTATGAGCACGTTTAACATATTAAACATTCCGAGGCACTACACAGGAACTTTGTCAAAAATAAAACACTTGCTGAACCACACAGGGAAATATTAGGAGAGATGACTAAATGCTTGATCAAAGAAGGCAGTCTTGTCTTTAAGAAGGAGAAGGTGGTAGATAGGGAGGGGATTCCAGAGCTTGAGAGTAGGCAGTTGAATATACAGCTGCCAATGACAGAACAATATATGATAATGGAGAAAAAAACACATGGAATTTTGCACAGAAATATTGGACTTTAAAAAGACCTGAGTTTTATAATTTAAAATTGTCACAAACCCTGAAGGTGGCTGAGAATATACAGTTTGCCACTGACAGGAATGGCTGCATGGTGTTTCTCTAAGGGTTTCAAGGCAAGGTACTTCTAAAACCATCTCTGATAAAAGCAAAGGAACATAACAACTATCTCATCTCAAAGACCCAAGGTGGACTGGTTTCTTCCGATTTCCTTTTGGAATACAGAAAGGAAGGGGTTAAAGGCTAACTGAGAGAGCTACCCAGGGTTTGCCTCGTGTGAGCGTGTGTGCGTGTACTGTGAGGAAAGGCAGCTGGAAGTTTCCCACACTGAAGGTGCGAGATGCAGTACTGGTAGCAGTGCCACTGCAAAATGGGAGTAACCACCTTCTGCATAAAAATCTAAAAACTCTCACTCTGACTGTGGATGTCAACCAGCCAGCAAAAGGGGATTGCAGCTGGAAAAAAACCTGAAATATCTATACCAAACAACAGAACACCTGAATCAAAGAATCAACTACTCATCTGGAACCAATTTGTAACCCTTCATCATCTACTCCTTGCAATTCACGGACTGTTCCATGTATCTTTTAATTGATATTTACTTTCAATTGGACTCAATTCTTATTTTTAGTTCATATGAATGTAGATGCAGGTGTTTTACCATTTCTTTATTCCTCTTTGATAGTTAATGAACTTACTTTATCTTAACTCAAGAAAACCTGGTTAAATTGGCTCCTCTGAAAAATATCTATTGGGTCTGGAAAATGTATCCAAGGGAAGGGGAACATTGTTAGACTAAACCTTTGTGGCTACCAGCAGAGGGTGAGTTGAATAAAAACAGGGAGCCGGTCATCTCTTTTCACCCAGGTTTATAGCAATTTGAGGTATTCCACTGAAGCAGTGACAAATTGAGTGGTCTTGCCCAGATCAACAACTTTTGGGGATTTTCACTTGGTGCTGGTTGTAAAAGTCCAAGGGTAGAATCGGACAAGTGCAGAGATCTTGGAGGTACAGTAACCATTATCTAATTGGAGCATCATTCAGTGGTCAATAACACAACAGGCATTTGCATGAACTTTAACAACACATCCGAAACAGTGGGAATTTTAATTTGTAATTAGAAATGTTACATTTAGTGTAGAGTTCCATGACATCTTGGAGAATGTAATTTATAATACACATGTCATCTTGATTTATGGTTTTGCTCTTGTATAATTGAAAAATACGCCCAGGACTGATGAGCAAGTCTCATCCTATCAGATTGTTCCATTTTTTTCTCTATCTGAATCATTGTATAGAACACAGATTTTAAGTGCTGTTGTTATGTAAATTACTTTCTGCAACAGCTAAGTAAGCTGTGTGCAAAGCATGGCTGTCCTATCTGTCTAATAGCAGTGAGAAGATTGGATTGACTGCTAGCTCAATAGAAAGAAAATACATTGAAGAAACAATTGAACCTGTGATAGATTGAAAGGGATTATGCCAGATGTTTTAATTTCAACAGTGAACATCGTAACTTGACCTCCCTGTTGTCCTGGCATTAAAGCAATTATTTCATGTCTTTGTGGTTTCAGGCTTAATTAACTCAATGTTTTCACATTGCGTATATGATCTTATGCTTCATGGAATCAATTCTGTGCCTACCTCGACTCAACTTTCACTGTCTCTTTATTGATTATAATTATTCTTCCGTCAGGTACAAAGATACAAAAGTCTGAGATCAACGACTCAAGAACAGTTTCTTCCCTGCTACCATCAGACTTTTGAATGAACTTACCTTATATTTAGTTGATCTTTCTCTACACCCTAGCTATGACTGTAACACTACATTTTGCACCCTCTCCTTTTCTTCTCCCCTATATGCTCTATGGGTTAGGTTGATTGGCTGTGCTAAATTAACCCTCATGTGAGGGGTTGCAGGAATAGGGCCTGGGTGGGATTGTGGTCAGTGCAGACTCAATGGGCTGAATGGCCTCCTTTTGCACTGTAGGGATTCTATAATTCTGTATAGCAGGTAAGAAAAAGTACTTTTCACTGTATACCAGTACATGTGACAATCATAAATCAAATTATTGGATTTGGTCATGCATACTTACACCGAGCACAGAAATATTGGAACTCACTACTGCTGTCAGCGGAGAGGCAGGAATTGAATATTGGTGAAAGGTTTGTCTCCTATTGATCCAACATTTACTGATCTGGGATTTTCAAGCTGAGATCTGGGGTGTGAGTGAGGATATGGAGTGTCTGAAATTATGGTCAGAATACTTGGAAGTCCAGGTTCCTCTGAGATGTGTGTGTTTGTTTTCTAAGTAGATTCCCAGCCCGGAAGACAGACTGATTGGCAGGGTAATGATCTAGAAAAGGTTGTAACACAAGAACGGGTACATTTAGTGTGCTGTTGGGTGTGAAGATTGCAAGACAGGGTGTTGTTGGGTACAGAGTGATAGAGATGGTCAGGGTTGATTGCAGGGAGGCATGAAAGATTGATGACAGGGTCAGAAGTTGGAGTGGGTAATGGCAAGAGAGAGTTGGAGACTAGAGGGGTCCATAGAATCCTATGTACAGAGGGAGGCCATTTGCCAATCGAGTCTGCACCAACCACAAAATCCAACCAGACCCTATCCCCATAACCCCATGTATTTACCCTAGCTAGTCCCCCTGACACTAAGGGGCAACTTAGCATAGCCAATCCACCTAACCAGCTTGTCTTACAGACTGTGGGAGGAAACCGGAGCCCCCGGAGGAAATCCACACGGACATATGGAAAAGGTGCAGCCTCCACACAGTCACCCGAGGCCAGAATTGAACCCAGGTCCCTGGTGCTGTGAGGCAGCAGTGCTAACCACTGTGCCACCGTGCCGCCCCAATGATTCAGTGATTGTCTAGGATTCGGTGAGAGAAACCAAGGAGAGGGGAGTGGGGGGAGGTCCCAGCAATGGTGGTGGATATTGTGGAGGTGAGAGGGTGTGCAGGTTAGTTTGTTGGGCTTGGTATATTTACTTCTGATCCACAAGTACAGTGAAGGTGCTTAACTGATGGAGACAATCCTTCATGTCTCCTTTTATCTGCTGGGTTTCCTGAGGTGCAGGAAATTTGACCAATGGCCTATGTTATAAATAGATACACTATTAAAAGGAGGGTGTTCAGCCTTCCTGTATGATTTCAGTGATTGATCACCCGTACTCAGCCTGTGTCCATGTGGGTGCGTTCAGGCTGGTTTCCTTATTCAGATTTTTAACATATCAAGTTTCCTCCCAACCCAAATCCACCACTTTTTGGGGGATTCAAATTACCCCCATTATCTCTGAGAAGCTCTCAGAGATTCCAATCCCGGAACAAAGGACAAAGAACAGTACAGCACAGGAACCGGCCCTCTGGCCCTCCAAGCCTGTGCCGATCACGTTGTCCTACCTAGACCAACCGCCTGTATCCCTCTATTCCCCATCCACAGAAGAAACCATCTCAGCGGGAGGATGATGAACATTGTACAACAATTCAGATGAAAGCTGACAAAGTGTTACAACTTGTGAGGAGTCTGCCAATCATCCTGGCTTATCCTTTGAAAGATTTTGGCTTCACATCAACTTGGAGAGCAGAAATGGTGGAGGAAATCATGGCGAAGGCAGGAGGAATCAAGCTTACCTGGATAAAGATGGTCAGAATTTATAACCGAGAGATGAAAATAAAAGAAAAAGTTGATAATGTACCTAAAGAAGAGGTAAGCCCAAGTTTATGCAAACGACATTACATAATGTCTGTGCACAGATTCAAATTGGTTTCGAGAAAATTGACATAAATCATTCTACAGTTTACTGCCTAGCGCCTGAAGCTGAGAATAACAGGAGCTGAAAAGAGTAATAACATCACTTGCAAGTAGTCTCAAATTGTTTGATCTTTGCACCGGGGGGAGTGATATTTTTAAAATGTCAGATGAGTCACTGTGCCTGCTGAAAACTTTATCATCTATTTCTGTCTATTTTTAATGCGAGACCACAAGAGCTCACTCTCCCTGCTTGCCTTTTCATAAGGCTGAAGATGGCAGAGAAGTTGAGGCATACAAGATGATCAGAGGATTAGATAGGGTGGATAGTGAGAGCCTTTTCCCTCGGATGGTGATGGCTAACACGAGGGGCATAGCTTTAAATTGAGGAGTGAGAGATATAGGACAGATGTTAGAGGTAGGTTCTTTACTCAGAGAGTAGTAAGGGCATGGAATGCCCTGCCTGCAGCAGTAGCGGACTCGTCAACATTAAGAGCATTCAAATGGTTATTGGATAAACATATGGATGATATTGGAATAGTGTAGATTAGAGGGGCTTTAGATTGGTTTCACTGGTCGGCGCAACGTCGAGGGCCGAAGGGCCTGTACTGCGCTGTAATGTTCTATGTTCTATGTTTAATAGGGTATTGGGATTCCAGGTTTATTAAACAGCTTAGGGCTGAGCTTTCATATGGGCTTGGGAAAACCTAACCTGTGCCTTTTGTTGGCTGGCAAAATGCACACCCAACCCACATTTGACTTTTTGAAGGACTTTTTATCTTTTCATACCGGGGTCAGATGCACACTGCATTTCGTAAGCCATGATGGAGCCATTGGAGGAAAAAAAAAGCAGAAAATTGCTGAAAAATTTCTGACAGCTTCTGCGGAGGGTGAATAGAGTTAACATTTAAAGACTGGATCACTTCCTCCATTAGAGCTGAAGACAATTAGAAATAGGATGAGATTTATGCTGTTGTGGTGGTGGGTGGTGCTGGATAGAGGGCTAGCAATAAGTGGAGGCAAGAGATAGATTTACAAACATGTCACAGACAAAAAGACAAAGGGAATGTAAATGGTGGTGATCAGGGCTAAAAATTGTGGCACCTTAAGAGATCAGAATGTGTTAATGGCAGAACAAATATAAGCAATGTGTCGAAGGTGAACCCAGTAAGAAGACTCACAACACCAGGTTAAAGTTCAACAGGTTTATTTGGTAGCATGAACTTTCGGAGCGCTGCTCCTTCATCAGGTGAGTGGAGTGGCAGTGCCAGGTTGGCACTGTCCCAATGCCTGGGCACTGTCCAGCCATGTCCCTCACCACCCACAGGCTACACACAGCTTCACACCCCTAGCGTGATCACCACAACTGGTTTCTATATTGGGAAATTAGTAGCGATTCCCACCGGCGTGACATCACTCTGGTGAAGGGGCATTTTCAATGCTCTCTGAAGCAACGACGTTAAGCCGTTAAATAATATTTAAATGTATTCACTTTCATGGAAATCAGATTCATGCCTCTGAACCTTATTGCGTTGCGGGTTGGGGGAGGGAGGGAGGGGGGGGGGGTGGGTGGTGTATGGAAGGGACTGAGATCTCACCACCACAAATCCCATTGTAGCCCTCTCTCTTGTGTTAGTGGCCATAACAGGATTTCCATCTGTGGCAGGTGGGCCCATCCGTTTTCATTTCAAAGCAGGGTGCCTGTCAATCAATTGATAAGGGAGCAAGTGCAGATAATTTTTCTACCTTCAGGAGCAGGGTTACTTTTTAAAACAGCTATCTCTGCCAATCACATTCAATAAGAGCACAAAAAGATGACAGCAGAGGATCTTCAATAACATTTTTGGAAAAATACATTATGTCACATTCCCCATTGGAAAAATACTGAATGCATGTGAACAGGTACACACTGCTGGTCAATGTAAGGATCAACTTACTTTTGCAGGACAGATTCTGATGATGATTCACTATGTATTAGAAACACATTTATAATATAGCACCTAATAATGACATTTGAAAGTGTCAAAACAATTTACACTTACAGTTCAGAATGTAAGATAGATAGGTTCTTGATTAATAAGGGGATCAGGGATTATGTGGAAAAAGCAGGAGAATGGGAATGAGAAAAATATCAGCCATGATCGAATGGCTGAGAAGACTCGATGGGCCGAGTGGCCTAATTCTGCTCCTATGTCTTATGGTCTTCACGACTCCGCAACAGGCTTCCCATCTTTTTTTAAACATTTGTTTATGGGATGTGGGCTTTGCTGGCTGGGTAAGAAGTCTCACAACACCAGGTTAAAGTCCAACAGGTTTATTTGGCAGCACAAGCTTTTGGAGTGTCACTCCTTCTTCAGGTGAATGAAGAGTTGTGTTCCCAAACAGGGCATATATAGATACAGACTCAATTTCCAAGATAATGGTTGGAATGCAAGGCTTAAAGGTACAGACAATGTGAGTGGAGAAAGGGTTAAGCACAGGTTAAAGAGATGTGTATTGTCTCCAGCCAGGACAGTTTGTGAGATTTTGCAAGCCCAGGCAAGTCGCAGGGTTACAGATAGTGTGACATGAACCCAAGATCCTGGTTGAGGCCATCCTCATGTGTGCGGAACTTGGCTCTCAGTTTATGCTCAGCGATTCTGTGTTGTCGTGTGTCGTGAAGGCCGCCTTGGAGAAAGCTTGCCCAAAGATCAGAGGCCGAATGCCCGTGACTGCTGAATTGTTCCCCGACTGGAAGGGAACACTCCTGCCTGGTGATTGTCGAGCAGTGTTCATTCATCCGTTGTCGTAGCGTCTGCTTGGTCTCCCCAATGTACCATGCCTCGGGACATTCTTTCCTGCAGTGTATCAGGTAGACAACTTTGGCCGAGTCGCAAGAGTATGTACCGTGTACCTGGTAGATGGTGTTCTCACGTGAGATGATGGCATCCGTGTCGATGATCTGGCACGTCTTGCAGAGGTTGCTGTGACAGGGTTGTGTGGTGTCGTGGTCACTGTTCTCCAGAAGGGAAGGCCTCAACCGGGATCTTGGGTTCATGTCACACATCTGTAACCCCGACGACTTGCCTGGGCTTGCAAAATCTCAGTAACTGTCCTGGCCAGAGACAATACACACCTCTTGAACCTGTGCTTAACCCTCTCTCCATTCACATTGTCTGTACCTTTAAGATTTGATTACCTGTAAAGACTCTCATTCCGACCATTATCTTGTAAATTGAGTCTGTATCTATGTATGCCCTGTTTGTGAACATAACTTTTCACTCATCTGAAGAAGGAGTGACACTCCGGAAGCTTGTGCTACCAAATAAACCTGTTGGACTTTAATCTGGTGTTGTAAGACTGATGCTACCATGTATAGTACACGATCCCAGACTGAGGGGTCCCAGACAGAGCAGTGACCTTTATACCTCTCCCTGGAGGCGGAGCCCGACTGGGATGTACTATAATACAGGTGTAACAGCCCAACCCTAACCCCAACAGCAACAAGTAGAACAACCCATCCCTAACCCCAACAGCAACATATATACATACTCGTAGTACTGGCCAGACCCTGGCTCAGTACTACCTAGTGGGAACCAACGATGGTTCACCACAAAGACTTCTTACTGTGCTTACTGCGGTCCAACGCTGGCATTTCCACATCGTTGCTGGCTGGGCCAGCATTTATTGCCCATCCCTAATTACCCCTGAACTGAGTGGCTATTTCAGAACGTATTTGAGTCAACCACATTGCTGTGGCTCTGGAGTCACATGTAGGCCAGACCAGGTAAGGACGGCAGATTTCCTTCTCATTAGTGAACCAGATGGGTTTTTACGACAATTGACAATGGTTTCATGGTCATCACTAGACTTTCAATTCCAGATTTTTATTGAATTCAAGTTCCACCATCTAGCGTGGTGGGATTTGAACCCGCGTCCCCAGGGCATTACCCTGAGTCTCTGGATTAATGGTCCAGTGACAATACCACTGTGCCATTGCATCCCAAACTCTTAAATGTGGAGTGCTTTTAATGGGCTTCAGAAAAACCCACTCCACCAAATGAAATTGGTGTGTGGGGGTTGGAAATCTGATTTTCACCCCTCGGCCCCTGTTTATAATGGGGAACCCAACCTCTGCAGGGGATGGTGTGTGTTTTACACAACAGACATTTCCTATCCAGAACAAAGCCAGAGGAAATGGCACAAGGTTGGGAATATGGAGGAAAATCAGATTCCCTCAAAAGAAAAATCAGGTTTGGCCACTCACCCATCGAAGTACACCTCCACACATTCATGATAATTCGGTCCATTGAGAAAATTACAAAGTAATGGTGAACCTTCAAAGAACCTTGGTCTAGCCTCAACAGCAGTATTGTGACCAATTCTGGGCAACACACCTAATGATAGGTTTAAAGTCATTGGATAGAGTGCAGAAAGGATTTAAAAGCATGATTCCAGGGTTGAAGGACTTCAGTTACATGGATAGACGGGCAAAGAGCTGGCCTCCATAGAGGAGGAATCTGAATGGAGATTTGATAATTGTGTTTGAAATTATGAGGGGTTCGGAGAGAGTAGAAAGGAAGAAACTGTTCCCATTAAGTTAGATGGATTAGTCATGGTAAACTGCCCCTCAGTGTCCCGAGATGTGTACGTTAGATGGATTAGCCATGGGAAATGTGTGGAGTTATGGAGATAGGGAGAGGGCCTGGTTAAGATGCTCTGTCGGAGGATCAGCGCAGACTTGATGGGCCGAATGGCCTCTACATTGCAGGGATTCTATGATTGGGGGAAAGGATTGAGAGATAGAGAACACTGATTTTAGATGATTAACAAAAGAACCAGAGCTGACATGGGGACAAAACTATTTCACATAGCGTGTGGTTAGGTCCTGGAATATGTTGCAATCTTGGCCTTCAAATGGAATTGGATAATTACCAAAATAAAGTATTTGCAAAAGAAAGCGGTAGAAAAGGCAGGAGAGAGTGGCTAGTTGAATTGCTCTTACAAAATTGGCATGAACGTGATGGGCCAAATGGCCTCCTTCTGCACTGTAACCATTTTATGATCCCATAACATTAACAATTAGAGATTAATATAATCCTGAGAGCGGAACTCTGTGAATGCAACCAAGCATTCATGCATGTAATTATGCTGTGGCTGAGCTCAGTGCGACCTGCGGCAAGGTGCTATGTTTGTGGCAGAACAGTGGCCTTGTGCCCATGAAAATCATTCCAATGTATGGTAGGTGAAAAGGTAAAGTGCCTGTCTGACCAATATGAATGTTAGCATTCTGACAGTCAATCATTTCTACTTTGAATTTTTCAGGTAGGCCATCCCCCCTTCTATTTGCAATACAGGTATCTCTAGCTTACATACTGTCAGATAATAAAAAGCACACACGTGACATATTTCACAGCATTTACTAACATTTCCAAATTAGCAAAATAAATGTGCTGATCACTAAGTCATGGTGTCTGTGGCACTGAGGCATGAAGGTAACTCAGAAAGAGTAATGGTTCTTAGACAACTGAGGACCAACTAATAAACAACTTGCCATTTATTAACGGAAAGGGACATGAAATATTAATTGAATTAGAATACTGTGGAAGACGTCCTTTTTGCTCTTTCCTTACTATTTCACATTGCAGAGGTATTTGGCTGATTAAATCTTTTCAGATTTTGATAAATATAACAATATGCATTAACACTGGGGTAACTAAGACCTGCGAATGTAATCAAACTTTTAGCATCCTTCAGAGATTCTGAATCACATGAAAATCCAAAATCAGTAAAGGAGAGTTTGCCTGGTCCTTTCCTGTTCTATAGACACAATACACCAATACCAGCATGGATTAGGCTGAATATTGTTAATTGTCTGCAGGAAGGTTTCATTATTTTTTTCCTCTGCTGAAGAGTAATCAAATAAAACACCAGAATGTCAATTCAATCATGAACGTTATGTTCTACAATCCTAATGAATTACTTTACAACGTTAACATTTCCATAGTCCCAGTAGGACACCAATCACTGTTTCAGGTTCCATTTTATGTTTGATTTTCTCTGCCCATGAGCATTCTCTTAACCAACAGTTTTGCTTCCAGGAACTAATACAGCTCAATTATGAAATAGTTAGTCAACATCACATTAAGTATTTTAACTGGGAGAAATTAGCAGTATGTCAACAACTCCAGTTTGGAATCATAGAATAGATTCATAGAATCCTCACAATGCAGAAGGAGTCCATTCGGCCCATCAAGTCTGCGCTGACCACAATCCTACCCAGGCCCTATCCCCATTCCCTACTTATTTAGCCTACTAACCCCCTGACACTAAGGGGTAACATGGCATGGCTAACCTAACCCGCACATCTTTGGACTGTGGGAGGAAACCAAAGTACAGGAGGAAACCGGGGGGACACAGGGAGAATGCGTAGACTCCACACAGTGACCCAAGCTGGGAATCAAACCTAGGTCCCTGGCGCTGTGAGGCAGTAGTGCTAACCACTGTGCTGCCCCTAAACTTAGTTATTAGTGTCATGAGTAGGCCTACATTAACAGTGCAATCAAGTTACTGTGAAGATCCCCTAGTCGCCATGCCCCGGCGCTTGTTTGGGTACACTGAGGGAGAATTTAGCATGGCCAGCATGTCTTTTGGACTGTGGGAGGAAACCCACGCAGACATAGGGAGAACATGCAGACTCCACACAGACAATGACACAAGCCAGGAATCGAACCCATATCCCTGGCACTGTGAGGCAGCAGTGCAAACCATTGTGCCACCGTTCTGCCCTATGGAAAGATTGAGGAGAGAAGGTGAATTCACTTTCCTTACGTTCCTCAATCAACTTTCATTGTTCTCTAGATTTAGGATGTAAGTTTCTTTTGGACTGAAATCTCCCAGAGTTGCAATCAATATTCTAAATTTCGCTGTACCAATGACATTTACAATGTTGAGGTAACCTTCTTCATTTTAATGATTATCCTCGTTTTCTCATTGGCTGGATTCTTTCAGAATATGGTAAATAGTATACCAAAATCACATTCATCTCCACATTTGCAAGCGTACATCCATTCATTATATTGAGCTTCTGTCAGCAAATATAGCACCCGTCAGGCTACTGGGAGTGTTTTGTGATGGAGGGGGAGGGGATTTCAGATGATACAATTGATGGTTTTATTATTTGCATTTCCCAGATTAATGTTTTTTTAAACTTTTATTTGTTGTGTTTTTATTTAATATAAAGTATTTTCTTGGGTGGGCCGCTCTTCCTAAACTTCCAGTT
Source organism: Mustelus asterias (assembly GCF_964213995.1). Taxonomy (NCBI): domain Eukaryota; kingdom Metazoa; phylum Chordata; class Chondrichthyes; order Carcharhiniformes; family Triakidae; genus Mustelus; species Mustelus asterias. The sequence goes on along the minus strand of NC_135825.1, from coordinate 33,504,085 downwards.
GTATCCTGTGTGGGACAATCTACTTGGGGTCAGGGGGGAGAAGTCATACGGAGGTGCTATTATCACTTTGGGCTTCAAAAATACACCGGCACATTGGAAACAGAATCATTTCTATTTGTTTTATGTTCCCTGTTCCAGCATGGATTCACTAGCCGTGCCATCACTACAATGTGGCGGGTATTGGCCCTGATCCAGCCTCCAGTAACGTGGCCAGTGGCAGGGAAGACATAGGGAAAGCAGCACAAGGGATGCTGCTGGTATTTTTGGACCCACCACTTTAGTTTCTGCTCCGGCTGGTGAAAAAATTCAGTCCAATGGTTCAATCCAACATAATGCAGTGAATGTACTTATTGTGTAACTAGGAACTTTGTAAGTCATCATATGGTGGCCAGCGTTTTGATCAGTCCATCTTCTCTTCAAAGGCAATGATGGCACAGTAGTTAGCACTGCTGCCTCACAGCTCCAGGGACCCGGGTTCGATTCCCAGCTTGGGTCACTGTCTGTGCAGAGTCCGTACGTTTGCCCCGTGTCTGCGTGGGTTTCCTCTGGGTGCTCCAGTTTCCTCCCACAGTCTGGCCATGCTAAATTCTTCCTCAATGTACCAGAACAGTCCCAGAGTGTGGCGACTAGGGGATTTTCATAGTCACTTCATTGCAGTGTTAATGTAAAACTACTTGTGACAATAAAATAAATAAGCACTTTAAATGCGTTACACTGAAGCTGAGGATAAGCACCTATGAGTGCCCAGAAATGGATTTACAGCTATTGGGGGCCCACGCTTACTTTCAATTCTGAGCTTCCTCTATAACCCCCCTCCCCCACCCCTCCTCCCCTTCGCAACCACCCTCACCCCACAGAACACAAAGGCAGAAGCCACAAAAGAACTCAAATTGATTACTGCTTTTTAACTTGTAAAAACATGCCTGTATGAACAATTGCTGAATCGAAATCCAAGCTTACCTCTTGTCAGAATGATGGTAAAGATGGTCAGTATTGCGATGTGTGTGGCTTGAGGTGAGTAAACATGGAACGTGCTGATAAGCAACGAGATGGAAAGATCAGCCTATAATATCACTGCAGCACAGTCCAGTGCAGGAGCAAATACTCAATTAACAAGATGCATTCAGCATATTTCACAGTCTCATTCAGTTTCAAAAATAAAATGTAACTTTCTTACTTCCTCTCACAAAATCAAAGAAGGTCTTGCCATAAATTCACGTAAGCAGAGTGTCCAGTGTGTTCTAGTCCAGTATCAATGGTTTTGTCTGGCAGGATTCCATTCTTTGTCCGAGAGACTGTCTGCCAGTCTGGAGAGCGACGGTGGTTAGAACTATCAGCATGTGACCAGCTGCTGCCATTATATCAGACGGGCAATGGTCCATTTTGAAAGACAGAAATTAAACTGGAGAATATGGTAAAGCAGAAGATTTTCTTGCTTCATCCTTCATTGACATGGCAATTTAGATAGCTTTTCTTCCACACTTTTTTTTACATAATCATCAATTACATTGTTGGAGATAAAATCTTGTAAAGACGCACTTTCAATCGTCAGTATTGCTAAACTTGTCAAATGTTCCTGACTCATTGGCCGGGATTCTCCCAAAAAAATTTAAAGTGCTGAATTTGTGTAAAAAAGGGAGTAACTCCCACTGTTTTTTTTTAAGCGAGATTTTCAGAATGAAACTCCCACACTCTGAGCACTGCAGAGTGCCTCAGGGAGATTCGCGCTGAAAATCATTGGGCGGGGCCTATTCCCGCTGGTGAGGCTGGCAGCATAGTGCTGAGCAGGCCACTGAGCATGAGTCGATTTGTCAGAGCGGATGTCCTGTAGGGATACGGGGGTAGGGCCTGGGTGGGATTGTGGTCGGTGCAGACTCGATGGGCTGAATGTCCTCTTTCTGTACTGTAGGGTTTCTATGATTTCTATGTCAGCGCATGCACAGTAGCCCCACACTGCTGGCCACCAGTCGCTGGCCAGCCCCACAACCCCACATCGCTGCCCCTCTGACCTCCCCCCCCCCCCCCCCCACCCCAATCACTGGCCTCCTGGACATCTCTGGGCCAGCCCTGGTGTCCCCGACCCCCACCCCCACTCCGATGCCCAGCTCCAATCAGCCCCTACCCTCCCTCTGCCACGGATCCTGACTGCAGAGTGGCATTGTGAACCCCCACCGATCTCCCCTTCCATAGCTCCTGCACCCTCACTACGCCCTGCCCCTTGAGTATTGCCACTTTGCCCCTTGGACATTGCCAGGGGTCTAGGCTGGCAATGCCCAGGGGGTACACCCACATTCCCCTGCTCCTGGGGGAGGGGGGTGGGGGCATCCATGGCCTCCCTTCATACAGCGGGGTCAGGCTGCCAGCTCCCCGTTAGAAATTGAAGTCTCTGGGCCCGCTAATCGGATGTAAATCAGAATTTGAATATTTAATTCAGCTCTGGGCCAATTTCCAAAACGGAGCTGATGATGCCAGAAATCCTGGCCCCGGTGACACACAGACTCCATAGTGCCCAGTGCGGAGCCCACTAAATGGCCTCACTGATGTCTCCTGGCCTGTTGCGTTGCTAAAGCAGTGTAGCGGGCTGGGAGAATCGTCCCCACTGTACTTTGCAAATAATCTTTAACTCTTGGCAATACAGAAGAAGTTGTTTCACTGGAAGCATTTGTGACAAGTATTGTTAGAAAGAGTTTCAGAATGGTTTCCACATTTGGAAAGGTTGCCTGCAAAGTATCATATACGAGTCCGTACAAATGAGCTGGTGATCTCAAAGCACAGAGCTCATCATTATCGATGAAATAGATGAATTGTTTCACTTCATCTTCAAAAAGAACTTTTAACTGACGCTAACAATTGTGCAGTATTCAATACAGTTCTGCCACCATTTTGCAGTGATTTGCTGACAGCATTAATTCTTTGAAGTAAACAGTTCCACAAAAGAGTAAAAACAGCAATATCGTAACCGTTCAAACGTCTCTGCTTAGGATTTTGCTTCAGCTTTCTACGTGGTTTGTCTGAATTAATGTGATCATGTCTAATAATAACTTTCCTTTACAGCAAAGTTTTACTTTCAAAGCCAAAACAGCATCTGCATGAGTGGATTACTTGGTGTCCCCTCCTCTGCATCACGTCTCATGCAGCTGTTGCTACTGCTGGCCTCTGGCGCAAACCTGCTCACCTTGGCGGCTAGCCTCATGGCTTGATTTGGGGCATCGAGCCTCGTGCGCCCATTGCTGGCCTGAGACTGCTCATGCCAGTGCCTAGCACAAACATGCCCACCTCCCCATGGCTTGATTCGCAAACCTCAGCAGCTCTCCCTCGCCTTTTGTCATTGCCTCGTGCGTACGTGCCTCAAGTTCATCATTCATTACCATTTGCCCGCTCTTCCACACTCACCAATCAGAGTCTGATTTTGCTTTCCATTTGCTGCTGAATACAAAGGAGCCTATTAGCAAGTGCAGAGTAATCAGCCTCCAATTGGATGCCTCGTGCACTGACCCAGCACAGAGTCCCCCATTAGTCAAGACCTTGTGCCTAGGCACGGCGTGTTTCATTGTAAATCCACCTCTGCGAGCAAAATATCATGGAAGTTTCACCCCACGTCTGTTAAAGTCAACAGATAAAGCTGAAATCAGAATTTGATGCTAACAATAAGGCTAGCTATTCATTTTTCCACAGACATGCACCGAAACAAGTGTTGCTGTTGTAGCCTCTTTCAGTTTGTTCGAATAAACACAGTTGAAATATTTATCATTTCCTCCATAAGCATTGCAAAATTAGAGAGATTTACTGAAAATGCTGGATAAACGCAGCAGGTCTGGCAGCATCTGTGGAGAGAAAGGTTTTGGATCTAAGTGACCCTCAACACAAAGGTCAAGAGAGATTCCCCGGAGCATCGCTGGAGCACTGCCCCCCCCCCCCCCCTCAAATCCGACACTGGGAAGCCAGAAAGTTATTCCTAATGATAATGACACCAAGGGAAATACTGCAGAATTCGCATTGCATCTTTATTCAAATATGCAACCGTGGCAAAATAGCTTTATACCACGATAAAGAAAATCATCAAAGGAGGAAAGAAGCTGAGTATGACTGATAAGAGGTTGTTGTCAAAGATGATTATTAGTAGCTCAACAGCCACTGGAGAAACTCGTCAGTGGTTCTCATGTTCATTATTTCAAATAATGAAGTAAAACCTCAAACAAACTTTCTCATTTAAAAATGCTTTGGAAAGGAAATAAGTTTCAAAAGCAAAAGCAGACTTTTTTAAATTATAAAGTTATTTAACTGTCAGACTGAGTATATGAACTTCCAGGGTAATTATTACAAACATCAAAGGAAAAATATTTGCCATTGGCGACATAAAAAACACTGAAGTCTTGACAAGGAGAACACTTTGTGGGCCAAAGGAATTCACCTTTCAGTCCGGGAGGGGGGCTCGGGGGGAGTTTAATACCCTACTGCCATGGTGAGTTTGGTGACAGGGAACATTTAATCAGACATGTGGGGACCCTGCCACCTACTCATCTCCAACAACATTAAGTCCATGATGGGAAGACCTGTGGACAGCCCTCCCATCCCACTACCAATTGAGACCTTTAACTGACCAATTAGTAACCATTTAAAGGCCTCATCCCACCGGTGCTAATTATCCATTTGGGAACATGACAAGCAAATCCATGTGGAGGGGTGGGGTTCAGGAGGTTATTCCTTCAAATGCACTCAGTGTCTGATCGAGAGACATGGCATTGAGAAAAAGGGTGCTGCTGAGGGCCACAAGCTTGCCCTTGCTACTCATTCCCGCCCGCCATCACTTACCTGAGGCCTGGGATCCAAAGACGATAGTGGGCCTTTGGTGGATGTTGTACCTGTAGTCGCCCCTGTCTCCCCAGTGCCACTGACTTTCAGTAGAGTCACCGGCCTCTGATTGACCAGCAGCGGTGGGCAAGAAGATCTCCCGCCTTTGGGGCCCTTGATCACAGGGCCAGCCACAATTCAGTTAAGAGCCTAATTGGTGCTTCATCGATGAGTCTTCCCTAAAAGAGGCAATGTGGGGCTCTCACCTACTCTCCAGCCAGTGGGTAAGAGCCTCATTGCGTCCATTAAATACTACTTGTCTAGCTAGTTCAGTCTGAAGCTGTACAAGTTAATATGAATACTGTGCTCAGAGCTAATAAATTCAATTTTGTATAAATTACTTTCCAGAAAACTGGAAAATAACAATTTGGATTTAGCAGAGTTTATGTAAATTTAATTATCCTTCATAACAAGGGGCAAAAATCTCTGAATTCTGACAAGACTGCTTTGTAAAATTGCTCCAATCTTTCACATGCAAAGGTAGAAGAATTATTAAACTTTGCGCTGAAACCGTTGCTTTGTTAACTTTTCTCCCAGTTTCCACTCTTGACTTTATGGACTGGAAGTGTGCAAAGAGAATCTGCTCTCCAGTAAATTATTACAACAGTAGCATTGCTGTATTGATTTCCAATTGTACTAGAAATGTTCCACATTAACAGATCCCATTGGGCTTGCAACGACAGACTAATTCGCGTGTGAATTTTCCCACTGGACTCATTCTGCATTTTGGTTGTGCTCCAATGCCCTCCAGCCAAAATCTAGTTAGCTTCCCACAGACAGAAATGAAAACACATCGTTCTGAACCTCTTGCTTTGCACCCATCATAGATTGGTGAGATAATTATGCCAATAGAGATTGGAAACTAGCATGGTTCCTGAGTAAAGGCGCACAAATGGAAAGTGAGGGGGAAAGAGATTTAAAATTGTAATGAAGATTCTAAAAATTATTGAGCACATATGGGAGGCAGTGGTATTGTCACGAGACTAATAATCCAGAAACCCAGGGTAATTCTCTGGGGATCCGAGTTTGAATTCCAGCATGGCAAATGGTGAAGTTTGAATTAAATTTAAAAAATCTGGAATTAAAAGTCTAATGGTGACCTTGAATCCCATTTGAAAGGAAATCTGCTGTCCTTACCTGGTCTGCCCTACATGTGACTCCAGATCCACAGCAATGTGGTTGACTCTTAAATGCCCTCTGTAATGGCTTCAAGGGCAATTAGGGATTGGTATTGAGTGCCACACAAAATGCTGGCCCAGCCAACGACACATGAATGAATAAAAAGAAACTAAGAAACGAAATGATGCCTGTATGTTCAGAGTAGAAAAACTATTGCAGGTTGAATCACTGGTCCTCATTTTCCTTTCATTTAGATATGTGGTGAAGTATCAGATGGCAAGAAAGATGATGATATCACTTGCACTGCTTTACAGAAAAACTATTAATCCTCTTGATTGTCAGTTATGATTTTTAAATTATGGAATACACTGACATTTAAGACAGGTGTCGCCATGCTTGTATTAGAAGCACATAGCAGCTGATATAGAATTTCATCCAGATGGTGTACAAGCAAAAGAGGACTTTCTGAAAAAAATGTTGTTGTCACCTGTCTCGCCCATTGGCACTCAATACCAATCCTAATCACGCAGAAGCCCATATGATGAGCATCACTGCAGTCATTATACTTTAGCCTACTTTCAACTCTTAGCCTGATGAACAAAAGAACTAGCCATTCAATTTATATGTATGAGGGGCATAGGCACCAAATTTTGACAAAATATGACATTTTGAAATTTAAAAAGATAATGAAAAATAGTCTGTAGTTGCAAATCCAATGGGATCAGTTAATGTGGAATATTTTTAGTATAATTAGAAATCAATATGGCAATGCTACTGTTGGAACATAGGAATTAAGAGCAGAAGTCGGCAAATTCAGCCCTTCGAGCCTGTTCCACCATTCAATCAGATCATGGCTGATCGCTCCCTGGACTCAAATCCACCTCCCCACCTGTTCCCCATATCCCTTTATCCCTTTTTTAAAATTAGAAATCTATCTATTTCCTTCTTGGAACCATTTAATGATTCAGAACCCAGGAAATGAAACTAAAACAAAAGCGGTTTACAAGATTCTCTAATTGGGGAATTCCCTCATACCCTCGATGCAGGGTCAGGGAAGCTGGGACCTGTGTCATCACCTTTAATCTTGAAAGGCACAGCAAGGCCTGTTTCCACTCCCACTCTGAAGCCTCCCCTGGATTCCTGCTCCCACCCCACTCCCCAGAGTTTTATCTTTGAACGCCTTCAATTTCTCATCTGCCCCATGGTGCTATCCTCCAGAAATATCATGTTCCATTTGTATGCCAACAATACTTAATATCACTGCCACATCTCACAACCATCCACTGCCTCTGATTGTCATGCTGCTTTGTATGACTTGTGTAGATTCCAGAGCCTGAACTTTCGCAGAGTCTGAAGGACTCAAGAACCATTGGTCCCCAGAAGGACACTATAGGAACTATAATGAACTACATCACAGAATCTCAGAATTATTACAGCGCAGAAGGAGACCATTCAGCCCATCATGCCTGCACCAGTTCTCCATATGAGCAATTCACTGAGTGCCATTCGTCCGTCTTCTCCCCATAACACTACACATTCTTCCTTTGTAGATAATGGTCTAATTCCTGTTTGGATGCATCAATCGAAATTACCTCCACTATACTCTCAGGCCCTCGTTGCATGAAAAAGTTTTCCTCATGTCGTTTTTGATTACTTTACTATTACTTTAATTCTTTGCCCTCTCGTTCTCAATCAGTGCACGAATGAAAAAAATTTCTCCTTTTCTGCTCTGTCCAGATCCCTCATGATTTTGAATACTTCTGTCAAATCTCCTCTCAGACTTCTTCTCTCTAAGGAAAATACACTTAATGTTTTCAATCTTTCTTCGTAATTTAAGTCCTGCATCTCGGAACCATTTTGGTGAATCATTTCTGCACTCCTGTGCTTTCACATCCTTCCTAAAGTGAGGCTGCCAGAACTGGATGTAATATTCCAGCTGAGGCTGAACCAGCCTTCAACATAAGTTCAACATAACCTCCTTGCCCTTGTGCTCCATGCCACTATTAATAAAGCCGAGGCTACGACATGCTTTATTAACTGCACTGTGAACCGGCCCTGCTACATTCGATGACTTTTACACAGATACACACAGGTCCATCTGCTCTTGAACCCCCTTTAGAATTGTGCCCTTTATTTTAAATTGTCTCTCTATTTTCTTCCTCCCAAAATGAATCACTTAACTTTTCACTGCATTGAACTTCATTGGCATTTATAGCTAAAGGAATAGAATATAAAAATAAGGAAGTATTGTTGCAACTATGCAAAGCATTGGTGAGGCTACACCTGGAGTATTGTGCACAGATTTGGTCCCTGTATTTGAGGAAAGATGTAGTGGCACTGGAGGCAGTTCAGAGGAGGTTCACTGGATTGATTCCAGAGATGAGGGGTTTGTCGTATGAAGAGAGATTGAACAGTTTAGGCCGATACTCTGGAATTTAGAAGAATGAGGGGAGATCAAATTGAGGCATTCAAGATGATAAAAGGTATGAATAAAGTAGATGTGAAGCGGATGCTTCCGCTGGTGGGGCATTCTAGGACGAGAGGTCATAGTCTTAGGATAAGGGGTAGCAAATTCAAAACAGAGTTGAGGAGAAACTACTTCTCCCAAAAGGTTGTGAATCTGTGGAATTTGCTATCCCAAAGTGCGGTGGATGCTGGGAAAGTGAGGAAATTTAAGGAGGAGTTAGATAGATTTTTAATTGGTAATGGGTTGAAGGGTTATGGGAGAAGGCAGGAAAATGGGGATGAGGAGCATATCAGCCATGATCGAAGGGTGGAGTGGACCCGATGGGTCGAATGGCCAAATTCTGCTCCTATATTTTATGAACTTATGAACTTTGCCATCTATCCATCCATTCCACCAACTTGTCCATATCCTTTTGAAGTTCTACACTACCCTTCTCACAGTTTACAATGCTTCCATGTTTCGTATCATGATTACTTGGATCAACTCTTATCCTTTCAACCTTCAATCTCAATATATCTCTGAATACAATTGTTGTCACAATTATCAACAAACTATGAATCAAATGAATCAACCTATGCCAACTATGTAGTTCTACTGATGCACAGTAAACACAAAGTGCAAATAAAGATGTATTTTTCCATGGAGGTGACACTATAGTTGGGAAGAAACTGCAATGCTAGAACATCTGTACTGCTGCAACCCTGATTCATTTGGATGAGCTGTTTAAATATCTGGAGAGTAAAACAGCAGCAGATGGTGTAAAGACATTCAATCTTTCGTATGAGCATTTGCAGGTTGCTGGGCCTACAGCTACCCCGACTCATCGAATAATTATGCAATTTTAACCTCGGTCTTTTAATTTCTGCAGAATCTATTCTACACTTTAGCACAGGCAGCTGTCTGTATAAATGATATGTACATCAGTTATATGGCCAGCTGCTTGCTCTGAACTGTAAAGTCTGTTCTCTGGAAATGTAGGCACAGAAGTTACGACTATTGAATTATTCAGTGAATCACAGCCCTGTAACTGGGTCTACCACAGATTGACATGAGGCAGATGTGTCAGGTGTGATTAACAGACTTAAAGTTGAGAAAGGTGAAAATACAAAAATGGTCTGTTCTATCTGGATCAGAACTATGACTGCTAATCATATTATATGAAAACCTTCCATTTTCTAATGTTGCACGTTATGGACGGCAGGAGTAATGTGGGATACTTTCTGCTTTTTCGCAGCTTTTCGATGATTGCAACAAGCTGTATTTTACAGATGGAATGGTTTAACCTCTTGAGTACTGTGACTTTAACTGACAGATATCAATCAGGCTTTCTTCCAAGTTCCAATCAAAATAAAGGATAAATGATTATTTCCCACAATACTGAATTGTAATCTCAATAAATGCCTACTTATCTCTTTCAAACACATGCATGCGTGCACACACGGACATACACACAAAATGGTGATTTCTAAAGATGTAGCATGCACATAGTCATCTTAAAGAGTCAAAAGAAATTAGTCCTCAAGATGGTAGCTGAAATGCTCCAGGCCTAAAGAATTCTCTCTTGATGCACTGGAGAAAAATGAAGGAGTTTTAGTTCACATTGGTTCACACCAAACACTTTTGGCTTTCCAGTCAAAGTTGGTCAGACCCCTGTCGTGAAGGGCTTATAACAGAATCAAAGAACAAAGAAAAGCACAGCATAGGAACAGGCCCTTCAGCCCTCCAAGCTTGTGTGGATCATGATGCCCTAACTAACTTTAAAAAAAACCCTCTGTCCTTTCATGTACCCATCCAGATGCCTCTTAAATGTTGCTAATGTGCTTGCTTCCACCGGTCGGCACGGTAGCACGGTGGTTAGCACTGCTGCTTCACAGCTCCAGGGACCTGGGTTCGATTCCCGGCTTGGGTCACTGTGTGTGTGGAGTTTGCACATTCTCCTCATGTCTGCGTGGGTTTCCTCCGGGTGCTCCGGTTTCCTCCCACAGTCCAAAGATGCGTGGGTTAGGTTGATTGGCCATGCTAAAAAAAAATTCCCCTTAGTGTCCTGAGATGCGTAGGTTAGAGGGATTAGTGGGTAAATCTGTAGGGATATGGGGGTCGGGCCTGGGTGGGATTGTGGTCGGTGCAGACTCGATGGGCCGAATGGTAGGTTTCTATGTAGGTATTGTAGGTTTCTATGATTCTATGATTCTTTCTATGATTCACCTTCTCTGTCAGCGTGTTCCACGCACCCATCACTCTCTGCATGAAAAGGTTCCCCCCACATCTCCTTTAAACTTTCCTCCTTTCATCTTGAACCTGTGCCCCCTTGCAACTGATACTTCCACCCTGGGAAAAAGCCTCTGATTATCCACCCTGTCTATGCCTCTCATAATTTTGCAGACCTCTATCAGGTCTCCCCTCAGCCTCTGTCTTTCCAGTGAAAACCATCCTAGTTTATTCAACCTCTCCTCATGGTCAACACCCTTTAGAACAGACAACATCCTGGTGAACCTTCTAATCTTGCAAGTTAAATGAATAATTTGCATTGCTCTGTCTAAGAAGAATTTAAGGCAGGGTCCTCACTTCTGCTGGATGAAAAATGACTTCCCTCTAGTATTTTTATCCCAGACTGACCTTCACTGTCTTATCCTTGCAGATTAATAAGGTACTTCCGCATATTTCTTTTCACAAGCCAGTTTCTGTCATATGACAGCAATATCAATGTTTTCTATTGTCTACACAATGGTTGATAGCTTTAATGTGTTTCAGGGGGCATTGTCCAGGTTAGTCCCTGCCTGTGCAGAGCCACAAAAGAAGTCACCTGACCCTCTATAGTTCACTTTGTGGAGCTATTGTCCAGACCTCAAGCAAACATTTTAAAGTAAATTGTCCATCTTCCTAATAAGTTTTATGAGCATACGACACAACTGTGACATGTGACATAAATGCTTTTCTCCATATAGATAAACATAAGAACAGTTATCGGCTGAGAAAGTATCATCAGCCGTTAAAACTAATTCTTTGGATAGGATTGTGTGGACTCCCTCTGTCATCTTTCTCGCAGTGGGAGGCAGTGTACCATTGACCAGCGGCAGGATCATTCTGGTCCCGCCAGTGTCAATGAGATTTCCCACTGACTCCATCCCATGCCGCTGGGAAACCCATGGCAGGGAGGTGGTGCCATCAGCGAGTCCAGAAGATCCCACCCACCAGCGTGAACAGCTGGAAAGTTCCGGCCTTTAATTTCCTGAATGGGGTAAATAACTAAAAGGCATTACTTCCAGGGAGATAAAGCTATGAAAGTTATTTGCAACATGATTGGATGTTATGGTGCAACTCTAGATGACAATGGAGCAATTACAACCCTACAATATTCAACCTTGGACAACTACGTTCGACAGATGGCACCTGGGAACCATTCATATCCACAAAATACAAAATTGCTTAGGTTTATTCTGGTTCCTCTAATCTCCAACCATTCCACCCCCCCCCCCACCTCCCCATTCACTCAAAGCGCAATGCCTTTCAAAAACTCCTTTTAAGTATTGGGTAATTGACCATAACATTTACTAACTGGAGGCGATGTCACATACTAATTACTATTTTCAGAGGAAAATCATAGCTATCTCTCACCACATTAATCAGTGTGTTTAATTCATTCAACATTCACGGCCAGGCAGAAACAGAGTTTTTTTAAATCTCAGGTCTTTATTGAAAGAGTTGGTGAAGCAGTTGCTGCGATTTCATCTATTGCCTTGGCTTCAGGTGTGTTGATGCCCAAGTTCAAGATTCAGAAAAACTAAAGCTCTTCATGTTTCAGACAAAGTCTGAAGTGGATTCAGACTAATTTCAAGTTCAGGAGCTTACTTTATTAGCATTTCAAATGCGGAGGAACATAGATGAATTAATAACCAAATTCAATGTTTTCTGAAACATTAAATAAGCTACTGAATCAATTTGATTTAACATGCAAAGACATCTCCACATTGGAATCAAAAAGCAGAACCACTGTAGATGCTGGAAATCTGAAATAATTATTTTTTGTTTTCAGTCAACAGCACATATGCACATCTTTTGTTTGTTTATTTCTTTTCTTGCCCCATTGCCCTTTGATCCTCTGCTGCCCTGTGGATCCAGAACGGGCTTGCCCAAAGGAGGCAGAGAGTGGGTATAGATGGGTCTTTTTCTAAATGGAGGTCGGTCACCAGTGGTGTGCCCCAGGGATCTGTTCTGGGACCCTTGCTGTTTGTCATTTTCATAAATGACCTGGATGAGGAAGTGGAGGGATGGGTTGGTAAGTTTGCCAACGACACGAAGGTTGGTGGGGTTGTGGATAGTCTGGAGGAATGTCAGAAGTTACAGAGGGACATAGATAAGATGCAAGACTGGGCGGAGAAGTGGCAGATGGACTTCAACCCAGATAAATGCGTAGTGGTCCATTTTGGCAGGTCAAATGGGATGAAGGAGTACAATATAAAGGGAAAGACTCTTAGTACTGTAGAGGATCAGAAGGACCTTGGGGTCCGGGTCCATAGGACTCTAAAATCGGCCCTGCAGGTGGAGGAGGTGGTTAAGAAGGCATATGGTGTGCTGGCCTTTATCAATCAATTGAGTTTAGGAATCCGGGGATAATGATGCTATATAAGACACTCGTCAGACCCCACTTGGAGTACTGTGCTTAGTTCTGGTTACCTCATTACAGGAAGGATGTGGAAAAGATTGAAAGGGTGCAGAGGAGATTTACAAGGATGTTGCCTGGATTGAGTGGCATGCCTTATGAGGATACGCTGAGGGAGCTCGGTCTTTTCTCCTTGGAGAGACGTAGGATGAGAGGAGACCTAATAGAGGTATATAAGATGTTGAGAGGCATAGATCGGGTGGACTCTCAGAGGCTGTTTCCCAGAGTGGAAATGGCTGCTACGAGAGGACACAGGTTTAAGGTGCTGGGGGGTAGGTACAGGGGAAATGTTAGGGGGAAGTTTTTCACACAGAGGGTGGTGGGCGAGTGGAATCAGCTGCCGTCAGTGTGGTGGAGGCAAACTCAATAGGGTCTTTTAAGAGACTCCTGGATGAGTACATGGGACTTAATAGGATGGAGGGTTATAGGTAGGCCTAAAAGGTAGGGATATGTTCGGCACAACTTGTGGGGCCGAGGGGCCTGTTTTGTGCTGCAGTTTTTCTATGTTTCAATTCTTCTGTCTTTCACCCTATTTCAGAACTTCCTCCTGTCCTTGTCCCACCCACCAACTATTCCCAGTTCTGATAAAGGTTATTGACTGAAAATGTTGGCTGGAATTTTACTGCCCCACCCGCCACGGGAATCGGAGTGGGTGAGGGGTGGATAATGGGAAGGTCCATTGACCTCGGGTGGGATTTTAATGATTTCAGGATGAGCGAGTCTGTGAAATCCCACCCAATATCTCTGTTTGTCTCTTTCCACAGATGCTGCTTGGCCTGCTGATTATTTTCAGCATTTTTCCATTTTGATTTCAACACCGTAATGCTTAGTCTCATACTATATTGAATATGGTTCCATCATCCTAGTTCTTACACCATGACAGAAAGCTCTTCACAGAACTGCCATTAAGACTATAATATCTGTCACTGTTCCTATGTACTGACTCTGGGTGCGATCTTACCGACAGTTCATGTCCCACTGCTGCTGCAGTGAGGACAGTGAATTTGGCACCCAGCCAAATCTCCGTTCACTGCAACAGAACCACAAAATCCCACCGGCGTGAATGGCCATAAAGTTTCACCCTCTGTTTTTTGAGAGGAGTTCAGAATAACACAGTGCTCTTACAGTCATGTAAATTCATCACTTACCTGTCTTAAAACCTTGAGAATTCAATCTCCAGCTTTTTTTCAAGGTCTTTTGGATAAAGCAAAGAAACTTTCAAATTCTCACTCTTCTTTCTTTTGACTTCTATTGATTCATGGGTTGCACATTAAAGTTTAAAGTTTATTTATTAGTGTCACAAGTAGGCTTACATTACCATTGCAATGAAGTTACTGTGAAAATCCCCTAGTCACCACACTCCGGCGCCTGTTCGGGTACACTGAGGGAGAATTTAGCTTGGCCAATGCATCTAATCAGCATGTCTTTCGGAACGTCTTTAGGGAGATCTGCAAACTGCACATGCTTAGAATATACAGATGTGATTGAAAGATTTCCCTTAACTGTTGTGAGGTAAACTATGAAGTTGGAGCCCAGGGGGATCTTCAAATTCAAGCTTTAATAAAAACATTAAAAGACACAGCAGACAACTCAATGGGCAAATGTTTGGTTATTTTGAAATATGCGCTTATTTCATGGAATTAAATCCTTTCTTTTATATGTTAAGTATTTCAAAGGGAAAGAGATTGCAGATCAAATATTTTCAGATGGAGGGTGGGTGACAAATCCACTCAACAATTGTACCATATTGTGGCCAAATCCTTCAGCTTCATGCCAATACAAAGCAGTTAGGGGATTGTACTGGGGTTTTGTGTTAAAGAAGCAAAACGACCACTGTGGCAGCTACAGGCATTGTGGGTTTTCCTTATCTCAGGATGTGCGATTGTCGACAATGCTGGTAAATATTGCCCATCCCTGGCTTCAGGGAACACAGCTATTGGGCTGTTCAGTAGGACGGAATGGCTTGTTCAGCTATTAAAACTAAAATAGATTGATACTAAAATAAATCAATACTATATGATACTAAAATTGGTGGAAAAACAGGCAGTGAAGAGGAGATAAAGATTTTACAGACGGATATAGATAGACTAGGAGAATGGACCAAAATTTGGCAGGTGGAGTTTAATGTGGATAAGTGTGAGGTTATCTATTTTGGCTGAAAAAATTGAAAGGCAAATTATTATCTAAATGGAAATCAGATTCAAGACGCATCTGGGAAGAGGGATCTGGGTGTCTTTGTTCATGAATCACAGAGAGTCAGTATGCAGATACAGCATGTATTAAAAAAGGCAAATGGAATGTTAGCATTTATTGTAAAAGGACTGGAATATAAAAGTAGAGAAGTGTTGTTGTAATTGTCTAAGGTATTGGTGAGACCACATTTGGAGTACTGTGTTCAGTTTTGCTCTCCTTATTTGAGGAAGAATGTGATTTTTTAAAAAATGAGTTAAAGGGATATGGGGAACAGATGGGGGGGTGGATTTGAGACCAGGAAGCGATCAGCCACGGGCTAATTGAATGGCAGAGCAGGCTCGAAGGGCTGAATTGCCTATTTCTGCTCCTAATTCCTTTGTTCCTATTTCAGAGGACAGTTGAGAGTCAATTCCTTTGCTGTGACTTTGGGGTCAAGCACAGGCCTGACCATATAAAGACAGCAGGTTTTGTTTCCAAAATGTCATTAGTCAACCATTATTTGCAACAGTGCGACAACCTCATGGCCACAAAAGTAAAAAGAGTATTGACATAATTAATATTGAAGCGTCCTTTGGAAGTATTTATAGATAACAAGGTTGCATTAGTTTTGATTGGTGATTTATTTTCTGAAGTTCCCATTCAAACTGTTTCGAATGATGCTGAATTTGCCAGGAACCTGGACAATTGGGCGGCATTTAAGTGTCATTGTTTTAATTTTAAAGGTTTTTCTGGGATATATTAAAAAGTAATAACTTAATTAATGAAGCTGAAAATGGTGCATCTTAAAAAATAAGCATCGTTAATCAAAATGTTAGTTTGCTGCCTGAAGTAACCTAATTTAACATAACAACTTACATTTATACATAGCATTTCACATCTGAAAGCGCCCCCAAAGGGGCTTAAAAAGAGATACCAATTAAAACATTTTTGCCATTTTTTGGCAATGAGCCACAGGAGAAGAAATTAGGAAGGATGACCAAAAGATTTATCAAAGAGGTAAGCTTTTAGGAAAGAAAGATAGAGAGATTTACAGAGGGAATTCCAGAGCTTAGGGCCAAGCCACTGAAAGCATGATTACCAATGGCGGTGCAATTAAAATCAGAAGGCCAGAATTGGAGAAGTGTGTCATGTATTATATTTGAAATGTGCAATAGTGTACATATTGGCTAAACTTTTCCGGACCTTCCCACCGGAGGATCTTCCAGTCCCACTAGTGGTGATCCCCCACGGTGCATTCCTCATGGCAGAGGGTACGGGGCATGCTAAACCTCAGACATTGGTGGGACTAGAAGATCCCAACGCCAGCCAATGGCAGCTGCCTCCACCACTGGAAAATACATCGTGGAGGGGGAAGGGGAAGAATCCTGCCCATTGTTCACTTTAAGCTACTGTATGTAACTGTACCAGCAGAGGTAATCTACAAAGGAAAGCAGAGAGTCTAAAGAAACTGTTTCAGTAGCAGAGACATAGTTGTGATATGATGGCATGCACCTTTAAGGGGACATATCTTAAACTGCTGTCAATCATTACCCACAATAACAAGGTGTGATGTAAAAGTTCCATGACTTGTAGTCAATCTTTCAGTGGCAGGAGTGGATATTTGATACATGATACTGAAGCCTTCTAGTTACATCTATCTGTATATTGTCTTATCTTCAATGAGAAAACTCATTATTTCACCAATTATTATGTATGACTGGCTCATTTAAGTCAAAGAGAAGAAGATAACAGCCATGAAGTTCATACACTTTTAATTCTGGTCTGTCCCTGGCTGCTTCAACAAACTTTAGGATTGCCCCTTTCTCTTCAAACTGGGGAATACAAAATTTTCCCTTAAAATAGTGAAAAACCATTGAGAATTCTCAGGACTTTTGAAATGGAAATCTCATTCAACCACACCAAAATGAACGTGTTTTATGCCACATGGAGAATGTGACAAACTTAAGACTTTCCACACTGCAACAGCTCTGCACACGATTGCTGTCACATGTGATTCTTACACATACCAACAATGTTCTTGAAATGTATGCTGACCATTTCGTTGGTATTAGAAAACTGAAAGGTGTTGGCCAGAATATTACGGCCATTCATGTCAGCAGGATTTTCCCATCCTGCTGCAGTAAACAGACATTTGGCTGGGTGCCAAAATCTCTGACCTCTCTACAGCGGGAGCAAGGTGTGAACAGTCAGTAAGGTCGTGCCCAAAATGTGCAAGTAGATCCTCATGCAACCCAGTAGCAGCCACAACAAATACCATTTCCTGTCAGGAAACAGACTGAGAGGGAACTTCAGCATCAACTTGGGTTTGACACAGTTCAGAAAGTTGGCGATGAGCCTATCCTTTGGGCCTCATCCATGCCAGTCGTCAAGAAACGCAAGAGCAATAACCAGATTAGATTCTGCATTGATATGTGGTCATCAAAACAAGCCATACAACGAGAAAGATGCTTGACATCACCAACTGATTATAACATAGAGAAAGTGTATGATGTTAAACGCTTTGCCAAACTGGACCTCAATGCAAGGCACCATTAAATTTAACTTGCAGAAGCAGCGAAATATCTTACTGTATTCTCAACTCATGTCGGACTTCTTTGACACAAGAGGCTCAATTCTGGAGTCAGTTCACCAGTTGAGATATTTCAGCATATGGGTCAATTTGCACTACAAGGAATCGAAGGCATGCTGAACATCAGTGATAACATCCCCATCTACTGTCACACTGAAAGTTTTGTTTTAGAATGTTTTAGAAAATGTAACTTTACTTAGAACAAAGACAAGTGCTTGTTTAATGAAAGCAGAATCAAATATTTTGGTCACATGCTCAGTGGTTAAGAGTAGCACCTGAACCAGGGAAGTTGAAGCCATTACAATGCTATGGATCCCACAATGTGCAATTTTAGAGTCTACTTAGGGTGCATCGTGTACTGTAGTTGCTTCATTTCTGACCTCGCTATGCTATCTGCTCCCCTACACAATCTGACAAAAGAGACCACCAAGTAGGAATGGACTATATACACAGGCTGTACATCAGATCAAAAAACGCTTGGCATCACAAATTTTCAATCATAAGCAAGCCACCTAGATAGTCATGTACGCAAACCCGGTTGGTTTAGTCGTAGCCCTCTTACAAAAAGATAAAACTGGGAACCCATCAACTGTTGTGATGGCAAGTCAATCATTAACCCCAGTTGAACAACCTATTCCTTAACTGGGAATGAAGCGATCTTACATTTAATTTCTATTTGTATGAAAACAAGCTTGAAGTTGTGATCGGTCATTGACCACTATTAAGCTTACTCAACAATCCACACTGCAAACCATCTACTCAAGTACAGTGTTACATACTTAAACTCCAAGAGTACGAATTCCACGATGAATATCAGGTGGTCAAGCTCAACCCAGCAGACTATCTTCCACTACATTTGCTGCCAACAGTCAGTCCAACTAGCCATGAGGAAAAGGTTGTCAAGGAACATTTGAGCACATAAACCCAAATGCAGTGCCAAAGTCACTAAAACGAGCTGACATTAAAGTGTTAGCAAAGCAAGATATGGCCTTACAACTACATATGATGGCTGTGGAATCATGAAACTGGAAAGACTAGATCAAGTGTTTACAAACAAAATTGCGCACACTCTACAATATCTTCACAATGTTCGAAATGAGCTCATAGTTACAACCACAACTGACCTAGTGTTAAGCAACAACTGCACTGTAATCCACAATTGCTGAGGGACTATGTTGTCAATATAATACTTTAAGGTCACCAGGAGTTGTCAAAACTAAATAACTCCTTAGGGAGAAAGTATGGTTCCAAGGAATTGACTGCATGGTTGAACACAAAATCAATCAATGTTTGCCATGTCAAGCAACCACAATGTCAAATCTTCATTATCTGCTCAAGATGTCTGAACTATCTCCAGGAGTGGAATGAGGTTATTGTTGATTTGGTAGAATTTGCACTGGTGAATACCTGTTCGTTGCCACTGATGACTACAGCAGATTGTGGAAATTGTTATGTCTACTTCAACAGAAGCTTGATCTAATTTTAAGCTCCCAAACGGAGCCCTGCATGAGACATCCCTCATAATCTGGACCTCCCACCCCCTGATTTTTCACCCTCTCCAGAGCATTCCCAAACCTTCTCTACCCACCCCCCGCCCACCACAGGATTCTCCTCACCATCACCTCCCCCCACCCCCACCCCGCCCAACCACATGGGTCTACCCCCTCGCCCCTTCTAACTCATGGGCCCGTTACTGAGTCCCCCCCAAACTTATTCCGTCCATCCCTGATGCCATCCCTCACTGACTAAACCCCGCCCCAAACTGACCCGACCCTTCTGCCTGCACCCAACCAACCAATTTCCATCCATTTACCTGCACACTTACCTTCTCCCTGGCCTGTAAATTTCACAGGGCCCTTTAAACCTACCTGCTTTCTGACAAACAGTGCAATAATAAAGGATGCATGGCCTCCCTGAACTCACCGGCGATGCACTGCACTTTGACCTTTTACTGCAGACTCCAAGCAGCTCCAGCCAGTGGAGGTTTCAACAAAGTTCTCTAGAGCCAGTCAGAGTGCTTTAAACTCTTGTAATTCCAGCCGACCATCACTTTACGTCACAGGGTGGAAATCATGGCCCCATTTGTTAATTATAGTGAGGAAACTCGATTTGCCTGGGACGTAATTTGCATTTAACATCCCATAGTCGTTTTTAGTGGTTTGGATGATTTTTGGCAGGATTTTCCGTCCGCGTTTGCCCCAAGACCGGAAAATTCCACCCAAGGTCAACGGACCTTTGCATGGTCCTGTCCTGTCAGCTGCAATTTCCGTGGCAGGCAGGATGGGAAAATTCTACTTTAAAAGCAACATCAGCTCACGGAAAACGCAGTCCACCAAATGTCACAATAAATAGATCACGGAATATCGACATATTAAGTGACTCCAGACAACTCAGTATGTTACAGGTGCTATCTAAATGCAAGTTGACATTGATAAAGCACAAGTGGTAGCGGCCATTCCTTCAAAAATATTTAATATTATAGTGTATGAACTTGTTAAATTAGTAATAAAGTACTGGCGATGCATACTCACCTTTTAAGAAATAATTAATCTAAACCAGCGGACTTTGCATTGTTTTACAGAGTTCACCAATTTCTGCGATAAAACAAACTGTCAATTCTCCAGCACAATATTCATGAGCTTTTAAAATTTAATTTGCACCAAGGACTACCTTTCCACACTCCATAAATACAATTATTACTCTTATCATATTTCACACAACCATTTAGACTCCAGTCAATGGAGGCAAATTTCCAGTCTGTTCACATAACTGCTCATTTAAATTTCTTTTAAAGGATTTATGTGCTCCGAGATCTTTCGGTAATAAGAACCCTTCATATCATCATAATAACATCCTAACTTGGACAAATGCACTTCAACATTGTAATATTGAAGTATTTAATTTTCAGCTCAGCAAGTACAATGTTTTTTTTCTTTTAAAAGCTTAATTCTTCCAAATAAACCCTGATGTGCAGGGGCAGTGACACTGTGGGAAGAATTTGAATGCCTCGGGATGGATTTTACCAACGAGCACCAATGGCGAGTCCCACACCCAGATGTTGGTGGTGTTCTCACTTCCAGTTTCACCTTCCCTCCGCATGTAATAAAATGCTAATTACTGCCAATTAGCAGCGCAGGCGGCCATCCCGCCCAGTGCATTTTAGAAGATGAGAGTTAGGCGCTTAAATCTGCTGCTGTGGCCTGAAACTATGTCAGGCCAGAAGCCTAAAGACTCAGCCTTCAGAGTCAGGTGAGCCCTGGAAATATCCGGGAGGAAAAGGAATTGTCGACCAGAGGATTATCGTCCTTGCAGTGTGTGAAGCTAAGTTCATGTTAATGATTGTTTATGTCTGCCAGCCAACAACAGCCTCACAATGAGCCATAATTAACTAATTCAGCAAGTCTTCCAGCTGCAGACACTGAGGATTGGTGCACTCGTGATATCTTTCCATTCATGGGTGTCTTCACCAGTGGAGCAAAGGGAGAGCCGATCCAGAGGGAGCATATCTGCCCCCAGGTTGACAGAGACGGTGCTCGGTCCACTCCTCCATGCAGCATGTGGAGGCTAGAAGTGAGTGTCAGATTCCAAGAGGTGGCAAGAGAAGGGACCAGAGGCAGACACATGCTGCATGGGAAAAGGTGTCTGAAGGTGTTCTCAATGTCGATGTGGTCAGGAGGAGCTGGAGTCAGTGCCAGAAAAGATTCAATGACCTGGTGAGGTTGGCAAGGGGGAGCATGGCGTCAATGTGAGCAAAGTTATTGCAGTCTGGAGCAGACGGTAAAAGCAAATGCTGCAGTTGTACTGGATCACCAGCTTATCCACAGTTGCATCTTTGAACAGGAGTTTTCTTCAACGATGCCATGGATCATTCCAACCAGTTATGAAACATGGGAAATAAGTGCAGGAGTAGGCCATTCGGCCCTTCGAGCCTCCATCACCATTCAATTTGAATCATGGCTGATCATCCACTTTCAGTATCCCGCTCCCACTTTCTCTCCATACCCCTTGATTCCTTTACCCACAAGGGAAACATCGAGCTCCCACTTGAACACATCTAACGAACTGGCCTCAACAGCTTTCTGTGGGAGAGAATTCCACAGGTTCACAACTCTCTGAATAAGTTCTTCCTCATCTCAGTCCTGA
The DNA here is from genome assembly GCF_964213995.1 of Mustelus asterias. Classification (NCBI taxonomy): domain Eukaryota; kingdom Metazoa; phylum Chordata; class Chondrichthyes; order Carcharhiniformes; family Triakidae; genus Mustelus; species Mustelus asterias. The sequence continues at coordinate 33,482,083 of NC_135825.1, read as the reverse complement.
ATGGTTTACCCCTTATTCTGTGACTGTGACCCCTTGTTCTGGACATCCCCAACATCGGGAACATTCTTCCCACATCCAGCCTGTCCAGACCCATCAGGATTTTATATGTTTCTATGAGATCCCCTCTCATTCTTCTAAATTCCACTGAGTACAAGCCCAGTCGATCCAGTCTTTCTCATGTGTCAATCCTGCCATTCCGAGAATCAATCCGGTGAACCTTTGCTGGACTCCCTCAATAGCAAGAATGTCCTTCCTCATACTAGGAGACCAAAACTGCACACATTACTGAAGGAGTGGTCTCACCAAGGCCCTGTATAACTGTATACTCCAATACTCAAATCCTTTTGCTATGAAGACCAGCATGCCATTAGCTTTCCTCACTACCTGCTGTACCTGCATGCCAACCTTCAGTGACTGTTCCACCATGGCACCCAGGTCACGTTGCACTTCCTCCTTTCCTAAACTGCCACCATTCAAGTAATAATCTTCCTTCCAGTTTTTGCCACCAAAGTGGATAACCTCACATTTATTCACATTATATTGCATTTGCCAAGTACTTGCCCACTCAGCCAGCCTGTCCAAGTCACCCTGCAGCCTCTTAGCATCCTCCTCATAGCACACACTGCCACCCAGCTTAGTGTCGTCTGCAAATTTGGAAATATTGCATTCATCCAAATTGTCCAAATCATTAATGTATATTGTGAACAGCTGGGGTCCCAGCGCTGAACCCTGCGGTACTCCACTAAGTCATTGCCTGCTGCTCTGAAAAGGACCAGTTTATTCCCACTCTTTGCTTCCTGTCTGCCAACCAGTTCTCTATCGACATCAATACATTAGCCCCAATACCATGAGCTTTAATTTTGCTCAGTAATCTCTTGTGTGGGAGATGAATCAGACAGGCCTAAAACTGCACAAGCTGCCAATCTGAAAAATGAAAGTGGAGAACATTGGTAGAAGTCAGCAGGCCTGGTATCATTTATGGAAAGGGAACAGAGGGGCCTGTTTGCAGTCCTGATCACTTCCTCAGAGCTTTGAAGAACAGTCATGTTCATAAAATTTAACTTGGCCTCCCTCTCTCTCTCTCTCTGTAGATTATGACAGACCTGATGAATCCTGCCAGTGTTCTGTGAGTTTAATACAGTTTTTGTTTTGAATGGTGGTCGATTGGCACGATGTCATGCTGATGGCTGAGCACAGGGTTCAGCCGGCCACTCGTCTACCATTGCTGAGATGTGACGTGTGAGTATTGGAGATTCTTAATGCCAACTCTTTGCTCAAACTTTTCAGGAGAAGTGAATCAAGAATGCCAGCGAGCACCCCCGTACCGGTGGCAGAGTTATAACGTTTAAGATCCTCACCGCATTTAAGGAACAAGAGTTGTCCCTTGTTGACACGTATGTATTGTGTTTGGTGCACACTCAGGACCTTTAATCATCATCAGAAGATTCAATTCTTTGTTTATAGATTCATAACTGTCACTGAGTTAATTAATGCATGACTGGCCAGGTAAAAGTGTATTAGAACCAAGATTTAGATACGACTGTTTTAGCAATATGTTAACAAAGAACAAAGAACAGTACAGCACAGGAAACAGGCCCTTCGGCCCTCCAAGCCTGTGCCGCTCCTTGGTCCAACTAGACCAATCGTTTGTATCCCTCCATTCCCAGGCTGCTCATGTGACTATCCAGGTAAGTCTTAAACGATGTCAGCGTGCCTGCCTCCACCACCCTACTTGGCAGCGCATTCCAGGCCCCCACCACCCTCTGTGTAAAAAATGTCCCTCTGATATCTGAGTTATACTTCGCCCCTCTCACCTTGAGCCCGTGACCCCTCGTGATCGTCACCTCCAACCTGGGAAAAAGCTTCCCACTGTTCACCCTATCTATACCCTTCATAATCTTGTACACCTCTATTAGATCTCCCCTCATTCTCCGTCTTTCCAAGGAGAACAACCCCAGTCTACCCAATCTCTCCTCATAGCTAAGACCCTCCATACCAGGCAACATCCTGGTAAACCTTCTCTGCACTCTCTCCAATGCCTCCACGTCCTTCTGGTAGTGCGGCGACCAGAACTCCAAATGTGGCCTAACCAGCGTTCTATACAGCTGCATCATCAGACTCCAGCTTTTATACTCTATACCCCGTCCTATAAAGGCAAGCATACCATATGCCTTCTTCACCACCTTCTCCACCTGTGTTGCCACCTTCAAGGATTTGTGGACTTGCACACCTAGGTCCCTCTGTGTTTCTATACTCCTGATGACTCTGCCATTTATTGTATAACTCCTCCCTACATTATTTCTTCCAAAATGCATCACTTCGCATTTATCCGGATTAAACTCCATCTGCCACCTCTCCGCCCAATTTTCCAGCCTATTTATATCCTGCTGTATTGCCCGACAATGCTCTTCGCTATCCGCAATTCCAGCCATCTTCGTGTCATCCGCAAACTTGCTGATTACACCAGTTACACCTTCTTCCAAATCATTTATATATATCACAAATAGCAGAGGTCCCAGTACAGAGCCCTGCGGAACACCACTGGTCACAGACCTCCAGCCGGAAAAAGACCCTTCGACCACTACCCTCTGTCTCCAATGGCCAAGCCAGTTCTCCACCCATCTAGCCATTTCTCCTTGTATCCCATGAGCCTTAACCTTCTTAACCAACCTGCCATGTGGGACTTTGTCAAATGCCTTACTGAAATCCATATAGACGACATCCACGGCCCTTCCTTCATCAACCGTTTTTGTCACTTCCTCAAAAAACTCCACCAAATTTGTAAGGCACGATCTCCCTCTTACAAAACCATGCTGTCTGTCACTAATGCGATTGTTTCGTTCTAAATGCACATACATCCTGTCTCTAAGAATCCTCTCCAACAACTTCCCTACCACGGACATCAAGCTCACCGGCCTATAATTTCCCGGGTTATCCCTGCTACCCTTCTTAAACAACGGGACCACATTCGCTATCCTCCAATCCTCAGGGACCTCACCCGTGTCCAAAGAAGCGACAAAGATTTCCGTCAGAGGCCCAGCAATTTCACCTCTCGTCTCCCTGAGCAGTCGAGGATAGATGAGCTCTTGAATTAATTCTGTCCTTAAAGGAGAAGCCACTTCAGTGCTACCTCAATTGTAGAATATTCAGCAAACTTCACTCTTTTCCAAGCATCAGCCCTTGAAGGGATGCACCATCATATCCTCTCTCGATACCCAGCACCAGCACAGATACTGGCACTTTGGCAGAGTTCAGTACATCAGATAGGGAACTAACAAGAGTAGTTTGCAATCATAAGTGTGACTGATGGAGAGTGTGGCGAAGCAGGCCTCAGGCAGTCTGAGGAGTGTCCACTATGTTCCAGAGACTGATTCTGGGCCAGATGATGAGCCTCTGGAATTGCCTGTAAGGTGGCAGAAGCTCGATGTGCAACACAAGGTCACTGAAGATATGGTTAGTATTGCAGAGGGGTTGGGTGCACCGGCCTGGACTGTGGAGGTGTCCATCCAAGCCATGAGTGCTGGAGCATCCATTCTTTAGAATGCCATGGGTCTTCCACAGACAGATTGGCGACTGTCCTGCACATGCAAATTGAGCACATTGCAGATTGTTGAGATGCATTCTGACCTACACAGACCTGAGGGACTCAGGCCCGGGGTGACAAGGGAACTGGAGTTTAATCACGCACCCAGCTCCTGGAATCTTACTAGTTGGCAGGGAGGACCAACCAGTTTTAGTGTTGGGTGATGTGCAGCTGCAACCTCTATCCGTGAGTTGCTTTCATGGCACTTTGGAGGGGGAGGGGTGCAACATTTCCTCCATCCAGCAGCCATTGGCAAAGGCCTCGAGCAGTGCAGAGGTGACTGAAGACTCACATGCATCTGTGCAAGAGTCTCCTGAAGTGGCCAGCACCTTGAGGCCTAAACCATACAGAGGACATCTGCCAGAGTCATCCAGGGCAAGGGAGATGAAAGGTCCCGCACTTTACTACTTTAGTGCGGCTGTGAATGAGGGGAGCACTGTGCCTGAGCACACATTAACATTTTTGTCATTATTCACATTACTTACAATGAGGGTCGTATGGGTGAAATCTGTCATTGATAACATTTTTTGTTTTTTAATCATTCTCATTAAACTGCAAAGTCACATTTCCTCATCCCAGTATTCTTTTTCACAGCTGGGAGATGTGTGACCTGTGTCTGTGAGTGAAGGTAGGTTTCCATATTTGAGAGAGGCCTGGAATACAAATATATTCTTGTGGGGAAGGGTGGCTAGTAAGGGCTCCAGGAGATGTTCATTATAACTGTGAGATGTGGGGGAATCTTTCTTCTCACTTATGTGACGTTGATGTTTTGTAGGGCTCTACACAAACCTGAGCTGCATTGAGGCTTCTCTAGTCTCACGGTCATCTGTATGCCTGTGGCATGAGGCTGATCTCGCCAGATATCTGGTGCCGATAAGATCACGGGAGGTGAGAAATTGGGCGTGAACTCGATTTTTCCTTTTTCTCACGATCTCACCAGCTTGCCCCAGCCATCAACCAGCAGGACGAGGAGATAAGATCGCCCCCAGCATCTTCAGGGCAACAGGTATTGAGTGGCCCCCCAAGGCAGCTTGAGACACTCTCTCTAGAAAGCAGCCTGCAAAGGGGCATGACAGTTACCCAAGAGAGCCTCAGTCTTCTATGGCTGTGAATTCTGTCATCTCAAGGCAGCTGGTGCCTGTACACCTTCAGTGCTGCACAATGTCTTTGTCAGCTGTGAGAAGACTCCTATTCCCCTCCTCTTCCTCACTGGAGGTTATGCCGACTACTGACACCACAATCCCCATCTGTTTCGGAGCGATTACAACACTCACCCCTGGTTGGTGGGGAGAATGGGGGAGGTGGTTTCTGAAGACCCCTCCTAGGGAGAGGTCCAAAGTTCTGCAAGGGCAATTTAAAGAAGCATTCCCTGAGCAACCAGCGCTTTCTGAATAGTAAGGCTGAGACTCTGAAATTGAGACCCGTTCTAACAAGCTTACCCTTAAAACAAAATGAGTTTCACACTGATGTGATTCAGACCTTAATGGTGTTTTATTGCTTCTGCCCCATATTATTGCACTCCACATGCTTGTTAATTGCCTCAATCGACATTTAAATTGGCATTTCAATAATGCAGGCTAGTCCCTGACCTTTTGACCTGCCTGTGCATGGTATTGTCTAAAACAAGCACGATAATGTCGGGAACGCTGCCCGATGTCATCACGCCGATATTACGCTCTGCAAAGTGAGAAGCGCACCTGTTCACCGAGTGTAAAATTCAGGCCCTCATGTGGGAACTAGATAGGCAAGTAGGTGACCTGTTGGGAAGGCCAACTCAACTTTAATGGCCTCAAATACCTACAAACCTATGAATTAGGAACAGGAGTAATTCATTCTGCCTCTCTACCCTGCTTCGCCATACAATGAGATCATGGCTGATCTGATTTGCAGCCTCAAATCCACATTCCACCTACCTCTGGTAACCTTTGATTCTCTTGTTAGTCAAGAATCTATCTACCTCTGTCTTAAAAATATTCAATGATCTGCCTCCACTGCTCTCTGGGGAATAGAGTTCCAATGACTCACAGCCCTTTTGAGAGAAAACATTTCTCCTCACCTCTAAAATGGGGGAAGTGCTCATTTTTAAACCATGTCACCATTTAAACCTAGTTCTAGTCTCTCCCACGATGGGAAATTTTCAGCATCTACCCTATCAAATCCCTCAAGATCTTATATATATTAATAAGATCATCTCTAAAGTCTTTTAAACTCTTTGAACACAGGCCCAGCCTCTAAAGATAACAGTCCTCACGCCCATCCCAGATATCAATTGAATGAATCCTCTCTGAACTGCTTCTAACGCAGTTATATATTTTCTGAAATAAAGAGATCAAAACTGTACACAGTACTCCAAGACTGATCTCACCAACACACTGTACAACTGGAGCAAATATCTTTACTTTTAGATTACATTCCCATTGCAATAAAAAAACAAACATTCCCTTCACCTTCCTAATCACTTGCTGTACCTGTAACTTTTAATGATTCAAGTACCAAGTACCAGAGTTCTGCAATCTCTCCCCATTTGAAGACTATCATGCTTTTCTAACCTCCCTCTAAAGTTGACAAGCTCGCATTTTCCCTCATTTTCCTCAATCTGCCAAATTTCCGCCACCCCAGCCACCCATGAATGGATAAATACATTTTTTAAATCACAACAAACATCTGAGGGTGCTTTAAGGGTGTTAGCTTTTGTAATTATTTTCTGGCTGACTTTGATCTTCCTTGAGAACTCAGATGTTTCTTCCAGTCCTCTTGCCAGCAATTTGGATGTTGAAGATAAAGCTTGATGTGAAAAAATGTCGCTCTTGAAGTGGCGCTGTGTGAATTTTAACTTGCAGATGGCTGGCACTTCAAATCAACAAGTTAATTTTTCACTTAAAACACCAAACAAAAAGAATTCACACATGCATCTTAAATTTCTGTAAGGGACAATTCTCAAAGAGTGAGTTCAGTACAACATATATTGATATGATTTACCTTATGACTGATTTCCCAAATATCTCCTTTGCCATTTATTGCTTTACTTAGAACAAAACTCACAGAATCCCTACAGTACAGAAGGGGGACATTTGACCCATCAAGTCTGCACCGACCACAATTGTATCCAGTCGCTATCCCCACAGCCCCACGTATTTACCCTGCTAGTCCCCCTGATACTAAGGGGCAATTTACCATTTCTCAATCTCTGTTTCAAATTGCTTCTCCCATTCGTGCTTCTATTCTGATTATATTTTAATTGATTAATTGATTCTACTTTTCTCTTTGTTTTCCTTACATATTCTAAGATTCTTTGTTTGTTACTTTTAACCACTCGATTTACTGATTTAAGTTGAGGTCATAAACAAAAACCTTCTTTTATTTGACTCTTGGAATTTGAGTCTGGGACATTAATCTGCCAACGTGAATATGTTCCTGTGGAATTCTCCTCTTGGCTATGGCTTATTTTAAGACTGGATTTCAGTTTCTGCTTTTGCATATCTCCTCTCCAGATACAAAGAAAAACAGCTTTATGTTCATTTTATCATCTGATAATGTTACTATTAGCAAAAGAAAAAGGAGCCAAAACTTTCTGGCAAAACTATAGTGATTTTAATGTTTGTACCATTACTATTTTATACATAATCCTTTAAATTTTAAGTTTAAGTTTTATTTATTAGTGTCACAGTAGGCTTACATTAACACTGCAATGAAGTTACTGTGAAAATCCCCTAGTCGCCACATTCCATACCCTTTTTGGATACATTGAGGGAGAAAATTTGGCATGGCCAATGCACCTAACCAGCACGTCTTTCGGACTGTGGGAGGAAACCAGAGCACCCGGAGGAAACCCATGTAGACATGGGGAGAACGTGCAGACTCGCATGGACAGTGACCCAAGCTGGGAATTGAACCTGGGTCCCTGGCACTGAGGCAGCAATGCTAACCACTCTGTGACCAGCAATTTGTACATGGCAAATAGCAATTTGCAGTGTCTCATCCTTTCCACAAATTGCTCTTCACTTCTCCAGCATCAGTTTCACAAAGACCACCAGTAATTTCCCTGTGAGTTTCAAGAAACTAGTGCATTTGCGCTATTGAAGCGAATTAAACTTGCTGCAGAAAAACAGCGCTGACACTTAAAGATGCAAAAGGCCTTTTCATGATGAGATTTATTTTCCTGCAATGCCACTCAACTTTAATGGATGAGCAAAGGAACAAAGAAACAAAGGAAACTGTGCAGTCTCATTCCTGAATGTAATAAATTGATCTGGGGGGTCGGAGGGGGGAGGTTAGCGTGAAATTGTAAATTGCATTGGCCGCTGGGATCCCAATTTTACAGCAGAGGAGGAAGGGCCTTGGACAGGCAGCCTTTATTAAGGCCCATAAGTGACAACTTAATGGTCAGTTAAGGGCATTTTCCCAATCAGCCTCAATTTTCAATCTGGCGGAAGCTGAATAACTCATGGAAGCAAATTGAAAAAGCTAATGTTCTCGATCTCGGGATGCCCTCCCCTCATGGACCTAATACCTCAGGACCTCCGTCCTTTCCTTCGGCCTATCTATTCGCCGATAACCCAACCACCTCTCCTCTCTCCAGGATCACTGGCTCCCTGCACTTACCACTGCAGTGCTTCTTCCGGCCACTGCAACCTTGTATCTGGATGGGCGAGAGAGAGTCGTCGACAAATCTCCAAGGCGGGACTTCCAAGTGTATATGTTAGTCCCACCCACTGCCAATCACCTGGTATGGATGGAAGTCCCACCTACTGTGTGAAGTTTGCACATTCTCACCGTGTCTGTGAGGGTTTCCTTTGGGTGCTCCGGTTTCCTCCCACAGAGCGAAGATGTGCAGGTTAGGTGGATTGATCATGCTAAATTGCCCCTTAGTGTCAGGGGACTAGCTAGGGTTAGTGCATAGGGTTTTAGGGATAGGGCCTGGGTGAGATAGTGGTCAGTGCAGACGCGATAGGCTGAATGGCCTCCTTCTACACAGTAGGATTTTATGATTCTGTGATTCTATAATCAACACTAAATTGAGCGTAAAATGGCAGCCGGCCTATCGGTGTTGGTGGAGATGTGGTCCACACCAACTTTCCAGATATGGTCCTGTCTGGCCGAGCCCCCACCATCCAAAAACTTCATGCCCGTCTCTTGCATCTCCTCTGTATCCAATTTTTCTTTCCTTCTCTTAACTCCCATTTCTGTATCTAATCTAATTCCACCCTATTTCTTTCTCGGTCATTCCTCGGTTTGTGTTTCTATCCTTAAATCTCATTGGGATAAGGAGATGGATTGCCAATCCTGTCTTTCAATGAAGGCCCACGTGCCCTCGACCTCACTTCGCACTTCCAGGCAATTTCCTTCACGCTGATGGGTTAAAAAAAAAGGTCTGGCAAATTGTGTATTCTATGAGATGCCCCACTGCAGCATATTCCAGAACATTATGTTAAGTATTAGTCTAATCATCTCAGTTAAGCCACCAGAAGTTATCTGAAACCAACCAGGGATTGGAATTTTAATTTTAATTGAGTAGAACAGGCCTTTGGGTTAAGCATTGTCTAATAAGGCCACGGGCACTGACAAGAAGACAGGTAGCAAATGACTGGGAGAAATGACACTTGCAATGGATTGAACAGTCACCCTTCAGCATAATCTTGTTTAGCATGTATGACAATTTACATTTAGAGTATTAATTTAAAGTATGTATTTCCTGAACTCAACATTTACCTCATAAGCACCATGTTTAATTTCAGCTGAAGGTGAAGGGAATACTTATGTTTCACTGCAGTTAAATTAAATGGAACAAAGATTAACAACTTGCTTAATAATCAATTGAACATCATAATTAATTAACTTTAGGTTCATAAACTGTCAGTCCCGAGCGGACATCCCACTATGGCTATCACTGCTGTACAACTATTTCTGTGATCGGCATTTAAACCAATATCAAAGCACAAACAGCTTCAAAAAGTCACAGCTATCAATCAAAATTTCGAAGTAAAATTGAGTGTTGTTAATGCACTTGTGTACATGTTTGGCATTAATACATGCTTCTGAGTGAAAACTGGTTTGGGGAATAGATGGTGCAGCATTTATCAGTGTATTCAGCTTTGTACAGATAAGTAGGTTTTGAGGGTTGTTTTAAATAAGCAGATTATTCACTCAACTAAATTCTAATGTTCCGCAGTTCTTTCTTTATCTGTCATACACGCTAGGCTTTACTTAATCATTTATATTCAAATTCCATTTTGCCTACTTCCACTCCGGTACCTAATGAGCTTTTGAGGTTTTCAGGCAGAGAGTTCGAAGTGTGGAATATCTGCAATGTAGTCCTGATAGTACAAATGCACAATGCACCACAAAATGGCAATCCATTGCTTCAAGCATGTTATCGCTCACACTGAGCATTGCCAGTTGAAGCTGGAAACTAGCTGGGGAAAAAAAATCATGGTGTTAAATCAAAGCAGCAGAAAATAATTGAAAAATGAGGGATGATAAGTGTATACCATTTCAGCATCAGATACTTATTTCCACTCCTAATGACTCAGAATTCCTTTCTCAGCTGGGAGATTAGGATATCTCAGCAAAAAGCTGTTAGAGTTACATATTTAGGTCAAGGTGCATAATTTCAAATCATAGAATCCTATAGTGTAGAAGTAGGCCCTTCAGGTCTGCACTGACTCTTTGATAGAGCATCTTACCCAAGCCCTATCCCCGTATCTCCACGTATTTACCCCGCTAATCCCCCTAACCTACACATCTTAGGACATTAGGGAGCAATTTACCATGGCCAATCCATTTAACCTGCACATCTTTGGGCTGTGGGAGGAAACCGGAGCACCCGGAAGAAACCCACGCAGACACGGGGAGAGTGTGCAAACTCCACACAGTCACTTGAGACCAGAATTGAACCTGGGTCCCTGGTGCTGCGAACCACTGTGCCACCATGCTTCCCTGAAATACAAAGAACAAAGAGAAGTACTGAGCAGGAACAGGCCCTTCGGCCCTCCAAGCCTGTGCCGATCATGATGCCCGAACTAGACTTTAAAAAAAACTTCTACCCTTCCTCGGTCCATATCCCTCTATTCCCTCCCTATTCATGTACTCATCCAGATGCCTCTTAAATGTTGCTAATGTGCCTGCTTCCACCACCTCCTCTGGCAGCGCATTCCAGGCACCCACCACTCTCTGTGATAAAAACTTCCCCTGCACATCTTCCTTAAATTTTCGCCCTCTCACCTTGAACTGTGCTTTAAGTTGGAGCCCCTTCTTTTAAAACGATACTTCACAAAGCATGTAAGGAACAAATAAAAGCAAGATCAGCTCTCAGGTTGCAGTTCAGTGCTCAACTGCTTGATCACCTCTGCTATTTTCCTGCAATATATATTGAGCCAGAATTTTCTGTCGAACTAACAGTGCGATTAACACAATTTGCTGTTATTTATGTATAAATGGGACAGCAAAATGAGGCAAGGATCAGATAAGTAGTTATCTGCAAACATCCACAAGTTATGGTCTGACTTGAACATTCCATCATCAGTTTTACAGGAATAGTATTTTTTTCTATGCCTCACAAGTAAACCGCTTCGAATGGTACAAATGTTTCTCTGTGTGTGTGGTAGACACGAACTAAACTTACTGTAGATATTTAGGACTAGTCAGTATCCTTTCAATAAATAGAAACATTTTAATTACTCAAAATCAACCGCGCTGGCATTGAAAATTTACAATTAGTTTAAAGTTTATTCATTGGTTTCACAAAGGGTGGCACGGTGACGCAGTGGTTAGCACTGCTGCCTCACAGAGCAAGGGACCTGGGGTCAATTCTGGCCTCGGATGACTGCCTGTGTGGAGTTTGCACATTCTCCCCGTGTCTGCATGGGTGTCCTCCGGGTGCTCCGGTTTCCTCCCACAGTCCAAAGATGTGCAGGTTAGGTTGATTAGCTGTGCTAAACTTACCCTAGTGTCAGGGAGATTAGCAGGGTAAACATGTGGGGTTATGGGGATAGGGCCTGGGTGGGATTGTGGTCGGTTCAGACTCAATGGGCTGAATAGCTTCATTCTGCACTGTAGGGATTCTACGAATATTGTTTAGTGAAAGGTTCCAGTGGTTTGTGTCCAAATCAGGGTGGAGTGTGGCTTGGAAGGGAACTTGGCAATGATGGTGCTCCAACACATCTGCTGCCCTTGTCCCTGTAGGTGGTGGAAATTGTTAGCTTGGGGTGCAACTGAAAAAGCCTGGATGACTTGCTGCAGTACATCCTGTAGATAGTACATACACTGGAGCCACTGGTAGTGGACTGGGTATGATTGGTGCATGAAGAGCCAATCAAGCAGACTGCTTTGTCTTTGGCTATGCTGAGCTTTTTGACTGTTGTTACCCACCTGAGTGAGTGGTAATTATTCATTATACTGCTGACTTGCATCTTTCAAATAGTACAGAGGACTCACAACCAGTTAAATGTGGACCATGTGAAGGAGATCTCAAAGGCAGTTTCTTAATCTATTCTTAATTCTAATTACAGTGGCCTTGGGCTAAGAACATGCATTGGAAATCACTTGTTTTCCCAGTCTATTCATCGTCACATTTCAATTTAATTTACCTCAATAATTTACTCATGAAACAATAAATATTTAAGGGAATGCTCATCGAGGAATGACATTCCTGGGAAAAAGAACATGTATCAGTATCAACATTAAGTTGCGTGCAACTCCAACCCTAAGTGGATGCAGATAATTCCTTTCATCTGTCGATTCTTTCTGGTAGGTGAACATTTGTTTCTCTGGATAAGGATGGACCAGATGTTAAATCCATTGTTGTTGGCAAATCATTTGTCAGACTTTGGGGCTGATTTTTCTTCTCCCCAGCACAAGGCCTGAAATGTGCTGTGTTTGTCCACAAACAAAATTGCTATTTTCTATCTCAGGACATGAGCATGGCTCAGAAATCCTCCATAGAAATCCTCTAACTCTACCCTTAATCTGTCCCATTAAACACTGGCTATAAAAGCTTAATATCAAGCCTAAACATGTGAGTGTCACTGTTGACCTCCAAGGCATGAAGCTGTATACTGAGCCATCGTAATTGGGGGATTTCAACTCCTGCTGCAGACCAGCAGTAACAAGGCCTTGAGCCTCTTTGATTGGATTGTAACCTTTAACTAAAATAATGATGCCGACGTACTCTTTGGCCGGCACAGTGGTTAGCACTGTTGCCTCAGGGTGCCAGGGACCTGCATTCAATTACAGCCTCGGGTCACTGTCTGTGTGGAGTTTGCACATTCTCCCCGTGTCTGGGTGGGTTTCTTCCGGGTGCTCCAGTTTCCTCCCACAGTCAAAAGATGTGCAAGTTAGGTTGATTGGCGATGCTTAATTGCCCCTTCGTGTCAGGGGGACTAGCAGAGTAAATATGTGAGGTTACGAGGATAGTGCCTGGGTGGGATTGTTGTTGGTGCATGCTCGATGGGCTGAATAGCCTCCTTCTGCACTGTAGAGATTCTATGACCGGCCTTGAGCATCCAGGGTTCTGAGAGCAGACAGCCAACTTACTTCAAGCTCGTCAACAGTGGTATTAATTGGAGAATAAAGTAAGGGACTGGGGCCAACCCTCCTCCTTCATCTTCATGCTTACATTGGCCAGAACTCTACCACCTTGCCCGCCACAAAACCGTCAGAGGCGAGGGTCCGACAACCAAAATTTCCGTTGACCTTGGGCAGGAATTTCTAGTCTCGCCTGAGCGAGGTTGTAAAATCCCGCCCAATAGGTCTGAGACGTGTGCAAGGGCAGCACAGCACTGCAAGGGAGACACAGAAATCTCAAGGCATTGTAAAGAGACCCTGTGAAATGAGTTTCCAACCATTTATTTTCATCTTTATGCCTGGAGATTAGGAATTCCCTGAGGGATAAATACTTAGCACCACATGTGAAAAATACCATCTGAGTAAGTGCTGGCAGTACCGCAGAAGTGAACCCCTCCGCCTCCCGCAACATCAATCAACAGATATTTTCCTCCTGTAGTTACAATCATAGTATGTTACAGCTCAAAAGAAGGTTGATGACACCTTTTGAGCATAAAGGTGCAAAGGCATTGGAGAGAGTGCAGAAAAGTTTCACGAGAATGGTTCCAGAGATGAGGAAATGTAGCTATGTGCAAAGTTTGGAGCAGTTGGGACTGCTTTCCTTGGAGAAGAGAAGTTTTAGAGGACATTTGTTAGAGGTTTTCAAAATCCTGAAGGTTCACAACAGGGTAGATAGAGAGAAATTGGGGTGGAAGGATCAAGAACCAGCTATTTAATACTATTGGTGAAAGAAGAAGTGGAATGCTTTGAGGGAAAATGTTTTTAAATAGCATGTGATTTGTAAGTGGAATGTTCTGCCTGAGAATGTGGTCGAGGCAGGCTCAATCATTTTAGAACACTATTTTTCACTGCCCTGACGTAGAAGCTTGACACCATCCAGGACAAAGAGGCCACTTGATTGACACCCCATCCACAAACACTAACACGCTCCACCACTGACACACAGTGGCAGCAGTGTGAACCATCCACAAGGTGCACTGTAGGAATTTGCCAAGGCTTCTTAGACAGAACCTTCCAACTCACGATCACTATCATCTAGAAGGACAAGGACAGCAGAACTATGGGAACACCACTACCTGGAAATTCTCCTCCAAATCAGTCAGAGATGCTTCACAGAAGTCTGAAGTATTGGTTTATTTTAATCCAAAGCTATCATTACTGCTTACTTGCGACGCTTCACCTTATGGAGTTGGGGCAGTGGTTTCACAGTGGGGCGGCACGGTAGCACAGTGGTTAGCATTGCTGCTTAACAGCTCCAGGGACCTGGGTTCGATTCCCAGCTCGGGTCACTGTCTGTGTGGAGTTTGCACATTCTCCTCATGTCTGCGTGGGTTTCCTCCGGGTGCTCCGGTTTCCTCCCACAGTCCAAAGATGTGTGGGTTAGGTTGATTTGGCCATGCTAAAATTGCCCTTAGTGTCCTGAGATGCGTAGGCTAGAGGGATTCATAGAATCATAGAAACCCTACAGTGCAGAAGGAGGCCATTCGGCCCATCGAGTCTGCACCGACCACTATCCCACCCAGGCCCTATCCCCACATATTTTACCTGCTAATCCCTCTAACCTACACATCCCAGGACTCTAAGGGGCAATTTTTTAACCTGGCCAATCAACCTAACCCGCACATCTTTGGACTGTGGGAGGAAACCGGAGCACCCGGAGGAAACCCACGCAGACACGAGGAGAATGTGCAAACTCCACACAGACAGTGACCCGAGCCGGGAATCGAACCCAGGACCCTGGAGCTGTGAAGCAGCAGTGCTAACCACTGTGCTACCGTGCCGCCCATTAGTGGGTAAATATATAGGGATATGGGGGTAGGGCCTGGGTGGGATTGTGGTCGGTGCAGACTCGATGGGCCAAATGGCCTCTTTCTGTGCTGTAGGGTTTCTATGATTTCTATGATTTCAGTCTCCATCCTGACTTGGAAATATATTGTCATTCCTTCACTGTCACTGGGTCAAAATCCTGGAACTCCCATCTTAACAGCACTGTGGGCGTACCTATTTTTTTGCAGTGGTTCAAGGAGGCAGCTCATGACTACCTTTAATGCCGCTGGATTAGAAATCTTACAATACCCTCATTATGGCAGCACTATAGTTCTGGAAAAGTTACTATTTATTTCCATTCCCATGCCTCCTCCTATTGCCCAGATTTCTTCTTCATGTTGCTTGCTTTATGTATATTATTTTGTGTTATTTACTCTTTAATGTAAGCCCACCCAGTCTTTCCACTCATCTTGATATTTCTTCTTTCTATTGTATGATATTCTTAATCTGCTCTAAATTACCCATTTAGGTCATTTCACTTGCGTACTTCCTGATTCTTCCTGTTCTAATCAAAATCAACTCCTATTTATCCTTTCAACCTGCCTATTGGTGCTAGGAGTGTTCAGCTTGAGGATGCCCCATTTCTCAAATCTCCCCTTGAGACCACTGCAAGTAATGTATCCACGGTGGCACAGTTGTTGCCTCACAACGCCAGGGATGCAGGTTCAATTCCTGGCTTGGGTCACTGTCAGTGCAGAGCTTGCATGTTCTCCCTGTATCTGTGTGGGTTTCCTCCGGGTGCTCTGGTTTCATCCCACAGTCTGAAAGATGTGCTAGTTAGGTGCATTGGCCATGCTAAATTCTCCCTTAGTGTGCCCAAACAGGCGCCAGAATGTGGCGACGAGAGTATTTTCACAGTAACTTCATTGCAGTGTTAATGTAAGCCTACTTAGAATCATAGAATCCCACAGAGCAGAAGGAGACCATTTGGCGCATTGAATCTGCACCAGCCACAATCCCACCTTAACCCCACATTTTTACCGTGCTAATCCCCTGACATTAGGGTCAATTTAGCATGGCCAATCAAGAGCCACAGTGTGGCAACTCGGAGATTTTCACAGTAACTTCATTACAGTGTTAATGTAAGCCTACTTGTGACACTAATAATTAAACTTAAAGTATCCAGCTCACCACTCTGGGAAATTTCAGGATAACAGAAAGGGAGAAAAGAACTGCTGCACTGCATTTCTGTCACCTTTTCTGCTTGACAATTCCTTGGAAAATACTCCTTTCCCAGATGTTGCAAAGAACAATATTGGGGACTGCAACAAATGTTATTGATCACCACGTGAGTGATGAACTGACACAGCAGAACATTTGCACAGGACAGAAGTTGCCTAATTCATTCCACTGTACGTCAGACAAGAGGCACACCCTGACACATTACATGAAAAGTTGCCCCTTCAGAATCTCTAGAAATGGAGATACCCTCTAACCCCACCTTGCTAATGCCCAGGGCTGCAAAAGTAATAATTGAGACATGACTGCCTTAACATCAAAAGGTTACTACCCTTAAAACGCATCCTTACTCAAGTCCTAATTCACGTTATGCTTTCAATTGAAATTTCTTTCAGCATTATCCTAAAAGTTAAAAATGATCTGACTTGAAGAACATTCAATACAGTATGACACATGGAGAATATGATTCCTTTTGCAAGATAATGCGAGAAGAGGATTAATTCAACAGGGAACAACAAATTAGGTGAGTTTGACACTTTAATCTCAGCAGGGCCAATGAGATGGAACATATAGCAGGTACAAGTCATTTGACAACTCAGATTGAAATATTACACATTTCAGAAAAGCTGATCCTGAGGATTTAGCACTATTATGCTTCTGATTTACTATTCAGTGTATTTGTGTATTTTTTTCACCTTCACCTCTAATGGACAATTTATGCTTTTCTGCGCCGTTACTCTGGCCCTGAATACAACAACTCATCGTTAACCTATTTCCTTTCACATAGAAAACATCCTGAGCATCCTTATATATAATGAAGATAATGGGGATAATACAAGCTGACCCATGGGGGAGAGCTCAGTCAAAGATAGAAGATAGGAGCAGGAGGGGGCCACTTGGCCCTTCGAGCCTGCTCCACCATTCATCACAATCATGGCTGATCATCCAACTCAATAGCTTAATCCTGCTTTCTCCCCATAACCTTTGATCACATTCACCTCAAGTGCTATATCCAGCCACCTCTTGAATACATTCAATGTTTTGGCATCAACTACTTCCTGTGGTAATGAAATCCACAGGCTCACCACTCTTCGGGTGGATGAAATGTCTCCTCACCTTCATCCTAAATGGTCTATCCTGAATCCTCAGACTGTGACCCCTGGTTCGGGACTCCCCCCACCATCAGGAACATCCTCCCTGCATCTACCCTGTCTAATCCTGTTAGAATTTTATAAGTCTCTATGAGATTCCTGCCCATTTGTCTGAACTCCTGTGAAAACATTCCTAACCTAGTCAATCTCTCCTCATTCATCAGTCTCGCCATCCCTGGAATCAGCCTGGGAAACCTTCGCTGCACTCCCTCGAGGGCAAGAACATACGTCCTCAGAAAAGGAGACCAAAATTGTACACAATATTCTAGCTGTGGCCTCACCAAGGCTATGTAAAATTGCAACAACAACATCCCTACTCCTGTCCTCGAAACCTCTCGCAATGAAGGCCAACATACCATTTGCCTTCTTTATCGCCTGCTGCACCTGCATGCTTACCTTCAGTGACTGGTGCACAAGGACACCCAGGTCCTGCTGCACACTCTCCTCTCCCAAAATGGCTCTTATGGAGCTCTTCAAATGGGGGAGACAGACAAGAGTGGTGGAGGGGTATCTCAAAAGTATAACTTAACTATCTGAAGAATTTGTCTCCACAATGGAGTAAAAAAATGGACTACAAAAGATGGCATTGCTGGAAGACATGATGTGGAGATGGCGGCGTTGGACTGGGGTAAATACAGTAAGACTTTTAACAACACCAGGTTAAAGTCCAACAGGTTTATTTGGTAGCAAATGCCATTAGCTTTCGGAGCGCTGCTCATTCATCAGATGGAGTGGATATCCATTCCATCTGACGAAGGAGCAGCGCTCCGAAAGCTAATGGCATTTGCTACCAAATAAACCTGTTGGACTTTAACCTGGTGTTGTTAAAACTCTTATTGCTGGAAGACACAAAGATGAGAATGGGATGCAAGGGTGGAGCAGATCACTTAAAGGGTAAAGCCAAACCACTAGAGGATTTAAAGACAAAGATGAAGATTTAAAATGAATATGCTGGGGGATCCAGAACCACTGTAGGATCGCAATCATGACCTACGTTCACACCTGAAGACTAATTACTTGAGCCAGAAGCCAGTGAACTCCAAAGGGAGAGCTCTTTTGGAGAGCACCTTCTAGAAAGGAGGGAGTAGAATTAACATGATTGAACTATGAAGAAAAAATAATTGCCTGAAACATTCTTCGAATCCCAGACATGCAATGGGCAGGACTTCAGCTGACCAGTAGATGATCCTGTGTTGTGGCCAAAGAAAAGGTTAATTCAGTGACTGTCTTGGGCATCTACCTTCCTAAAAAGAACTGGAGTCCGTTCCACACCCTGGCACCTCAAATGGTAGCAGCAAAGGCCAAAATAAGTCAGAGGATGACAGAATAAAATAACATTTTAAGGTTCTTCTTTGGAGCACATACTCAACAGAAGAGGGACCTGTGGGATCGATGACTGTTCTCTGCACTGATGGATCCTTCAAAAGGTCCACAATATGATCTATGCCAGCTCGAAGAGGTATTGTAATGACCACAACGAGGCAAATGAGGTTGGCCTCTTGGCGTATGAACTTCCTGATTGAGCTATGTTTTAAGTTTCCCTTCTGCTTTGTCTTTTGTTTTGGGCGGTTCTCCTCCTTTTAGGGAGCTGCCCCTTTTGAGTTGTCCCTAAGTTAATTTGATTTTGTTTATTTGGTTGGACTCCAAACGATGTCCCTGAGTGAGCTAATGATTGCCTACCCAATCAGAGAGTGATCTGTGTATATATTGAGGAGTATCAGGTCCACTGACACTCTGGATTCTGACTTTGTACCTGAAGCACTCTCAGGAGTGCAGATAAATTTGTAAATAAAAGGAATCTGGTGAAAGGACGCTGACCTCTGAGAAGTTATTTCAAGTATACATTCTGCTCTACCTATCAAGAGTGAGTTGGGCAGAAATGCTGTGTTAATCATGAATTGCTCCAGAGATACTCTGGCATTGAACGGGTATTTTGTGTCGGTCTTCACAGTGGAAGACACAAATAACATGCCAAAAATTGATGACAGGAAGGCTATGGCAGGTGAGAACCTAGACCTATCATTATCACAAAAGAGGTAGTGTTGGGCAAATTAATGGGGCTAAAGGTACACAATTCTCCTGGTCCTGATGGAATGCATCCCAGGGTGCTAAAAGAGATGGCGGGAGAAATAGCAAATGCACAAGTGGTAATTTACCAAAATTCGCTGGACTCTGGGGTGGTTCCCGCAGATTGGAAAACAGTAAATGTGACACCAAAAAAAAGGAGGTAGACAAAAGGCAAGTAACTATAGCTTAACTTCTGTAGTAGGGAAAATGCTTGAATCTATCATCAAGGAAGAAATAGCGAGACATCGGGATATAATTGTCCCATTGGTAAGACGCAGCATGGGTGCATGAAGGGCAGGTCATGTTTGACTAATTTGGTGGAATTCTTTGAGAACATTACATGTGCAGTGGACAATGGGGAACCTGTGGATGTGGTGTATCTGGATTTCCAGAAGGTATTTGACAAGGTGCCGCACCAAAGACTGCTCCATAAGATAAAGGTGCACAGTGTTACGGGTAATGTATTAGCATGGATAGAGGATTGGTTAACTAACAGAAAGCAAAGAGTGGGGGTAAATGGGTGTTTTTCTGGTTGGTGATCAGTGACGAGTGGTGTGCCTCAGGGATCAGTGTTGGGACCGCAATTGTTTACGATTTAAATAGATGATTTGGAGTTGGGGACCAAGTGTAGTGTGTCAAAATTCGCAGATGACACTAAAATGGGTGGAAGAGCAAAGTGTGCAGAGGACGCTGAAAGTCTGCAAAGGGATATAGATAATCTAAGTGAGTGGGCGAGGGTCTGGCAGATGGAGTACAATGTTGGTAAATGTGAGGTCATTCATTTTGGTAGGAATAACAGCAAAATGGACTATTATTTAAATGGTAAAAAATTGCAGCATGTTGCTGTGCAGAGGGACCTGGGTGTCCTTGTGCAGGAATCTCAAGGAGTTGGTTTGCAGATGCTGCAGGTAATTAAGAAGGCAAATGGAATTTTGTCCTTCATTGCGAGAGGGATGGCGTTTAAAAACAGCGAGATTATGTTGCAGCTGTATAAGGTGCTGGTGAGGCCACACCTAGAGTACTGTGTACAGTTTTGGTCTCCTTACTTGAGAAAGGATATACTGGCACTAGAGGGGATGCAGGGGAGATTCACTAAGTTGATTCCGGAGTTGAGAGGGTTGGCTTATGAGGAGAGACTGAGTAGACTGGAGCTATACTCATCAGAGTTCTGAAGAATGAGGGGAGATCTTATAGAAGCATATAAGATTATGAAGGGAACAGATAAGATAGAAGCAGGGACGTTGTTTCCACTGGCGGGTGAAACTAGAACTAGGGGGCATAGCCTCAAAATAAGGGGAAGCAGATTTAGGACTGAGTTGAGGAGGAACTTCTTCACACAAAGGGTTGTGAATCTGTGGAATTCCCTGCCCAGTGAAGCAGTTCAGGCTACCTCATTGAATGTTTTTAAGGCAAGAATAGATAAATTTTTGAACAGTAAAGGAATTAAGGGTTATGGTGAACGGGTGGGTAAGTGGAGCTGAGTCCACAAAAAGATCAGCCATGATCTTATTGAATGGCGGATCAGGCTCGAGGGGCCAGATGGTCTACTCCTACTCCTAGTTCTTACGTTCTTATGTACTCCTAAAATACTCCTTGGGTATGGAGACAGATGCCCAAGAAGCACCCAACCCCATGGAATGGAATTCCTTGGGCGATGTTCAGGGCAGAACACTGGCAGCATGCTTTAAACTGGATTAGAACTTAGTGGACTAATGTTTCTCTTTGCCAATGACTGTGCACCAAGTCTCGCTATTTTTATCTCAAATGTGAATTTTAATTCAGTTTGGAATTCCCATCGAGCTGAATTCAAGAACAATTGTCGACAAATGACCATCTGATGCAGCAGATGGTGGGAAACGTAAGCACTACTTATTATATTTAAAGCATTCCAAGGGGGGTAACATGGACGTTTATCTGCTTTACACTCCTGTGGTCATGAATTCTCCCAGGTTGGTTCATCTTTGAAATCAACAACTGCTGAGACTAAAGACAGAAAATACTCAGCAGATCTGGCAGCAGTTGTGGAGAGTATGGTTGCCAAATGTGATTAAATGCATTCATCATATGACTTGCCCCTAATGCTTTTGCTATTTCTCGGACAGCACATCCATCCTCGTGACTTACTGCCTTCCTATGCAAATTGGAAAGCAAACAGACTTATCACCCAATTGGATGACGTTTGACTGTCAGCCACTTTCTCCCATTCTCAATATGTTTCTATCTGAGAAAGAGAAAGGTTCAAAGAAAATTACAAAAAACAATCTCTTTAATGCCTTTGTGATTTTCCTTTTTCATCAGGGTTGCCCACAACTGTTTCCTGGACATTAATCTTCAATTGCTGCTGATGCATTGGTACTGTCACTGGATCAGTAATCCAGAGACCCAGTGTAATGCTCTGGGGACCCAGGTTTGAATTCCACCATGGCAGATGGTAAAATTAGAATTCAATAAAAATCTGGAATTAAAAGTCTAATGATGATAATGAAATCATTGCCGATTGTCATAAAAACCCATCTGGTTCACTAATATCCTTTAGGGAAGGAAATCTGTCATATTTATCTGGTCTGGCCTACATGTGACTCCAAAGTCACAGCAATGTGGTTGACTCTTAACTGCCCTCAGCGATGGGCAATAAATGTCAGCCAGCAACGCCCACATTCCATGAACAAATATTTAAAAAATCCTGGAGACTCTGGCTCCTGAAGGTTTGGCAACAATTTTTTAGTTTATTTACTAGTGTCACAAGTCGGCTTCCATTAACATTGCAATGAAGTTACTGCGAAAATATCCTAGTCACCACACTCCAGCGCCTGTTCAGTTACATTGAGGGAGAATTTAGCATGGCCACTGCATCTAACCAGCACGTCTTTTGTCCATGACCCTTTGTTAGAACTCTGACTATTTCCAGCATTTTCTGTTTTTATTTCAGATTTTCAGCATTTACTGTGTCCTGCTCTTGTGTAACAGCTGATGCTGAATGTATCCAATGTCCTTGGCTTTGCTGAGTGGCTTACCTTCCTTTGAAAAGTGTAATTATGTTGTCCTTGGATATCGGAAAGCAAACTGAACATGTGCTGGACACCGAGATTTGATCAGTGATATCACGGTCACAGATTTAGCACACAAACATTAGCTACATTTTTATTCCTTGTGCTGAACCTCTGAACTTTTAATTAAGCACTGACCTGTAGGTGAGATTCTACGGCTGCTGTCAGCTTTAATGATGAACATATGTAATTCCCATAACACTGCTGCCATAATGAGATCTTTAGCCTCATTGATTAAACCATTCAATTTCCCCCACTTTAAGCGTGCTTCTAGTTGACTGAGCTCAAATGTCACTGTGATTAAAAATCATAACAAGGTTTATGACTCACTTGCCTGTCCTCATGACAGCAATGCACATCTACAAACATGAGTAGTAATGACTGGGAGAAATGGAGTGAATAACGTCTTCCAAAACCCAAGAAATCCAGGAAATAGCTCATCTAAATGAACTGCATAGGTGGTAAAACTCAAGGAAGTCCTTCACTAACTGAATGTATCACACAAACTTATATTGTGAAGAAAATGTTATTAGTTTTTTAAACAATTTTTGGGGGGTTTTGTGTTATTCTGTGAAGAGTGTGTGTATGTGTGTGTGTGACTAATTTAATTAAATTGAAGACAGTTGTCTGCAGGTTGAAGACATCAAAAGGGGCCTAGATCTGAAAGGCATGCACTTTTTAATAAATATGGTCAAGTTGAATTTTCCCCAAGTGAATAAGCTGTGGGTCGAAATTTGCATTGGAGATAAAGAGAATTTGTTGTGTTCCATTGTTAAATTTCAAAGGGAAGTAAGAAGAGATTTGTAACTTGGAAAAGGTCATAAATAAATATGGTGGAGCTATTAAATTTTATCGTACCTGTAAGTGGTGACAATATGGGGAGGCAATGGCATCGCGGTATTGTCACTGGACTAGTAATCTAGAGACCCAGGATAATACTCTGGAAACCTGGATTCGCACCCCACCACCACAGACAGTAGTATTCAATAAAATCTGGAATTAAATGTCTAATGCTGACCATAAAATAATCTCTAAAAAGCATCTGGTTCACTGATGTCCTTTAGAGAAAGATCACCACTGTCCTTATCTAGTCTGGCCTACACGTGACCCCAGATCCACAGCAATATGGTTGACTATTAAATTTCCCCTGAAATGGCCTAGCAAGCCATTCAGTCCCAGGGCGATTAGGGATGGTGAATAAATGCTGGACTTTTGCTTTTGATGCCCACATCCCATGAATGAATTTTTAAAAATAGAATGAACTTGAAAGATTTTATAGTCTTGGAAAGGTGGATTTCAAAGAAGGTTAAGAACAATGGATTTAATATGAAAGAAGCAAAAGAATACTTAAGGAGGGATGTGAGAGCTATGTTGGGAGTGGACATGTAAGTCCTTCCGGAGTGTGCTCTGTGCTGGGACATAAGCAAAGTGAAGTAGTCTCCAGAAATCCAGAAAAGTATGTGTTTTTTTATGAAATCAGGGTTTTGCTTTAATGTCTTGAGTTTCTACAGCTGAGTGTGAGTGAGAGAGAAAAGCCCTTTGACATACCTACTCTACAGCGATAGTACAGTTGCCACGTGGTAATATGACTGGAATTTTTATACATTGAATATCTATAAGAGATTATTACTTAACGGAGGTTGATTTGTAAGTCTAAACAACTAGAACAT
Source organism: Mustelus asterias (assembly GCF_964213995.1). NCBI lineage: Eukaryota > Metazoa > Chordata > Chondrichthyes > Carcharhiniformes > Triakidae > Mustelus > Mustelus asterias. Next base: position 33,457,998 of record NC_135825.1, on the reverse strand, counting down.
TTATTAGAGGAATGTTCTGTAAGACTAATTTTAACTGTATAAATTTTCTTTTATTTTGTTAATAAATATTTTAATAGAGAATTTGTGGCTTCTGGCTTTAGTACCCATATCTTCTCGTGGTAAAAATACAAAATGAGAAGATTTGGGATAGCTTGCCAAATTTCCCTTTGCGATTTGGCTTGCATGACACTTACCACCTGCCAGATCGTAACAAATCTTGGGGCTCTTTGGGAGACATTAAATGCCTTGATTGGTTTGGAGATTGTGAGTCCGAAGACTACGAGTGCTAGAGAAGAACACTGCATTCAGGATTTGCTCTTGAGGAATGTTAAAGTGGTTGGGTTGGAATTTGATTTGCATGGCCCTTACCACCTGCCAGGTCATAACAACAATTAAATCTCACAGATTAGTATCGAATACTGACATCAAGTTCTGGTTTGTTCTATTTTACCTAAAAGATCTCACTAAAATAATGCATGTGGGAATTTGATGCAAAAACGTTAAATCCTTGCGAGAAATGACAGAAAGGTTTCACCAAATAGATCCCCTCCAAGCTACTGCAGTTTAATGCTACTGCCTTTTAGGTTAAGCCTATTTTTGTCTTTTCTGGCTATTATAATATAATATTGGGGTGTGCAAGAATGCAAATCTATTTACATTATCCGTGTCTCCTAAAGAAGTTTTAAACACACCGAATTAAAACATTAAAGTGATTTCAAGATGGAATAGCATGAATGTTTGTGATAGCAGCTAAAGGAAGATATCAGTGGAGTATGGGCCAGGCTTTTGCTACTGAGGCAGGTAGCTTGAATCCAGAAATTTCTTGTTTCAGCATTAGGGGCCTCTAATTTTTGCTTTGGAGAAGCAGGGGCAGCATAGAGTCAGGCCGATTCTAGATGGCTATGGGCTGGATGAATGATGAGGCAGGCTGATTAAAGGGCTGGTTTGGTTCTCTGAGACTTCATCTCAATTATTTAAGCTCCTGTTAGACCTTCTAACCCTCACCTCCATAATCCCCTCATACTCCATTCCACTTCCAAGTCAACCCATACCCCATCGTCCACTCCATGCACCATCGCACCCCAATGACCTCACCAAAGCCAGTCACCTAGTATTCACAATAAGCAAGAGGTAGAAAAAAAAACCTGATAATCTAATTCAGATCTCTCAAATCAACTTGTGATTGTGAAATAAAATTCAAGAAAGTTATTCAAAGCTTTTAAATCTCCTCAAATGGTTAATTTCTTATAAAAACAAACAAGTTTCTCCCCTGAACCCAATTTAAAATATACTGATCCTTTAATAACCTCTTTAAATTTTCAATCAAACCATGAACTCAGAAATTCCTGCTGAGATAATTGTGGTTTTGAAACACAGTCAAGCATTCATATTGACATAATACCAGCTCCTGAGGAAATGTAATAAAAGCATATATGGAAACTACATATCCAGAGAGTATATTTTTCTACCTGACAACAGATGACCTGTCAATCAAAGCAATCTAGCAAAGGAGGTCTAAACTCTCACTGTTCGCTCGTTAGCCTGTGTTTCCATGTTTTAAAAAAGTGTTGGATATAAAAAACTTCAGATAATGATACGGAAGCATATCTTACCCACCCTTCAAGAGCATTTGTGTCTACTCCTTCAATTTGTGACTCCCACACCAAGGGATAAGTCTCTTTCAGTCGCCAGAGTGGAGTCTGTTTGAGCTCAGCACTCAGTTCAAGTGGCCCCACTGAGTTCTAGTTTCCCATCCTTGTGAACCACATGCCAGTCCCTTTTCCCTGTTAACAAAGATTGGGTCTGTTGAAAATGGAAGCATGAGTTATACATTTGGATCTTGCCTTCCAAATTTAAAGGTCTGGAGAGCATTCCTGCCTTTGTGAAAATCCAGCCCAAAATCTGGATTAGTTCAATTCTATCTCCTACAATATTTGTTATATTATCCACATTTATATCTCCTTTCATATTTAGCTATGTGCTCACAGTTCTTTTTTCTATTAGGAAGTCTATTCAACGTATCATCTTGCTTAGTACAAAAGAACTTGAGGAGTAATTAATTGTTGTTCCACAGGCAGCTTGATAGCCCTGGTTACAGATAGATCAGACTCCCAAACTAATGTTATGAGCTCACACTGCAGCTTTAACAATCATTTCCAGTTAATTTGCAACATAGGGGAAAGTTGTGATAGATCTCAATGGGGCTGCAAGATAGAACACTTCATAATGGTGATTCACAGTGAAGAAGAAAATGAAAAACTGATTGACTTCTTCCAGAGATATGCTTCCTGCTGGTTGATCATGACAGACTATAGAACAGCTGTTATTTAGAACAACAATTGCCAAGCTCCTCTAATCTGACCTGCACAGCTCCCGTTATGACTAAAGAAGGTCTGTTACTAAGGGCCTGATTTTACCAAAACTTCGCGTCTGTTTTCAGGCGATCTGCACCCGATTCTGAGCAGACACCTGATTCGGGTGCGGGTACGGCGCGCGCCCGAATCGGGCGGCCCAACGATTTAAATGCATTTGTTTGCTTTTAAATCGACTTCATGAACCGCGCGCCCAACTCTACCGCCAAATCCCACTTTACCGTCTTCTGGCCCGATCCGCGTCCGTCCTGTTACCCACCTGCAAAATAAAAGTCTGAAGTCGCCGCTGCAGCCTCCGAAGAGCGGGGTCAGAGACTGCTACGGCTCCCTGACCCAGGTCATCCTCTGGTCTATGATTCTATTTCTATGATTCTATGGTTGGGGCGGGAGGCCGGGGGGGGGGGGGGAGAGGGGGGGTGGCGTCTCACCTCCGCAGCGGGCGGGGGGGGGGGGGTGGCCGATCATCCCCTAATGGGAGGGGTGGGAGGAGGAGAGGGGTTGTGATGTCTCATCCCCTGGCCGGGGGGGGGGGGGGGGGGGGAGGAGGAGGAGAGGGAGTGTCATCCCCTGTAGAGATGAGACAGCCATTTCCCCCGCTCTCTCGCACCTGCAGGGAAGAGTAATCTGTGGCTGGTAGTGTACCAGTGATGGTGCCAGGAGGGATCGGCCGCAGACAGGCAGCGGAACCCCCCCCGACCAAAGGATGAGACGTCACACCCCCTCTCCACCCCCCCACCCTCAGGGGATGATCGGTCACAACCCCTCCCCTCCCTTCCCCCCCCCCCACCCTCCCCTCACAGGGGATGATCGGTCACACCCCCTCCCCTCCCACCCCCCCACCCCACCCCCCCCCCCCCCCCCCCGCCACCCCGACCAGAGGATGATCGTCAGAGAGCCGCTCTCTCTGCTTTTTCCTTTCCCCCCCGGGCGCGCTGTCAGGTTTTTTCCGAACTGTGCATGCGCAGTTCAGAGCTCCGATCGGTCCGCCAGCGCTGAGCCCCGCACAGCGCGGATCGGGCTGGAGCTGGCAAAACGCGTATGGGAGCGCTGCAAAGAGGATTCCAGGCGTGGATCTATTTGACGCCCAGATCCGGCACCTAGACTCAAAATGGTAAAATTCCCCCCGAAATGGACACACTACATATAAAACACCAAACTTTCCTCTGTTTCTACATCATCATCACATTCTGGTGTACTCTATTTTAGTGACAAATAGACTAAAGATCTCATTAAAATAATGCACATTGGAATGTGATGCAATACATGAGACATGAGCAGTGAGAAATTGCACCACTCAGAATTCTCCCAAATCATGCCTTCAATGACTTCACTCCACTGAAACCGCTGGACTTGGAAGATTGAAAAAGGTCACTCCTTGATTCCAGATTTTGAACAATTATGGAGCATACACCATTCAGGAATTAGTCTTTAGCCATCTCTGTGAATGGAACTGTCTTGTATATGACAGGTCTCCCTCTTTTTGTGTGCATGAAATCTCACCTTGTTACCTGAAGGGGATTTTGCCTTTTCTTGAATGGGCAGTCTCACATTTTCCTGCATATGAGGGCCTTATTTTTCTGTGTGGAGGGAGCTTTCGTTTTATGTGTATGTGTACATATCACGTTTAGGACAGTTTTTTGTGTGTATTTTCAATGTAGCTGGAGCCTTATGTTTCTCTCTAATTATATGTCACTGGTCTGTTTTGAATCCTAACCCCACCCCACCTTCTCCCCCCTCCCCCAAAAGTGCTGGTCATCCAGATACATGGTGCGATTTTCCCGGTCCGCTGCACTGTTCGAGTAGCACAGCAAGCCGGGAAAAAGCAGGATTTGTGGCCAGGGTCCGGCCGGCCGCGATCTTCACAGTCCATTTTTCACAACGTAATCAGCCTCGCGCCAGAGAATAGCACAAGCCTGATTACCATATGCAGAACCTGCTCTGCATCTATTTCGGGAGCCAGGGACTCAATTATCCTGGCTCGCTAAAGTTCCTGTCCCTGCCTGTGGAGGTCAACACTAGTGGGAATCACATATGGTCCCCATCAATGAGGTCAGATGCGATGGCCTTGCTTGTAAGACCAGAGGCTATTGAGGCCTCTCGGGAGGTTAGGGGCAGTGGGGGGTGGGGGGGTGCCCCTTGGGAAGTGCCAGCCTGGTACTTCCAGCCTAGTACCCTGGCATTGTCAGTCTGGCACCCTGGTATTACCCACCGGGTACTCTGACACTTCCAGCCTGGCACACTGGCAGTGCCCATTGGTGAGTGGGACCTGAGGTGGGGAAGATGGGGTGGGGCCAGACCAAGGTTGGGGGGGGGGGGGGGGGGGGGGTAATTAGTGTATTTCAGAATTTGTGATTCTGGTTAGTTACCAGCACTGACTTGTGACTTTCCAGGGTCCTCGCTATATAGCTTGCATTAAAACAGCTGTTTCAGAGAACTCCGTGACTTGGTCTGGTTACTTGAACGGTAAAATTGTGATCAATTTAAAGGCTGACATCAAAGCCTTCAACTCTCCATATCCTACTGGTTATTCCCTCTGGTATGGCCCTCAGCTCTGTTCCCTGGAGCCTAGGAGACACAGACTTGAATGTCAAATAATTGATTGAATCGTACACGGCCGAACTGGCTAGACTGCACGAAGCATTATCATGCCCTGCTCTTGCCTGCCAAAACCAATCATTATTCTAGAGTCATCTTTTCTTTCCTTGATTGGAAACACTGTCTTAAAATATCTTTCCTCCATTTCCTCCATCCTCACCTCCAACAAGGCCGAAGGAACTAATGGGCTTCTTTGTCACTAAGATTTCAATTGCCTCTACCACTTCCCACCTTTCCCCTAGGCAACTAAGTCAAACTTACTCTAAGATTCCTTCCTATCCTCACACTCAACTTCTATCTTCCTCCATTTTTTTGCCTGTTTTGCCCCATGCCCTCTCTGAGCTTATGTGGTCTATGAATCCTACGTCCTGCTTGCTTGATCCCATTCCTACTAAATTGCAAACCACTCTTTTCCCCTTCTGGCTCCCACGTTTGCTAAAATGTTAACAGTATAATTTTCAGGTACTGTCACCCTTTCCTTCAAACTTTTATCATCCCTTCTCTCCTCAACAGACTACCCCCTGACCCCTTAATAAAGATGTTATAGCAGGGCATTTGGAAAAAAATCAAGCCAATCTGGCAGAGTCGACATGGTTTTGTGAAAGGGAAATTTGACCAATTTATTGGAGTTCTTTGAAGGAGTCACCTGTGTGATGGATGAAGGGGAATCTGTGGACGTACTGCACTTAGATTTCCAGGAGGTATTTGAGGAGGTGCCATATGTAGGGTTTTGCAGGAAATAAAGGTCATGGTGCAGTGGGTAACATATTGGTATGGATTAAAGATTGACCAGCCAACAGGTAGTAGAAAGCTGGCACAAATGGTTGGCAGGATATGACAAATGGTGTGCCAAAGGGATCAGTGTTGGGGCCTCAAACTTTTATAATTTTTATTAATTAGGTGGGTGAAGAGACTGAAGTTATGGTTGCTACATTTGCTGATGACACAAAGTTAGGTAGGAAAGCAAAATGTGAAGAGGATGTAAGGAGGCTACAAAGGGACAGAGATAGGTTAAGTGAGTGGGCAAAAATCTGGGAAATGGAGTATAAGGTGGACAAATGTGAAATGTTCATTTTGTCAGGAAGAATAAAAAAGAAGCTTATTATCTAAATATTGAGAGATTGCAGAGCTCTGACGTGCAGAGGGATCTGGGTGTCTGAGTATATGGATCACAAAAGGCTGGTATACAGGCACAATAAGTAATTAGGAAAGCTAATAGAATGTTACTGTTTATCGTGAGGGGAATTGATTACAAATGTAGGGAGGTTATGCTTCAGTTGTACAGGGCATTGGTGCGACCACATCTAGAGTATTGTGCAAAGTATATAAGGAAATATGTAAATGTACTAGTTCAGAGAAGGTTTACTAGACTAATACCAGGAATGGTATGAGGGAAGGTTTGTATCCACTAGCATTTAGTAGAGTAAAAGGCAACATAATTGAAACCTTTAAGATGCTTGGGGGTTTTGACAGGGTAGACATAGAGAGAATGTTTTCTTTTGTGGGAGAATCTAGAGCTGGGAGTCATTGAATGAAGATAAGCAATCACTCATTTAAGATGGAAATTAAAAGAAATCTTTTCTCCCACGAGGGTTGTGAGTCTCTAGAACTCTCTTCCTTAAAAGGCAGTGAAAGCAGAGTCTTTGAATATGCTTAAGGTGGAGATCGATAGATCCTTGATTAACAAGCGGGTGAAAGATTATTGGGGGAAGACAGGAATGTGGGGTTGAAGTTACAATCAGATTAGCCACATTCATAGTGAATGGCCTATTCCTGTTCCTAATGCGTATGTTTGTATGTTCATATCCCTCCACCTTGTAAACTACCCATCTCTAACCACCTTTCCTTTTTCAAGATCTTTTTATGTGTCCCTGCTTCCTAAATTTTTGCCCAGCTTTCTTGGAACAAAATCTTTGAATTATCCGCCCTTGGAAATGTACACATATGATTCTCATCAAAATCACAAATGATCCTATTTGATTTGATAAGCAACCCTTCCTTGTCCTTCTCAATCTGATTGCAATCTGTGACATGGTTAACTAAGCTATCCTCCTCGATTACCTCTTCACTATTGCCCAATTGGATGGGACTATATTCAGCTATTTCTGTTTTTGCCTCTGCACCTGCAATGGCTTCTCTTCCTACTCCTGCACCATTTGTAAGAAACTGGGGTTTTTAACCAAAAGGCATTTTCTGGATGGTACAGAAATTTGATGAGATGAGCTAGACAGCCCTTGTTCTCTCACTGGAGAGGCAATTCCTAAACACTCCAACTTCTAAACAGTCCCTGGAAACATTTTTTTAATCCATTCATGGGACATGGGTGTCGCTGCCTGGCCAGCTTTTATTGCCTATCCCTAGTTGCCCTTGAGAAGGTGGTGGTGAACTTCCTTCCTGAAACACTGCAGTTCACGTGCTGTGAGTTGACCCACAATGCTGTTCGGGAGGGAATTCCAGGAATTTGACCCAGCAACTGCGAAGGAACGGCGATATATTTCCAAGTCAAGCTGGTGAGTGGCTTGGAGGGCAACTTGCAGGTGGTGGTTTTCCTATGTATTTGCTGACCTTGTCCTTCCAGATGGAAGTGGTCGTGGGTTTGGAAGGTGCTGTCTAAGGATCTTTGGTGAATTGCTGCAATGCATCTTGTAGGTGGTACACCCTGCTGCTACTGAGCGTCAGTCACTTACTGTTCAGGCTACCATGTTAACATCGTTGGGTTGGTAGGACGCTGCCTTGTCTATGCCCGTATCTATGTGAGTGTTCAGAAAGGGCCAGGAAATGACCCTCAGTATGATGTAAAGCTAACCTGAGCAGGGGGATGAACTTAGAAGGAGGTAAACACCCTGAAATTCTGGATACCTGCCCTAGGGCAACACGGTAGCACAGTGGTTAACACTGCTGCCTCACAGCGCCGGGTTCGATTCCCGGCTTGGGTCACTGTCTATGTGGAGTTTGCATGTTCTCCCCGTGTCTGTGTGGTTTTCCTCCAGGTGCTCTGGTTTCCTCCCACATTCGGAAAGATGTGCTGGTTAGGTGATTTTGATTTGATTTGATTTGATTTATTATTGTCACATGTATTAACATACAGTGAAAAGTATTGTTTCTTGCGCGCTATACAGACAAAACATACCATTCATAGAGAAGGAAACGAGAGAGTGCAGAATGTAGTGTTACAGTCATAGCTAGGGTGTAGAGAAAGATCAACTTAATGCGAGGTAATCATAGAAATCATAGAAACCCTACAGTACAGAAAGAGGCCATTCGGCCCATTGAATCTGCACTGACCACAATCCCACCCAGGCCCTACCCCCATATCCCTACATATTTTACCCACTAATCCCTCTAACCTACGCATCTCAGGACACTAAGGGGCAATTTTAGCATGGCCAATCAACCTAACCCGCACATCTTTGGACTGTGGGAGGAAACCGGAGCACCCGGAGGAAACCCACGCAGACACGAGGAGAATGTGCAAACTCCACACAGACAATGACCCAAGCTGGGAATCGAACCCAGGTCCCTGGAGCTGTGACGCAGCAGTGCTAACCACTGTGCTACCGTGCCGCCCCAGTTCATTCAAAAGTAAGTTCATTCAAAAGTCTGACAGTAGCAGGGAAGAAGCTGTTCTTGAATCGGTTGGTACGTGGCCTCAGACTTTTGTATTTTTTTCCCGAAGGAAGAAGGTGGAAGAGAGAATGTCCAGGGTGCGTGGGGTCCTTAATTATGCTGGCTGCTTTGCCAAGGCAGCGGGAAGTGTAGACAGAGTCAGTGGATGAGAGGCTGGTGCCTTGACCCGAACAGGCGCCGGACTGTGGTGACTAGGGGAATTTCACGGTAACTTAATTGCAGTGTTAATGTAAGCCTTACTTGTGACTAATAAATAAACTTTAAACTTTAACTTTTTAAACTAATGGTCAGAAGGGTTTGAATAGATCCTTGACACTGGGTAAACTACCAGCCCTCAGAAAAAGGGTATATTAACAATTACTTGGGGACTGGGGGCAGTCCTGCTGAAGTGGCAGTTCTTGTCAGGCTTCTTCCGATGGAAGAGGAAGAGGAAGAGGAAGACAAGGGAAGAATTCCCTAAAGCTTTGACTAGTGAGCAGAATGCTGCCATCACTAGCTACTGAGATCAACAAAATCTGTGTCAAACTTCCTTCCGTCATGTGGGGTTAGTAAACTGCTCTCAACTGAGACAGGTCATATACTTTTCTCATCTGATTAGTTAATACATCATATCTAAATTATTGTATCTTAATAAACTATCTTTAAATTAATTACAAATAGTGAACTGCCCATCTTAGGTATCTGTGACTTGTGAATGCAAATAATTTGCACTTGAAACTGATATCCTTCAAGGATCTATCCTTGGACTCTTCCTATTTTTCATGTAAGTACTGTCCTTCAGCAACACCTTTTCTTTCCAAGAATTGTCAGTGCCAGCGTTTGTTGCCATTCTGAATTGCCCTTGAGAAGGCAGTGATGAGACACCTTGGGCTGCTGCACCCACTGTGCTGTTCGGACGGGAATCAAAAAACATAGCAGCAGCTTCCACATGATGACATGTCATTCGCCACCACCTTTCCCAATCCCTGCATGCTCTCTAAAATGTCAGAAAGTTATCAGCACTGAATGAGGAGAAATTTCCCCCAATTAAATATTGGGAAGATCAGCGCCTTTGGCGCCCACCACAAACTTCACTCCCAAGCCACCAGCGCCATTCCTCTACTCAGCAACTGTCTGACAGAAGTAGGTTGTTCGCAACCTTGGTGCCATATTTGACCCCAAGATGAGTTACTGACTGCATATCCATACTATCACTAAGACTGTCTGGGTGACTTTTACAGCCTGTCTTGGGTGAGACCGGAAATTCCCGCACGAGGTCAACGGAGATTTTCGTTGTCGGACCCTCACCAGCACCGATTCCGTGGTGGGCGAGGTGGTAGAGTTCGACCCATATTTCCAGATCTGTAACACTGCCCGAATCTGTTCCTGCCTCATTTCAACTGCCACTACAACCCTTGACTAGGTCAACAGTACTGGCCGGCCTCACAAGTTCTACCCTCAATAAAGTTCAAACTTTGTTCAAACGTACAAAATAGGTGAACATGATCTCATGTACGTTGTGTGCACACATGAGGACGCCCTAAACTGGGATGTTGGATTTATGTCACATTATCAGTAACCCCCACAGCTTGCCTCCTGGGCTTGTAGAATCTCACTAGCTGTTCTGTCTAGAGACAATACACATTTCTTTAACCTGTGTTTAATGTTCCCTCCACCCACATTGTCTGTACCTTTAAGACCTGGCTGGCTGTAGGATTCGCATTCTAATCAGTATTCTGTAACTTGATTTTGTCTGTTTGCACTGTTTGAGAGCACATTTCCACCCCATCTGACGAAGGAGCAGTGCTCCGAAAGCTTATGGTATTTGCTACCAAATAAACCTGTTAGACTTTAACCTGGTGTTGTGAGACTTCTTACCGTGTTCACCCCAGTCCAACGTCGGCATCTCCACATCATGTTTGTCAGAGGGGCAGGGCCAATAATTCTATTCGACAAGCCAGCTCTATGATCAGCAGGTTATTATCGGGGTTTTGTACAAGGCTGCCATTGCCCAAAGAATCAATCAATAGCCACCGGAGAGGCTAAAGAAATCTGACTCTATTTATTTAGCAAAGTAAAAATGATTATCAGGATTTACCATGCATCCCGCCGTGTATTTCGCTGGCGGAGGATACTCAAGGTCCCACCATTGTCAAAAGGGTCCTCCATAGAATACATCCCACTCCACCATGAAACCTGCGGGTCGGAAGATCCCGCTGGCATGAATGGCTGGAATGTCCCAGCATGTGTCAAGCTAATTGTGTGTTGAATCCAGAAGAATCATCTTTGTTGTTTTGATTTTTGGAAGACAAGAGTAAAGTTTATAGATTACTGCAAACATACTGTTGGTTTAGAATCATACAATCCCTACAGTGCAGAAGGAGGCCATCAAGTTCATCGAGTTTGCACCAACTCTCCAACAGAGCATCTTACCCAGGGCCACCCCCTGCCCAATTCCCATAACCCCATGCATTTATCCCATTAATCCCCTAATCTACACATCTTGGACACTAGGAGGGCAATTTAGCATGGCCAATCCACTTAACCTACACATCTTTGGACTGTGAGGAAACCGGAGCACTCCAGGCAGTCACCTAATGCTGGAATGGAACCTGGGCCCCTGGCGCTATGAAGTAGCAATGCTAACCATTGTGCCACCATGCCACCCTAATTTTATTGGTTTACAATCAGTCTGCCGTTAGTTTACAGTATCAATCTACTAAAATGTATACTATATCATCTAATAAAATGTATGTTTAAACATACATTTCTCTGTGCTGGTGTACAGTGGCTCGGATAATTTGTTTGACCCTTGCGTCTCGTCAAGATACCGAGAAGGTGAAAACTAAATCCTCCTTGCAGAAGTTGCTTACAGAAATGGCTGGTGAGACTTCCCTGGCATACAACATGTGTAAGGATGTTATTGAAATCTTAGTAAATGTTCTCAAGCTTTGGTGATTTTCTGTGCAGATGGGAGTGTGCACAGGTCATTCATAGAATTAGACTGATACCTTCTAATTTTGCAACATTATATTAGGGCTACAGGAAAACTGAACTGGACCTCAACATAGAATCATAGAATCTTGCAGTGCACTAGGAGGCCATTCGGCCTATCGAGTCTGCACCAACCACAATCCCACCCAGGCCCTATCCCCATAACCCCAAGCATTTACCCGAGCTAGTCCCCCCTACACTAAGGGGCAATTTAGCATTATCAACCTACCCAACCCGCACATCTTTGGAAAGAAGCAGCTGCTTCTTCACATCCTACAGCTCCGGAGCACAAGTGAAAACATGAGCCAGCCTGACAGATCAAATCTTATTTCTTTACATTTTCCTTATGTTCGTTAAGGTGAGAGGTGTTGGTGCGAAGAATGTCTTCTTCCAATTTCAGGCAGCCAGAGTCAGCATGAAGCATTCTCAGGTTGGGTCAGGTACATTCAGAGTTAGATATAATAGCTTGGTTTAGTAGTTTCGGAACAGCTTACTGACTGATGCTGCTGTCTTCTTTCACTATCTGATTCGCTTTGATGTTTGCAGCCTCTGGCACTTCATCCTCTTCAGGGATGTCGATATACAAAACACGTTACAGAGAATAACTGGGGACACACATCAGGATGTGATTAACCTGGACACTCTGCTGGAAGCATATTGCTAAGAAGTTGCCTAGCAGTCAAGGCATCTGATCCATCTTTTCAATATGCCAATAGTCTTCTACAGTCCGATTCTGCATTGGCGAAGAAATTCATTTTAACTGTCCAATGCTGATCAAGTGAAATGAAATTACGAGCCATGCTCGTATGATTTAACAATTGTCGCAAAGTGGCCATCATAGCCCTCAGCATCATTCTGGAAGAGAGCAAGGGCATTTGACTACCTTAGGATAAATATTCTTGGCAGCTCCCGATGATTATCACGCAGGAAGCTGTGCCTGTGGTCACATGCCAGTTGGACCTTCAAGAAAGGAAATCACTGATGGTTAATGAAATGGTGTTGGTTGTCACTGACAGCGTGTATGAGTATGTGCGCAACCAATTATACCAATAGCTCTGGGGAAACCTGTAATTCTGCACAATTTGACAGCTTACTCATTCCTCTGACTAGCTTTAATATCAAACATGGACTGAGATACCTTGCAACAGAAAGCATTTATAATCTACTACATGCAGCAATACATTGGAAATAAGTCTACTTCGTAAAACCCACCAGTAATTCCACTGAATGACCCAGTGTCAAAAAGGGGATCTTGCAACATTTTCCCAGTGCCATGAGTGTCTTCCTTCTCCTTGATATAACAGCAAAGTCATCCTAAATGATGAAGCAATGGTCTCCAGAGTGAAGCCTCTGATCCATAATGGCATAGAATGGATGTAAAGGAGTATCTCGCTCTTTAAACTTTGCTCGTATGAGATTTTGGACAGCGTCTAATGCATTTTCCATTGCTGCCTTCAACATGTAGAGCATTGACAGAAGGATTTCCATTGGAAAACTCCTTCTGAAGACTTGGAGCAGTTTCCCCCAAATCTTCACTGGAATGTATTTTCTCCTAAAATGCTGCAAAAGGTTAATTATTTCATCAAAGCATAGTCGTGAAAAATTTTAAACCATTTAGTTGCTAATGAGGAACAATATAGGAGCTATTATGCAACAATATTGAGGGTGGCATGGTGGCACAGTCGTTAGCACTGCTGCCTCACAGTGGCAGGGACCTGGGTTCAATTCCAGCCTTGTGTGGCTGTCAGTATGGAGTTTGTATGTTCTTCCCATGTCTGCATGGGTTTTGTCCAGGTGCTCCGGTTTCCTCCCACAGTCCAAAGATGTGCAGGTTAGGTGGATTGGCCATGGCAAAGGCACAGGGTCATGGAGATAGTGTATGGGGGAGGGGGAAGTGTGCCTGGGTAAAATGCTCTCTCAGAGAGTTGATGTAGACTCAATGGGCCGAATGGCCTCCTTTTGCACAGTAGGGATTCTGTGGCTCTCGCATGTATACTATTGGCTACCAAATAGTGAGACAGAAATAAAGGGAAAAAAAATCAGCTACATTGCAGCGAGATGGAAGAACTATAGAGTAGTGATATTGGGAGATGTCAGGTCTTATAGATTAAGAGGAAGGAAGGGGGAGGAATTCCTTAAATTGTGTAAGAGAACTTTCTTGAGAAGTATTGTAGAAGTATAATTTCACAGGCAAACAAGGCAGAAAGCAATGCAGGATCTAATTCAAGGGAATGAATTGTAGCAAGTAAAGCACGTTTCATTGTGGGACTATTTGGAATAGAGTTTACAGGAAATTTAGGACATATAATGGAAAAAGAGAAAGAACAATCAACCATTAAAATACTTAACTGGAGGAGATCTAATTTCAAAAGCAAAATACTGCAGATGTTGAAAGTCTGAAATAAAAACCGGAAATGTTGGAATACCCAGCAGGTCTGTCAGCATCTATAGGGGGGGCGGGGGGAGATGGGGTGGCGGTGGAGGGGGGGGTGCGGGGAGGGCCGGGGGGGGGGGGGGGGGTGGGGGGTAGTGAGTTAGCCTTTCAGGTCAATCTCCTTTCGCTAAGCCAGTAGGTTTAATTTCAATGAATTGGAAATTGAGATGACCCTCTGGCTTGGAATCAAAAATTAGTAGGCAATAAAATAATGGAACAATACGAAGCCTTGAATGAGGAGATTACTCAAGTACAAATGAGACACATTAAAAACCATGGGATTAAAGGAACAGTTGAAGCGTGGATATAAAATTGGTTAAAGAAAAAAAGGTGGAGTTGGGGTGAACTGTTATTTTTCAGATGGCAGGGAAATCTATAGTGGTGCTCTCAGAGGCCAACCTAAAACCCAATGCTCTTTATATTCTTATTCTTGAGTTCTCTGCCTAAATCTTAGTGATTATTTGCCAAGCTGTGATTTTAGAATGAGGAGTCTGCCTTGGCTAAAAATTGAATCGAACCCTGTGCCATTGGTGCTAAACTAATCCACACATTAGCCGTCCAACCAATGGAGCTAACTGGCTTTGCACATTGATAAAAATGGCCTGGAATTGGGTAAACACAGCATAATTTCAAAGTTTGCAAATGGTAGTAAGCAATGAGGAGGATATAAAAGGCTTCAGAAGGACATAGAAATGAATATACATCTGGCAGGTGAAATTGAGTGGAAGGAAGTGTGAGGTGGTGTATTTTACTCGAAAGATTGAAAGAGACAATGTTAGCTGAATGGTGCAGTTTTACAAGAAGACAAGAAGTAGGAGCAGGATTAGACCATATAGCCTCTCCAGCTTCTCCAGATCATATTCAATATGATCATGCCTGAACTTGTGCTTCAATTCCACTATCCCGTCCATTCCCCATTGACCTTGATCCCCTCAGAGATCAAAATCCAGCTTTGAATCTATTCCAAGATGGAACATCTACAACCCTCTCGAGTAGGGAATTCCAAAGATTTGCAACCCCACGAGTGAAGTAATTTCTCCTCAATTTCAGTACTAAATCATCTGCTCCAAATCCTGAGACTGTGTCCCTGTGTATTTCAGATACCCCGACCAACGGAAACAAATCTCTATGCATCAATCCTATCAAACCCCTCAGAATCTCGTATGTTTCAATGAGATTGCCTCTCATTCTTCCAAACTCCAGAGAATATAGACCCAATTTACTCAATCTCTTATCATCGGACAACCCCCTCAACCCACCCACTTTTGCTTGCCCTGTTCAGTTTCCAAATTTCCTGTAGCTGTATTGTGCTGTTTCAGCTCTCTAATATCGACAACTGTAAAAGCCTAAGTGCAAGTATAATGAACATTGACTGTAAAATTCAGGCCAAAAATTAAAAACAAATTTTCAAAGTTAATTTTGGAAGTCCCATGTTGCCAGTCGATGTTCACATGCACCTGGCACTTACCAGAATCTTCAGGCACTTGAAGTGCATTCAGTGTAATTGCTGATTTTTCTTTTACCTGATCATTGTTTACCCACTGATATGTGCACAGTGTTCAGAATATCTGCTTATTAGAATGTCAGTGGCATGGTGGCACAGTGGTTAGCACGGCTGCCTCACAGTGCAAGGGAAATGGGTACAATCCTGGCCTTGGGGGTGACTGTCAGTGTGGAGTTTGCAGGTCAGGTAGCTCAGCACAACATCGTGGGCTGAAGGGCCTGTTCTGTGCTGTACTGTTCTATGTTCCAGGTGCAGACTTAATGGGCCAAATGGTCTCCTTCTACACCATAGAGATTCTATAAGATTTAATTTTTTTAACTTATTTACGGATATGGGGGTTGATGGCCTAACAAGCACATTTTATGTGCATTTCATATCTCATTATTTCCCAATGATCATTTTGGCCAATCATTTGCATAGGATGCAAACATTTTTTTTGCTTTTTATATTACATCTGGAAATTACTGCTGTTGATGTGAATGTATAAAATCTGAATGCATTCCGTGATATTTCTTCAATTTCACCAAAATATTGAGCCATTAAATGGATGTATGTTTGCATTAAGAAGTATAAAGGTCAAGAGCTTGATCTTATCAGCTTGCCATGCCAGTTGATCAGCATGGGGACTGGAAATCCCAGTCCTGTATTGCTGGCGGGAATGGCTTTGTGCCCAGAAAGATCGTGAAGCCTATTAACCTAGATTTAAAAGGACTTACCTGGTTTGCTGTTTCTGCCCTCCTGTGCCATGGCAATGTTGGGGAGATCTGAGGCCACTGAAGCCCCTGGGTATTGGGGGCAGAGGTGAGCAATGCCTCTTGGGCACTGCCAGCCAGGCACCACCCATAAGACACCTTGGTACTGCCCACCGGGCACTAGGCAGTGCCAAGGGGTGGGGCCTACGAGGAGGAGTAGGGCTTGAAAAGAAGGCAATGCATGGGAGCTGCGCACTTTGCAATCATGGATCGCTGGAACAGTGATCAGCCGGGGTGGGGGTGGTGAATGGGGATAGCAATAATCCAGAGAGGGAAAACAGGGGCCGTGATCAGCCGGGGGGGCCACGATTGACTGTGGGTGATCAATGGGGGGGCCGCAGTCAAGGGGGTGGTCAGTGTGGAACTGACAATCTCCTAATGAACTATGTATGCACTCTTGACATAGTGCACTGGAGATCAGGGTGCTTGCGCAATAGCGCCCTCTAGCAGTCAGCAGCCAGCTTCCTGGCATGATTAGACTCCGTCTACTGCCTCGACTGGCGATAATCACTCTTTGCCTTTTATTTAAGCGTCATAAGATTTTATTTTATCTCTTGCTAAAAAAACGGGTCTGAAACTGTCCTGTTTCCATGCTCATTTGGTACTTAGAAGATTTTTGGTAAGATCGGCCCCACAGGATTTTTTTCATACATTTGCACCCTTCGAATTATTTTAGGAAAATTCCGCCCCATATGAATGCGCTGTGCTCTTAAACATAATTAAAGATAAAACATAATTAAGATTAATTCCTTACTTTAGCTCTTCCATTCAATGTGGTCCTAATTTTAGACCTGTCTTTCATTCTAGATTTGGCTAATTTTATCCACTAATTTTGGTTAGTAAATATATTTGTTACAGTAATCACATTCTACATATGTAATTGTTTGGTGGATGTGCACTAAATCCTCCATTGAAAGTTACGTCTTGTCATTTCAAATCTCTCCGTAGCCTTTGAAAGATGTGATTATCTTAATTACTGCACTGCACTGAAAATTAACTATCACATTATGGAGTGCCGGTCTTTCACGTTTTAGTTGTTGGAGATTAGAAAAATGTAATTATTTTTTAAAAGTTGTTTTCAGTTTTCCTGTCGCATCTTTCTCTCTTAAAGCAGCCACTCTTTTTGTAGCTTGACTTTAAATTCATCCAATTGAATACTTTACAGTCCTTGCACTGTTAGCTTCACAATCCTTCCATCTTGATTGATTAAGGCGGTACGCAATCATCTGCCCTGTTCGCTCAGGTCCGAGATGCCTGGCTTCTTTTGCTGCAATGCAATCAGCTAGCACTTTTAATAACATACCAACCCCAAAAAAAATCACAAAACCTAAACAAGGGCAAGCCTAACTAATGGCAGACACAGTTAGAACACCTGCCAAAAGAAAAGTTGACTCGTCATAAACTGAATCATTTTCCATCCATCATAATTAAAATTTGCAAGGTAAAATTCTGCTGTTATTTAGAATGGAAAGTCGTAAATACCCTTTCAATAGTATCGGTATTTCCAGAGGGATCTTCCAAAATCATCCAATTGTGATTCATAGAAACTAGAAGCAGGAGTAGGCCGTTCCAGCCCTTCGAGCCTGCTCCGCCATTCATTTTGATCATGGCTGATCATCAAATTTAATATCCTGATCCCTCCTTCCTCCAATATCCCTTGATCCCTTTAGCCCCAAGAGTTATATCTAATTTCTTCTTGAAAGCAAACAACATTTTGGCCTCAACTACTTTCTGTGGTAGTGAATTCCATATATTCACCATCCACTGGATGAAGAAATTTCTCCTCACCTCAGGTCAAAAAGGTTCACTTTATCATCAAACTATGAACCCTAGTTCTGGACTCCCCCACCATCGGGAACATTCTTTCTGAATCTATCCTGTCTAATCTTGTTCGAATTTTATAAGTTTCGATGAGATCCCCCTCTCACTTGTCCAAACTCCATATGAAGTGAACATAATCCTAACCGACTTAGTCTTTCCTCATGTGACAGACCTGCCATCCCAGGAATCAGCCTGATTAACCTTCACTGTACTCCTTCTATAGTAAGGACATCCTTCCTCAGATAAGGACACCAAAACTGCACACAATACTCCAGGTGCGGCCTCACCAACACCCTATACAATTGCAGATTCATACTAAGTAGAAGAATAGCGGTGCACACACAATACAATATTTGGAGGTTTATGTACTCCGTTGGCATATACTTTGATTATACTTCCAGTATTTTCCTGATGCTAAAAATGAGTGGCTGAGTATAGGTTATATAAAGGCTCTGAGAAAATAACTCCCAAAGAGTAAAATTGGCCCCCCTATATACACCCCACCTACCTTTCCTTTCCATTGACTTGTAAGGAAAATTGTGTGGGGTGTATAATAGTTTGCTACTGTTCATTTTATACCCTGGCTAAAGTTAACTTTTTCTCTTATTGGGAGAATGAATCCAGTATATCTGTAACCGCTGTAAGAAACTGGCATACGAACATACGAATTAGAAGCAGGAGTTGGTCACTCAGCCCCTGAAGCCTGCTCTGCCATTCAATAAGACTACGGCCAATTGGATTTTTACCTCAACTCCACATTCACTGCTATCCCCAATGACCTTTTCCCCCCTTGCTCATCAAGAATCTACCTATGCCTTAAAAACAATCAAAATCTCTGCTTCCACTCTCTTTTGAGGCAGAGAGTTCGAAAGACCCATAAACGTCTGAGAGAAAGAAATTCTCCTCATCTCTGTCTTAAAGGGTTGACCTCTTATTTTTAAATGGTGACTTCGATAAATGATTCCAAACTCCAGGAATGTGAATGACCATGGGGAAAGTTTCTAAGAAATAATAACTACAGATTGTCGCCATGCACTCTAAGGCTAATCAATTGACAAACCCCAGGACACCAAACATTACAATCAATATTCTGCAATTCTGAAAAATTGCATTCCACTGAAGATGTTTCTCTGGCCCAATAGCAGAAATTATAGTGTGCCACTGCGTATTTGATCTTCTCTGAATAATATTAAACAGAATGATACAGCACAGAGGAACTCCATTCAGTCCATTCTGTCTACGCTCTTAGAGAGCTATCTAATTAATCCCTTCATCAGCCCATTTCCCAGTCCTGAAATGTTTTCTCCTTCAAGTTTTTATTCAATTCCCTTTTGGAAGTTGTTACTGAATCTGCTACTGATGGGAGTGCAGTCTAGATCTTAACAATGAGTATGTAAAAAAGGTTCCCCGTGTCTTGTCTCTAGTTCTTTTGCCACCCGGCTTAAACCTGTATCCTCTGCTTAACAAAGGTCTGGGAACAGTTTCCTCTTTACTTATTTCACTTAGAATGTTGAACAGATCTATTAAATTGCCCTTTGGCTCTGAGGAGAACAGCCCCTGCTTTCTCCACATCCGAATTGTACCATTCAAGTAAATCCTCGGCACCTTCCTCAAGGCCTCCAATCCAGCATAATGTTTTATATTTCCAAAAAGCATCACCTCATCCTTCTATTTGTCACATTGCCTTTCCGATGTGTTGGCTGATGAGACCAGTCTGCTTACATCCTCCTGAAATGTTACTGTCTTCATTACATTTTTGAGTTTTGTGTTATCTGTAAACTTTAAAAGCGCACCCTGTATACTAAGTCTAGCTTATTAATATATACCACTAAAAAAGAGCACTTATTATCTTCAGTCCCAATTTATTATCTTATAAAAATATGCAAAGAGAATGAAGCATGTTTTTGGGGAGGGGGTGGTGTAGTGGTATTGTCCATTGAATCCCTACAGTGCAAAAGTAGACTATTCGGTCCATCGAGTCTGAATGGACTCTCCAAAAGATCATCTCACCCAGGCTCACCCCTGCCCTATCCCTGTAACCCCACATTTACTATGGCTAATCCACCTAACCTACACATCTTTTGGCCATGAAGGGGCAATTTAGCATGGCTAATTTACCTAATCCATACATCTTTGGACTGTGGGAGGAAACCGGAGCATCCAGAGGAAACTGACGCAGACACGGGGAGAACGTGCAAATTCCACACAGTCACCCAAGGCTGGAATTGAACCTGGGTCCCTAGTGTTGTGAGACAGCAGTGCTAACCACTGTGCAACCATGCCGCCCTTGCAATCCAGAGACCCAGGGTAAAGCTGTTGGCACTGGGGTTCGAAACCCACCACAGCAGACAGTGAAATTTGAATTCAATAAAAATCTGGAATTAAAAGTCTAATGATGACCATGAATCCATTGTCAAATGTTGTAAAACCCATCTGGGTCACTAATGTCCTTGAGGGAAGGAAATCTGCCGTCCTTATCTGGTCTGGCCTCCATGTGAATCCTGACCCACAGCAATGTGGTTGACTCTTAACTGCTCCTCTGAAATGGAACTCAGCACTCAGTTCAAGGGCAATTAGGATGGACAATAAATGTTGATCCAGCCAGTGTTGCCCACATCCCCTGAATAAATAATAAACAAAAGGGGAATATTGGTGCAGCAGGTTATCTGTACAATTACTGAATCACATCGTTGGGATCAAGTGGAAGTGTTTTTCGAAGTGTGCTCCGGCAGGGAGTGCTTGATACTGAAAATTAATACCTGAAATAGTTGGTATTCCATTCACCAACATGACCACTCAGGCATGACGCGGGCACACCAAAACCTTGTTACTTTCTCACCTTTGCCAGTGGGTGTTAATCATTATGTTAAGTTTTTCTCTTGAGTCCTGACCTGTTTTAATTCTGTTGTGCCACTTCTGAAAATCCAAGTAAATTAACATTTGGTTGTTATTCATCACTTATTTACATTCTTAAAAGGTTCCAGCATTAGTTGCAGGTGGCCTGTTACTTGTAAAATCAATGGTGACAATCCATATTCTTTGAATGAGTCAATTTTATAATGTCCTCAAGCTGTTTCCCTTTACCAATTTTAGAGCATGTTATGATTCTCTGATTCATTTCTTCCAGGAGAACACTCACTTTCTTTCAATGTACTTTATTACGTTCCAAAAAGTGTTTTATCACAATCTCATAAAATATCTCCTCTCATTTTCCTGCAAGATTCCAGTGAGCACTTTTCTGATCCAGGTGACATGGTAGATGTTAAATAAAGTTTCTTCATAATGTAAATATTGACATCTTTCTGTATTGCAACATGGTGAGTCAAAAATGTAGGTTTATTATTAAGTGATAAATTAATTTAGTGGTTCATTTAATTCTTAATCCTCAACTCTACTTCCATCTTTGACCTTTAAACTATCTACTTTGTGTTTAAACATAAACGAGGATCCCATTCATTGAGATTCTGTTTGCTGTTGACTGGCCAACCATTTTATTACACTATTACTCCTTCAAACAATCTTTCCAGCTACCCTCAACTTATTTTTATATCCCTCTCATTTCACACTACATTCGCAATGGAGCCAATGGCTCCTCATTTTTTGTTGAAGGACTTTGTATCTTAAATTCATGTTTGATTTTAAGGGAGACAAAGAGAAATTGACTGGCGGGGGGGCGATTTTCCCCAAATAATTATAAGCGTCCAACCTCCCGTTTTCCCACCTGATTTTCAGTGAGCTGGGTCTCGGTTATTTTATGGGCATGCTGTGCAATGCAGAGGCCACCAGGTGATTAAACAGCAGGGGGAACGGAGCCTAAATCTGCCAGAGGGGCCGGCAACAGAGTTCTCAGAGGGCCATCGCACATGTGCCCAATCTCCCATTATACTAGGAGATCGGTTTACATCCCTGCCCCCCCACGGACATGGCCTCTCCCCTACCCGCCCCCCCCCCCCCCCATGGGAATGGAGGCACCCGCACCAGACATGGCTGGCCGCCTGATCACCCTCCCCCCCGCGATTGCCGGCCTCCCAACCACTGGCCGAGCCCTCCCCCCTTCCCACCTCTCACCCCCAATTGTTGGCCTCCCAATTGCCAGACCCCGCTTCCCCGATCACCGGCCTTTCAATCGCCGGCCCCAACCCCCACTCCGATCATCGGCGCCCCGATTGCTGGCCCCAGCCCCCCATCCGATCACCAGCGCCGATCCCTGATCACCGGCCCTACCACAAGCCCCTACCCCCAGATGCAGAGCTCCCCCCTTCCCTCCCCTCCTACCTCCACCTGTCTGACTCCACTCTTGCCTGGCCCCACCCCCATGAGGTCCCACCCCTCAGGACCTGCCCCCTTGGTACTGCCCGGTGCCTGATGGGCAGTGACAGGGCACCAGACTGGCAGCAACAGAGCGCCAGGCTGACAGTGCCAGAGTATCTCAATGGCCTCTGGTCCCACTGCTGAGGCCATCATGTCTGGTGCTCGTCGGTGGGGACCAGCTGTGATCCTCGTTGGTGTGGACCTGCACCAACGAGGTCGGAAAGCCAAAAGAGCGCAGACAATAGCATCTGAGCTTGCTAAATGACATTTATGTCGTAAATGACGTACATGTCATGACAAATATTTAAACCATCCTTGTGTATGTCATAAAAAATGGCCTCGGAAGATTGCGACCCGCTGGACAGTGGGTGCAAATCCCATTTTTTGCTTCCCACTGCAGTTCTCTACTCGATCAGTGGGACGGGAAAATAGCCCCCCTGGTATTTCAGGGTATTGATCCAACCATTTACACAGTATCCTAAAGTAATGCATATGTGGAACTGAAACAATAATGAATGTTATATTCCCACACAGAATTCATACTGATCCATTGCTTCTTCAGGGCCACCATGACGTTCACTTTTACAGTTATCGGGCAAAATCTTGGTGAAGCATTAATCTGCAGCTGGAGAGATAGTAAACGACCATCACTAGCCTACCAAAGGAGTTGCCCAAGCTACAGTTAAGTAAAATTGGTGGTGGATGGTGGGGGGGGGGGGGGTGGTGTTGGTGATGTGAGGCAGTGGACTTTGCAGGATGGGGGCCGTGGGAGAGGGGTGTAGGGGGTTTGGCAGCTTGGGCAGGGGGTCATTCTCATTGGGCCCCCCCTTCCCTGTATCGAGTCCCTTGATCAGGAACATTGTGCCTTTGATCGAGAGACCTTCCGATTCCACCGCTCCTCCCCAGAGGTGACAAACTGGCTGCACAGTGACTCGAGGCCGGAATTGAAACCGGAACCTTGGCACTGTGAGGCAGCAGTGCTAACCACTGTGCCACCATGCCGCCCGGAAAAACCTAGCCGAGGTCAATGGACCTTTGCACGGTCTGCCGCCATCTGCTACAATTCCCGTGGGGGGCACGACAGAAAGATTCCACCCCCAATAAGCAAATGAGAGAATTGCAGAATGGAAACAAGTCAACACTTTGTCAGAGATAGACCCGAGCAACAGTGAAGTCAAAAAGTGTTTAGCTGAAGTTAAGACAAGAAGAAATGATGATTCCATTTGTGAACTGTGTATGTCCAGTAAGAACATGACAGATTCACCTCGGAAAAAACATTTCATAACAAACTAGGAACTATTGAACATGAAGAGGAATCATCAAAAAGAATTAAAACTCGAGTGAAGACATTAACAAGATGAAATGACTGACAGCAAACTTGAAAAGCTGCCAAAAATATTTACAAAATGAAGCTAGGAAGGATAATTTAATGAGACAATGTTGAATCAGCTGAACTCCACAAAAAAAATAACTAGAAAATAAGAACAATTCCAGAGAAGAATTGAATCAGGAGAATAACAGCTTGAAGAAAGGAAGCTTGGCAATAAGGAATTAACTGAAGAGGTAAAAACATTGAAACTGACAGCAGAATCAGCAATTCAGACAGAGAAGGAAACTGGGATTACATGCCAGAACAAGATTGCTGAAACGATCATGGAAATAGAAAAGCAGCAAGCCTGTATGGAAGAGTTCCATGCAAAACCGTATTCAGAAGGTTACATAGTTAAAACCTATCAATAAAAGTGTTTATGTTTGGACACACAGAAGCCCCAGGACCTCATCAATGAGCCATCACCACTGCAACAATAATCCACATTAAGTACATAATATGACATGGTGCCATAATATGTAACTTCAGTAATGGATCCAGTTAGATCCCCTAGAATTATTATCTCTGTGACCGGACTCCTGTGGTACCCAGTAGACATGGAGGGATGGATTATTCATAAAACATATGGATCACTTGATGGATCGAGAGACACTCCAGCAGTCAGTGTTACCATGAAGAAATGTTTTCAAACCTGTAGGCACCAAAGTACCTGATCGATCTGTTATAGAGATAACTGATGTCTCCATGGAAACAAGTAGTAATTAACTGACTCTGCCAGAAGTGGCATCCATTATTTGCAGTTCCTATTAATGTTGATCCAGTGGAAGCCTTTCAGACTACAGAACTGTGCCGTTCCACGAAAAACAGAAAACCCCCTCAAAGACTGGATTTACAATTGTCCAACTTGTTTTGTTTGAATTTGGGCTTGAATAACTTGGTTATTGAAGATTGTATAAGGGAGTTAAAGAGAGAGGGATGTGGTGATTGTGGTCATTGTCCCTTTAAGGGAACCATAGCAGAATAGTGTCACTTGGCTTGAGGGACCAATGAGGATAAGGAATGGGCAATCACCCCAGGTTGTGGAGTCCTATCTAGGGCAGAAGACAATCTGAAGACATGTAGGGACTGGGACAGCGGGGGGGGGGCTTTTAAAAAAAATTAATTCGTGGGACACGGGCGTCGCTGGCTGGCCAGCATTTATTGCCCATCACTAGTTGCCCTTGAAATGAGTGGCTTGCCTTTTCAGAGGGCAGTTGAGAGTCAACCACATTCCTGTGGCTCTGGAGTCACATGTAGTCCAGATCAGGTAAGGATGGCAGATTTCCTTTCCTAAAGGACATTAGTGAACTACATGGGTTTTTTCAACAATTGACAATGGTTTCATGGTCAACAGTAGATTCTTAATTCCAGATATTTTTTATTGGATTCCAATTCCACCATCTGATGGGATTCAAACCCAGGTCCCCAGGACATTAGGTGAATTTCTGGATTAATACCCTCGCGATAATACCACTAGGCCATCGCCTCCCCAGAGGCTGCCGGCCTCTGTACAGTTTTTCTTTGTTAATAAATATCCTTTGTGTTCCTGGCGAAGTTGGGAGTCTGCATCATTACAGTTTGCATTTTAGTAAAGGTTCCCCAGGAACCTGCCTGCCCAAACCCAGACGCAATTTCATGTTTGGATGGGCAGGACCTCGGTTACACCTATTAAGGCCTTTAAGTGGCACTTAATGTCCTTTTCCCCCAGCTTTAATTTTTAGTCTGACAGTAATGGGTGCAGGTCGGTGAGAAACTGACAAAAACACCTTTTCCCCATCTTGGGCGGGAAGGTGGGGGGGGGGGGGGGGGGGGGCGGGGGGAGGGGGGGGGAGGGAGCCTCACTGTGAAGGTCCCCTCAAAGTTGGGGCACCCTCCTCTCCAGCTCCTTGGATCACTAGGAACCCCCTCCCCACCAACTCCATGATCTTCCCCCTCCCAGGTCTCCAGGGTGGCCCCTCCCATCCCACGCCCGGTACACTCAGGACTTACCTTTCCAATGTTCCCAGAACTTAGTCCCAAGCAGAGCACTACAATACCACTTCTGGCCACTTCTGGGTCGGATAGCTGTCATTAATTTGATTGGCCAACAGTTCTCGTGGGTGGGATTTCCTTCCAAGGATGGACAGAAGTCCCACCTACTGTCAATCAATGCTCAAGTGAGCATGAAATGGTATGGAAGTTCAAGAGTCGGTAGGGTGTTACTTGCCAACTCTGGATATGGCGTGCACTGATCGCTCACCATCCTTAAAATCCTACCCCACCAGTGGAATGATCCCTTTCTTATCTTGGTTGTTTATAACAGCCCTGTATGTGATTTGATTTAATTTATTATTGTCACACGTATTAACATACAGTGAAAAGTATTGTTTCTTGTGCGCTATACGGATAAAACATTCCGTTCATAGAGAAGAAAACAAAAGAGTGCAGACTGTAGTGTTACAGTCATAGCTAGGGTGTAGAGAAAGATCAACTTAATGCAAGGAAGGTCCATTTAAAAGTCTGACAGCAGCAGGGAAGAAACTGTTCTTGAGTCGGTTAGTACGTGACCCAGACTTTTGTATCTTTTTCCCGAAGGAAGAAGGCGGAAGAGAGAATGTCTGTGGTGCGTGGTTTAAAAATGTGATTTTTAAAACTGTAGCAATAGGTTGTGAATTCAGAGCAGGTTTTTGTGTTACTCTATGTCTTTCCAGTGGAAAATGAAGCAAGGCAGCCCATATTAACATGGCCTGGATTGACCCATTTTTGCAGTGATGAAAGACAAAAGATATGGTGTGGGACTCACCCAAAAAAATTCTAAGTGCCGAATTCATGTCAAAACTGGAATAAATCCCGTTGGTTTTTGCAGCGGGATTTTCAAAATGAATCTCCCACACTCTGTGCATTGTGGAATGCCCGAGAGTGAATCTCATTAAAAATCAGTGGGTGGAGCCTATTCCCGCTGGAGACACCGGCAGCATAATGCTGAGCAGGCCACTGATTGGCGCATGCGCAGTAGCCCCGCACTGCCAGCCTCCCGGTCGCTGGCCAGCACAGCAATCCCCCATTGCTGCCCCACTGATCCCCCCGTGGCCTGATCGCTGGGCACCCGGGCCCACCTGATGAAGGAGCATCACTCCAAAAGCCCGTGATTCCAAATAAACCTGTTGGACTTCAACCTGGCGTTGTGAGACTTCCTACATCGTCAGTGGGTCAAATTCCTGGAACTCCCTCCCTGACACCATTATCGGAGTACTTTCACCACAGGCTAACAGATGGTGGTGGCTGAAGAAGATGGCTCATCACCACCTTTTCAAGGGCAATTAGGGATGGACAAGGAATGCTGTCCTTGCCTGCGACACTCACATCCTGAGAATGAATATAAGAAATCCCACCATGGCAGTTTGAGAATTTGAATTCAAGTTCTTTAAAAAAAAAGCAGCTGATCTTGGTAAAAGCTGTTGGGTGGTTGGAAAAATGCAACTGGTTAACATTTCTCGTTTTGGAAAGTGAATCTGGGTTCCTTATTTTATCTGGTCTGTTACACATGTCTTCAGCTCAACGACACTGTGGTTCGGTATCAAAATTCAAGGGAATTCAGGATGACCAATAACTAAAATATAGCTTTACCAAGTACTGACACCCACATGCTGAGAACTAATATAGAAAAAAATCTTTTGTCAGAATCAAAGTAATTGATAGAAGAATCCATGGAGTGAAATGCAGTAAAAATGGATTTTTGTGACTGGCTCTAAACACAAAATAGATTCAATAATATTTTCTCATATCTGTAGAAATCCATCTTGAACATAAATAAACCTGCGCAATTGTTAATAAGTGCAGATATAATCACACTCAAAGCAGTTGTTTCCAAATTCCATCAGCAGATTCACATGCAGGATCAATTCCACAAGTATGGGCCCAATTCTCCGACCACTTCAGATGGCTGGCGGGAATCCCAATGCCCTGGTGAATGGGGTTTTGGCCGAAGATCGGGATTCCCAATATGCACGAAGGATCTTGGGATACACCCAACCCAACCCGCCCCGCCAACCCCGGATTGGGCTGCCACCCACAACCCGCCCATGTTGTCACCCTGGGAAGAGAGCTAAGTGGGGGTGTCTGAGGAGGAAGAGTGGCTGAGTAGGAGGGCTGAGGAGGTAGGGGGCTGAGTAGGTGTCTGAGGGGGAAGGGGGCTGAGTGGGGGGGGGGGTCTGAGGAAGAAGGGTGTATGAGTAGGAGGGCTGAGGAGGAAGGGGGCTGATAGGGGTCTGAGGGGGGAGGGGGGGTTGAGTGGGGGGGGGGTCTGAGGAGGAAGGGTGGCTGAGTAGGAGGGCTGAGGGGGGGCTGAGTGGGGGTTGTGAAAGGGAAGGGATCTGAAGGGGGTTGGGTCAGGTCACCCTTATGCCTGCCTG
Organism: Mustelus asterias; assembly: GCF_964213995.1. Taxonomy (NCBI): domain Eukaryota; kingdom Metazoa; phylum Chordata; class Chondrichthyes; order Carcharhiniformes; family Triakidae; genus Mustelus; species Mustelus asterias. The sequence goes on along the minus strand of NC_135825.1, from coordinate 33,429,849 downwards.
ATGTGTTGGGGGGTGGTGGAGACACATGGTTTGAGTGGTGGCGGGGGGGGGGAGGGGGGAGGATGCCCTTCTTTTCTGAGATGTTGGTGATGTTGCCCCCCCCCCCCCCACACCTCCCAACCCCGGACGCTCAAGGTCCAGGACACCATGACCCTGTAAAGCCCACCTGGTGCTGTTCCCGCTGATGTGCTGATTGACAGGCAGGAGGCTGGTTAATTAGCTGTCAAACATGCTAATGACATTCAAATTTCTTCAAAATGATTGTACTTTGCAGAAGAGGGAGTGAAATCAATCAGGCTTACACTGTGTCTACATTGGGCCCGATTTTACCAAAACTTCGCGATCGTGGTAAAGTTGGGCGTCGGGCCTATACCGCGATCTGCACCCGATTCTGAACAGATCGCGGCTTTACCGACATCCGATTCGGGCGGCCTGACGATTTAAATGCATTTGCATGCATTTAAATCGACTTAATGAACCGTGGGCCCAACTCTACCGCCAAATCCCACTTTACCGTCTTCTGGTCCGATGCGGATCCGCACTCTAATCGACCTGCCGAATAAAAATCCGAAGTCGCCGCTGCAGCCTCCGAAGAGCGGGGTCAGAGACTGCAACGGCTCTCTGACCCAGCTCCTCCTCTGGTGGGGGGGTGGGAGGAGGAGAGGGGGTGTGACGTATCATCCTCTGGGTGGGGGGGGGTGGGGCCGCTGCCACTCTGCGGCCGATCGGTGGGGAGGGAGGGGGCAGGGGGTTCCGCTGCCACTCTGCGGCCGATCCCGCCTCCCCACCGGAGGAACGAATCCCTCTTCTCCAGAGTGGCCGCATACTTCAAACACCACGACTGTCATTATTCACCTCAGTGTTCCGCGCGACCAACTCTACAGCGTTCCGCTGTTAAGAAAGCCCACCCAACGCCCCTAATTTCTCAGAAGACTAAAGAAATTTGGCATGTCAGCTATGCCTCTCACCAACTTTTACAGATGTGCCATAGAAAGCATTCTTTCTGGTTGTATCAAAGTTTGGTATGGCTCCTGCTCTGCCCAAGACCGCAAGGAACTACAAAAGGTCATGAATGTAGCCCAATCCATCACGCAAACCAGCCTCCCATCCATTGACTTTGTCTACACTTCCCGCTGCCTCAGCAAAGCAGCCAGCATAATTAAGAACCCCACGCACCCCGGACATTCTCTCTTCCACCTTCTTCCATCGGGAAAAAGATACAAAAGTCTGAAGTCACGTACCAACCGACTCAAGAACAGCTTCTTCCCTGCTGCTGTCAGACTTTTGAATGGACTTACCTTGCATTAAGTTGATCTTTCTCTACACCCTATGACTGTAACACTACATTCTGTATTCTCTCGTTTCCTTCTCTATGAACGGTATGTTTTGTCTGTAAAGCGTGCAAGAAACAATACTTTTCACTGTATGTTAATACATGTGACAATAATTAATCAAATCAAGTCAGTGAAATTTAAAGCTTTCATCGCTTCTATCTCAGAGTAAAAGTTGCTAATTTTCACGTTTTTCAATGATCATCACAACCAAAATTAGAATCCAAGTGAGAGAAGATTTCATTTGGCCCCTGTTCCTCAATTGCATAATAAATAGAATGGGTGAAATCATCCACTCTGAAGTCTGTTCGGTTGCAGGCGCAGATGTGCGAGTGATTCTTGCTGGTGGGAGGGGAGGGGTTCATGCTGAACACACATGATCTTGAGCTCTTCATATCATGACATATGCATCCACGTGAAGCACACCGAATCTCATGGCAGAGGCAGTCAGGATTTGGACCATCCGGCCGTTACCTCATGGGCTCAACAGTCTGGACACCATATTTAAAGGGCAAAGGGACAGCCTCTTTCCCTTCCCCTGCTTCCCAGGTTCAGCCTCCGCTCCATCCTTCCACTCACACCACCAACCCTCCCACATCCCCCCTTCCAGCCTTCATGCAGCTTGTGTTACTGGTGTCCAGTATGACTAAGATTATGAGCAGTCCCAGAGAAAGTTGAAGCAGCATCTACTGACCTCAAGGTCATGGAAAAAGTGGAGCTCGTCAGCTGTATGTCACTTATATATAGTTGTAGAACTGAATGTTCTCAATGTTTGCTGGCACAGAAGTTAATGTGGTGGGGGAATTCATTCTGGTGAGGTCGCCTTCTAATGAGCATCATGCATCCTTACTAAGTGGCATGAAAGGCAGGCATTTCAGGGCTAAAAGACTTTGTTGGCTATAGTTGACCAATTTAGAATCAGTTTATTAACATTAATTACAATGGGCTGATTGTGTTTGATTATCATTCCACTCCTACTTACTTACTTCACCCTGAAGCTTCACATTTCTCAAACTGGGCCTCTTCAGATGTGTGGAATGTGCCTGTTCTTGGAATCCTTCCATGCAGTATAAGAATGTCAGGGGAAGCTCAGCCATGCCCCTTTTTACGATGGTGCCTTCCATGTTCTAATATCTTTAAGTGTCCCAAAGCAACTTTAAGAAGGTGCGGAGAGAAGGTAAGTGTGTAAGGTGAGTGAGTGAGCGGATAGGCAGGTCTGAGAGGCTTGCTTGGGGGTGGTAGTCAAGTTGGAGTTTTATTTCGCTAGTTGTGGGGTCATCAGGGCTTAGTCGGTGCAGGGGTAGTTGGAGGGGTAGTTGGGAGAGAGGATATTCTGGGTTCAGTTGGATTGGAGGGGTAGTTGGGAGAGAGGATATTCTGGGTTCAGTTGGATTGGGGGGGGGGGGGGGGTGGAATAGGTGGGTAGTTGCCAGGGAGGGTAATCATGTACTTATCAGGGGGTCAGGTTGTAGTCAGGAGTTAGGGGTTCAGGCAGTTAGTCAGATGGGGGCTTATTGGGTGAGAGGCTATTGGCTGGGGTGGAGTAGTTGGGTGAGGGTGGTGGTCAGGGGTGCAGTCAGGGGTGTGGTCATTTGGAGGGGTCCAGTGGAGAGTTGTGGAGTCAATGGTATAGTTATTCTGGAGTTAGAACTGGTTTTAATCCTTCTAACTTTTCCTGGGTAACTATTCTGCTCTGTACGTTGGAGTTAGCCAACCCAGACGCAGGGTAATTGCTCATCAGAAGTCCAAACTTCCTGGGCAATTCCCACATTGTCAGTGCATGGGTCTTCTGAGGGGTGCCCAGATGCATTTTGACAGTTACCTCTGTTATTAACCTAGTTATTGACAGTTATTAACCTTACAGAGATTGCAAATTCTGGGCCAAATTTCCGATTCCAATTATCTTAAACTATCATCCAATTACTTCCTCCTTTAATATATCTTTTAAGATATTTTCATTTCTCTTGAATTATACTTTTCACTTATTTGTTCAGGCATTGATATTAAATTTTCTCTTCTGTGTTGTATATATTTTTTCTTCTCCAATAGATCCATATATACAGTTCACCTTTGTTTGACATTTTCCCTTATGTGTTTTTTTTTCCTCTTCCCATTTCAAGTCTTAAAGGTTATATTAATTCCAATACCTGTTTTCACTGTTCACGACAAAATATCAAATCTTCTAACACTATTTTTGCTTAAGTGTTCCCCAAGCTATCAATGGGCTACCATCACAAACTCATGAATAAATACCAGTTTAGATGCGCTTGCCCTTTGCTTTGATTTTTAACATGTACTTTTGGAAAGTGTGTAGATCTTCCAGAAAATTCTTTCCTTGTTTAGCTTCCATTTAAGGGTCATCAAAATCTCAACAATTATAATTCTATTTTCCTCAATGTTATCTCATTTTATTTAATTTATGAAGTGATCTTAGCAAATCCAAGATCAAGCTAGTTATCCTTTCTAGCTTCGATCCTTCTGAATGGTCTTCCTTCTTTATCCCCTGAGATTGTTGAATCTTGCTTGGATATGGCTCCCCGGGTGGCATGGTGGCACAGTGGTTAACACTGTTGCTTCACAGCATCATGGACCCGGGTTCAATTCCCAGCGTGGGTCACTGTCTGTGCAGAGTCTGCATGTTCTCCCCATGTCTGCGTGGGTTTCCTCCGGGTGCTCCGGTTTCTTCCCGCAGTCCAAAAGATGTACTGGTTACATGCATTGGCCATGCTAAATTCTCCCTCAGTGTAACCGAACAGGTGCCGCAGTGTGGTGGCTAGGGGATTTTCACAGTAACTTCATTGCAGTATGAATGTACTACTTGTGACACTAATAAATAAACTTTAAACTTTAAACACTGTTTCTGGTTGTCCACCAGTATTAAAGTGAATCCAGAAAGTAAAACCTGGATTTTCCGATTGGGGGTGGTGGGGGGCAGGAGGCAGCATCAGGTAAGGAGGGAGTGCCAAGGTCAAACAAATGTGACGCACGTTTATGACCCGGATGGAATTAATTCTGAGCTCAGTTTCGTAAGTAATGTTGAGATACACTCCAGATACCAGAAACTTTATTGATTTGATTTATTATTGTCACATTTATTGATATACAGTGAAAAGTATTGTTTCTTGCGCACTATACAGACAAAGCATACTGTTCATAAAGTACAGAGGGGAGAAGGACAGGAGAGCGTGCAGAATATAATGTTACAGTCATAGCTAGGATGTAGAGAAATATCAACCTTAATACAAGGTAGGTCCATTCAAAAGTCTGATGGTGGCAGGGAATAAGCTATTTTTGAGTCAGTTAGATCTCAGACTTTTGTATCTTTTTCTCGACGACCAACAATCTGTCCTGGTCACTCGAAGTCAATGCTATAGTTAGAAAACCCACCAATGCCTCTACTTTCTCGGGAGGCTAAGGAAATTCAGCATGTCCGCTACACTCTCACCAATTTTTACAGACGCACCATAGAAAGCATCCTTTCTGGATGTATCACAGCTTGGTATGGCTCCTGCTCTGACCGAAACTGCAAGAATCTACAAAAGGTTGTAAACTTAGCTCAGTCCATCACGCAAACCAATCTACCAAACTTCTAGTATTCACAAACATGGGTGAAGAAGTAGTATGCAGTTACAGGACTTAAAGGTCTGCAATGCCTAAAAGGGCAAGCACAATAATTCCTGTTGTGTTCAGCTCACTTTAACAGCAAAGATAAAAGAATAAAAATGTTGCCACGTGGTTGGTTACTTAACCAGCTTGTGGAGCTGTATTAGATTTGATTTGATTTATTGTCACACGTATTAACTTACAGTGAAAAGTATTGTTTCTTGCGTGCTATACAGACAAAACATACCGTTCATAGGGAAGGAAACAAGAGAGTGCAGAATGTAGTGTTACAGTCATAGCTAGGGTGTAGAGAAAGATCAACTTAATGCAAGGTAACAAAGAACAAAGAACAAAGAACAATACAGCACAGGAACAGGCCCTTTGGCCCTCCAAGCCCACGCCGCTCCCTGGTCCAAACTAGACCATTCTTTTGTATCCCTCCATTCCCACTCCGTTCATATGGCTGTCTAGATAAGTCTTAAACGTTCCCAGCGTGTCCGCCTCCACCACCTTGCCTGGCAGCGCATTCCAGGCCCCCACCACCCTCTGTGTAAAATAAGTCCGTCTGATATCGGTGTTAAACCTCCCCCCCTTCATCTTGAACCTATGACCCCTCGTGAACGTCACCACTGACCTGGGGAAAAGCTTCCCACCGTTCACCCTATCTATGCCTTTCATAATTTTATACACCTCAATTAAGTCTTCCCTCATCCTCCGTCTTTCCAGGGAGAACAACCCCAGTTTACCCAATCTCTCCTCATAACTAAGCCCCTCCATACCAGGTAACATCCTGGTAAACCTCCTCTGTACTCTCTCCAAAGGCTCCACGTCCTTCTGGTAGTGTGGCGACCAGAACTGGACGCAGTATTCCAGATGCGGCCGAACCAACGTTCTATACATCTGCAACATCAGACCCCAACTTTTATACTCTATGCCCCGTCCTATAAAGGCAAGCATGCCATATGCCTTCTTCACCACCTTCTCCACCTGTGACGTCACTTTCAAGGATCTGTGGACTTGCACACCCAGGTCCCTCTGCGTATCTACACCCTTTATGGTTCTGCCATTTATCATATAGCTCCTCCCTACATTATTTCTACCAAAATGCATCACTTCGCATTTATCAGGATTGAACTCCATCTGCCATTTCTTTGCCCAAATTTCCAGCCTATCTATATCTTTCTGTAGCTTCTGACAATGCTCCTCACTATCTGCAAGTCCTGCCAATTTTGTGTCGTCCGCAAACTTACTGATCACCCCAGTTAAGTCAAAGAACAAAGAACAATACAGCACAGGAACAGGCCCTTCGGCCCTCTAGACCATTCTTTTGTATCCCTCTATTCCCAGTCTGTCCATGTGGTCATCTAGATAAGTCTTAAACGATCCCAGCGTGTCCGCTTCAATCACCTTGCTTGGGAGTGCATTCCACGCTCGCACCACCCTCTGTGTAAAATACGTTCCCCTGACATCTGTGTTGAACCTTGCCCCCCTCACCTTGAACCCGTGACCCCTTGTGTTCGTCACCTCCGACCTGGGAAAAAGCTTCCCACTGTTCACTCTATTTATGCCCTTCATAATTTTATACACCTCTATTAGGTCGCCCCTCATCCTCCGTCTTTCCAGGGAGAACAACCCCAGTTTACCTAATCTCTCCTCATAGCTAAGACCCTCCATACCAGGCAACATCCTGGTAAACCTTCTCTGTACTCTCTGCAAAGCCTCCACGTCCTTCTGGTAGTGTGGCGACCAGAACTGGACGCAGTATTCCAAATGTGGCCTAACCATCGTTCTATACAGCTGCAACATCATATGCCAACTTTTATATTCTATGCCCCGTCCAATAAAGGCAAGCATGCCATATGCCTTCTTCACCACCCTCTCCACCTGTGCTGCCACCTTTAAGGATCTGTAGACTTGTACACCCAGGTCCCTCTGTGTGTCTATACTCCTGATGGTTCTGCCATTTATTGTATAGCTCCCCCTTACATTAGATCTACCGAAATACATCACTTCGCATTTATCTGGATTAAATTCCATCTGCCATTTCTCCACCCAATGTTCCAGCCTATCTATATCCTGCTGTATTCTCTGACAATGTTCATCACTATCTGCAACTCCAGCAATCTTTGTGTCATCCTCAAACTTACTGATCACACCAGCTACATCTTCCTCCAAATCATTTATATATATCACAAACAGCAGAGGTCCATTCAAAAGTCCATTCAAAAGTCTGACAGCAGCAGGGAAGAAGCTGTTCTTGAGTCAGTTGGTACGTGACCTCAGACTTTTGTATCTTTTTCCCGATGGAAGAAGGTGGAAGAGAGAATGTCCAGGGTGCGTGGGGTCCTTAATTATGCTGTCTGCTTTGCCGAGGCAGCAGGAAGTGTAGACAGAGTCAATGGATGGGAGGCTGGTTTGCGTGATGGATTGGGCTACATTCACAACCTTTTGTAGATCCTTGCGGTCTTGGGCAGAGCAGGAGCCATACCAAGCTGTGATACAACCAGAATGAATGCATTCTGTGGTGCATCTGTAAAAGTTGGTGAGAGCCGTAGCTGACATGCCAAATTTCCTCAGTCCTTAGAAGGGTGTAGCTTGATTACAGTACAAGATGGACGAGAGGGAACTTCTCTCAAAGTCCCTGATGATTTCACCATGGACTCATGTGACACACTACACAGAGATGCATTGGTTTACAAGACATAACAATTCCCATTCTTGCTGAAGCAAGGAAATGTTGGGTGTGGGTGGTGGTTTGCAGGAGGTAAATTAAACTGTGAAATTGCTGATGAAGGGAGTGCAACATTGACCACTGCCAGACAACATGAAGAGCTAGTGAGAGGGATGGAATGAGGTAGACTGGGCACTGAGTACTGAGTGTTGACTCAAGCATCCCCAATACAGCCAGGCAGCGTGCAAAGAGGTTTATTGACTTTATCAGGTCAGGGGTCTGAAAATGGATAACACTAATCATGTCTCCCACTCATTGATCTCCCCCCCCCCCCACCCCCTCGCCCCCCAACACAATGTTAAAATATTTTGGTTGCTTACCATCAATGACCATGAATGCGAAGAAGTAACTTGCATCTATAGCTTCTTTGTTTTGTATTCAATTCAAGCATAAGACACTCTATTATGTCAGACACAAATGCTGATATCACCAGATTTCAAACTCCCAGGTCAGTCCAAGCAATGAAATTGTGTCCTTTGCAGTTTAATGCTCTCGTTCATGGGGAGACTTTCATATCTTGGGATATAAAACTGCTCACATGATCCATAACAACAGCAGGCAACTTGTCCTGGGTCAAAGAGCAAGGGACTGTCATAAAATGAGGGCATTGTGAAAAATCGCAGGAGAGTAAATATGAGTGAGAGCGTGCTCTGCCTGAAGACAGGTCCTTGGCTCATTGTCTGCTGATGCTTCATTCTGAGGCATTTTCTTGGCAGTCTTTGTCAGTGATGGTTTGATCTTGCCTTCTTCTCTCAGGGGTAGGGTGCGGTGGCAAGTACCAAGTCTACCTCTGCCAGAATGGGAATTTAACCTGTGCTATTTGTATTATTCTGAAACACATGTTTACCATCTAAGCTGACTCACCTCCACAGTAAATATATACATGCATAATTCGTACTATCACTCACAAATGAGCTGTTAGTTGAGATGGTGGACTCCTTTGATATTGATGCATTTACTGTCATTGTAACAAAGAAATATATGATGCAATCTAGGATTCCTTACACATTTAGAAATTCTGCCACTCTGTAAAATATATTTCTTTGGTACAATGACAGTAAATGCATCAATATCAAAGGAGTCCACCATCTCAACTAACAGCTCATTTGTGAGTGATAGTACGAATTATGTATATTTACTGTGGAGGTGAGTCAGCTTAGATGGTAAACATGTGTTTCAGAATAACACAAATAGCGCAGGTTAAATTCCCATTCTGGCAGAGGTAGACTTGGTACTTGCCACCGCACCCTACCCCTGAGAGGAGAAGGCAATATCAAACCACCACTGACAAAGACTGCCAAGAAAATGCCTCAGAATGAAGCATCAGCAGACAATGAGCCAAGGACCTGTCTTCAGGCAGAGCACGCTCTCACTCATATTTACTCTCCTGTGATTTATCACAATGCCCTCATTTTATGACAGTCCCTTGCTCTTTGACCCAGGACAAGTTGCCTGCTGTTGTTATGGATCATGTGTGCTGAAATTGTCCAGAAAATTGTCCATGGAATTACCTTGCATTAAGTTGATCTTTCTCTACACCCTAGCTATGACTGTAACACTACATTCTGCACTCTCTTGATTCCTTCTCTATGAACGGTATGTGTTGTCTATATAGCACGCAAGAAACAATACTTTTCACTGTAAGTTAATACGTGTGGCAACATTTTTATTCTTTTATCTTTGCTGTTAAAGTGGCCCATGGAATTGGAGATGGAATTGTCCAGAAAATTGTCCATGGAATTGGCAATGGTGGTCAGGAGTTTCCAGTCCCACCCACTGTGGGACCAAAAATTCCTGCCTGAAGTTAACAGGCCTTTTGCTGGTCCATCAAATGTTCCATCCCACCTGTGACAATTCCCACGCTAGATGGAATTAGAACATCCTGCCTGGGATCTTTTGCACTGATTAATGTACAAGTGTTAGTAATGGATAGTGAGAGTTTGGAATATGGTCACGTATCTTGAATACTCAGGGTATTTATTTATTTCATTATAAATAATGAAATTTATTTATTTCATTACCGTCAGTGTAATGTTCAGCTTTGGTTCCATTTACAGCATAGAGCACAACTCCCCAGTATAACATGGCCTCGATGGATACTGGCCCTCTGTAAAATGTAGGCAGCTGCACCTCCACCTACATAATGTGGGGTGTCTCTTATTTCTGTTTCGTCTCCTTCCCTATCTGCCTGTTTAATTTATTTTGTTAGTGTCACAAGTAAGCTTACATTAACACTGCAATGAAGTTACTGTGAAAATCCCCTAGTCACCACACTCCGGCACCTGTTTGGCTACAGTGAGGTAGAATTTGGCATGGCCAATGCACCTAACTAGCACATCTTTCAGACTGTGGGAGGAAACTGGAACACCTGGAGGAAACCCATGCAGGCACGGGAAGAATGTGCAAACTCCACACAGACAGTGAGTGACCCAAGCCGGGAATCAAACCCAGGACCGTGGCTTTGTAAGGCAGCAATGCTAACATTGTGGTATGCTGTGCCTACGTTGATTTAGAATGCCAATTATCAGTGTTCGATCAATTATACATTGTAATTCTCAATGTTGTTTTGAGATTATATCAGTTGTGTCATTGTAAATATTGTGGAATCAAGCATTGCTGGTTAATGCATCTCAACGTAAATGTTAGTTACATTAACTTTGGCAGCGAGAAGTTAGCTGCACTCAAACTTGTATTGCAGTCCTGTTATAATTGGTTTCATTTGGTAATCACTGATATAGTTTGGACAGCATGTAGGACAGGCCAAAGACAAATAATATAAGCATTTACATATATTAGAAAAGGATAGAAGATGATTCATTTCATATGCTTCAATTTATTTAGCTCACATGTGGAAACAAGATCACATTTTTTTAAACCAATCATAGGATGTCGACTTCACTGGCTAGGAGGGTTTTTATTGTCCATCGCTAATCACTCGAGAAAGTGATGGTGAGCCACCTTCTTGAACTGCTGCAGTTCATGTGCCGTGGGTAGACCCAGAGTGCTGTCAGGGAGGAAGTTCCAGGATTTTGACCCAATGACGGTTAAGGAACGGTAATGTGTTTCCAAGTCAGAATGGTGAGTGGCTTGGAGGGGAACTTCCAGGCGATGGTGTTTCCATGTGTCTGTTGCCCTTGTCCTAAATGGTAGTTACAGTAAGAGTTTTAACAACACCAGGTTAAAGTCCAACAGGTTTATTTGGTAGCAAATGCCATTAGCTTTCGGAGCCCTGCTCCTTCATCAGATGGAGTGGATATCTGCTCTCAAACAGGGCATACAGAGACACAAAATCAAGTTACAGAATACTGATTAGAATGCGAATCTCTATAGCCAACCAGGTCTTAAAGATACAGACAATGTGAGTGGAGGGAGCATTAAGCACAGGTTAAAGAGATGTGTATTGTCTCCAGACAATACACATCTGGAGACAATACACATCTCTTTAACCTGTCCTTAATGCTCCCTCCACTCACATTGTCTGTATCTTTAAGACCTGGTTGGTTGTAGAGATTCGCATTCTAATCAGTATTCTGTAACTTGATTTTGTGTCTCTGTGCCTTGTTTGAGAGCAGATATCTACTCCATCTGACAAAGGAGCAGCGCTCCAAAATCTAATGGCATTTGCTACCAAATAAACCTGTTGGACTTTAATCTGGTGTTGTTAAAACTCTTATTGTGTTTACCCCAGTCCAATGCTGGCATCTCCACTAAATGGTAATGTGGGGTGTCTCTAGTTGTCATGGGTTTGAAAGGTGCTGTCTATGGAACCTCAGTGAGTTCCTGCAGTGCATCTTGTAGATGGTACACACTGCTGCCACTGTGCGTTGGTGTTTGAGAGAGCGAATGGATGTTGTCAAGCTTCTTGAGTGTTGTTGGAGCTGCACTTAACCAGGCAAGTGGAGGGTATTTTATCAAAATCTTGACCTGTACCTTGTAAAAGAAGGTGGACAAGCTTCGGGGAGTCAGAAGTTGAGTTACTTGCCTCAGGATTCCTAGCTTCTGATCTGCTCTTGTAGCCACAGTGTTTATATGGCTGGTCCAGTTCAGTTTTTGGTCAATGGTAATACCAATGATGTTGAGAGTGGGGGATTCAGTGATAGGAATGTTGAATGTCAAAGGGCGATGGTTAGATTCTCTCTTGTTTGAGATGGTCATTGCCTGGCACTTGTGTGGTTCAAATATTACTTGCCACTTGTCAGCCCAAACCTGGATATTGTCGAGGTCTTGCTGCATTTCTGAACTTATGATGGAAGGGAGGTCATTGATGAAGCAACTGAAGGTGGTCATTCCTTGGACACTACCCTGAGGGACTCCTGCAGTGATGACATTGAACTGAGATTGTTGACCTGTAACAACCACAACCATCTTCCTCTGTGCCAGGTATGAGTCCAACCAGCAAAGAGGTTTCATCCAGGCTCCAATTGACACCTGTTTTGCTGGGGCTTCTAGATGCCATACTTAGTAAAATGCCAATGGCGGGAAGAGGCCTATATTGGCCAACTATGTAGCTCAGTTGGCCTCTGGCATGAGGACCGTGTGCCAGCTTCCCTGCCAATAGTTAAGATGGACCGGTGGTGGGAAAACAATGGGCACATCATCTCCCACCTTCCCCTTCTATTTTACAATAACCCCCAGCCCCCCTTCAACTCCCGGGAAGTCCCCAAAGGGCTAGTAAAATCTAGCAACCAGAATATTCTTTTTTGGAAAATTACAAACCTGCCAAACCAGCAAATCATCACTCATTTTCTACTGTATCTGTGTCTCCCAGAATATTGTGAGGGTGCTGGAGTCAGGTTATGAATACGTTATACCATTACATTATAGGACAGGTTTGTCATATTGTTTTTGTGACTTTGCAATTGCTATGCCTCTATAAATCCTTCATAATCATAGAATCATTGAATCCCCACAGCACAGAAAGAGGCCATTTGGCCCATCAAGTCCGCATCTACTCTACTCTCACAAAGAGCATATCCCACCCAAACCACCCCCCCTCCTCTCTCGTAACCCTGCACATTCATCATGGCTAAGCCACCTAACCTAATCTACCATCTAATCTTTGGACATTAAGGGTCAATTTATCCATCTAATCTACACGTCTTTGGACTGTGGGAGGAAACTGGAGCACCCGGAAAAAACCACACAGACACGAGGAGAACGTGCAAACAAGGCTGGAATTGAACCCAGGTTCCTGGCACTGTGAGGCAGCAGTACTAACCACTGTGCCACCATGCTGCCCAGAAATTATATGACTCATTTCTCCCAACCCTCCTTGGCAATCTCACAGAAATCAGTTAAGTTAAATGAGTGGAACTCTGAAAACCTGTTTTGTACCTAAACCTGGATATTTAATGAAACCACTGTGAAGTCTCACAGAGCACAAAAACCGACTGAAGAAACAGACAAAGGCCGGAATTCTCCAGCCGTTAATGGGATTCTCTGGTCATGCTGCACTGAACAGAGACTTGGCTGAGCACCAAGTTCACCATCCTCTCTTGCAGCGGTGGTGGAGCGTGAATAGCCAGAGAATTCCGGCCACAGCATGTGACGGTAAAATAGCATTTATTTTCTTCATGAAGCAGCTTTAGAAACATAGAAACATAGAAAACTACAGCACAAAACAGGCTCTTCAGCCCCACAAGTTGTGCCGAACATGTCCCTACCTTTTAGGCCTACCTATAACCCTCCATCCTATTAAGTCCCATGTACTCATCCAGGAGTCTCTTAAAAGACCCTATTGAGTTTGCCTCCACCACCACTGACGGCAGCCGATTCCACTCGCCCACCACCCTCTGTGTGAAAATCTTCCCCCTAACATCTCCCCTGTACCTACCCCCCAGCACCTTAAACCTGTGTCCTCACGTAGCAGCCATTTCCACCCTGGGAAAAAGCCTCTGAGAGTCCACCCGATCTATGCCTCTCAACATCTTATATACCTCTATTAGGTCTCCTCTCATCCTAAGTCTCTCCAAGGAGAAAAGACCGAGCTCCCTCAGCCTATCCTCATAAGGCATGCCACTCAATCTAGGCAACATCCTTGTAAATCGCCTCTGCACCCTTTCAATCTTTTCCACATCCTGATTAGGCAACACACTTCTCATTACAAAAATGTTTAGTTATGAAATCGGATGGGTAGAAAATCCAGTTGATCAAAACAGATGTAGGACGTATTTCAGCTGAACGCACTGTTTATATATACAGATGGACCAAATTGCATGTTACCTTGTACTTCTTTACAACAACAGTTTAGAACATTCAGTTAGTTGATTTCGCTAGAGAACCTCCTTTGGTGTCATCACCAATCATTAACTGAAAATCTAAAATAACTCAGGTTGAAAAATATAGCATTCACACATCCAAACCGACACTTACTCAAGTGGCCAGGTGAGTAAAATCCATTCTGACAAGCACTCTCTTTTGTTCAAATGACCTGCTCCTAGTGCAAATGTTGTAACTTTGTCGGTCAAATTTAACCCTATTAGTGTCATATCTCATTGAAAAGGTTGAAGTTTGGCAATAATAATTCCAAGAATGACTCTGCCTTTTGCTAAAGGTGAAGAGATGTGCTCTCAGTTACACTGAACCTATCAGGAAGTACTTCAATCTAATCATTCTGGTTGCTCTATACAACAACAAGCACTTTTACTGAGTTTCAAGCTCTTAAATTGAAATGCATTACTTGTACGAATACTATTGTAAAAAATCAATGAATAATAACTTTATGAAACCCTAAGAAATGTCTTAATATTAATGAGATGGTTCTCACTCTCGCATAGAAAGAAAATAGCTGGGCTGACAAACACAGCAGAGCAAAGCTCATTATCTCTGCCAAGGCTTTGACAAAGAGTCATCCAGACTTGAAGTGTTAGCTCTCTTCTCTCTCCACAGATGCTGTCAGACCTGCAGAGATTTTCCAGAATATTTTTTTTCAGATTCCAGCATTCGCAGTATTTTACATTTATCTCTGTCAAGGACACGGCCAGAATTTTCCCAAAATATTACTGTGTCTTTTTGGGTGAGAAAATAGGTGCGATCAGGTTGCAATCATCCTACACTTTGTGCATTGAAAGAGCCTCCACGTGAAACAGGTATGGAGTCCCCAGACATGTGATTATAGGACAGCACGGTGATTATTGGGCTGCACATTGGCACAGTGGTTAGCACTGCTGCCTCACAGCACCAGGGACCCAGGTTCAATTCCGGCCTCGGGTCACTGGCTCTGTGGAGTTTGTCCATTCTCCCCGTGTCTGCGTGGATTTCCTCCAGGTGCTCCAGTTTCTTCCCACAGCCCAAAGATGTGTGGGTTAGGCATATTGGCCATGTTAAATTGACCCTAGTGTCAGGGGGGGATTAGCAGGGTAAATAAGTGGAGTTACGGGAATAGGGCCTGGATTGGGATCGTGGTCAGTGCAGACTCGATGGGCCAAATGCCCTCATTCTAGGGATTGTAGGGATTCCATGACTCGCCCAAACTGGCTCACAGCTGTGTTAACAAGAGGGAGCTGCATTTAAACACTCCCTCTGCACTCACAGCCAGTCACACTAGGAGCTGGCAGCATGGAGAGCAGCTGCATGCTTCATGCAAGCAGATCTCGCAAGGCTTCTGGACGCAGTGAAGACGAGGTGGGCCACCCTGTATCCCCGAATGGGTAGATGACTCAGAAGCAGGGAAGCAAATGCGGACTGGGATGCACTGGCCACAGCAGTCAGTGCCCACGTCCTGACACTAAGGACTGTCGCCCAATTCTGCAAGAAAATGAATGATCTCATTCGAGCTGCAAGAGTGAGTGCCCATCTGTCACACCTGGAATGTCTGCATAAATCGACTCCCTGATGCTCTGCAGTCTTTCAGCACCCGTCGCCCAGCATCTTCCTCAAATCCCTCTGGCCTCTGGCACTCCTCGTCATAACCCCTTCCTGTCCAGGCATGGCATGCTGCCAACAATTGGCACCTGTTCCACCTCCACCCTCCCCCCACCGGAATGAGAGCCTTGACATCTCGTCACTATCTGAACACTTTGGTCCCCTCCACCACCACCCCTGGCGCGTTGGTTGGACCAAACAATATTGCCCCTGAACCTCACTCAGGCATGAGTCTGGAAGTCAGGCAGGAGTCAGACTTAGGCAGCACCAGAGCAGCATCACAGTTGGCCTCACAGCTAGTCACCATGCGGGTGGGCGGTGTGGGGTGGCAGGGCTGGAGCTGCCAGACACCATGCCTCCTAATCACAGCATCTGGTGGTAATCAAGACCTCCCTGGTCCTCCCAGCATACTGGACCCTTGCTGCCATCTGTCCTCCATCCGTGGGTCCTCCTCTGGCTCTCTGTCCCCTCCCTTCTGGTCTGCCTCCTCCCCAGAGGATTATGCGTGGTCCTGTTCCTCCAAAATGTTGCCCCACTGCTGTGCAAGGCTCTGGATGGCACAGCAGATCACCATGATGCAGGAGACCCGTGGAGGCTGTACTGCAGAGCACCACCAGAGCAGTCCAGGCAGCGGTACCACATCTTGAGCATGCCAATGCACCGCTCAATGAGAGATCAGGTGACAGGGCGGGTTGGTCTCCGCCTCCGTCTCAGGCTTCCACATCGGCGTCATCAGCCATGACTTCAGCAGGTAGCCCTTGTCCCACATGAGCCAGCCCGGCAGCCTGGGGTTGTCGTCGAAGGCTCCGGGGATATCCGAGTGCTCCAGGATATCCCCAGGATGAAGCTATCATGGTATTATACTCAATGCACCTGGGCAGTCAGTGCATGAACTGTGACTTGTTGCCCGATGGAGAGTCAGATGTTAAATCCTTCCCCCACCCTCAGGATGTCTGTCCCGACTTCTCACCCTGAGTGACATACAGCGAGCCCCTTATGCTGACATGTTTTAGTTGTCCGAGTCCTTCCCGTCCAGATATGGAACCATGGCACCCCTGCCCCTTGGCAGCAGCATGTGACAGTTTGGGCTGAGCTCTGTGGTGCTCATGTGGACAATTAGGGTAGCTGTGAGAAGGCCCTCATTGGGGAACACTTGCAGTATGATTTCAACTAGCCTCCAGGAATGGCATGCAGTTCAGACAGAAGAAAGAGCCCTCCTAACTTCCATGTGATTAGACATTACAGTGCTCATTGTCAGAAGCACTTCAGAGTTTATGCAATGTGAAGAGCTGTGCTGACAAGCTCCCTTGACTGAGGCAATAGCTGCCAGACCTGATGCTTGTAACTGTTAGTGGGTGGTGTTGTGAGACTTCTTACTATTAGTGGGGCCAGGGATGGAATGCTAAAAATAAACCACAGAGCCTTTCAAACAGGGTAACCAGTGCAACATTAGTGGACATTGTAATTGGCATCACAGGCAGTCCCTCAAGGGCCTCACAGCAATGAGAATACTGGCCACACGAGCCCCATTTCTAATTTATTACCCAATGGATCTTGAGGCCTCCAGACTGTTGCACTCTATTTTTCTCTCCAATTCTCTGGCACAAGATTTTACTAAGAGCAGGACTGGGAGTTGAACCGAGCCTTAGAAAGAATCACAGAAATTATACAGTGCAGAAGGAAGCCATTCGGCCCATCGAGTCTGCACCGACAACAATCCCACACAGGCCCTATCCCCATCACCCCACATATTTATCCCGCTAATCCCTCTAATCCATGCATCCCAAAACACTAAGGGGCAATTTAGCATGGTCAATCACCCTAACCTGTACATCTTTGAACTGTGGGAGAAAACCGGAGCACCCAGAGGAAACCCACAGAGATACGGGGAGAACGTGCAAACTCCGCACAGACAGTGACCCAAGCCAGGAATCAAACCCAGGTCCCTGGAGCTGTGAGGCAGCAGTGCTAACCACTGTGCCACCCCCTCGCAGAGCAAATCTGGATTAGGCTAGAGAAATCTGCTCCGGTTACAGGGCAGGCTGACACAGAGCTTATCTCTCTGGCTGGTCATTTTGAAAAATGAATTTTAGATATAGGCTTATATATTACTGAGTCTCGTACTACAAAAAAAGACCCATTTTATTTCTTGTATTCAATGCACCAGAGTTTCAGATCTTTCATTGACACTACCTACAACATTGGGTTGCTTTGCATGAAGAGTAATGAAATCACTACAAGATTAATAAAATTAAAACATTTCACCTGGCAGTAAAATGGTCATTCTATTTTGTGCCAACTGGTCTTGGAGCTGGGAGTATTTAACTATATCCATTAAAGTGCCATCACCTTTCTTCAGGCATGTAAGGCAGTAATAGCTGTTATATTCAAACAGATCCATTTGATGAATAAAACTATGGCATTTAAAATGAGAAAACATGATTGGAACTGAGCGCCTTGGTTCTTGTAGTACACTTTTCACACCTTATGAAGTGATAGTAGTTCATTTACGAAAGGAAATGTTTGAAAACAAATATTCAACATCAATTAAAGCTGTTCGCTGAGTCTGTTTGCGCTTTGTAAGTTTTTCGGGCAACTCAGGCCTTTTTTTTATGAGCTGGGAAAAGGACTTGAACCCTAAAGAACTGTGAAAGTGGCTACACTTGACTGCAGGACTTGACCTGGTCAGTGAGCCCAGCCAGCCTGTGTGTGTGTGTGTGTGAAGGGGCCCAGTCCAAAAATTGCAAGCAGCCAGAAACCAGACAGACTGCTGATTAGGTTATCAGCAGCACAAAAAGAACCTCACGACATCACCAGACTAGGCCGGCAGCAAGACAATGCACCTGGTCTGGACTCAATACAGGTGATAATGGCCTTGTCCCAGAGCGAGGAGAAGCCCATTTCCCTAATGGGAAAACAATTAAACGATCTCCGATGGAACAATACAGGACAGCAAGGGACCTATCACCTGGGATGGGACCATCTGGTCTCTATGGATTGTAAGATCGCAGCTGCAGATAACCCTAGCAAGCCTTTGTCTGTGGAAACTGCCGGTTGGAAGGGGGGCGGAGTTGGCTGGAAAAAGAATTCAAGTTTACAATATAAAAGGATGGTCACGTCGGCCCACTGTTCAAGAAGGGAACAAGAAAAAACTTGGAAAATTATAGGCCAATTAGCCTAACCTCAGTTGTGGGCAAAATTCTAGAATCCATCGTTAAGGATGAGATTTCTAAATTCTTGGAAGTGCAGGGTCGGATTAGGACAAGTCAGCATGGATTTAGTAAGGGGAGGTCGTGCCTGACAAACCTGTTAGAGTTCTTTGAAGAGATAACAAATAGGTTAGACCAAGGAGAGCCAATGGATGTTATCTATCTTGACTTCCAAAAGGCCTTTGACAAGGTGCCTCACGGGAGACTGCTGAGTAAAATAAGGGCCCATGGTATGAGAGGCAAGGTACTAACATGGATTGACGATTGGCTGTCAGACAGAAGGCAGAGAGTTGGGATAAAAGGTTCTTTCTCAGAATGGCAACCGGTGACAAGTGGTGTCCCGCAGGGTTCAGTGTTGGGGCCACAGCTGTTCTCTTTATATATTAACGATCTAGACGACGGGACTGGGGGCATTCTGGCCAAGTTTGCCGATGATACAAAGATAGGTGGAGGGGCAGGTAGTATTGAGGAGGTGGGGAGGCTGCAGAAAGATTTAGACAGTTTAGGAGAGTGGTCCAAGAAGTGGCTGATGAAATTCAAAGTGGGCAAGTGCGAGGTCTTGCACTTTGGAAAAAAGAATAGAGGCATGGACTATTTTCTAAACGGTGACAAAATTCAAAATGCTAAAGTGCAAAGGGACTTGGGAGTCCTAGTCCAGGATTCGCTAAAGGTAAACTTGCAGGTTGAGTCCGTAATTAAGAAAGCAAATGTAATGTTGTCATTTATCTCAAGAGGCTTGGAATACAAAAGCAGGGATGTACTTCTGAGGCTTTATAAAGCACTGGTTAGGCCCCATTTGGAGTACTGTGAGCAATTTTGGGCCCCACACCTCAGGAAGGACATACTGGCACTGGAGCGGGTCCAGCGGAGATTCACACGGATGATCCCAGGAATGGTAGGCCTGACATACGATGAACGTCTGAGGATCGTGGGATTATATTCATTGGAGTTTAGGAGGTTGAGGGGAGATCTAATAGAAACTTACAAGATAATGAACGGCTCAGATAGGATGGACGTAGGGAAGTTGTTTCCATTAGCAGGGGAGACTAGGACGCGGGGGCACAGCCTTAGAATAAAAGGGAGTCACTTTAGAACAGAGATGAGGAGAAATTTCTTCAGCCAGAGAGTGGTAGGTCTGTGGAATTCATTGCCACAGAGGGCTGTGGAGGCCGAGACGTTGAGCGTCTTCAAGACAGAAATTGATAAATTCTTGATTTCTCGAGGAATTAAGGGCTATGGGGAGAGAGCGGGTAAATGGAGTTGAAATCAACCATGATTGAATGGTGGAGTGGACTCGATGGGCCGAATGGCCTTACTTCCGCTCCTATGTCTTA
The DNA here is from genome assembly GCF_964213995.1 of Mustelus asterias. NCBI lineage: Eukaryota > Metazoa > Chordata > Chondrichthyes > Carcharhiniformes > Triakidae > Mustelus > Mustelus asterias. Next base: position 33,409,778 of record NC_135825.1, on the reverse strand, counting down.
TGGTCTTATGGTCTTATGGCCATCGCTCTCTTTTCTCTTCGGACCAGCATGACAGCACTCTCCACTCGGTCGTCTCCAGTACGCAGCCTGAAGCCCACTGAGCAATTTAAACTAGGATTGTGAGTATCCCCTGGTAATTCGTGAAGTTCCCGAGATCATCATAGTGGATGAGGCTTTGGGGAAGGGGGGGGGGGGTGCTTTTGCATGCATCTTTCATAGTTTAAGACACTGGTAAACTTGTATAAAGTAAGAATTCCGAGGTGTCCGTTTTAGTATTCCTTCCATAGCTTATAGTCTTATAGAGCATAAGGCATGGTGTGTTGTTTTCCTGGTGTTTGGTGACCTTTGACCTTGATGTTTTTATATATATATATCTTTGACTTCCGTTGGAGTCCGTTTTGATCTTTTCAATTTCTCACCAATGATCTCTGACTAAGTCACAATATAAATATTCCTCACCATAATTCCGGAGTCTAGAACTGAGGGTACCCTGGGCGCTTCGAAACCGCCCACTCAGGAAAGGCTGCCAGGTAGTGGATGGGCAGCAGTTTCCTTTTCTCTCTCTTGGGAGCGCTACTCTAGTGAAGTAGACGCAAGGTGGCCATTGTTCCATCGGCAAGAGAGAGAATCACTCGGGCGTTGGTGGGGTTTGGGTGGCGGAGAACCCAACCTAAAATAAGCCCAGTGGAGTTAAAAAGAGGGATCCCGCTACAGCTTGGTTACGTAGTCAGTGGTGGCATACGGTCTTGTGTTCATTTTAAACTCCAGCATGTGCGGAAATCCATTTTAGACTCGGCCAAATTATCGTGGGCACACAGTTACCGCCCTCTGACAGATGCCCATCAATTCTGTGCCGAAGAAGAATCTGATCATGGGACACAAGATAACAATGAGGTCCAGATTTTGGAAACTTGTACATCAAAATTAGCAAAAAATGCACTTGGTTCAGAACTTCATGCTTTCAATAAGTCTACACTTCCCGCTGCTTCGGAAAAGCAGCCAGCTTAATCAAGGACCCCATGCACCTTGGATACACTCTCTTCCATCTTCTTCTCTTGGGAAAAAGATACAAAAGTCTGAGGTCACATACCAACCGATTCAAGAACAGCTTCTTCCCTTCCGACTTTTGAATGGACCTTGCTTATATTAAGTTGATCTTCCTCTACACCCCAGCTATTACTGTAACACTATATTCTGCACCCTCTCCTTTCCTTCTCCCCTATGTAATCTACAAACTGTATTCTTTGTCTGCATAGCGTGCAAGAAACAATACTTCTCACTGTATAACAATATGACAATATAAATCAATTCAAATCAAATCAAAACGCAGATGAAAACATCCTAATTGCAGCTTATGTTAGAACAATGCATCTTTTTCAAAGAAACTTTGAAGAAAGATTGAATTGAGTGGGCAAGAAGATTAGTAACTGCATGGTGCCAAGATTGCTTTTTAGGAGGTTACACATTATAAGAGGAAGGAAATGCAAAACCTCCAGTATTCACCATGCAATGCATGGCTGAGCATGTATCAAGATTATTAGCATTCTCATTCATGTGGTTTCAGAAAGTAATGATGCCATTATTCATAGAATCCCTACAGCGCAGAGGAGGTTGTTTGGCCCATTGAGTTCCAACCAGGCCCGATCCCTTAGCCTCAAGTATTTACCCTGCTAGTATTTATCCTGAAACTAAGGGGCAATTTAGCATGGCCAATCAACCTAACCCACACATCTTTGGAATGTGGGAGGAAACAGGAGCACCCAGAAGAAACCCACGCAGACACGGGGAGAATGTGAAAAGTCTGCACAGACAGTGATCCAAGCCAGGTACCCGGCACTGTGAGGCAGCAGGGCTAACCACTGTGCCACCGTGCCATTCTATTGTAAGTGTAGAGCATCAAAATAGCAAAACGAGACACATAGGGCGGGATTTTATGGCCCCGCTCGTCCCGAAACCGTAAAAACCTGCTCGAGGTCAACAGACCTTCCCATCGACCACTCCTCGTCCGCTCCGATTCCTGTGGCGGGCAGGGCGGTAAAATTCTGGCCACAGAGCTTCAGAATGTAGTTACGATTTCAAGCATAGGAAATATCAGTTTTTTGCAATTCCCCTTTCACTTGCTTAAAATCTATTTAGATTTCAAACGTTTCCCAGTGAAAGGTCATTGATTTGAAATGTTAACTCTGCTTCTCTTTGCAACGTTGAATATTTCCAACACGTTCTGCTTCTATTTTATATAAAATAAGCTTGGAGGTTATTAAAGGATTTTCCATGGTTATGGTCGTAATGTGGAGTCATTTTGGTTCTGCAACAATAATCTCTATATGATTCAGGCCAGAATGTTTTTAAACAAAAAGTATATATTGCTTCACAAGTTTTGTTTCTCAGATAGTTGTTCTTCTGATTAAATTAAATGGTAAGTGATCTAATAAATTTTGTTGTCTCCACAATGGGGGCTTGCTGGTGAAATAACATGGTGTCATATTGGGACGGTATGCTGTTACTGTCCTATCGGCAAGAAAACTTTCTAGTGACAGGCTGCCCATTCCACCAAGCCAGGCAACTGATTTTTCTGAATTAAAGGGCAAATTAACAGTAATTTTACAGGGCCACTTGCATTCTATTGATGGCAGAGCTGCCCTTCCTACATGGAGAGGCTGCCAGCTTCATGGATGTGGTCTCCCTGTGGGAATCCAAAGGATCATTTAAACCAGAGACTCCATGGTCCCAAGATGAGAACCAGGAAAGAGCAGCACGGTGGCACAGTGGTTTGCACTGGTACCTCACAGCTCCAGGGACCCGGGTTCAATTCCGGCCTTGGGTGTCTGTCTGTGTGGAGTTTGCATATTCCCTCCGTGTCTGCGTGGTTTCCTCCGAGTGCCCCGGTTTCCTCCCACAGTCCAAAGATGTGCAGGTTAGGTGGGTTGGTCATGCTAAATTTATATAAAATCTTGCAAAATCCTACTGACTGTCCTGACGTGAGACAATTCATACCTCTTCAACCTGTGATTATCCCTCTCTCCACTCGCACCGTCTGTACCTGTAAAGATTTGATTACCTGAAAAGACTTGCATTCCAACCGTTATCTTGCAATTGTGTCTTTGTCTATATATGCACTGTTTGTGAAAACTACCTCTCCACTCACCTGATGAAGGAGTAGCGTTCCCAAAGCTCATGATTCCAAACAAACCTGTTGGACTTTAACCTGGTATTGTGAGACTTCTTACTGTGCTCACCCCAGTCCAACACTGGCATCTCCATATCGTGCTAAATTGTACCAAAATGTATAGGTTAAAGTTTATTTATTAGTCACAAGTAGGCTTACATTCACAATGTAATGAAGTTACTGTGAAAATCCCCGGGTTGCCACACTCCGGCACCTGTTCGGGTACACTGAGGGGCAATTTAGCATGACCGATGCGCCTAATCTTCACATCTTTGGACTGTGGAAGGAAACCGGATCACCTGGAAGAAACCCACGCAGACACGGGGAGAATGTGCAAACTCCACACAGACAGTGACACAAGCCGAGAATCGAGCCCAGATCCCTGGCGCTGTGAGGAAGCTGTGCTAACCTCTGTGCCATCGTGCCACCCCCACAGGGCATCAGAGGGCATTAGTGGGGTACATATGTGAGGTTACACTGATAGGGTCTGGGAAAGATGCTCTGTCTGAGAGTCAGTACAGAATGGGCTGAATGGCCTTCTTCTGCATTGTAGGGATTCTAGAACCCACTTTTCACCAGCTCGAGTGAGAACTCTAAGGGCTTTGCCCTTCGACCAACATGGCCCATCACTCTTGGCCATTCTGAATTTAAAATTTTACTTCCCGGTCAAAGAACAGCTCCCCGAACTGCCTCAAGAGCACCCAAATCTCTCAGTTACACTGTTCAGGTTTCAGAGCCGCCTCCCCTTTGATTGAGCCAGCCGCAACAGGAGCCAACCTACCAACCTTAATTTAGCAGGCTACCTGTGGTAAAATTAACGAGCCAGTCCCACTGTTGAGTGCAGACTCTAGAACCCACTTTTCACCAGAAGTTCAATGTCCTGATGACACTCATGGTAAAATTCAGCCTATTATTGTCATAATGTAGGTGTTCTTGAAAATTACCCATTACCTTTGTGGATCAGGCATGCATTTACTCTGATTCAAAACAGAGAACCTGAGTAGGAGTTAGATAATCGTGTTGTGTGGCTTTACAGCTCTCCCACACTTCGAACAAAAACCCTGAAGGGAAATTCTGACATTATTTACTTCCTTTGAATTCAGCATTAGTTTTGGTATTCATACAACCAGGACCATAAATGTTTCAATACTTATTACATCCAGTTATGCCCTTGGGAATCAAACTATACACAGTTCTAATTAGCAAAATATCGAAAATGCAGCATTCAGCACCAAATGCAAATTTTGTCTTTTGGTGCAAATTGAATATCAAATAGAGCAGGGAATATATAATTTGATGACTGAAACGCTCTCTTTTCCTAGATGTCAAAGTTTTGCAAGTATTTCACAGATAGCAGGTGGAATTTTCCCAAAAAATATCTAAGTGTCGCAATGGTGGGAAAAGTGGGGTGAACTATGTCAATCTCTCAGGCACGCTCTGGACTGCAATTGTCCCAAACAGTCTCTTATTGCAAGAGTGGTGAGTTGTACACCAGTACTCCCTCATCAGGGCATCAGGGCCTTCCCCAATGGATACTCCTGCCGGACCCCCAGCTTGCCCCTTCCACAATCCACCCCTGCATGGGCCCCTCCTCCCTGTCATGGCCCCCACCCAGGCCCCACCCACTTTGCACTGCTCCTGATACACAAGCGGTGCCCAACTGGCACACTGACAGACTGATGTCGCCAGGGTGCCTGATGGCTACTGCCCAAGTGCCTGGTGGGCACAGCCAGAGTGTCCAGTGTGTACTGCCAGACACTGCCTGGCCATGCCTCTGACCACCCGGTGTGGGGTTTCAATGGTTTCCAAGCCCATCGGCGTGACCATCGCGCCAGTCTGTGCTATCAGAGACCTGTACTGATTCTCGCCATTATGGCACTGCGCCCAAAGGCCAGAAGATTCTGTGCACTGAGTTTCGAATGGGCTATGCTACTTTTAATATGCCAATTGGCTTTGTGCCCTTTCTGGGTCCAAAGGGGTCAACAACAGTGGAGAGGGGCCGGGAATGATACTCATAGAATCTACACTGCAGAAGGAAGCCATTTGGCCCTTCGAGCTTGCACCGACAATAATCCCATCCGGTTCCATCCTGAAACCCCACATATTTATCGTCCTAATCCCCCTGACACTAAGGGGCAATTTAGCATGGCCAATCAACCTAACTCGCACATCTTTGGACTGTGGAAGGAAACAGGAGCACCCAGAGGAAACCCACACAGACACGGGGAGAACTCCACACAGACTGTCACCTGAGTCTGGAATTGAACCCGGGTCCCTGGCGCTGTGAGGCAGCCGTGCTAACTACTGTCCCACCCACATAGCAAACCATTTGGTGCCGGGTGCCAATCAAATTTCTATCATCGTTTCCCAGCTCGCCACACTGTTCACTGGCTCAGTAAAATCACACCTTTCATCTCTGATATTGTTAGAAATCATAGAAATTTATTGTTTGTAGAAAAGTGTGTGAATATTGGCTCCAGTTCTATCCTTCACCAACTGTTTATTTGAGTGAGTAACAAATACTGGCTGCTTTCACTATGTTTTGAGTTTTCCAACATTGGATGTGATTCTGCAATTGGCCAACGTTCCCTGAACAATCTTAAGTGAGTTAGGAATTGCATTGACAATCGATTTAAATGTATCACTTGGGTTCACAGTGTCGCTCGCTTATGCATACTAGAAGCTACATATATTAATATACATGGCCCTGCCCTTTGAAGACAGAAAGAACATGTACACATTTTGCTCCTAGTTTAACTAAACAAAGTAGATGACAGCCATTTTCTGGCTCATACCCCAAGATAATGTCTTGACCAATCAGTCAAGCTGCCTGGTTTGCATGTAAACAAAGCTTGGCAGTTAACAGTAAGTCATCAGTAAAATGGTACATTTTCCATGGCAACGCCTCTGCTAATCAGAATCCACTTGTTAACCAATCAGCAGTCTCTTCTCATGTGGCATAAATTGTTGTTCCCTTTACATTTGGTATTCTCGTGAATTGTCCTGATGAGTGCACAATGAAAAGCTTTGACAACGTATGTCTTTTTCCAGCAGTACACAAGTTCTGTACTACTAAACAACTAAGTGGTAAAGCTCTGAAAAAACAGCCCAACTGATTTATCAAGCAGGCAGATGCCTGCATAGATGGATTGTTGTTGCCCCACTTCTAAACTAGCAGGCTTTTCAATTCAATTAGAATGGTTAGGACACATCTTTCAAATTCCAAATTGTCCAACATCTGGCTTTCCACTTACCACATTTCTACTCAACCACTCCCTCACCTCCACCTGCAATGCCCCGGATCTCATTGAAGCCATTACTCTTTGTCATCCTGGCCATTCCCCCTTGACCAGGCTGCCCCCCCCCTCCTCACCCACCCCCAAACCCCGCACTTAATTTGATTTGGATCTGAACTAGAGATTAAAATTAGGTCAAAAACATGTGCCGAAAGAGCATACGTGTGATATTGGAGGGACCAAATAGTCCCTCTGGTCAATTAACTTGTCAATATTTAGTGTCAAAATTCTCAAAGAGAGGGGTATAAAATGCAATCAGAAGCTGTGAAACTATGTTGCTGCATAAGTCAACACATTGACCAGGCAAGGAGGAAGAGAAAGAACTTTATCACTTCAGGACAAGAATTATTTCAACATATTTTACACGAGACCAAAGGCTGAGAAAAGCAGTGTAGACTCTTCAGAGAAATAAACTAGGAAATCATTGATGTTACACATCAAATAGTCACTGATCAATAATGTGGAAAAATCAACATGACAATGACCCATGATAACTTACAATTCACAAAATCGACTGTGGATAAATTACATTAATGAATTAACTTTTGTGCAGAATTTTGACAAAATTAAATCACCAACCTTGTTAATTATTGATCTGCATTTTTTTGCAACATAGATGTGTTTCTCAAGAATTAAATGACAGTGCTAATGCATCGCACTGGCATCATTTTTGTTTAAACTGTGTATGGTATGCACAAAAATAAATTACAACAAATAACATAGAATGCAACATCCTCAGAATGGTTGAACAGTTTAAAGATATGATATGATGTAGTGCAACCTTCAACCACAAAAACAATCAATAGTTTAGCCTCTGTGAGAATCCCTCACAAACACAAGTATCAAACGAATAGCGTAAGATATGAAATGTGCAGCTGCAGCATTTCTGCCTCAGTCAGATAATGCAAGGATTTAGCACCCTCATTAATAATTTACATTAACTAACCCATCAGAGTATATTTTGAAGTTATTCATAGAATCATAGAATCCCGACAGTGCAGAAGGAAGCCATTCAGCCCATCAAGTCTGCACTGACAACAATCCCACCCATGCCCTATCCCCGCAACCCCACATATTTACCCAGCTCATCTCCCTGACACTAAGGGACAATTTAGCATGGCCAATCCACCTAACCCACACATCTTTGGCCTATGGGATGAAACTAGTGCATCCAGAGGAAACCCACGCGGACACGGGGAGAATGTGCAAACTCCACGCAGTCACCCGAGGCCGGAATTGAACCCACGTCCCTGATGCTGTGAGACAGCAATGCTAACCACTGTGCCACCGTGCTGCCCAATATTATATTCATACATCATAAAGTGAAGTGTACAAATCTTGTGGAATGTGTTAAAATTTAAAAATAAAAAGAATCACAAATATAGTAGCATACTGTGTCAGTATAAGTTTTAAATAATATAATTGGACTTCATCCTAGTCTACTTTACTTTTGTTACTGTGGTACATATAAAGATCTTCAAGACCCTATCAGTATTCATAACTCATTTCATTGATTTTTTTTAAACCTATCCCAACTTCCATCTGTGACACTTTGTCATTCAGGCCGAGATTTACATTTTTCAGGCAACCTTAAATCTGGTTCAGTTTGTCATTTGCACTAACAATTGATTTTTGATGGTTTGGTTTTAGGCTAGCCAGGTCAAGATTGAGCATTTGTATCTGGTTTCAGCTTGCCTGAAGTTAGCCAATGTAACTGCTGATCAATTAGCAGAGAAATCCAGCCGATTCCTTGTAGATAAATGCAGAATGAACATTGTGTAATTCAGTCGCAAGATTAATTACTATAGAGGAATGAGAAGATACCAGTGATTGTTGAGGGAGAGGTGGAAAACCTTTTTTCAGTAGAAACGTGTCATGATGGTTTTTTTGTAGCTGTGGTTGAAGCTGTTACGACTATGGCAAGTACAATACATCTGTCCAACAAATATCCAAGGTCAGCTGTTATATGTCAATGCAAAGCCGACAATCAGTGAACTGTCAATCTGCCCCATTTGAAGAAAGCCTTTTTGTTGTGCCTACCCACACAGAGACCAACAGACAGTAGCCACCATGTGTCAATCATTCTCAACAGTGCGCAGGAACAGAAGAAGGTCATTCAACCCCTCAGGCCCATTATGTCTTTCAATTAGATCGTGGCTAAAATGTATCTTAGCTTCATATACCTGGCTTGATTTTTGTAACCGTTGATATACTTGCCCAACTAAAAATCTGTTAATCATAGAATTTCTACAGTGCAGAAGGAGGCCACTCAACCCATCGAATCTGCACTGACTTGTTGACGGAGTATCGTACCCTCGCCCTCTCTCCCACCCAATGTCATAACCCCACATATTTACCCCACTACTCCTCCTAGCCGACACATCTTGGGACACAAGGAGCAATTTGGCACGGCTAATCCATCTAACCTGCACATCTTTGGAGTGTGGGAGGAAACTGGAGCACCCGAAGGAAACCCACGCATACACGGGGAAAAAATGCAAACTCCACACAGACAGTCACTCAAGGCCGAAATTGAACCCAGGTCCCTGGTGCTGTGAGGCAGCAGTGCTAACCACTGTGCCACCCTAAATCTCAGTTTTGAAATTTTCAGCTGATCTAACCAACTTGTTTTTTTTTGCGTATGTAGTTTTTCTGATCTACTTTCCATTCTAATTTTCTCATGCCATTTGTGACCTACTCATTCATGCCATTTATTAAATACGTGACCTATTCCCATAGTAGTATGTGTGGGAGGGTAGGGGTTTTGAACTAACATTTGTCTCTTGAACAACACCTAAAGCAAATAATCTGGTCGAATATAAATTACTGTTCTGGGAACTTGTGTGTTAACTGCCTACATCTTTGCCAATATTACAACAGTGATTACATTTTGAAAGTACTTCATTGACTGCCAAGCATTTTGTGACATCCTGTGAAAGGTGCTATATAAATGAAGGGGACATATGGGCCCCGGTGGTAGGGTGCCTATGTAGTGAGGAGCAGGCTGACAAATTGCGACAACCAGGGAATATGCAATGGGCCGGGAGATGCTCAGGGATCAGCTGAACTCAGCCCAGCCTCCTGGACAGACCCAGGCTCCTGGACAGACCCAGGCTCCTGGACAGACCCAGGCTCCTGGCATCACTGCAGCTTGAAGGAAGATACATGGAAGTTATTTCTGGCTTACTTTTTTCCAAATTCTCCAAACAACTCTTGACTGCACCCAACGTGGATTTTTCTGGACTATTTATGGCCTGAAATCTGGTACAATGTGAAATCCGGCATGGCCTCAGTCCCAGCTTTGCTGGTTTTGAGATACTGTGCTTGTATTGGGCTGAATTAATGGGCATAAAAGTTGGGGGAGAGTCCACCTCTGCTTGATTGATTCATCTCATAGCTATTGACAGCTGTTAGGACATTAAGTGGCTTCAGGTAGACCTGCATCAGGGAGCAAGACCTAACTTCAAGAGCTGCAGGACGACAAAATGAATAAGATAGCTATTGTCACAGAGGTGCCAGTAGGAGGAAAAGCAGATGGGAACATGCAGCAATGGAGCTGGACTTAAAGGCCAATCTGGGGTCTTGCCTGGCCCAGGCTGGTAGCGACAGTGACATTTACAGTAATATATGCTCTATGCATATGTACAGCTAGGCAGGTTTACCATTCAATAGAACTGTTTTTCAGAACAAAACTGTGCTTGTAGTGCGCACATGTCAGAGAATCGAAAATCCAGAGATGTGTCCCAATCTTCAATCCATGCTAAATATAATTAGCACTGCAAGATCAGTAAATTTACTCTTACATCTTTCACTCACCTTTTTCTAAACTTCTACTATCTAAACACATATTCTTGTGGGGAGCCAAATCTTAGTTCAGTGCAGCAGGACCAGAGAATCCCGCTGGTGTGAACAGCCAGAGAATTCTGCCCATTATTAAGAATTAGCTGTTTTTGACGTGCTTACTGAATAGAAGTTTTTTTTTTAAAGATTGACTATGTGAGGTATATAAAATCTTTGAATGGATTTTTTCTGCATCAAGTGTATGAGTGAGAGCTGTGTTGTAATGTTAGAAGAATTTTTTCATATACACATGGCTCCTTAGATCTGCCGTGGTGGATACTCGGTAAGCTGCTATGGATGGGTATGCAGTATGAAGAAACAGTGCTGTGGCATTGCGATATGAAGGGGCATGGGAGGTGGATTGGTACATAATTTGGCATGGAAGGAACATGAGGAGTGGATGTGCTGTGAGGGGATGTGGAGGGTGAGGACCTAACAGCTTTTAGAACAACTGGGACAAAGTTATCTTCCTCCAGGTTTTGGTCTCTACTACCCCCATGTCCCCTTACTCTACCATGGACAGCTGTTCTTTTGGCTATCTGGGCCTTGCACTAAGTTCTTGAATTCCTTTGCTGAATCTCTTGGCTTGTCCATCTTTCTCTTCACTTTCAAAGAACTCTCTAAAACATACCCCTTAGACCCATCAGGCTCATTGTTCCACAGGAGCAGGCTGAGGGTAAGAAAGATTGTGTCTGCATTTTATTTATTTATTTATTTTTCAGTTAAATTTGGCTTAAAAATCGGAGGTTTTTTTCAAAACAGGGAGTAGGCCCAGGAGCAGCCTGGAGAAGGTTTTTTGGAGGGTTTAAAAGCAGGCCGCACTTTTGAGCGGGCAGCGTCTGGAGCGGGCAGTGGAGTGAGCAGGGAGCAGAGTGTGAGCTGTAAGGGCTTTGGCTCACAGGGCTTCGGCGAAGGCGGGGAAGGTTGTTTGTTTTTCTTCTGTTACACCCCCTTTTTTGTTTTATCTCCCAAAAACTAAAAAGGACATGGCTGGTATGAGTGGGAGGCCAGTATACTGCATTCGGTGTGGGATGTGGGAGTTCCTGGAGACAACTTGCCTCCCGGAAGTCCATATCTGTGCCAGATGTGTGAAACTGCAACTCCTGAAGAATCGTGTAAGGGAGCTGGAGCTGAGGCTCGATGAACTCAGTTTAGTTAGGGAAAATGAGAGATTAATAGATAGAAGTTATAGTCAGGTAGTGACACCAGGGTCTCGGAAGGAAGACACGTGGGTCACAGTTAGGAGGGGTAATAGTCAGAAGGGTGATGTGCCAGAAAGTACCCCAGTGGCAGTCTCCCATAAAAGAAAGGGATGGGCAACAGATGGGAGAAGGGAAGGGAGTGAGCAGTCTGTGGAGGGATCCCCTGTGGTTGTCCCCCTCCAAAATAGGTATATTGTTTTGGATTCTGTGGAGGGGGATGACCCTCCAGGGGTAAGCCACGAGGACCAGATCACCTCCACGGAGACAGGCTCAGGGGTCCGGAAGGGAAAGAAGGGGTTTAGGAGAGCGATAGTTGTGGGGGACTCAATGGTTAGAGGCACGGACAGGCGGTTCTGTGGGAGTGAACGAGAATCCAGGATGGTAGTCTGCCTCCCTGGTGCCGGGGTACTGGATGTCTCCGAGAGGGTAGGAAGCATATTTAAAAAGGAAGGTAGTCAAACGGATGTGATTATACACATTGGTGAAAATGATGTAGGTAGGAAGAGCAGGGGGGTCATACGAGAGAAATTCAGGGAGTTGGGTGCTAGGCTAAAAAGTAAGGCCTCCAGGGTAGCAATCTCTGGACTGCTCCCGGTGTCTAGTGCAAGTGAGGCTCAGAACAGGGAGATTCTACAGTTGAACGCGTGGCTAATGGACTGGTGCAAGAGCGAGGGTTTTAAATTCATAGATAACTGGGAAATCTTCAAGTCAGGATGGCAACTGTACAGAAAGGATGGGTTACACCTTAACTGGAAGGGAGCAAATATCCTGGCTGGGAGTTTTGCTAGAGTGTTTCGGCAGGATTTAAACCAGTGTGGCAGGGGGGTGGGGAACAAAACAGTAGGTCAGTAAATACTGAGGCTGGGGTTGAGCTGGGGGCCAGGGCAAGGCTAGCTAAGAAGAGGAGCACTCTGGAGGAGGATGACCTGAGTGGGCCTGGAGGTCTGGAGTGCATCTGCTTCAATGCGAGGAGCGTAACGGGTAAAACAGACGAACTTAGGGCCTTAATGCTTATGCGGAATTTGGATGTGGTTGCGGTGACGGAAACTTGGTTAAAAGAAGGACAGGACTGGCAGCTGAATATTCCGGGGTATAAGTGTTTTAGACGAGACAGAGGAGGGGCTAAAAAAGGTGGGTGAGTAGCGATATTAGTTAAGGAGCATATTACCACGGTGCAGAGGGTAGACAACTTAGAGGGGTCATGTGCTGAGTCGCTGTGGGTGGAACTCAGAAACAGGAAGGGTGCAGTCACTATACTGGGGGTGTACTACAGACCACCCAACAGCCCACGGGAAGTGGAGGAAAGGATATGTCAGGAGATTCTGGATAGGTGCAGAAAAAATAGGGTTGTTGTAGTGGGGGACTTTAATTTCCCTGGCACAGACTGAAAAGTGCTTAGAGCTGGGGGTCCGGACGGGGAGGAATTTGTAAAATGCGTACTGGAAGGTTCTTTGGAACAGTATGTAGATAGCCCGACTAGAGAGGGGGCTATACTGGACCTAGTTCTGGGAAATGAGCCCGGTCAGGTCGTCAAAGTTTCGGTAGGGGAACATGTGGCAAATAGTGACCACAACTCTGTTAACTTTAGGATAGTAATGGACAAGGATGAGTGCTGTCCTATGGGCAGGGTGCTAAATTGGGGGAAGGCTAACTATAGCCGGATTAGGCAGGAATTGGTGGATGTTGATTGGGAGAGGATGTTCGAGGGTAAGTCCGCGTCTGGCATGTGGGAGTCTTTTAAGGAACTATTGATAAGGTTGCAGGATAGGCATGTGCCTGTCAAAAGGAAAGATAGGGAAGGTAGGATTCGAGAGCCGTGGATACCAGGGAAATTGAGGATCTGATTAAAATGAAAAGGGAGGCGTACCTTAAGTCCAGGCAACAGAAAACAGATGGAGCTCTGGAGGAATACAGAGAGAGTAGGAAAGAACTCAAACGGGGAGTTAGAAGGGCAAAAAGAGGTCACGAGATGTTTTTGGCAGGCAGGATTAAGGAGAATCCTAAGGCATTCTATTCATACGTTAGGAACAAAAGAGTTGTCAGCGAGAAAATCGGACCTCTCAGGGACAAAGGAGGGGAATTATGCTTAGAACCCAAGGGAATAGGGGAGATCCTAAATGAATACTTTGCATCGGTATTCACGAAGGAGAGGGGCGTGTTAACCGGGAGTGTCTCGGAGGGAGGTGTTGACCCGTTAGAGAAAATCTCCATTACGAGAGAGGAAGTGTTAGGTTTTTTAGGGAACATTAAAACTGACAAAGCCCAAGAGCCTGATGGCATCTATCCTCGACTGCTCAGGGAGACGAGAGATGAAATTGCTGGGCCTCTGACGGAAATCTTTGTCGCTTCTTTGGACACGGGTGAGGTCCCTGAGGATTGGAGGATAGCGAATGTGGTCCCGTTGTTTAAGAAGGGTAGCAGGGATAACCCAGGAAATTATAGGTCGGTGAGCTTGACATCCGTGGTAGGGAAGTTGTTGGAGAGGATTCTTAGAGACAGGATGTATGTGCATTTAGAACGGAACAATCTCATTAGTGACAGACAGCATGGTTTTGTAAGAGGGAGGTCATGCCTTACAAATTTGGTGGAGTTTTTTGAGGAAGTGACAAAAACGGTTGACGAAGGAAGGGCTGTGGATGTCGTCTATATGGATTTCAGTAAGGCATTTGACAAAGTCCCACATGGCAGGTTGGTTAAGAAGGTTAAGGCTCATGGGATACAAGGAGAAGTGGCTAGATGGGTGGAGAACTGGCTTGGCCATAGGAGACAGAGGGTAGTGGTCGAAGGGTCTTTTTCCGGCTGGAGGTCTGTGACCAATGGTGTTCTGCAGCGCTCTGTACTGGGGCCTCTGCTATTTGTGATATATATAAATGATTTGGAAGAAGGTGTAACTGGTGTAATCAGCAAGTTTGCGGATGACACGAAGATGGCTGGACTTGCGGATAGCGGAGAGCATTGTCGGGCAATACAGCAGGATATAGATAGGCTGGAAAATTGGGCGGAGAGGTGGCAGATGGAGTTTAATCCGGATAAATGTGAAGTGATGCATTTTGGAAGAAATAATGTAGGGAGGAGTTATACAATAAATGGCAGAGTCATCAGGAGTATAGAAACACAGAGGGACCTAGGTGTGCAAGTCCACAAATCCTTGAAGGTGGCAACACAGGTGGAGAAGGTGGTGAAGAAGGCATATGGTATGCTTGCCTTTATAGGACGGGGTATAGAGTATAAAAGCTGAAGTCTGATGATGCAGCTGTATAGAACGCTGGTTAGGCCACATTTGGAGTACTGCGTCCAGTTCTGGTCGCCGCACTACCAGAAGGACGTGGAGGCGTTAGAGAGAGTGCAGAGAAGGTTTACCAGGATGTTGCCTGGTATGGAGGGTCTTAGCTATGAGGAGAGATTGGGTAAACTGGGGTTGTTCTCCCTGGAAAGACGGAGAATGAGGGGAGATCTAATAGAGGTGTACAAGATTATGAAGGGTATAGATAGGGTGAACAGTGGGAAGCTTTTTCCCAGGTTGGAGGTGACGATCACGAGGGGTCACGGGCTCAAGGTGAGAGGGGCGAAGTATAACTCAGATATCAGAGGGACGTTTTTTACACAGAGGGTGGTGGGGGCCTGGAATGCGCTGCCAAGTAGGGTGGTGGAGGCAGGCATGCTGACATCATTTAAGACTTACCTGGATAGTCACATGAGCAGCCTGGGAATGGAGGGATACAAACGATTGGTCTAGTTGGACCAAGGAGCGGCGCAGGCTTGGAGGGCCGAAGGGCCTGTTTCCTGTGCTGTACTGTTCTTTGTTCTTTGCTCCCTAATATTTCCTGCAGCAGTTGGGACTGTTCTGCCCAATTTCATGCCGAACCCTCCCCTCATTCCTCTTGCCGACCAAAGAGGACCATTAGCAAGGTGCACGTTATCAAGGACTCTCTTTCTCCTGGTGGCTCCTCCAAGTTGTCAAATGAGGTAGACAAGCACTGCAGTCACTCGTATAAGGAGCATCCTGAGAAATTTTCAGGAAGAAATGTTGGAAGTGTTGGTGACTTCTTGTTTGAGTATCTCAGTAAGTCTCCTGTTGTGTTTCCAAATAACTCTTCAAACCTCCAGCAGCAAGTGAACAACAAATGCTGATATACTTTTTAAATTGGCCAAGACATTCGCAGCAATTACTTGCAATCAGCAATATTAGCAGAGGCCATTTGTTCATCTGCTATCCATTAAAATGCTGTGTAGCGTCTATAATGAGAGCTGGCAGGCAATTTAAATTGCAATTAACTCTTTAATGCTCCTCCAGCCAGTTGTTCTTGGCGCAATGTTCAACTCCTTTCACAAGATGGTGGTAGAATTTTGCCACTTTGAGACTCAGTGCTGTGGTGGGAATGTGGAGTGTTTCCCACTGCGGAGGTTGGTGGGAAAACACACCAAATTTTCTGGTTCCCAACCTTATTTTTATGCAGTAAGAAGTTTAACAACACCAGGTTAAAGTCCAACAGGTTTATTTGGTAGCAAAAGCCACACAAGCTTTCGAAAGCTTGTGTGGCTTTTGCTACCAAATAAACCTGTTGGACTTTAACCTGGTGTTGTTAAACTTCTTACTGTGTTTACCCCAGTCCAACGCCGGCATCTCCACATTATTTTTATGCACCAGGGCAGCACAGCGGTTAGCATTGCTGCCTCACGGCGCCAGGGACCCAGGTTCGATTCCCGGCTTGGGTCACTGTCAGTACGGAGTCTGCACGTTCTCCCCATATCTGTGTGGGTTTCCTCCGGGTGCTCCAGCTTCCTCCCACAGCCCGAAAGACGTGCTGGTTAGGTGCATCGGCCATGCTAAATTCTCCCTCAGTGTACCCGAACAGGTGCCAGAGTGTGGCAACTCGGGGATTTTCACAGTAACTTCATTGCAATGTTAATGTAAGCCTATTTGTGACACTAATAAATAAACTTTATGCCATATTCAGTGGCAGGGCAGGCCTGCGTGGCTACCATTCTATCCGGGTGCCATATTGAAAAGGTGCCCAACATCACTGAACCACCTGAGAATTAAGATGGAACTCCAGGAACATTCAAAGGCTGAAAGATGAACTCCAGGACACCTGACCCACTGCTGTGGTATTCCAGGGTTTAAGGCTGCAATCTGTCTCCATCCTAAATTCCAGAGGCAGCCCCAGGAATTGTTGAGTCCTGACATCTGCACGTTACATTGTTCCGAAGGTGTTTCACGCCAGTGTGTTTTCCTGCGGACATTGCGGAAAATCTGGCATAGAGGATTTGCCTATTCATCCGCATCCCATTAATGGGTCTTCTGACCCATCATGGTGTGCACCAGCAGAAGATCCCGCTGTAAATTCACAGTGGCATGAAACTAATTTCTGGACCACCCACCATATTCTCCTCCCATGCCACCATCGATCTTGCCAGCGGAAACTTGGGAGAATTCTGCCCAGTGTCTTACGCCTAACAAAGGTTAAGCTGGCATTGCAACGGATGACCCCTCTTAGCCATTGGTGGATGTTCCTTAGTACCAAAAGTGTCAGTGGAAAATAGTGCTCATGATTTTGTTTCATAAATGGAAGAGAAGTTTTTAATACAGAATCAAAGAATGTTTTCAACACAAAGCTGTTTCTCTGGACTACGGGTGGGGTTCTATGGTTTAGCCACTGTGGGAATTGTTATGAGTGGGACAGATAATTTGACGGACCAACGGAAGTTCATTGACTGCGGGCAGGAATTTATGAACCCACTTGACTTCTCAGTTAATAAAGGAAAACATGTGCAATTGTAGAATAATGTTATGATTAAAAATGCATTGTGAGGGCATATTTCAGGGTTAACTACCATTGTGCCATATGAGTGTTTCTTCTCACATTCCCACAACATCCACCAGGAGTTGAGATAAATAAATCTCTCCCGTAAAATAAATTAATGTGTCACCCGGTAAAACAAATGTATCCATCCGTCAGATTAAATAAATCTCTGCACATCCCCAATCATCTGAGATGAAGGAATATCTGTCTGCCTCTCAATCAGGTAAAATAAATCTTGTCATTCCCTAAGTACATGAAAAAAATAAATCTCTCTGTCTCCACACCAGGTAAAATAGATAGATCTCTGCCCCAAAATTGGCTAAAACAGTAACTGTCCACTATTCCTATGCAGATGAAATAAATAAATCTT
Source organism: Mustelus asterias (assembly GCF_964213995.1). Taxonomy (NCBI): domain Eukaryota; kingdom Metazoa; phylum Chordata; class Chondrichthyes; order Carcharhiniformes; family Triakidae; genus Mustelus; species Mustelus asterias. The sequence goes on along the minus strand of NC_135825.1, from coordinate 33,392,100 downwards.
TCTTCACCATTATTGAAATAAAAATGTCTGCATGTAAGAACGAAAATTATATTATTTGGAAATAAATTCTCTTTGATCAGCAGGATGCGAAAACCCCATCGCTATTTTTAAATGTTTACAAGCCAAGTTACTGAGAACTCTTCACTACAGCCGAACTTTTCCGGTCTTTCACGTCAGCGGAATTCTCCGGTCCCGCTGCAGTGGCGATGGGCCGTGAACAGCCAGAGAATTCAGGCCTACCAGTTTCTGTTTGCCTGGTTTGGAGTGCACATTGTCTCTCCATAAGGACACACCCCGAGTTCCATAGAGTTTAGACATAAAGTTAGCAAACAGCAAGGTTTGGGAACTATTGACTGTGTTTGGGAAACTCTTTGGGCCAGATTTTCACGCCTTCGTCCATGTTGAAATGGAGGCGGGAGGGATTTAAAAATGGCAAGTAGGACATGATTCCAGGATTTCTGCCACTATGTCCTCCTCCGTGAAGGATTTTTATGGCCCCCGGATAAGCCTGCACTCAGCTATTCCACCCTTGCCTACTCCATTGCAATGCTGGCAGTTTAGACCCACTGTTGTTTTCATGGAGACAGACAATTTGGTTGGAACATGTGGTTAATGGCACCGGCGAAGAATAATAAACCACAGGGAACCACAAGTGGTTAACCAACAAGAAACATTCAACTGCTCCTGGAATTCTTTCATTTATAGGCTTTGAAATGAAAACAAAAATGGTTCTTTCAGTTGTAAAAGTTTGAATTTATATTGTAAGTCAGTTGTTTATTTAGTGAAGCGATTGAACGATAGGGTCCATTGTTTACATTTTCCACAGTTTTCTATTATCGCCATGCCCATTATGAATGCTTGACTGAGTTTCATAAAATCCAGAACCACTTATCTCAACAGGGGGCTGTGACGACATTCTTATTCACAGTTTGAAGAGTTTATTCAAGGATGTGGTTAGTGAAATGGATGTTTGTTTTTAAAACAGATTGACTATTTGTGGGGATCTAACGTTTTTAGTGGATTTTTTTGATTAAAAGATTTTGAAAGTATAAAGTGTGTTTGAATGAGAACTCTGTTAAGTTTTTTTTTCATCTCCATAGCAAAGACATAGCTCCTGAGTCATAGTGGATAGTCTATCTGGGTACTGAATGAATAGCTATGGAGGATACATGGAGGGTATGAAGGTGAACAGTGTGTAAAAGGCATATGAGGAGAGCAATGCGGGGCTGAGAGGGAAAAAAAAGAGCATGTGGACCAAGAGCAGGCATGAAGGGGAAATGTGAAGCGGGTGGGGGGGATAAGGAGTGAGGGGTTGAGAACCTGACATTCATACATTAATTTTTAAAACTGGGCTGACGTCCCATTAAATTGACTAGCCTGCTTTTCTAGATTGTGTTGGAAATATTAATTTTAACTTGTTTGATTATTGTTTTTATCTATTTGGTACTTTACATTAAATTTCTAAAATTTCACTTGCTAATCATATTAATAGTAGAATCTGAGCTAGAGTCAAAAGCAACTGATCATTGAATTCAACATACATCTATTCAATTAAGAAAATTACTGGTTCCTTTGACAAATAATTGAAAAGACGCTAAGGCAGATCATCAAAAATACAATCCTAATCTCTTTATTTTGCTTGGGAACGAATTTCTTTCATGTGTGGATGCTATTTGTCTGTCAGAGGGACTATGTAAATATAAGCTGTTGTTGATGTTTTCATCAAGAGGGAAATAGGCATAGATTGAAGTGATTCAAATACAAAAAGGGTTATAGCAACAAGGTTAATCAAAAAATTTGAAGACTGCCCACCATCAGTTCAACATTCCAGCTTAGAGAATCTGAAAAATATATGCTCTGTCGTCCATCTTTTTTAAGTTCTGATTAATTCAAGATGTGATTGGCTGAGTGTGTTGCCAATCTGTCTTGTTCTAATAGTTGTGCTTCCTTCCTTGAAGAAATACAAGTGTCACTGATTTACATTTCCTTGATTGGATAGAATGGCATGAAAGTGCAGGTAGTGATGATAGAAGGCAATTGAAACATGGCCAAACAATCAGTAGAATAGTAACAACCTCTAAAACACTACATTAGGGAATATAATGTGTCTGTGTGTTAACAAACACAGTAAGAAGTCTCACAACACCAGGTTAAAGTCCAACAGGTTTATTTGGTAGCAAATACCATAAGCTTTCGGAGCACAGCTCCTTCGTCAGATGGAGTGGATATCTGTTGGACTTTAACCTGGTGTTGTGAGACTTCTTACTGTGCTTACCCCAGTCCAACGCCGGCATCTCCACATGTTAACAAATAACCAGATTAAAAACAAAACAGCCCAGAAATGTATGTCTGCTTTAAGATCTCATGCGTGAACAATATTACTGATTTTTAAGGCAATGAGACAATGTCAAAATTTTACCGCCTCACCGCCAGAGGTTTGTAAGATCCCACTCGAGGCCAATGGAGAATGCTGTTCTGTGAGCCTCGCCTGCCCCAATTCTGGGGCGGACAAGGCAGTAAAATTCTGGCTGTTTCCAAACACAATGCAGACCTGTATTTATATGAACCTTTCACAACGTCAGGACGTCCCAAAGCACTTTACAGCAAAGCGAGATACTTTTGAAAGTTAGTCACCATTGTATGTAAGAAAGGTGGCAGCCAGTTTGCCCACTGTAAGCTTCCACAAACAGTTCACTGGCTTTATTTATGTTGGTTCTGGAAATAATATTGGGCAAACCTCGGTTATGTTCCTGCTCTTCTTCAAAATAGTATGAGGGATTTTTTTGTAAGAGGGAAGATGGGGCCACGGTTTAACATCTCAATCGAAAGACAGCAGCTTTGACAGTGTGTATTCCCTCGATAATGTGTTAGTTAAGAATTTGGGGTCTCTGGATCAGGACTTGAACCAACAATGTACTGATCCAGGAGCAAGAGCTGAACCATGGCTCGCACCATGTCAGATACAATGAAAATAAAGCCCATGAATTAATCATTAACCCTTTATAAAATTGAATCCTTAAAACGTGCAGATTTAACTGGATTATATTTACATAATGTCCCAATCGCCAATGACGATCTGAGTTTCTGATATGGAGTGATTGTACAAACTGCCCCAAGACTATTCTTTCATTGTGGTTCTGGCTGCCTCATCTATAACATTGCTTTCACATGGAAACAAGGACAAAAATGAATCAATCCTAGCAGGCAGAGATAACCTCAGGATAAAAAGGAACCAGTATACCGCAAATGACCAGGAAGCAATTTCAAATGACAATGGATGTGATAGAGGCTGATCCATTGAGTATTTATTGCAGAAGGACGGCAAAGATTTATGAGTTCTGCCTCCAATGATGGCCTTTCAGAGCATGAGAAGCAATCCAAAAGCAATATCTACATTTTCAAGGCAATCTATCTTCTCCGGCATTCGAGGCATCACAGCACAGTCCCACAGGGCTCTCAATTCTCAGTGTGCATGTAAAGGCCAGGCATTATGGACCACAATTTTAACCTGCTTGCTTCTTCTGCTGTTCATTTGCAGAGTGTAATTTTGGTGTGAGAACTGTGTACAATATTGACAATGGCAAGTTTGGCATCACCATTTACTCAGCCCAGTCCCAAAAGTGAAAAGCGTCAGCCCTGTTTTGTCACGATTCTCTTCTGTCCATTGTCTTGGACTCTGCCTAGTTTTTACTATGCATATCTTTGTGTTTGCCAGGCCTAAATTCTCTGATCACAATGGATTGTGGAGGAACAATATGCCCTTGCAAAAATGCACGAGGTGATTCGACTTCCTTCTGTTTCTTTATCCAACTATTTTTCATTAAAGTAACTTATGGCTGAAAGTTCATGCAGACAGAGTTGCTCTCCGCCTTTGAGTAAATGGCGGTGGAGACCCAAAGCCAGAAGTCTCACCCTCAAACCTGTCCTGACCCTCACTATTTTAGTGAGGGGAACAGGGGCAGGTCGAACTTTGGCTATCCATGTTTCACGGAAGAAGCTGGAAATGTTAAAGTGCATTTGCCTTCAGTCTAGTCTGATTTTCACAAGGAGAAAGTAGGAAATGAGATTTGTGCACATTTGATTTGGTCGGAAAAATTACTAGGGCTCTTTGGTGAGATAGTGGTAACCTTTTAGAAATGCCCTTGGAATATGGCCCATGTCACCTTTGGGAGACTTGATTATGCCCTTTGGGAGAGGTAAGGTGTCTTTTTGGATTGTTAAAGGGAGACATGGATGTGTATGAAAAGTAGCTGAGCCCGATGTAATTATCAAGCTAATTGAAACTGTCAGAGAAATCTGTCAAAAAATTTAAATCTCCTGCACTTTAAATTTTTTTTTAAAACTGTCAGCTGTGTTGAAAAAAAATGCTTAGTATTCCACTCTATCTGCTGGCATAGGCCTGTGGCCTATCATTGCAGGATTTGTTCTGCATGACTTATTTTACAACCTGCCATATCACAATTGGGTAACTGTCAATTCACTGTTTGATTGATAGCAGTAGGTGCAAAATAAACTAGTTGCTGTGGAATTATGAGCTCAAATGTCTGTTCATATAAGGAAATAAAGGCAGTTAATTGCAATGAAAGGGTTTCCATTGATGAGAGTAGTTTTCACATTAGTGAATTCATCAATAGTCATTTCAGAATTTTGGCTAGTTTCAGCAAAAGCCTACAGTGGATACTGGATGAGTTGGCACAGAAGATTTAGGGGGCAAAGAATGTTAAATGGGGGGGGGGGGGGGGGGGGGCGTGGGCTGGCATGGTGTGGCATGAAGTTAGCATAGGGTCCATAAAAGGCAAAGAGTAGTGGATAGAGAGGCATATGTTTGCATGGAGGGTGTGAGGTGCATTGAGTTGGTTGGGGGGATGAAGTAGGGTTGGCATAGATGTGGAATGGGGAGTGTGTCAGGTAAGTGACAGGGTGTGAAGGGTAAGTGCTGGAGGGCTGGTTTTTACTTCATTATTTTTCACATCTGGAACAAGGTGCTGGAGCATCAATGGGGGCCTTTTGCCCAGTACACCTCTGCACCCGGAAGCCCCGTGACCGTCTACAAGTCTTTTCGAGAGCAGCGGGCACGAGTCTCATAAAACCAGTCCCTGCGGAATGAGAATCCAAATTTCCAGGCACTTTTTCAGGAGTTGGCTTCACATAGCCAGAATTCTTACAGCACTGTGCAAGAGTGAACATCCAAGTCTTAATCTGTGCAGCCATTAACACCTACAGTTAACAACTCCAAGCACAAGTGAAGATGCAGTGAAGATTAGCTAACTAAGCAAGTTTCCCAGGATTGCTTTCTGTTTAAGGCTCTACAGCCTCTCAGACTCAAAAGTTTCAGATCATAATCACTCCCTCATTTTGGATCTTTTTACTTTGCAGCGTTCAGTTTTATTCTCATTTCCCCCTTGTTTTTGATGCTGGTGGCTATTCATTAGTCTGTCATTTACACCTCCTTGAGATACAAGTTTTGTTTCATCACTTGCCCTGCTTCCACTCCATTTGGTCCTGCACCATCATCTCTTTTGTCAAGCAGGTATTACTATCTTACTTCAATCTGTGTGAATCCCTAAAGTGCAGAAGGAGGCCATTCGGCCCATCGAGTCTGCACCAACTCTCCAGAAGAATGTCTTACCCAAACCCATTACCATGAGCGACATGATTGATAACTACTAAAACTTACAAAAAAAAGGATTATTGAACATTTCTCCACAAAGAATATCATATTTTCACGGTGCTACTCAGTATACAAGGATAACTCGAAGCATTTTGAATTAGTGGATGGCTAGCAGGAGGGAAAAATGGAGAGAGAAGGTTGAGAAGGCCAAAGACACCAGGTGAAGGCCAAGGTTTCAAGAAGATTTTGTAAGCAGAGAGGGAAGTGTTTGAGAGAACAAGGGATGGTGTCCAAGAAGGTAAAGCACAACCTGAAGAAATAACTCGATATTGGAGGAACAGTTCATGCCTGCTCACAAAATGTAGGAAAATAAGAAATAGGAGTGGGAATAAATTATACAGCTTCCAGAGTATTCTCCATAATTCAAACAATCATGGATAATCATCTACTTCAACTGCACTTTTTCCCCAATTTCCATTCCCCTTGTTTCCCCAAGAGACCAAAAACCTGTTTATCTCAGAGTCATAGAGGTTTACAGTATGGAAACAAGCCCTTTGGCCCCACTTGTCCATGCGCCCAGTTTTTACCATTAAGCTACTCCCAATTGCCTGCATTTAAAAAAAAGTTTATTTATTAGTCACAAGTAAGGCTTACTTTAACACTGCAATGAAGTTACTGTGAAATTCCGGTGCCTGTCTGGGTCAATGCATCTAACCAGCACATGTTTCAGACTGTGAGAGGAAACGGAGCACCTGGAGGAAACCCACACAGACACGGGGAGAACGTGCAAACTCCACACAGACAGTGACCCAAGCCCAAGCCCGAACCCGGATCCCTGGCACGGTGAGGCAGCAGTGCTAACCACTGTGCTGCCTCCATTTGGCCCATATCCCTCAATACCCATCTTACCCATGTAACTGTCCAAATGCTTTTCAAAAGGCAAAATTATACCGCCTCTACTACTGTCTCTGGCAGCTCGTTCCAGACATTCACCACCCTCTGAGTGAAAAAAGTGCCCCTCTGAACTCTTTTGTATCTCTCCCCTCTCACTTTAAACCAATGCCCTCTAGTATTAGACTCCCCTACCTTTGGGACTGATGAAGGTCCTTTCAGCCTCAGGCATCTTTATGCTCACACAAAGACATCAAAATCGGTGAACTTCTTTTCACTGATCACTGTGCTCTTTCAGCCCACAGCCAGTCAGACCTGCAGTGCTTAACAGCACGGTTTTCTTAGGTGGCACAAGTCTTTGAACTAAAAATTGGTTTAGAGAAAACTGAAGTCCTGCCCCTCAGGAAGAACCAAGCATTGTAGAACCGAGCTGAATGTTGTCAAGAAATGTACATGTTTGGGAAGTGTCAACTCGTCTGATACCACCATAAACAAGGAAGTGAACAATGACCTTCAAAAGTAAAGGGCACATTTGTAGAGTCTACAAGTGACTGTGGAACAACTACATCCTCACAGACCAAACTCAAAGCATACAAAGCCATAATCCTCACCCTTCACCTTTGTGGCGCTGAGTCATGAATCCTGTATTGCAGCTGTGTAAGCCTTCTGGAGCATTTCCATCAGCACTACTTCCACAGTAGCTTTAATTTCACTGGCAGGACGTGTCACAAATAGTAAAGTCCCAGAAACAGCCAACATCAGCAGCATTGTGGCCACCCTCCTGCAAAGTCAATTGCATTGAGCAGGTAACATTGCCCAGATGGCTAACAGTTGCCTGCCCAACATTGTGTTGTACAGAGAACTGACCACAAGAACATGAAAGAGAGGGACCCCATGCAAACATTTCAAGGACTCTCACGCTGACCACTGCCAATCGCAAGCACAGACCATAGATGCCACATCAAGAACGCTAAAGACGACTCTGAGACTGAGCAAAGGACCAACATGGAAGAGAAAAGGGGGGAGAAGAATAGATCCAATTGCCCACAGCAGCGACTGCACCTTCACTTGCGACCACTGTGGGAGAATGTGCCAGTCACGGGTAGGCCTGACCAGCCACCATGAGGCCGGCAACCAAAGAGAAGAGAAATTTAACCTTCCAAAAAATCTTTGTCTGCAAAGTAATGCCAAGAGAGAGAAATTGAGCAGTGTGCTAAAGTTTCTTCCTGCTGGCAAATTGAGGTGTCTAAGCATAAGCGTGAAGGAAATGAGCTTTCTGGTAATTATAGTGGCCCGTTACTTCCTCCTCAGAGTGGCAATTTCCACCAAATTGACACTCTTGATGGATTTAGCCTCGCTGTAATTGCACAGCCCCTGTCTCACCCAACCATCCACACTCAGGCTGGATGAGTCAGGAGCAGCAACACAAACCCTGGCTGCATCAGCACAGAGTAATTGGGGTGCAGTAGCTGCCATAAAGGGGATGTTTAAAGGAAAAATTGAAAGGGAGCTGGTTAGTTGGAAAGGTAAGTCATTAGTTCAATTGGGGGAGGAGGGGCGGGGGGGGGGGGGGGGGGGGAGCGGAGACCGGGACAGAGAGAGAGAGGAGCATGGGTCAGACTGGAGGGAGGTGGGGTGGGACAAACCAGGAGGGGGGCAAGGTGGATTGGAGACGGGATGGGGTGGACTGGAGGTGTGGGGTTAGTGCAGACTGAAGGGGGGTGGGCATGCAGGGCAATCCAGAGGTGGGAGGTGTCAGACAGGGAAAGGGGTGGGTGGGTCAAGTCAGAAGTGGGGGTGGATGTTTATGGGAGATCCACAAGGGGTTTATAATTGTACGGGGCATCCTGAGCGAGGCTGGTACTGGGTATTAGATAGCTACTGTGCAGTTAGAAGTATTTCTTTCCTTCTAACGCTTTCAGAGTAACTATGAAGGTAAAGCTGGCAAAATCATCTGAAGTTAATGATTTAAATTGCTTGTTGGATGGTTCCCAGCCCAGCACAATTGCCAAGGGGAAATTAGCACCTCTGGAAAATTGCTGGAGGAACTTCCTGGAAGGATTCCCGAGCGTATTATTCGTGTAATCACCCCCCAGTGCAACACTGGGGAACCAGGAAGTTACGGACCAATATGTATTTGTCTATACAACTCAAGTCTAGGATAAAAAAAGTTATGGTGAAGTTTGGATCAATAAGATTTGAAAGAAATGTATAACCAATTGAAACATGTCAGGTTATCTCTTTGACATTTTATTAAGGATCATCCTGCCATTCCTTGGCTAGAATATGTGTGGCAGATTTACTGTTACAAATGGCAGATTTAAAAAACACAGCTGATCGACTGCCAAAAATGTTCAATTATTCCAATTTCCCCTCATACTCAAGTCCCAGTTTCAAACTCTAATTCATTTTAAGAGACAGGTTTGACCAAGGCTATTGTGTCCCTGACTGCAGACTATGAATAACCTACGCCACGAAAGATCCAACTGTTTTCACCTAGCCTTGCCACACACAGAAATCATACTGTGAAATTGTAAGGTTGCAAAGCAGATGCTGGGGAGAAAAATACATAGCATTTATTATGCATCTTTCAATATAATTAACAAATGGTTCAGCTAAATTATCTTTGCTTTGCCTAACCACATGCAGAATTAATTAAGCCATGTGAATTTAAATTATTGGTAATGTCCTGGATTCATTCCAACACTGTCAGATATTGTACAATTTCAGTCGACTACAGATTGCAGGATACCCCTGAATACCAGGACAAACAAAATCCTAAATCATGAACAATCGTCAATCAATGCATGTTAACGGTGTGCTCAGATGCTTTTGTACTTAACTTTATGTCTCCTCAAATCTATGTGATGTTAAGTCAGAATTCAGCTATTAAAGGAAACACCACAGAAAATTCAGCACAGAGATAGATGTGACTTCAGAATGGGAGCTTTTTCTACAAGTAATAAATATCGGCTGGGATTCCCCAATCTCGTTTACCCCACCGCCGCTGTCAGTGGGAACAGAGAATTTGGCGCTTAGCCAAATCTTCGTTCGCTGCAGCGGGACCACAGAATACCAGCTGTAGGCGAGGTTGGAGAATCCAGCCCTCCATTCACTACAGTGGGACCGGGGAATCCCAGTCAGGGCAAGGTCGGAGAATTCCGGCCAGCAATTAACATTCATTTTACACTTCGGATGTTCTGAATCAGTGTTGGCAGTGGCTAACTAAAGTGAATGTGATCAGCTGCTGAGAAGATTCAAGTCAGGGTAATTCTGTCAAATTAAGTTCAAAGCATTTCCAACATTGTCCTCCTGATGGGGAGTTTTACCAGCCAGCAGCACACATGAGAAATTCTGCCAAGTTTTGTACTTAATCTTCTGACCATTTGAATAAATGTCGGAAAATCATTTTGTGTTTCTGTTCCCTGCTGCCAGAAGTGGAAAGTAACCAGATTAATCCCAATGTCATGACTTTGTGCTTAAAATGACAAGGGGCAAGATTGCTCATCAATGTTGGTGTGATATGATTATGGCTCGATTAACAAATTCAATTGATAATATATTGCCAGTTGCGCTATACAAACACAATCAGCAGTACAGCAGCTATTTTGCATATTTTCCATTTTGTGATTAAAGATGTATTTCATCATTTACTACAATAATGCTATATTTTTTATTTTATGGTTTTATGACTGGTAGAGTGGTGTCTTCCCTTTAAGTTCTCATCGCTTAAATTGTTCCAGTGACATCGAATTCCATGTCACAGAAATACCTTGATAACTAACATTAATGAAGTTGCGGTACCTTCTTAAAGACATGTCCAAATGCATACTGCCAATCTTCTTAAGTAAAGATTCTGCATCCTTTATATTTCTAAGCAGTCTGCAACTAGCAGTCATAGTCCATCATCGATTGAACAAATATCACATTTTCTGCTTCTCTCTTCCAACGCTGCTTTGAATGTACACTTGTAGTGTGTTGAGATGGTGACAACATTCATCAGTATTGACACTAAAGCCAATGCTTCCTCAGAAATACAGCAAATGAATTTACACTGTTCACTCAGTACCTGCTCCATTTTGCTCTACTATATATTTGACAGTCAGATCTGCATCACTTTGCATCAGATCAAGGCCAATATGGGCAGCAGGAATGAACAAGAAGTGGCAACAATTAGTTATCAGGAATTTCCTTCCCATTGATGAGAAGGTTACTTACAGAAAATGGCATTAGGAAAGCATAATAGAAATATTACATATATAATGATTTATCAGTAACTGCCCATGATGTAAACTTGACTGCTGGGGGGGAGGGGGATGTTTTCAAGATATATGGTAACATGGAAAACCTTTATGAGATGAAAACTGAATGTTTTGCACAGCTAATGAGCACTAATCTTAAATCTGAAAATGCTGACAAAAAGCCTCTGAGTGACTAATTTACCTTTTTTTTTGTCCAAATGCTTTGAGAGCTCCATGAAATGGAAGTCAATTTGGTTTGGCCAGGAAGTTTTAAAGTTCTGGTAACCGGACCAAGACAATCGAGGAGATTTTATTGGGTCTGGAACAGTTACAACAAAGGACACAGTGGAAATCGGATGATTAAGCTGGTCGGAACAGACACTTGCAAAGGGAGCTTCACTATTTCACTATCCTCGGGAAAATCTCCACTATTGTGGCTCTTTGTGGCCTCACCACTTTTCAAAGTCACAAAAATTGCTAATTATTTTAAACAAAGCAACATTCACAAATCACACACAGTTTTTTGTTCTCTTTCTGGCAGAATGCATGGGTTGCGGGGGTGGGGGGGTAGTACTTACTTTTTCTGCAGACTGTGCAGTCCCAAAAAATATTGGAATGAAGGCTAACCAGACAATGCAGGTGGTGTACATGGTAAATCCAATAGGCTTGGCCTCATTGAAGGTCTCTGGAACCCCTCGGGTTTTGATGGCGTACACGGTGCATGTGACCATGAGGAGCATGCTGTATCCAAGTAAACAGATGAGGGACAGATCAGAAATATCACATTTGAGAATTCCACGAGCAAGCTTAGGATTGGCAGTCTTTTGGTCATCATAGTCAATGTAGGAGTGGGGTGGGTCAGCAATGAACCAGATACAGACTCCAAGTAGCTGCACGGAGATGAAACTGAAAGTTATCATAAGCTGAGAGGCTGGACTGATAAACCTGGGGGCGCTGACTGATTTCTTGCCTTGCTCGAATATCCGGTATATCCTGTTGGTTTTGGTGAGCAGAGCCGCGTAGCTGATGCTCATACCCAACCCGAGGAAAATGCGTCTCATGGAGCAGATGGCAACATCTGGCTCCGCTATCATGAGGAATGTAATGGCGTAACAGAGGAAAATTCCTGTGAGAAGCACATAACTTAATTCTCGGCCGGATGCTTTGACAATTGGTGTGTCATTGTAGCGAATGAACGTTATGACGACAAACAATGTAGCAATGATGCCGATAATTGCAAAGAATACAGGGGCAACGGCCCAAGGAGAATACCATTCCAGTTTGACGATGGGGATTGGGCGACATCCCGTGTGGTTCTCATTGGGCCGCATGTCAAAGTGGCAGACCTTGCAGTTGTACTTATCCACCTGGTACTGGTAGCCATCACAGAGTTCACAGTGCCAGCAGCAAGGAATGCCCTTCACAATTTTTTTTCTCTCCCCAGGCTTACACGGGAGGCTGCAGATTGATACTGGAAGCTGCCGGGATCCTGTTGGCCACTGCATTGTCCGAATCTGAAAATGTGACAGAGAGTAAAGGAGTGTTAAGGTGCCTCAAACTAGGAACTGAAAGGTAATCACAGTGATTCTGAATCACATTTAAAATAATAACTTACATAAAGAGCCTTGTTATTGACAATAGTGGAGTATTTTACATTTTAGAACTTGTAATCCTTTCCTCATTGAGTTCAAAACATTAGTCACCTCACTATGGAGATGCACTGATAGGAAGCCAGGCACTTTCGCAAAGGGCAGAATGGAAATCCAGAAAAAAATCATTTGCAAACCATCTCTGTATGCATCGTATCAAGGGGTTCTTGAGCTGCATTGGTCAATAGTAGGCATCCATGAGTTATCTTGGCCTTTCATTCTACGTTGCATAGAGACTCCCATTGGGAGAGAAAAGAGGTGAAGAAGCCGGATATAGGCGAGAGGCAGAATAAATAATTTAAATTTATGATAATATTAATTTCCATGTCTTCAGCAAGTCTGGTACTCAATCATCCAGGCTTGTGGCCTAGCTGGGAGAGATTCTCTCCAGCGAGGAAAACACCTGCTCCCTATGAACGGGGAACAGTTATGTTGGCCTCGCCAACTGAATGCCATTGAGGCCCCCAGGGTGGCCAAGGGAAAAAGGGGTTGCCCCTTGGGCAGTGTCAGCCTGGTAGTGCCAGACTGGCACCTTGGCACAGCCAGCCTGGCAACTCAGAAATGTCCACCAGGCAGTGCCAGGGGAGGGCACTAGGGGTTGCATTTTGGGCAGTGTGGGGCTCACGATCGGCCGCCCATGATTGTGGGGGGGTGGGGAGAGTTTGTTCAGGCTGCCTGCAGCAACAGGGGCCTAACAGCTCTCCCTCCATCTGTCAGACCCCTGCTATTGGAATTGTGCATGTGCAGAATCAGAGGTCTGTGCATGCATACTAGCTCCCTCTGCAGACTGCCAGGCAAATTAAGCCCAGCTCACTGCCTGCACCAGCTGGAAATTGTCTGGACCATTTTTCCATGCACTATGTGGATGGATCCCAAGAAAATAAATTTGTGGAATGTCTAAGAGATTTTTTTTGGGAGCAGCTTTTGACAAAGCTTACTAGGGAACAGGCATTTCTAGATTTAGTGATGTGTAATGAGGCAGACTTGATTAGGGAATTTAAGGTGAAAGAACCCTCGGGAGCAGTGACCATAATTTATCCTGCAGTTCGAAAGGGAGAAGCTGGAATCAGATGTAATGGTACTAAAATTAAATAAAGGTAACTACAAAGACATGAGGGAGGAGCTGACCAGAGTTGATTGGAAAGGGAGCCTAGCAGGAAAGACAGTAGAACAGCAATGGCAGGAGATTTTAGGGGTTATTCGGGAGGCACAATAGAAATTAATCCAAAGGAGGAAGAAACATGCTAAAGGGAGGCCAAGGCATCCATGGCTGATGAGGGAAGTCAAGGACAGCATAAAAGCAAAAGAAAAAGCATACAAATTGGCAAGGATTAGTGGGAAGCCAAAGGATTGAGAAGCCTTTAAAAGCGAGCAGAGGACAACTAAAAAAGCAATAAGAGGGGAGAAGATGAAATATAAGTGTAAGCTAGCTGGTAATATGAAAGAAGATAGGAAGAGTTTTTTTCAATATATAAAAGGTAAGAGAGAGGCAACAGTAGACATTGGGCCACTGGATAATGACATTGGAGAAGTAATAATAGGAAACAAAGAAATGGCAGAGGAACTGAACAGTTACTTTGCATCAGTCTTCATGGTGGAAGACACCAGTGGGATGCCAGAGCTCCAGGAGAGTCAAGGGGCACAGGTGAGTGTAGTGGCCATCACTAAGGAGCAGGTTCTGGGGAAACTAAAAGATCTGAAGGTGGATAAATCACCTGGACCGGATAAACTACACCCTAGGCTTCTAAAAGAGATAGCTGAGGAAATTGTGGAGGCATTGGTGGTGATCTTTCAGGAATCCAGAGGACTGGGAAATAGCTAATGTAACACCACTCCTTAAGAAGGGAGGGAGGCAGCAGATGGGAAATTATCGGCCGGTTAGCCTAACTTGAGTCATTGGCAAGATTTGAGAGTCCATTATTAAAGATGAGACCGTGAAGTACTTGGAAGTGCATGATAAAATAGGACTTAGTCAGCATGGCTTCGTCAAGGGGAGATCATATCTGACAAATCTGTTAGAGTTCTTTGAGGAGGTAACAAGGAAGTTAGATAAAGGAGAACCAGTGGACGTGATTTATTTAGATTTCCAGAAGGCCTTTGACAAGGTACCGCATAGGAGACTGTTAAATAAGTTAATTACCATGGTGTTAAGGTTAAGATCCTGGCATGGATAGAGGATTGGCTGACTAGCAGAAGGCAGAGAGTGGGGATAAAGGGGTCTTTTTCAGGATGGCAGCTGGTGACTAGTGGTGTGCCTCAGGGGTCAGTGTTGGGAACACAACTTTTCACAATATACATTAACGATTTGGAGGAAGGAACTGAAGGCACTGTTGCTAAGTTCGCAGATGATACAAAGATATGTAGAGGGACAGGTAGTATTGAGGAAGCAGGGGGGCTGCAGAAGGACTTGGACAGGTTAGGAGAGTGGGCAAAGAAGTGGCAGATGGAATACAATGTGGAAAAGTGTGAGGTTATGCACTTTGGAAGGAGGAATGGAGGCATAGACTATTTTCTAAATGGGAAAATGCTCAGGAAATCAGAAGCACAAAAGGACTTGGGAGTCCTTGTTCAAGATTCTCTTAAGGTTAATGTGCAGGTTCAGTCGGCAGTTAGGAAGGCAAATGCAATGTTAGTATTCATGTTGAGAGGGTTAGAATACAAGAGCAGGGATGTACTTCTGAGGCTGTATTAGGCTCTGGTCAGACCCCATTTGGAGTATTGTGAGCAGTTTTGGGCCCCATATCTAAGGAAGGATGTGCTGGCCTTGGAAAGGGTCCAGAGGAGGTTCACAAGAATGACCCCTGGAATGAAGAGCTTGTCGTATGAGGAACGATTGAGGACTCTGGGTCTGTACTCGTTGGAGTTTAGAAGGATGAGGGGGATCTTATTGAAACTTACAGGACATTGGGAGGCCTGGATGGGGAGAGGATGTTTCCACTAGTAGGAAAAACTAGAACCAGAGGGCACAACCTCAGGCTAAAGGGACGATCCTTTAAAACAGAGATGAGGAGGAATTTCTTCAGCCAGAGAGTGGTGAATCTGTGGAACTCTTTGCCGCAGAATTTTGTGGATGCCAGGTCATTGAGTGTCTTTAAGACAGAGATAGATAGGTTCTTGATTAATAAGGGGATCAGGGGTTATGGGGAAAAGGCAGGAGAATGGGGACGAGAAATATATCTGCCCATGATTAAATTGTGGAGCAACTCGATGGGCCAAGTGGCCTAATTCTGCTCCTATGTCTTATGCACACAGGATTGGGTGTGGAAACTCATCCGAAAATCGGATCAGGAACTCTCCCATTTTCACGCTAGCTGGACACTTAGAATCATTCTCGTGAAATTCTGTCCATAGTTTTTCATGATCTTCATGCACTAAAGCACTGAAGAACAAATCTGTTCAGTTAGCCGTACTTGGAATGGTTTTGGAGTTGGGTATATACCGTATAATTCACTTAACCCAGGGATTTATGAGACAGATATGCAACTGGTACCCAGTGGGAAAGGAAATGAAAATTCAGGCTAACCAATGCATGTTTCATCTGTTTGATGCTCTGTGTCTGCTCTTCAGATATCATATCATCCAGAAATAAGCTATAAGCAACGAAGCATACCAATTGAGGAAAATCTGATTAGCCATTGGCAGCAATGTCCTCATGTTTTAAGCAGGTTTTACTGTGAGTGACAAAGCTCCAGCTTGTTGATTCACAGCTGGCTCAGGCCCTTGTCCACAGTTGTTTGTGGGCAGCTATGTCAACATCTGTGGTTTCATGCCTGCTGATTTCCCTTGCTTGTCTTCTTTCACCTTTATCAGTTGAACCACAAAATAACTGTAATGAACTGCTTTAAAAACAAATGTGCAAGAACATTGCCTCAACGTTTGCTGAAAGGTATACAAAATTGCAAGCTATGGGGTAAAGTCATAATAAGAGCACTAAATGTCACTGGGAACACTGTTGAAAAGTCAATTTGAAAGCAGCTTCACACACGATTCATTTAAATTGGATGAAAAAAAGCGAACCTGCAGCTAAATGTTACTGGTCACCAGTGGGTGGGAATGCTGGGGGCGGGTGGATCCGTACACTGAGACAACGTGCCATTGGCAGCTGATCCACTGTCTGCCTGAATGCCCCTACCACACTTTTAAAGTTTATTTATTGTTCACAAGTAGTCTTACATGAACACTGAAGTTACTGTGAAAATCCCCTAGTCGCCACACTCCGGCAGCTGTTCAGGTACACTGAGGGGGAATTTAGCATGGTCAAAGCACCCAACCAGCACATCTTTTGGACTGTGGGAGGAAACTGGAGCACCCGGAGGAAACCCACGCAGACATGAGGAGAATGTGCAGACTCCGCACAGACAGCGACCCAAGCTGGGAATCGAACCCGGGTCCCTGGTGCTGTGAGGCAGCAGTGCTAACTACAGTGCCACCGCCACACTTTTACAAATGCTGGAGGAATGTCTAATGTGCTGGCTGCCCGAGTGTAACTGAAGCCCTTAAGTGAGCAATTAACACCCTCTGCCACTCGGATTTAAGAGGTGGTAGGGAGGGGTTAATATTCAGCATGCAGCCCAGCAGTCTAACAGGGTGAGAGAGGGGGTGGTGTTTCACGATAGATGCCCATTGGTGCCAAATGGAGGCATTTCCCCACAGTTTTACACCCGCAGGCACCTCGCCCCAGCCCTGTCGAACATCACCTCCCTGCCCCACCTAGATAGTCCCTGTCAGCCTGCTCCCTGGAAGATCCTAGATACATCGGCATGTCCAGGCCCATATTTGCCCACCTACAGCACCAGCAGTGACTGCTATTCTTGCTGGCACTGCCAGGATGCAGAACTGCTGGCTTCTGTTTGGCTGCGTATGCTATGAAGCTGGGCTTCTTCCTGGACCCGCCTCATACCAATTAAAGGGCCGTCACCCAAAAAATGAAAATGGAGCGAGTTGGCAGAGTGGGGGCTGCTGATCCCCGACATTTAGGCTGAGGATGCGGGAGCCGCCCTCAATGTATCATCCAGCCTCTGGTATAAATATCAGCAGGTGAGATATGCCAGGCATAGAGTTAAACATTTTCACTGCAGAAAATTTAAGGCATTAATGAGGCTAAGGCATAAGGACATCAGCTGGCTAAATACAAGAAAGCACCGTATTCCAGCCCAGAAGGAATTTTGTGGAACACCTGCTCTCACTATTTGACACTGCCTCTGCACTGATTGAACATCTGCCCTCCTGGCACGCGAGACTGCAGATTTACACAGATGCCCTTAGATTTTCATAGGTTTTTTTTCCTGATCTCCTGCCAGATCTCTAATCCAGGATCAGTTAAATCCCTGGAGAAATGACTTCAATGACATTTTCAGATTGGAAACTACATATGACTCACATGATATTTTAATAAACTCTACCACAAGCCCAAAATGACAAGATGATCATTTGCATTGACTCCTGATTCTAACGTGATATGAGTTTTGGCAGTGTATGAGGCAGTCACTGGGTACTTCAGGCAGAAGTATAAATTGGGTCCTATGGCATCAATAGGACACAAATGGTATTTCCTGATGGGGAGTTGTGTGTCTACTTGCTGTACAGACAGAGAGGCCTGTCAGGCACGTGTAAAACTTTCCTTTGTGGTGCTACAAGACCTCTGGACACCATGAGGTAAGTCACTGCTTCCCCATGTCACACACAATGGGACAATATGAGGGTTAAGGGAGGCAAAATAAAATCCTCATAAACATTGTTTACTTGATTTGACTTATTATTGTTACTTTTAATGGGATATATGGGTGGCACGGTGGCCCAGTGGTTAGCACTGCTGCCTCACAGTGCCAGGGACCCAGGTTCGATTCCCCGCTTTAGTCACTGTCTGTGTGGAGTTTGCACATTCTCCCCATGTCTATGTGGGTTTTCTCCAGTGCTCCGATTTCCTCCCATAGTCTGAAAGATGTGCTGGTTAGGTGCATTGACCTGAACAGGCGCCGGAGTGTGGCGATTAGGGGAATTTCACAGTAACTTCATTGCAGTGTTAATATAAGCCTTGTGACTAATAAATAAATATAGTGAAAAGTATTGTTCCTTGCGCACTATACAGATAAAGCATACTGTTCATGGAGTACATAGGTGAGAAGGAAAGGAGAGGGTGCAGAAAGTAGTCATAGCTGGGATGTAGAGAAAGATCAACTTAATATAAGGTCGGTCCATACAAAAGTCTTGATGGCAACAGGGAAGACGCTGTTCTTGAATTAGTTGGTATGTGAACTCAGACTTTTGTTTCTTTTCCCCGACAGAAGTAGGTGGAAATATGATAAATTAAACGTGTTAATTTCTCAAAGCGAATATTTTCTGATATTTTTCATGGAGTTTTGGCGCTCTCCTACCAGAGTGGTAATGGTTGACATTGATTGCTCTTGGAGATTTTTAAAGCTGTAGGGTGGAATTTCCCCAAAGAATGACTACTGGGGGAAGCTTACAATAATGGCAGTGTTGTGTCTGGTGAGAAAACTGGCGTGAACCAGATTACGTCCAGGAGCAGTGGCTCGGAGGATTCCAATGGGGTTTGGCGCCACCACTGAACGTGCTAAACCAAAGAACAAAGAACAAAGAACAGTACAGCACAGGAAACAGGCCCTTCGGCCCTCCAAGCCTGTGCCGCTCCTTGGTCCAACTAGACCAATCGTTTGTATCCCTCCATTCCCAGGCTGCTCATGTGACTATCCAGGTAAGTCTTAAACGATGTCAGCGTGCCTGCCTCCACCACCCTACTTGGCAGCGCATTCCAGGCCCCCACCACCCTCTGTGTAAAAAACGTCCCTCTGATATCTGAGTTATACTTCGCCCCTCTCAGCTTGAGCCCGTGACCCCTCGTGATCGTCACCTCCGACCTGGGAAAAAGCTTCCCACTGTTCACCCTATCTATACCCTTCATAATCTTGTACACCTCCATTAGATCTCCCCTCATTCTCCGTCTTTCCAAGGAGAACAACCCCAGTCTACCCAATCTCTCCTCCTAGCTAAGACCCTCCATACCAGGCAACATCCTGGTAAACCTTCTCTGCACTCTCTCTAACGCCTCCACATCCTTCTGGTAGTGCGGCGACCAGAACTGGACGCAGTACTCCAAATGTGGCCTAACCAGCGTTCTATACAGCTGCATCATCAGACTCCAGCTTTTATACTCTATACCCCGTCCTATAAAGGCAAGCATACCATATGCCTTCTTCACCACCTTCTCCACCTGTGTTGCCACCTTCAAGGATTTGTGGACTTGCACACCTAGGTCCCTCTGTGTTTCTATACTCCTGATGACTCTGCCATTTATTGTATAACTCCTCCCTACATTATTTCTTCCAAAATGCATCACTTCGCATTTATCCGGATTAAACTCCATCTGCCACCTCTCCGCCCAATTTTCCAGCCTATCTATATCCTGCTGTATTGCCCGACAATGCTCTTCGCTAACTGCAAGTCCAGCCATCTTCGTGTCATCCGCAAACTTGTTGATTACACCAGTTACATCTTCTTCCAAATCATTTATATATATCACAAATAGCAGAGGTCCCAGTACAGAGCCCTGCGGAACACCACTGGTCACAGACCCTTCACCTTGCTCCACTCTGATGCGACTGGGCGCAAAATGACGGGAAAATGGCGGCCATAATGTCTAGAAATTATTTTTCTAGGAGTTGAAGTTGATTTATTTTTAGCAGAGACATTAAAGTACTCTTAATTCCAGATTTTTGTTGAATTCAAATTTCACCACCTGCCATGGGTGGATTTGAACCTGAGTTCCCAAAGCATTATGCTGGGTCTGTGGATTACTAGACCAATGACAATACCACTGTACTATCACCTCCCTTTTAGGCCTGTCCAGGCAGATTTCATTCCCTAAACAACGTTAGTGAACCAGATATAATTTATGATAATCAACAACCATTAGACTAACGATTAATTGTAGATTTATTTACTGCACTTAAATTCCACCAATTGTTGTGGATTTGAAGACATATCCCCAAAGTATTAGCCTGGGCCTCTGGGTAACTAATCCGGTGATGTTAACAGTACACCACTGCCTCCCCTTTAACATTATGCCACTAGCCTCCCCTTCACTGCCTGACAACAAACTGGTTTGTAATGAGCCAGATTTTTAAAGGATAGGAATATATTATTTTTTTTAAATGAGAAGAAGGCAGGAATTTCAAATTTGTCAGCAACATGTTAGAGTGCTGTAACAATTAGAACTAACTGGTAGAACAGTAAGAAGTTTGAAATATTAATGGAAGACTCGTGTTAGTTTCAACATCAAGAACATATCGGTCTTTGGAAATAGTAAAACACCTTAAGGCACCTCAGTTATGAATTTGATCCCAAGCCAGATATTAGAACAATAGCTAATAATAATAAAGGCTAAAACCTTGGTCATAAAGATAGATTTTAAAGAGAGAGAGGTGGAGAGGCTTAGGAAAGGAATTCCAAAGCTTTACAATCAAATGGACTGGAAAAGGATGAGGATGCGTTGCGGTATATAATTTTGTCACAGTCCTGTGTTGCATTAAAAAGTTACATGAAGCCAAAATGATATGGTACATTGCAAGTGTAATGTTATTTGCTAAATGGCAAATATGCGTTCATAGCTGGTTGATTTTTACAGTCAACATACGGTGAAAACAAGATTTTATCAGCCCATTACTCCAATGTTGAAAGATTCAGATTTGAGAGCTCATTGAGAACACTAGGTAGGTCATAGGAGTATTTTCTGCCGTCTAAGTCTATTTTAAGTATAGATTTCTGTGTACACAGGAGCCCTGTACTATTTGGAAGTGAGCCCTGTAGCTGAACAGAACAAAACGATTACAGAAATAAATGTGGATAAATGTTTTGAATCATAAGATCATAGAATGGTTACAGCACAGAGGCCATTCAGCCCAGAGGCCATTCAGCCTGTCATCTTAGTGTCAGGTTCATAGGAAAGCCCTGCAAAATATTTTGCTTCAGATATCCAATTCACTTTTCAAGGCCTTGATTAAATCTGCCACCACACTCTCAGGCATTCCAGATCCTAACTTAAGAGGTACTTGTTGCCACTGTCCCAAATGACCATAGACTGCTCTCCCTCTGAGGGGAGGAAGGGGGGGGGGGGAGCTGACTAATGGTAATTTAACCAGAGGATCACCACACCTCAGACGAGGGGCAAGATTCAGAAGACAGAGCCTTCATGAATAATCCCAGCTGGAATTGAATACACACTGTTGGCGTCGCTGTACATCATGAACCAGCCGTCCAGCCAACTGAGCTAACTCACTTCCAATCCTAACCAGACACTTAACATAAATAAAAATTCTTCATGTCACTGTTGCTGATTTTGTTAATCACCTTAAATCAATGCCCTCTGTCTCGCAATTCTTCCACCACTAGGAATAGTCTCTATCTATTCTGTTCAGACACTATGAATTTGAAAACCTCTATCAAATCTCTTCTTAATCTCTTCTCCAAGGAGAACAGTCATAGCTTCTCCAATCTCCCGATGCAGCTGAAGCTCCTCACCCTGACATCATTCCCCTGAATCGTTTCTGCAGCCTCCCTCATTCCTTCTCATCCTTCCGAAAGTGTGGTGCCCCGAATTAGACACAGTACTTACTTGATGTTAGTTTCAACATCAAAAACATATCGATCTTTTGGAAATAGTAAAACACCTTAAGGCACCTCAGTTATGAATTTGATCCTGAACCAGATATTAGAACAATAGTTAATAATAATAAAGACTAAAATTTGTGATTCATGTAGTGGGACACCCAGGTCCCTCTGTATCTCAGAGCTCTGCAAACTCTTACCATTTACACAATAAGTTTATTTTTTATTTTTCCAACCAAAATGAACAATTTCACATTTGTCCACATTCATAGAATCATAGAATCCCTTGATGGGCCATTTGGCCCATCGAGTCTGCACCGACCACATTCCCACCCAGCCCCTATCCACATAGCCAACATATTTACCCTGCTGGTCCCCTTGACACTAAGGGGCAATTTAGCATGGCCAATCCACTTAACCTGCACACCTTTGGACTATGGGAGGAAACCGGAGCACCTGGAGGAAACCCATGCAGACATGAGGAGAATGTGCAAACTCCACACAAACAGTGACCCAAGCTGGGATCGAACCCGGGTCTCTACCTAGCCTTCAGGAGAACAGTGACCACGACACCACACAACTCTGCTACAGCAACCTCTGCAAGATGTGCCGGATCATCGACATGGATGCCATCATCTCACGTGAGAACACCATCCACCAGGTACATGGCACACACTCTTGTGACTCGCCCAACGTTGTCTACCTGATACACTGCAGGAAAGGATGTCCTGAAGCACAGTACATTGGCGAGACCATGCAGATGCTACAACAATGGATGAATGAACACCAGGCAGGAGTGTTCCCTTCCTGTCAGGGAGCACTTCAGCAGTCAAGGGCATTCAGCCTCTGATCTTCGGATAAGCGTTCTCCAAGGCGACCTTCAAGACACACGACAACGCAGAATCAAGGAGCAGAAACTGATCGCCAAGTTCCGCACACATGAGGACGGCCTCAACCAGGATCTTAGGTTCATGTCACACTATCTGTAACCCCCATGTCTTGCCTGGGCTTGCAAAATCTCACTAACTGTCCTGGCTTGAGAGACAATTCACACCTCTTTAACCTGTGCTTAACCCTCTCTCTACTCGCATTGTCTGTACCTGTAAAGACTCGATTACCTGTTAAGACTCTCATTCCAACCATTATCTTGTAATTGGTTTGTGTCTATATTTGCCCTGTTTGTGAACCCAACTCGTCACTCACCTGATGAAGGGGCAGCGCTCCGAAAGCTCGTGCTACCAAATAAACCTGTTGGACTTTAACCTGGTGTTGTGAGACTTCTCACTAGTATAAATAGAAAGCAGATGGGAATTGTGGAGAGGTTGTGTGGCCCAGGCCATGGCCCCAAATGTTGGAGTAATGAAGTTTCTTTTTTAAATCTTTTTTTTTAATTTACTTTCTGAAGTTAGTTCTTTTATTGCTTGCAACTGAAGTATCCTTACTGCCGAATGAACAGGAAGGGAGGGAACGGGGGATTCTGCTTTGTGGGGGTGGTTTGGGCTAGTGGTGGGGTCGGCATTGGTGATCGGGGGGGCGGTGGGGAAGAGTTGGAACTGGCGATCAGGGGGGTGGTGGGGTGGTCGGGCAGCGATCGTGGGGGGAGGGGGAAGGATAGGATTGTGGGGGTGGGGAATGTCAACTCGTGGGGTGGGCATGCCCAATAGGCTGCCTAGGCACTCTGATGCTGGCCTCTCTGGCAGATGTAGGCTCCACCTGCCCCACCCACTGGCATGAATCACCTGACCGCCTTTGTATTGCGCAGAGTGCCATAAATTCATGAAACTCAGCTCAGTAAAAAAATTTTGGACACTTTGAATTATTGGGGGAAAATCACCCCAATATGCTTTCAGATCCAACTAATTTATTTAATTATAGAATTCCCATCCTGCCCATACAAGTAGAAGTAAGTGGTGTCAGGAAAGCTGCCGTTTTTCTTCATGCATTTCACATTATCCAATTTATCAATTGCTTAAATGCACACAATTCTTGTTTTGATCCGATGGAACAGTGAGCCTTGAACCATTTCACTCAACTCGAGGAACACACAAAGGGTTAATATAGATATTCTGGCAAACTGTGATCGTCAGGATCATGTATTGTCCAGCCAGGAGTCAATGTAGGTTAGTGAGCATAAGGATGATAGATAAACAACACTTGTTGCTAGTTAGGATACAGGCTGTGGAGATTGGAGGGTTTATTGGAATAGTCAAATCTAGAGGTGGCAAAGGCATGGATGAGGATGTTGAGAAATAGTGGATTGGGGCAGCAATGGAAACAAATGTTAAGGAGGCAGAAGTGGGTGGAGGAAAGTTGTTGTCAGGATGGTCAATTGGCCTAAGGCGCCAGATTCAAGGAGTGTCATTCTTTGCTTTGATTAAACCTGGTGAATACGGGTCCCTTTTTAGGGGTGTGGGTTCAAATCCCAATCCTGACATATCCCGTCGGCAGCACGGTGGCACAGTAGTTAGCGCAGCTGCCTCACAACTCCATGGATCTGGCTTTAATTCCGGCCTTGGTTAACTATCTATGTAGAATTTGCATGTTCTCTCTGTGTCTGCGTGGGTTTCCACTGGGTGCTCCGGTTTCCTCTCATGGTCCAGATTATGTGGATTGGCCATGGTAAGTATGTGTGGTTACAGGGATAGGGCGGGGGAGAGGGCCTGAGTAAGACACTCAGAGAATCAGTGCAGACTTGATGGGTCGAATGGCTCCTTCTGCACTGTAGGGATTCTGTTTCTGCTCAGCCAGCACTGGATTTTTCAACAAGCACAAATCAGAGACATTAGGAGAATGGAGCGGTGTAGTGATGAGTTACCATTGCGTGTCATGAATGTCCATATGGAACTTGACATGGTTTCAGATGATGTTGCAGAGGGGAGCATGGGAATAAGAATATCCTTGGAAATCTCCAGAGCTAACAAAGCTTAAAATCCAGTGTCCAGGACCAGCTGGAAAAGCATATGCATGGGATGAATTTATTGGCAATTTGGCCAAGAGATAAACAAAATAGCCGCTAAGGAGTTGTCAAAAATCAGAATTATGGACCTGTAGCTATTAGATTACTAAAAATGTTACCTGGTCAGGAAGTTCTGACTCTCAACAAAATGAGTGATATTTGAAAATCTCAATAGTTCACATATGTTAATAAAAACTGACACACTGAAACAGTTTCATACGACTGAGTTACCCTCTTCTCATTTGGACATTAAGATCTTTACTCTTTGAGAGGTTTATCTCCATGAGATTTAAGATTTAAAAGGTTACATCTCCTATCCCCTTTCCTCCCAAAGCAGGAATCATTCAAGCAGTTGGACAGCCAATTCAAAAAAAGGAACTGCAGATTCACTTAAATCAAGAATGAGAAAACAGTTTTTGAAGTTGAAATTGTAAGGTTAATGGAGATTCAGATGTAAAATGTGTATCGCCGCAGTATTTCATCTCATGCCTCCAAGCACAGTATGAGGCTTAAGTATTGGATAAGAGAGCTGAGAAATGAATAGCTGCAGGTTAGCTAAGTCAGGATGAGAAGATGACTGAAGGAAGAAGATGAAGGGCATAGATAATGGCTCACCACAGGTGTTCAAAGGGAAAGCGGAGCAATCAGCACAAAATCAAACAGCTGACACCTCAAAAATGCTTGACACAAAGGACTAGGTATCTCCAACTCCACACAGTTAACTTGTCAGAAACTGATAGCTCTGTAAATATAACCTTGCTAAGCTATACATCAACTTCAAACTCTGAATATAATCACGCTGAACAGCAAACAAATGGAATGATCCCAGGTCCCTTGTGTATCACAATGTCACACTGGCTGCTGCCTCTCAGCGCCACGGACCCGGGTTCAATTCCGGCCTTGGGTGACTGTGTGGAGTTTGCATGTTCTCCCCATGCCCGGGCGCTCAGGTTTCCTCCCACAGTCCGAAAGATGCACTGGTTAGGTGCATTGACCATGCTAAATTGTCCCTCAGTGTCAGAGGGATTTGCAGGGTTATAATAGGGCCTGTTGTTGGGCCTGTTGTTGGGATTGTTGTTGGTGCAGGCTTGATGGGCCGAATAGCCTCCTTCTGTACTGTCGGGATTCTATGACATAAAATATTTGGGATCGTACATAACAATAGCCCAGATTTTGTGACAGAAATAATGATGAGGATGTCAGCATTAACCTTTTTTAAGCAGTAAGTTGAACAGTGACTTTTGATCCCCATACATGCAGAGCCCAGTGCTGAAATCAGGCACTTTCTGTCTGAATCACCCCATTCCTCTACACACATCACTGCACTGCTTTCTCAATAAGAGACCCATGATGGGTTTGAAGTTGTGACAGTTTTTCTTATTCATTTCTGGCAAGGCCAGAATTTATTACCCATCCCTAATTCTGTTTGAGAATATGCTGGTGAGGCCTCTTTTTAAACCACTACAGCTCGCCTGATGAAGGTACACCCACAGTGCTGTTTGGTATGGAATTCAAGGATTTTGACCCAGTGATAAGGAAGGAACAGTGATGTCGTTCCAGCTCAGGATAATGAGGGCGATTCTCCCAACCTGCTATGTTGATTTTGTAATGTAGGGGGCCGGGAGACTCAAGCAGAGGCCGTTTTGCAGGCTTCCCGCTGGGTGCCACGGCCTGCAAGAGTTTCTGGCAGCTGGATTTCTGGCACCGTCAGCTCCACGCCAGAAATCGGTGCGAAGCTGCATCATTTATTTAGATTAGGATTTTACATATGATTAGCAGGCCTGGGACTGAGGCCCCCAGGCCCACTAGCGTCTCTCCACCCCCCCCCCCCCTCCTTTCAAGGAATGGTTCACTCCTTGCGGGGTTTACTATAGCTCCCCACTTATGGGGAGCTGGTGTCCAGACCCTGCTGGAATGAAGGGGGGGGGCAATCAAGGCCCCTCAGAGGTTCGGGTGCCGGGGGGTGGGGGGGGGGATGCCCCCTGAGCATTACCACCTTGGCAGTGCCAGCCTGGGCCCCCTGGAACTGCCCAAGGAGCAAAGTGGCAATGCCCAGGGGGCACCTTGGCACTGCCCACCAGGCATTGGCCAGTGCCAAGGGGTGGGACCTAATGAGGATGGGGCTCAATGGGGATGGGGCCTAATTGGCGGAGATCGATGGGGGTGGAAGGTCCCTCTGCCCCTCTCCAGGGGGATCGCGAGCAGAGGGAGGGAGGTCAGTGATCGGGGCTGGGCATTGAGGGCCTAATGTGGGGGTAAATCACTGGAGATGGAGGGTCCTGCTGCCACTCTGCAGAGAGATCGCAAACAGAAGGAGTGAGACCAGCTATCGGGGATGGGCATTGGGTTGGGGGAGCATCGGCCTGCCGAGGGAGGGAGTGTCAGGGCTGCCAATGGGGGGGGGAAGTGGGAGATGGGGAGATCAGGGCTGCGGGGTGGGGCGGGCGGTGTTGTTGAGATGGTGACAGGCCGTGGGGGGCAGGGGGGGGGTTCGTGAGGCAGTGATGCGAGGCTCATGGGGCTGGCCAGCAATCAGGAGGCCAGCAGTGCAGGTCTACTGTGCATATGCCGATCTCAGCATTGACAGTTCAGCGCATGCGCAGTGGCCCACTCAGCACTATGTTGCCGGCCTCCCGAGTGGGAATAGGCCTCCGTCCTTGATTTTTGGGATGATTTATGCTAGTGCACTCTGCAGTGCACAGAGTGTGGGAGATTCATTTGGAAAATCCTGCTCAAAAAAACCAATGGGATTTACTCCAGTTTTTGTGCAAATTCAACACAGGATTTTTTTAAGGAAAATTGCCCCCAATGTGTTACTTAGAGGGGCATTTGGGATGATGGTGTTCCCCTGTCCTTGGCCTTCCAGAGGCTGTGGATTCAGGAGGTGTTGTTGAAGAAATTTGTTGCATTGCATCATATATATGGTACACACTGCTGCCACTGATTGCTGGTGGCAGACGGAGTGAATGTTTAAAGTGGTGGATGGGTTGCCAATAAGCATGCGGTTTGGTCCCTGGATGGTGTGGATGTCCTTGAGTTTTGTCAGAGCTTCAGTCATCCAGACTAATGTGGGGTATTCCATCACACCCCTGACTTGTGTCTTGGAGATGGTGGAAAGTCTTTGTGGAGTCAGCAGACGAGTAACATATTGTAGAATACTCTTGCTACCACAGCATTTATGTGGTTGGTCCAATTAAGTTTCTGGTTAGTGGCGACTCCCAAGATATTGATTTGGGGGGGATTCAATAATATGAATGTCAAAATACTAAACTTAATGTACTGAAATATCATAAGTTAAGAAATCAGTTTAAACACAAACAGAACTTCAAATCATAATATCAATATGATTAAAAGCTTAATAGAAGCAATGATTGCATAGAATCTTCGTTATCAATGGTCACATTTACTGTAGTTTCTGCTTATCTATTAATGCAATAGCCCATGTATAATACATCTAAAAATTATGCCCTCAATTTCCAACATTTGCTCGAATAATGAATTGTTTTTTTGTTTATTTTCTTTTAACTTTTCTTAAATGTCAGTATGTACCTTTATCATGTTGTGAGTTACTGAAAATCATAAACTTTCTTCAAAAAGGCAGCTACTTAAGATAGTAGCTTCATGTTTACAGTATCTATTAACACTGCTCGAGTGATGGTGCAAATCCTGTCTATTTTTCTTTCAGAAAATCAAAAGGTCTCTCTTACAGTGGTTCAAATAACTTTTTTTTCCTTTCTGAGTTCAGGTATTAAAGACAAATATATTTTACTTTGCTGTTTGCTCCACTTGCTGCTGTCCATTGCTTTTATCTGACTTGTAAAACAACCACAGCTAAACTGGGGTGGTTACGTTCCAGGTATGTTACATGTTCATAATTCAGTCAAGGAATATTGACCGGAATTCTCCACCATTCACACCCCACCGCCATTGCAAGTGAGGATGGAGAATTTGGCACTCAGTCCAATCTCCGCTCACTTCAGTGGAACCAGAAAATCCCGCTGGTGTGAACGGCTGGAGAATTCAAACTGTTATTGCATGTGTTGGAGTTCAATATGTTTATACTGGAATGTTTTGGCTGTTCATGCTGGTTGGATGTTCCTACCCCTTCAGTGAACGGGGATTTGGCTGGGTGCCAAATTCTCCTACTTCGCTGCAGCGGTAGCGTGGCATGAACGGCCGGTAAGATCGCATCCATTGTGTCTGATCACATCTCCCAAATATACTTTATAAATGATGTATTGTAAGAAATTGCTCTGTAATAATCTTTTGGAATCTTAAGAATATTACACGAATAGTCTGAAGAAAGCTTCCATCACAGCTTGCCAGTTGAAGAACACAGGATAAATCTATTATTGCTGCCAAGGACATGTCTCCAGCTCAGAAAGTTTTGTTCAGACTGGTTAGGTGATGCTAATCAAATGTCTGGAAATGAAAAGGTTAAAAACAGGCTCTCAAGAGGAAAGAAAGTCATTTCGGATAAGGAAGCGTTCCTTAAAATCATCCATACTGGTCAGTCTACTTCAGATACAGTAAGACTGGAAGAGATAGCTTCCTAATAGGTCGATTAGCCCAAGAAGAAAGAGGACAAAAGAGAAGACGACTGCGAACAGAATAAATACAGTAGTGTTGTTCCTAACTGTAGAAATTGGGTTCATCTGTCCGTTCGCCCATGAGATTGATAAACAATCCTCACCTGTCACAGGCTGTATGCTTTCCCTGCCTAGTTAGCTAATGCATTACATTTAAGCTGTTGCTTCTCAATAAACTATTCTAAAATCAGTTATGAGCTTGACCCCTTTTTTCAGGGGATCTGCGATTCCCAAGCCAGAACCTTCCAGTATTACTTTGAAGTGCAGTGACTCTGACAACCACCAAAAGATCATAGAGACAAATGAATAAGCAATTGATCTGTTCTTCGGTCGCGAGGACCTCACGCTGAGCAAGACAACCATAGAACTCTCTTCAAATATTTGCCCAGGATTTTTCACATTCATTCAAACTACAAACAGGAGATGAGTTTGCAGTTTGTTAGCACTCCCTTACTACTCTGCTGCAGATTGTGTTCAAATCTAGAGGGTGGGGGACTGGGGGTGATGGCGTAAATTACCACCTTTGAGTCGGGCAAGAGTGATACCAATTGAATCAAGATAACAATTTTGCCCATGACTAATTATCTTGCACAAAGCGGTTTGATTTAAAGATTCATGTAGCTGGAACTCTATAGGTTAGAATTTCTGTACCTCTGTAGGCAGAAAACTGATATAATCAACACTTAAAACAAGAGAAATTTCGGGTGAAAGTATTTGCACTGAGTTTCTATTACTTTGTGGAAAATTCAGCATTGTTTTAAAGTTTATTTATTAGTGTCACAAGTAGGCTTACATTAACACTGCAATGAAGTTACTATGAAAATGCTCTAGTTGCCACACTCCAGCGCCTGTTTGGGTACACTGAGGGATAATTTTAGCATGGGCAATGCACCTAACCAGAACGCCTTTCGGACTGTGGGAGGAATCTGGAGCACCCAGAGGACATAGACACGGGGAGAACGTGCAGACTCCACATAGTTACCCAAGCCGGGAATTGAACCCGGATCCCTGGCACTGTGAGGCAGCAGTGTTAGCCACTGTGCCACCCCGGGGGCCCAATGTGGGCATTGGACATGACTGTCATTGCCCCTCTCCATTCTGAGATAATTAATGGAGGCAGAATTATGGAATGCCCCAAAAATTGCAACAGTTCATCGTATTAAGTTGCTAAAAACTTTTATTTATCTACATTTTAAATAGATAGTCCCATGCAGTCGTTTTACTGAAATTTATTCAAGTTGGGGTTTCAAGGTTCAGGTGGGAATTTTGAAGAGTACTTTGGATTACTGCAAGTTTCTTGAAGTCAAAAATTTGCAAGCTGCATGAGGAACTGCAAAAATGTTTTATAATCAAGTACCTCAGCTTTAGAAAGTAAACTGTGGTGTGCACACACTACTTACAATATTCGGTAAACACTGATGGTAACTGGTAAACTGACTGAGAAAGCTGAGGTAGCTCAACATGTGGCTGCAGTCATCCAAGATCACTGTTCTTTTGTAAATGAGTATATTTTATGCATTTTTTTGTTTTAACCAGGATTAAGTATGAATATATGAAACATGCACAGATGCAGTACAGGGCCATAACTGTACTGGGGAGGCGATGACCTAGTGGTATTATCACTTGACTATTAATCCAGAAACTCAGCTAACGTTCTGGGGACCCGGTTTCGAATCCTGCCACGGCAGATGGTGGAATTTGAATTCAAATTTTTAAAAATCTGGAATTAAGAATCTACTGATGACCACGAAACTATTGTCGATTGTCGGACAAACCCATCTGGTTCATTAATGTCCTTTAGGGAAAGAAATCTGCCGTTTTTACCTGGTCTGGCCTACATGTAACTCCAGAGCCACAGCAATGTGGTTGACTCTCAATTGTCCTTGGGCAACAAGGGATAGGCAATAAGTGCTGGCCAGATAGTGACGCCCATGACCCACAAATGATTTTTTTTTAAAACTGGGGCCTATAATGTTAGATACAAGCTGCTACATTGTCAGTGTAAAATGGTCAAAAACCAAATGAACAGTAACAAGATAAATTGAGATGAAAGAATACTCTGAGCAGATCACCTTACATGCAGCCCCCAGACAGCAAGGCTCCATAGATGGGCATTCTAAGTGTGCTCTATAAATTACGACTGGCCCATACATTTCATTTAAGAACTGTATATTTTTTAAAGCAAAATGAAAAGTATACTGCTTACATTTAAACGAAGTTTGTTTGCCCATTCTCCAATGACTGAATATGCACGTGTAGAATTGTCCTTGACTTGGTACTGATAAATGTCGTAATGTCCAGGTGCATCACCATTCTCATTGAAGGTCACGGGAACCCCTGCGCTTCCTGCAGACAGCGAGAGAATAAATTGTTACTTTTTGTAAACCCTTCAAAGCTACTTCACGCAGTGTACCACAAACAAAAATATTTCTCATGAACATTTCTGATTCAGTGCTCCTCTTCCCATTTTTGAAGTCCTTTGAAATGATTCAAAAACATTCACAAAAACCTCAGAGAATGAACCTGTGTGCAGAAGTTTTTTAATATTTGTTTGTGGGATGTGGGCGTCGCTGGCTGGGCTAGCATTTATTGCCCATCCCTGATGACATTTAAGAGTCAACAACATTGCTGTGGCTCTGGAGTCCAGACCAGGTAAAAACAGCAGATTTTCTTCCCTTGAGGACATGAGTGAACCAGATTGGTTTTTATGACAATCGACATTGGTTTCATGGTCATCATTAGACTTTTAATTCCAGGTACTTACTGATTTCAACATCTACCATGGTGGGATTTGAACCCGGGTCCCCAGAGCATTAGCCTGGGTTTCTGGATTACCAATCCAATGACAATACCAATATGCCACTGCCTCCCCACAAAAGATTCAGTCAGCTTTCCAACTTAAAGGGATCCTCAGCTGCAGTCAGGGAAATCTGGCTGGTGGTTGGGAAACATTCTTGATTGAGGGGTTTGA
This sequence comes from Mustelus asterias, assembly GCF_964213995.1. Lineage (NCBI taxonomy): Eukaryota > Metazoa > Chordata > Chondrichthyes > Carcharhiniformes > Triakidae > Mustelus > Mustelus asterias. Next base: position 33,359,568 of record NC_135825.1, on the reverse strand, counting down.
GTCTTAAAGCCATATAAAATTCATGTATTACTACTGTACATTCTGTAGAACATATGCCCACTGCTCTACACTGCTGCTTGTTTTCATTCTTAATGCTTAAACCCTCCTAAGGGTATTGCTGCATATTATTTGCATTCAGCCATGCGGTGAACTGCTTATTGAGAAGAGGGTTTCACACTGGCAGCTCGCCAACTCCAATATATTGAGGACCCAGGACCACAATGGATTGGATCCTACATTGACTCCCCTAAGCACCTACATTCTGACTATCATGGTATCCATATGGTTCCCAAAACAAAAAAAAAAGCCCCTCTGGAGTGGGCTCCATTTCCTGTGGCCAGACCGGGTTACAACACTTTTGGGAGATGACAAAATCCATTATGTGATCAAGTCTAGATTTGACTTAACCTTTCAAGGGCGAATATTACAAAGCTATGAACTGAGTGTCCTGTTTCTGCAATTTCTTCACCGTTTGTAAAGAGGAACAATTTTATTCATCAAACATGATTATCGATTTCATGTTCATGTCAACAGATTTCTCAAAGCCAAGATTATATCTAAACTGGAAAGCGATTAATATACAACTTGAGGTTTTCCTGATAGATTTAGATGCCTTAAGCAGTAAACAAATTTATCAAGAGAAAAACTTATCAGGTACTGTTAGTTCAATTATTACTTTAAATAGCCCGTGTCCCAATAAAATCTAGCCACATGTGATGGTAAAGTCCCACGTAGTGAATAGCATGAACAATATTTGAGCTGTGTTACACTGCAGTGTGTCTTGTTTCTTTAATGCTACAATACATATTTCATTCATATAACTATGGTACAAAGCAGGATTTTAAAAAAACAACAGAAATACTGGCCCGGAAATTCCGAGCTGCACCGTGTGGGATTTGGGGCTATCCCACAGATGTTCTGGGGAATTCCTCTTGGAAGTTCTCACGTAAGAGTTTATGTGGCAAATGTCCAGAAGGGCTAACTTTTCCTGGACAATTGCACTATGCTGGGGATCATCTGACAAGACTATTTAAATTGCTAACATCAGATGGTTCTGCATGTTATGCCAATAGTTACTGTGAATAAGTTAGAAGCAATGAAACTGCTTTTAACTTCAACGTAACTATTTTAAACATCCAGTCTGAGCCACACACAGGAATCACCCAAGACTCCCAACCCCACAAGGGACTCCCCACGAATCTCCCTCCCCTTCTACTTAGGACTCCCCCCATCCCCACCGCAGTATTCTCCAGCCCAGGGCTCCCCCACCTACACAGGATTCCACCCATGCACCCCACTCCAATTACGCCCCCCCCCCCCCCCCTCCCCTCCTTGGACTCCCCAGTCTGATCTGATCCAGTCAGATGCCCTTACTCCATCTCAACCCCAGGTCCGCCTTAGACTCTGACGCTGGACCCAGGGACATGCTGTGCTGTCTGGATGTTGTCTGGCATGAGTCAGAACAATCAGGCGAGACAGGCACTGAAGAAATTTGGCACAGGTATGTGAGTGCAGAGTGACAATCCGATGCTGATTGCCACTCTGAGGAGGTTATGCTCAATATATGTTTGAGAGGATTAAAACCATAATTTTATCCACAGTACACTTGAATAACCAAATACTCCCCTGAACTTAAAGACTGGAAAGCCTTTTTTTTAAAAATTTAATAATTGATGGATTAATTCCCAAGTCTGTATCACAGGTACCATTTTTAAAGACCTCCAGAGTCAGTCTCGCTCCTTGAAAATCCGTCCCATTATTCTTCAATTTTATTGTAATTCAACAAGAAGAACCATCCTATAAATACTGATGCTCAATGTGTCCTGAAAGTCTATGAAGACCAATTGCTTGCCCATTGTAATTGTAACTGTTTACACTTTAGAGCCTTATCTGCCTACTCCATCTCTTAAAATCAATGCTATCCTATCGAGAACAACAACCTATTTTTCATTGTAAGTGATTCTTAAGCACCTGGTACGCTCTTAAGTGCTCATCATGAAAAGGGACACATGGCAATATTCAGTGTTCAACTCTCCACAGTCCTCATTTTATGTCCAAAAAACCTGATTTTCTTTTTTGTGTGTTGGGTATGTCCCTGTCTGCCCCAGGAGTTGAAAAAACAAAACTGGAAGTACTATTTAGTTTACTTTGTCCAGTCTTCATTGTTAAAGAAAAGCTTATTCTGAATGTAGACCTCTAAATTAAGCATAAGTGAAGCTTTTGTGATTAAGGAACTCACGAATAGAGGCTAGAAATCATTGCTTTAATACCAAGTGCTTGCTTTGCAGGCCACACAGATGTTATTATGTAATTTGGTTTACACCATATAGCTTCATCACGACAAATATAAAATCGCAATGGATAAACACTAAAACCCTGATTTTAGAAATAATATACAGATAGTTAAAATATGGCTCTGATATTCCATGGCGGGACGCGTTGTGAGCAGGAGCAAATATTCAGAGAGGCAGCCAAAAGCTAATTGGGGTGATCTTACTGGCTTGTCACGCTGGTTGATCAGCGTAGCAAGCTGATAAGATCAGACGAGAAGCGAAAAATGGGCATTGATTGTTTCTCACCTCTCGCGATGTTATCGGTTGGATTCAGCCAGGCTAATCAGCCTCGTGCCCAGGAAGCCTCAGGGTGCCTGCCCAATAATGCCCCTAGAATCATAGGATCCCTACAGTGCAGAAGGAGGCTATTCGGCCCATCAAGTCTGTACCGATAACAATCCCACCCAGGTTCTATTGCCATCACCCCACACACTTACCCCGCTAATCCCTCTGACCTATGCATCCCGGGACACTAAGGGGCAATTTAGCATGGCCACTCAATCTAACCCGCATATCTTTGGAGTGTGGGAGAAAACCTACACGGACACGGGGAGAATGTGCAAACTCTACACAGATTGTGACCCAAGCCGGGAATCAAACCCAGGTCCCTGGAGCTGTGAGGCAGCAGTGCTAACCACTTTGCCACCGTGCCGCCCTGTGCTACCATGCCACCCCAGCAGTCTGCAGTCGGCTTCCCGGCATGAATAATTTCCGTCCACTCCCTCTCCTGGCAAGAATCATCCCTTGCTTCATTTTTTTTCTAAATGCCATACGATTGCATCTGGGAGCTTGACCAAAAAATGAGTGTGATTCCTTCTCACTTTCAAGTTCGTTCAGCATTTAGAGTTTTTTTGATAAGATAGCCCCCATTGACTTTGAGGGGGAGTTTCCAGTCACACCCAAATATCCCAGCCTCTGTGTTTGCTTGAAAAAAGAAAGCCTTGTGAAAGGGCAAAGTGATTTAATCTTGGAGTAATTCAACAGAATTGCTTGTTACTTAGTCTGAGATTTCCCAAAATAAATCTAGATCTTACTCAACATTTGTGATTGAAACTACCCACAACTACAGAATCAAGAAATCAAATGAAACCATCTATAGTTCAGGCTTCTTAACAAAAAAGAATTGTCCAACATCTTTATTCTGACAGCTCTTGGCAGCATCTGTCAATGCTTTCACTGATCATGTGTTCCATTTTCAGTGTGATAGAACAGCACTGAGAAATGGTGAATGAAATTCTGACATTTGCAGCTACATTGAAATAAAATACATCTGATCACCTGGGCTGCTGCAGTCTAAAATATATCTAGGTCATGATCACTTTAGAGGTTTAGGGTGGGAATTCCAGAGCTTAGAACCTAGTTGAAAGTACAGCCATCAACGGCAGAATCATAGAAACCTTACATTGCATAAGGAGGCCATTCAGCCCATTACGTTTGCACTGTCTCACCAACAGAGCATCTTAGCCAGGCCCACCCACCGCCCTATCCGGTAACCCCATGCATTTACCCCACTAATCCACTTAATCTGCACATCTTTGGACTGTGGGAGGAAACTGGAGCACCTGGAGAACATGCAAACTCCACACAATCACAGACAGGGCTGCAGAGCAATTAGAAGCAAGAATTTCAAAAGGCTCAAATTGGTGGAGTGCAGGTACATTGGAGGTTTATAGAACTGGAATAGGTGACAGCTATAAGGAGGGGTGAGACCCTGTAGGAATTTAAAAATGAGGATGAAATTTTAAAAATCAAGTATTGCCATACTAGGAGTATGTCAGTGAGCACAGGAGTGATAGGTGGAAGAAAATTGGTGCAACCTGGGATACGGGCAGCAGACCTTTGGATGACCTCAAGTTTGTGATGTTTTAAATAAAGCGAGGTCGAGTAAGAATGCACTGGAATAATTAAGTTGAGAGGTAACAAAGCCTTTGGTGAGGGCTTCAGTGGGGGAATGAGCTGAGGCAGCGATAGATTTGGGTGACATTGTGAAGGTGGAAATAGGTGGTCTAAGTGATGCCACAGACATATAATTGGATGTTTATTTCGGACCTGAATAAAACACTAATGTTGCGAACAGACTGGATGAAGTCATTGACTTTAATCTCCCCAATATTTAGTTGGAGAAGATTTCTGCTTATCCAGTACTGGATGTTGGACAAGGTACCTGACAATCTTGAGAGAGTGCAGAAGTCAAGAAGTAAACTGGTGTGCAAGTGAAGTCCGGCGCCATGTTTCAGATTATGTTATGATGTGGAGATGCCGGCGTTGGACTGGGGTAAACACAGTAAGAAGTTTAATAACACCAGGTTAAAGTCCAACAGGTTTATTTGGTAGCAAAAGCCACAAGCTTTCCCAAAACTTGTGGCTTTTGCTACTAAATAAACCTGTTGGACTTTAACCTGATGTTGTTAAACAGATTATGTCACCAAGGAAGGATGGATTAGTGCACTCATTGTCACAGAGAATGTCATTTGTGCCTTGGATAAGAATGTTTTGGTACTGCGGCAGGAGCTGAAATCTAATTGCAGGGATGAAACACGGAATTCTGGGAAAGATGGATGCCAGTTTGGGACACAGCAACACATTTGGGGACTTTGGAGGGGAAAGGGGGAGTAAGAAATGTGATGGTAATTTGCAAGGGTGGAGTTAGCACGTTTTTTTTTAAGATACGGGTGAAAATAGTAGATTTGAAGAAGAGGAGGCCATAAACTGAGGAGATAGAATCATTACCAATATTAGCTAACATGCTGACAAAGAAGGAAAGCTGGGTAGTTAGTTTGATGGGAATGGAGTTGAGAGTGAATTTCATTGATAAGAAGGGCTTATGCAGGGTATGAGGGGAGAGAATCTAGAGATAGAGGCATGTTCAAAGCTATGACAGGGAATAACTCTGAGGAACTTTGGTCCAGTTGGCTAGGGGAAGGGACAGAATGGATGAAAGCAATCTGAGTAACAAAGAAGTTCATGAGCTCCTCACACTCACTGGAAGGAGGATTACAAGAGGGTGGTTTGCAATAGAGAAAATAAGTTGAGGGTTATCTTGATAGTAATGAGAGGGAAATCCAACAGTGCTTTATGGGTCTAGCCAGATGCAGCAATAAATCATAGAATCATAGAAACCCTACAGTACAGAAAGAGGCCATTCGGCCCATCGAATCTGCACCGACCACAATCCCATCCAGGCCCTACCCCCATATCCCTACATATTTACCCACTAATCCCTCTAACCTACACGTCTCAGGACACTAAGGGCAATTTTTAGCATGGCCAATCAACCTAACCCGCACATCTTTGGATGGCTAAACCAATTGTTCGTTATTTACATCTGTACATTTTTGAAAATAAAATAACTTCAATTTGGAGCAAATAAAGATCTAGAATTAATAATAAATGTTAGTTAAAATGGTTAGTTGAAGCATACTCTCAGATTAGTTCAGTTGCTATTTTGCCTTCATCTTCGTCAGTGAACTGTTTTAGAGTACTTTTATAATTGCAAGTTCCTCCCTCTCAATCTTCCTTATTGCTATTTTTAAGACCAAATGGTGTATAGGGGATGGGCGCCTGCAACTCTCCAGAATCTCATTCTTCATGTGAGAATCTAGATAGTAATTAGGCAGGTTATTCATGAGGTAAGGGAGGGGGGGCTGGGTTGGGCTGTCATCGCCTCACAAGATCACCATGCTTATTTACTTTTCTAGAAATATTAGATAAATATCAGCAGTATAACGTGTGGCTGACTTATTTTCCCCTTCTTAAAACTAGGAGGACCAAAGTTGATGAATGTGTACTGGTCACAACCCAAACAGATTGTATTGAGGCTATTTTGATGAACCTGCAGCTTACTGTGTTGTTAACAACAAACGCATAAAGGATTGTTCCTTGGCATAGCTGACTTAGTTAACACCCTCTAACTATGCCACTTAATGTACCAAGAAATTATTCAGTGTGATTAATGGGTAGTAATTACATGGAGGTGGCAATTGAACATCCTCTCCATGATCAACAAGAGACAGTGGGGCAGCTCAAAGTATATTACTGTGTTGCAATAATGTTTTACAACAAGATGAGACTGCTAATTCAATCTTAAAATCAGCTGCAACAAGGTGGAAACTAATTCATTTTATCTGCTAAATTCCATTGGCTCCATGAATATGAAATGGAAGACTTCAATTCATTTAGCACCTTTCAAGAGCACATGACGTTTAAAAAATTTTTTCACGGGATATGGATGTTGCTGGCTAGGCCAGAATTTATTGCCCATCCCCAATTTCTCTTGAAAAGGTGGTAGTCAGCCACCTCTTGAACTGCTGCAGCCCATGTGCTGTAGGTGCACTCATATTGCCATTATTCCGGGAATTCCAGGATATTGAACCAGCAACACTGAAGGAACGGTGATATAGTTCCAATGATGTGGAGATACAGTTCCAAGTCAGGAAGGTGTGTGAGTTGGAGGGGTGCTTGGAGGTTGGTATTCCCATGCACCTGCTGACTTTGTTCACATAGGCGGTAGAGGTTATGGGTTTGGAGGGTGCTATCAAAGGAACCTTGGTGAGTTGCTGCAGTGATTCTTATAGATATACACTGTGCTTGGCTTGAGGTGTGCAACTATCTTGCATTTTTCAATTTGATTCATTTGTGCTGCTATGTTGCCTCAATAGATGACTACAACATAAACAATATCCGTTTGAAACACCAACACTGTAGTCATTTAGCAGCACAATTAATAACGCACCCAAACACAGAGTAAATCTCTCTGACCTCTCCGAAAGTGAGGATTTATCTTTGTGCATGGTTTCAAATTTGATGTGTCTTCATCCCACATTAAACAAGAAGAGGTATTTGCTGGGTTTGAACTCCTCCACTCCCCACTATCCTGGCACAAACCAGTATCCACTGTAGATGTTGAGTCCTTGAAAATGCACCTGGCTAACCTAGCGCGTGCATTTGCAGGATACCCAATGACATGGTTGATTTTCACATGTGATACAAATGTCTGGTAGCTTCAAAGACAATATCTGTAAATTCAACAAAGGGACTGGGATTGTCACCCTTACCAAGTGTGACTATATCAACAAAATGCATCTGTTCTTAATGACTGGACTAAATTTGTATCCATTGGACCTGCCACAAAACATAACTGCAAGGTTCGGTTTGAAAGCAAGTTACAAAAATACTTGTTGGAATTGTGTAAGAGTAAAAAGCTGCCTGGTGATGTATATAAGATTCATTCTCACAGCTCAATGCATCCACATACATACGGTTTGCCCAAGACACACAAAGTGATGTCCCTTTATGCCCTATTTTATCAAAACCTGGTTCTGCACAACATGAATTGGCCAAATGCTGCAACCAGTTTGAAGAAAGTTCTCCATATACGGGGTGAAGGATTCCTTCAGCTTTGCGAAGACCATACAGGACTTACATATTGATATCAATGCCATGTACATGTGTTTTCTTGACATTGCTAGCCTATTCACCAATGTACTGTTCAAAGAAGCTATAGACATTTGCACTGAGTCACTATATCATGGCGATCTAGATGTGACACTATTGTGTGAATCTATTTAATTGAACTTAACAATTTGTCGAGTTGAGTTCAATGTTCATGATGCCATGTTTGCCCAAATAGATAGTGTTGCCATCTGATCTCCTCCAGGCACAGCTCTTGCAAACATCTTTGTTGGTTTCCATAAGATATGTGTCTTTGATTGAATGTCACCTAATCCCCTATTCCTTGCATATGTTAGATGCGCTAATGATACACTTGCCAAAGTTGAATCCACAGTTGCATGGAAGAATTACCTTACTGGACTCCATCATGTGCTCAGATTTACCTATGAAGTGGAAGTGGAGCAGTCAAATGTGATCCTTGAGGTGCTAGTTGAGAAATCTGCCAATTGCTTCTCTGCCACTGTCTACTGCCTGCCTTCACTGGTCCATATATGCATTGAGATTTCAACAGTTCTATGTGCTATAAGATTGGCCTGATTCACACCCTTGTCAATGGAGCCTGAGCCATTTGCTCACCATGGCAGCTTGATACTGAAATAAAGTACATCAAAGACATTCTGTGGGATAATATCTACCCGGATCAGGTCACTTCATGCTGCATGTCGCACAAACTCATGAATGGACCTAAGGCTGGCACTTCCAGTTGTGAAATATTTCCAGTCTATCACAGATTACTCTGGAAAGTCAAGGTATCTCAAAAATTTGAGTAACAGTTGAGGAGCAGTGTGAAACATAGAAGCTGTTTCATGGTGCTACTATGCAGTAACAACACGAACAGAATACTGTTGTCAAGCCAAAAAGATGTTCCGCCTATCACACAAATGTGGTTTATGAATTTCAGTGGCAGTGTGATGCCATGTATGTACGTTGTACATCCCAACAACTGGCTGATTGTATCAAACAGCACAAACCTTCAGCTGTTCTCAACAGGCAAAGTAATGACCGTAACCAACTAGCCAGTGCTCGCAAAACTCAAAACATAAGGTGTGATCTTTATCCCACTCTCTCTGTCCACAGGATTGGTGGCAGGGGCTCAGGATCTGGCAAAACCCAGAAATCGCGATTCTCACCGGCAATCTTGTGATCTACGATTTTCGACATTTTCGACATAATCAGGTTCATGCCAATAATGGGCGCGAACCTGATTTGAATACATTTCAATACTTTGCATATAATTATACACCTCCCTCACCATATATAGCCCCCAGGCATATTTTTGGACCTGGCCGATGTGACTTCACATCGGAACGGTTTACAGCAGCTTCACCCCAACATGAACCTGTAGTGAAGATCCTCCCGGGGCATAAAGCCGTGTACAGGCCCCAAGGGAGATGGACATGGCCAGGCAATGCAAAACTAGCAGTACCAACATGACAGTGCCAACCTGGCAGTGTCAACCTGTGCCAGGGGCAGAACCTAGTTGGAGTCTCACGGGGGAGGGATTCATTTATTCGTGGTGGTTGGGAGGAGCGGACGTGGAAGATGGAAATGGCGACTTTGCTTTTTTAGCAGGTTGGGGAGAAGGGATCCATGCTGGCGATGTTCTGGGATAAGGGTGGTGTGGTGAACCATCGTTGGTTCCCACTGTGGGGTTGTTCTAATGTTGTTGTTGGGCTAGGTTGTTTACACTGTGGGATTAATACACCTGTGGTTGTTGCTGTTGTGGCACATCCCAGTCGGGCCCCGCCTCCTAGGAGAGGTATAAGACCCCCTGCTCGGGCGGGACCTCGTCAGTCTGGAGTGGTGTACTTATGTTCTAATAGTTCCATTGTTATGCAATAAAAGCCTTCAGTTACCGAAGCCTTGTGTCTTGTGCTCAATTGACGTGCATCAATTTTATTGCCTAACAATAAGCTCTCGACGGAAAGGAGAGTATGGAACAAATACTAAAGCCAGAGCGTCTGACGCTGGATCCACGTGCGGTCGGCGCCTCTAACACCTTCGACCACTGGCTGAAGTGTTTCGAGGACTACCTGGCAGCCTCTGCAGCGGTCATCACAGATGATGACAGACTCCGGGTCCTCCATGCGAGGGTAAGCGACACTGTCTACCTCGCGATCCGTGCGGCCACCACTTACCCGAGGGTCCTCGAGCTTTTAAAAAAGCGCTACACGAGACCTCCCAACGAGATCCACGCTCGTTACCTCCTCGCTACACGACGTCGGCAGTCGGGCGAAACCATGGAGGATTACGCCAATGAGCTCTTGCAGCTTGCCAGGGGCTGCGACTGCAAAGCTGTGTCGGCTGAGCAGTATATGTACGACCTCGCCCGAGATGCGTTTGTGGCAGGGGTAGGGTCTTCGTACATCCGTCTCAAGCTGCTGGAAAAGGGGAATCTCAACTTGACCCAAGCTATGGAGACGGCTGAAATGCTTGAGGCGGCTTCGAAGAGCTTGGTCCTGTATCCGGAGGACCACGTGGAGACAACGTGGCAGGAGCAGTCACAAATCCCTCCTCGCCCCACGGGCTCGAAGTGCAGTATTATGGCGTGCTCCCATATAGACCCGACGACGGCGGCAGCCCCAGGCGGCCCGCGGTGTTACTTCTGCGGAGGAGCCAAGCATCCACGACAAAAGTGTCCTGCTAAAGCGGTGGTCTGTAATCAATGCGGTAAAAAGGGGCACTACGCGAAGGTCTGCAGATCGAAGCCCAAGAACGGCAGTGCAGCCTGTGACCCTCCAGAACGGGGATCATCACCATCGACGTCGAAGTACCCACGGGGTCCGTCCACGTGCGGGTCCAGGACGACGCCATTGTGGTCGGCGGAGTCGGAGGAGGATGACCACCAGGAGTCGCTACACTTGGCGCCCTCAACCATGTGCGATTCATGGGGGCGGCCATTTTGGTCGACGACGACCAGGAGCGACCAGCAGGGGTCCTCAGCATCGACCTCAGCTGCCTGCAGTGACGTCCAAGGGCCAACGGTGGCGTCGATCACCCTGAACCAGGCTAAGCACCACAGGCTTGACTGTTCAATGATGAACATTAAGGTAAATGGTCGTACAGTTTATTGTCTGTTTGACAGCGGGAGCACTGAGAGCTTTATTCACCCTGACACTGTAAAGAGGTGTGTATTCCAGGTTCTACCTGCCAAACAGACAATTTCTATGGCATCACGGTCCCGATCTGTACCGGTTCAAGGACGTTGTGTGGTAACTCTGAAAGTGCAGGGCACAATTTACGAGCGATACAGGCTCCTTGTGTTGCCGCATCTTTGCGCACCAATTCTCCTCGGACTAAACTTTATGGCCCACATGAAGAGTGTGATCCTACAGTACGGTGGGCCACTCCCTTCGCTGACAGTAGGGGACCAGCTGCAGCCTCCAAATTGTCCAAAGCGCCCCGCATGCAATCTTTCCACATTAAAGATCACCACACCCTCTTTATTTAAGAATCTGGTACCAGGCTGCAAGCCCATCGCTACTAAAAGTAGGCGTTACAGCGCTGAAGATCGGATCTTCATCAGATCTGAGGTTCAGCGGCTCCTCAAAGAAGGGATCATACAGCCCAGCGTTAGTCCATGGAGAGCACAGGTCGTGGTGGTTAAGAGCGGGAACAAACCCCGGATGGTCATTGATTACAGTCAGACCATTAATCGATATACGTAGCTGGATGCATATCCTCTCCCGCGCATATCTGATATGGTCAATCAGATTGCGCAGTACCGGGTGTTCTCCACCATAGACCTTAAGTCCGCCTACCACCAACTCCCCATCCGCCCAGAGGACCGACATTACACGGCTTTTGAGGCGGATGGTCGTCTGTATCAGTTTCTTAGGGTTCCATTTGGTGTCACCAATGGGGTCTCGGTCTTCCAGCGTGCTATGGACCGAATGGTGGACCAGAACGGGCTGCGGGCTACCTTCCCGTACCTGGATAATGTCACCATCTGCGGCCGTGATCAGCAGGACCATGACACAAATCTCCAGAACTTTTTGCGCACTGCATCTCGCCTGAATCTGACCTACAACAGGGAGAAGTGTGTATTCCGTACGCGCCGGTTAGCCATCCTGGGATACGTAGTGGAAAACGGGGTCATTGGCCCTGATCCCGACCGTATGCGCCCCCTTGCTGAACTTCCTTTGCCCGCTAGCGCAAAAGCACTGAGGAGATGCCTAGGCTTCTTCTCCTATTATGCGCAGTGGGTCCCCAACTACGCGGACAAAGCCCGTCCGCTTATTAAGTCCACGACTTTTCCACTCACGCCAGAGGCCCAATTGGCCTTCAAGGCATTGAAACACGACATTGCGAAAGCCACGATGCACGCGGTGGACGAATCCATCCCTTTTCAGGTGGAAAGTGATGCATCTGATTTCGCCCTGGCCGCCACACTAAACCAGGCAGGCAGGCCCGTCGCGTTTTTTTCCCGTACCCTCCAAGGTCCCGAAATTCGGCATTCAGCGGTGGAGAAGGAGGCCCAGGCCATTGTGGAGGCCGTCAGACACTGGCGCCATTACCTGGCGGGGAAGCGGTTCACCCTGATCACGGACCAGCGGTCCGTGGCATTTATGTTCAATAACACGCAGAGGGGCAAGATCAAGAACGACAAGATCTTGCGGTGGAGAATTGAGCTCTCCACCTATAATTACGATATCATGTATCGTCCAGGGAAACTCAATGAGCCCTCGGATGCCCTCTCGCACGGAACATGCGCTACTATGCAGGAGGACCGCTTGAACGCCCTCCATAATGACCTGTGCCATCCTGGGGTCACTCGGCTCTACCACTTCATCAAAGCCCGCAACCTGCCTTACTCGGTGGAGGACGTCAGGTCAGTGAGAAGGAGCTGTCGGATTTGCGCGGAATGCAAACCGCACTTTTACCGACCTGACCGGGCACATTTGGTCAAGGCCACTCGCCCCTTCGAGAGGCTGAGTGTGGATTTTAAGGGCCCCATTCTCTCAACAGATCTGAACGTGTACTTTCTTAACATCATAGACGAGTACTCCCGGTTCCCGTTTGTTGTCCCCTGTGCGGACACGTCGACTGCCACGGTGATCAAGGCATTCCGTGATCTTTTTACCCTGTTCGGGTACCCCAGCTATATACATAGCGACAGGGGCTCGTCGTTCATGAGTAATGACTTGAGGCAATTCCTGCTCTCATACGGGATTGCCTCTAGTAGGACCACGAGTTACAACCCTAGGGGCAATGGACAGGTGGAAAGAGAGAATGCTACAGTCTGGAAGGCTGTCCTATTGGCGCTGAAGTCCAAAGGCCTTCCAGTCTCCCACTGGCAGGAGGTCCTCCCAAATGCGCTTCACTCCATTCGCTCCCTCCTGTGTACGGCAACCAATGCTACTCCCCACGAGAGGATGTTCTCATTCCCTCGGAAGTTGTCCTCGGGGATATCTTTACCAGCCTGGTTGACGTACCCAGGACCCGTCCTTCTGCGGCGACATGTAAGGGCCCGCAAGTCCGACCCCTTGGTCGAACCGGTCCACCTCCTCCACGCCAACCCTCAGTATGCCTATGTGGCATATCCTGACGGGCGAGAGGACACAGTCTCGATCCGAGACCTGGCGCCCGCAGGGGACGTAGCAACTCCTGTCGCTCCCATACCTCCAGTCACGAATCCCTTATCTCTTATTTCTCCCCCGGACGTGGCGCGGTCAGCACCGGGACCAGTGCATAACAGTTATACTCCACTGTACAGCTTGCCTGAGACTCGGAGATCGGCGCCATCGCAGAATGTACCGGGATCCCCTGCACTACCGCTTCATCAGGGTCAACCGGCCCGTGAGTCCGCGAGAGGACAGCCGGACGCTGTTTTGGAGAGAACGCCACCGCAAGCACCTGCTCCGGTGTCATCGCCGGTATTGAGGAGGTCACAACGACGGTGCGGTCCTCCAGACCACCTGGACTTGTAGATTGTTGACTTTTTTTTTATATAGTCTGTTTTCGCACCCCGCCGGCCTTTGTTCTCAAAGGAGGGGTGAATGTGGTGAACCATCGTTGGTTCCCACTGTGGGGTTGTTCTAATGTTGTTGTTGGGCTAGGGTGTTTACACTGTGGGATTAATACACCTGTGGTTGTTGCTGTTGTGGCACATCCCAGTCGGGCCCCGCCTCCTGGGAGAGGTATAAGACCCCCTGCTCGGGCGGGACCTCGTCAGTCTGGAGTGGTGTACTTATGTTCTAATAGTTCCATTGTTAGGCAATAAAAGCCTTCAGTTACCGAAGCCTTGTGTCTTGTGCTCAATTGACGTGCATCAGGTGGCAGGATGCCGACATTGAGTGTTTGTTGGGAGAGAGGAGAGCTGCCATCTCTGATTGCAAGGGGCTGGGGGACAGGGGTGGGGGAGGGGCTGAATGCCTGTTCCGGTCATGGGCGGGCGAGGGGGCTGCCAGCTTTGATAGCAGTGGTCGGGGGAGCCCCTGCGTCAGCCATGGTGGGGTTCAGGGGAGGTTACATTTGTTCTGATTGGGGCACCCTTTCAAAAGGGGTCCCCGATCTAAGTGCAGCTGGGCTTTACCAACGAGTTTAGTCTCCACTCCTCAACCTGATGGTGTGAAACACATGCCCTCTTTTTTTTGACAGTGTGACAGAAGACCTGGAGGGAAAACTAACCTCCTTCTCTGACGTCGGTTTTCAGTCAAATCCTCACACTTTGTCAAATTCTGGTAAGATCGCCCCCATAGTGACCAACATTAGATGTGATTCCGCGATTGGACAACACTTGCTATACAATCCTGATTGCCTTAAGAATTAACTGAAAACCAATTTAAGATTGTCAATTTGGTTTACAGTGTGGCCCACTTATTCATGCTAGAAGCTACCTATATTCACACACAGAGCCCTGACTTTTGTAAACAGAATGCATACATCCACGCATTGCGCCTTTTCAAAGTAAACAAGAGCTTTGGGACAGACACTCCCTGTTTCATGCCCAATGCCTTGACCAGAGTTGGCCTGCCTGGCTTGTATTCAAACAGACACTTGGCAGTTAACTGTTTCCATTGCAGCAATACTGCCAATCAGAGTCCAAACGCTCAGCACTCCCTTCTCATTTATAATTGGTATTGTTACAAATCTGTCTTGATGAGTGCAGGTTGAAAAGCTTCAACAACATATCTCTTTTTTTCAGCAAGAATCAAACATTTTTTGTGGGCCTAACTTGTGTTTGTAGAAAGCTTCTCCACAATTTCAATCTAAATTAAGGAAGTAAATCACAATCAATTATTATATATGATTAATGTGAGGTGATTCATTTTGGTAGGACTAATTTAAATATGGATTACAGGGTCAAAGGTAGGGTTCTGAAGACTGTGGAGGAACAGAGAGATCTTGGGGTCCATATCCACAGATCTCTAAAGGTTGCCACTCAAGTGGATAGAGCTGTGAAGAAGGCCTATAGTGTGTTAGCTTTTATTAACAGGGGGTTGGAGTTTAAGAGCCGTGGGGTTATGCTGCAACTGTACAGGACCTTGGTGAGACCACATTTGGAATATTGTGTGCAGTTCTGGTCACCTCACTATAAGAAGGATGTGGAAGCGCTGGAAAGAGTGCAGAGGAGATTTACCAGGATGCTGCCTGGTTTGGAGGGTAGGTCTTATGAGGAAAGGTTGAGGGAGCTAGGGCTGTTCTCTCTGGAGCGGAGGAGGCTGAGGGGAGACTTAATAGAGGTTTATAAAATGATGAAGGGGATAGATAGAGTGAACGTTCAAAGACTATTTCCTCGGGTGGATGGAGCTATTACAAGGGGGCATAACTATAGGGTTCATGGTGGGAGATATAGGAAGGATATCAGAGGTAGGTTCTTTACGCAGAGAGTGGTTGGGGTGTGGAATGGACTGCCTGCAGTGATAGTGGAGTCAGGCACTTTAGGAACATTTATGCGGTTATTGGATAGGCACATAGAGCACACCAGGATGATAGGGAGTGGGATAGCTTGATCTTGGTTTCGGATAAAGCTCGGCACAACATCGTGGGCCGAAGGGCCTGTTCTGTGCTGTACTGTTCTATGTTCTATGTTTCCTTTGACTTCACATGATGCATAATATAATAAGTAAAATTGAAGTTAATATGATTAGAAAACTTCCTTTTATGCGCTTACACATCAATCCTTTTATGAACACTCGAAAGATACTGGCCTTAAATAATTCCCGAAATGCTTCAATCCTTACCAAGGTTTCACAGAAAAGAAAATCATTTATGGAGTGCAGCATCTGTTAACAGGCTTATTAAAATTCATAGGTAAAACATACAAGGTTCCACAAGGTAGTGGTAATCACTCAACTAATGAATAAATTGTCATTTGGACCTAGAAAGTTTCCAACTCACTTCAGTCAATCCTCGAGGCAATGTTCTAAGGGATGGGATAGTTCTGAATAGAAAAGAAGCAGGAGTTTGACAAGCGCTCTGAGCTGCCAATAGGATATTCTAGCTAGTTCAGCTCTGGCAGCAGTCCCCTGCACACATGAGCAGTCTAATTTTTCTTTAATCCGTTCATGAGACATGGGTATCACTGGCTAGGCCAGCATTTTAATTGCCCACCCCCTAACAACCTTAGTCCTTGATTTTGCTGACCCATTAATCTCTTGGGGCTCAGATTAGTGAAGTTTGTCCTTCCCAGGAGATAGTGAGCTCTCTACCCATGGGCGGCACGGTGGTTGGCATTGGTGCCTCACAACGCCCAGGGACTTGGATTCAATTCTGGCCTCGAGTGACTGTCTATGTAGAATCTGCACGTTCTCCCCATGTCTGCGTGGGTTTCCTCCATATGCTCCTGTTTCCTCCCACACTCCAAAGATGTGCAGGTTAGGTTGATTGGCCATGCTCAACTATCCCTTAGCCTGAGGGGGATTAGCAGGGTAAATACGTGGGATTACGAGTATAGGGCCTGGGTGGGATTTTTGTTGGTGCACTCGATGGGCTGAATGGCCACCTTCTGTACTGTATGGATTCTATGGATGAAATGAAAAATACTTATCAGGAACCCATCTGAGGTAAAGTTTGTTATATAACAATGTTGTATTACACGCTCCCCACAAGCTATAGCCAACATCTAAAATATACTTCCATTTCATTGCCCGGTTTTCTTTCACAAAATTCCCTTGATATCAGCATAACTGCACAAAAGATTGTGCATGTTTAAGCATGAATTGTGTCCAGTGCAACTCCAGTCTCTGCAGTCTATTGAATTAGTTTGTAAAAACATCCTCCCAAAAAAATTCTACGTGTCGAATTCGCCTGAAAACTGGAGTAAATCACGCTGTTTTTTCAGTGGGAATTTAGAGAGGAATCTCCCCCACAGTGTGCACTGCTGAGTGCCCTAGCGTGAATCACGTACAAATTCAGTGGGCGGGGCCTATTCCTGCTGGAGAGGCCAGCAGCATAGTGCTGAACAGGCCACTGCGCATGCGTCAATTTGTCAGCGCCAGGATCGGCGCATGTGCAGTGGTCTGTCGCTGGCCAGCCATGCAACCCCCGTCACGTTGGCCTCCCCCCCTCCTCACGCTGGCCCTCCGCCTCCCCTCCATGGCCTGATTGCTGGCCCCCCCAAGCATGCCTGGGCCCAGCCTCAACCCCCAACACCCCTGATTCCACCCCATCCCCCACCATCAATCCCGACCCACCCCCCAGCACCACGGCTTTCCACCCCAAAGGCAATGCCGACACCTCCCCTCCTGTTTTGACACTCCCAGCAGGCTGCCCCCACCCATACTCTGATGACCAGCCCGATCACTGGCCTCCCTCCCTCCCCCACCAATCCCGACTGCAGATTGGCAGCAGGACCCCCCCACCCCTACGGATCACCCCTGGAGGCGCCACACCCCATTAGGCCCTGCCCCCTCCATTAGGCCCCATACCCTTGGCACTGCTCGATGCCCAGTGGGCAGTGCCAAGGTGCCCCTTCGGCATTGGCATTTTGACCCTTGGGCAGTACCAGGGGGCCCAGGCTGGCACTGCCAAGGTGCAAATGCCCAGAGGGCCCCCCTCCCCCACTGTCCAACCTTCTTGGTGGCCCTAATTGCCCCCCCTTCACTCCAGCGGGGTCGGGCCGCTAGCTCCCCGCAAGTGGGAAGCTATAGTAATCCCCACTGGGGTGAAATACCCCTGTCTGGGAGGAAAGGCTAGTGGGCTGGAGACTTCAGTCCAAGGGCCAGTAGTGCCACTTAAAATAGATGCAAATGAAAGGCTGCATATATAATGCAGCTCCACGCTATTTCTGGTGCAGAGCTGACAGTGCCGGAAATCCGGCGCTGAAGATGCGCTCAGTGCCGAATGCCCAGTGCTGATCGCACAAATCCGGCACCGCCTAAATCTCCCAGCCCACTGCACTAAAAAATCAGTGCAGCGGGATGGGAAAATTGCCCCCATCTGCGAGTCCCAGGCTTAGGGAAAAAAATACATAGCTGTCTGTCAATAGGTTTCCAGGGCTGCAATCATTTGCTTTTATAGCTGGAAAATTATCAATGCTTGGCAAGGCTCCAAAAATTCAGGTACGTTTCTCAGCATGGGGCCATGCTTGATTGACAGTTTTAAGGAATTATGAAAGGATTACCTTGTCGTTGATGTGATTAGTGAATAGATATTTGAATGTTTTTACACCAGATTGATTTCTTGAGGGGATTTAACCATTTTGATTGTTTTTTTCAGTATGAAGTGTACTGATCGATAGCTTATTAAATTGTTGGAAATCTAATCATTTTCATGTCTATTTCAAATCTCTCCAAAAACGGGAGTTGATTTACACCCTGAGTAAAAAAAGTGAAGCACCAGCATGGTAATGGGTGGTTGCCATCTTTGCTGTTTGCCACATGGGATCTGCCCTTTCTGGGCATGTGTTAAACTCTCATCCATCTTCTCAACACAGCCTATATCATGCACTAATCCCTTACTGCTAGTGAAAAGGCACCGTGAGTAAACACCATGGGATAAAAAATGAAGGCTGACTATGATTGAAAGTAGCATAGTGTGGCTGCAAAGGGGGCTTGACCTGTATGTTGAGTATGCAAAAACATGATGTTTTGGGGGTTGAGAGATAGATAGAACAGTACGGCACAGAACAGGCCCTTCAGCCCACGATGTTGTGCCGAGCTTTGTCTGAAACCCAGATCAAGGATGGGGTTGTCTTATATGCTATGACCTACGGGATAGTTATTCAAAGAATGAAAGACCACCCATAAGATGATTATTCCTCCATGTGCTTTGAAACAATAAGAAGAGCCCAGAGTTTAGCTAGTTTAAATGGTCATGTCACTGTGTATCCTTCTGGACCATTTCAAAAGGTGGCCTTCATTCTTTTCAGTCAATGTTGGTTAATACCCAAGTCAAAATAGTGTGGATGTTGCAAATCTGACATGAAAACAG
Organism: Mustelus asterias; assembly: GCF_964213995.1. Taxonomy (NCBI): domain Eukaryota; kingdom Metazoa; phylum Chordata; class Chondrichthyes; order Carcharhiniformes; family Triakidae; genus Mustelus; species Mustelus asterias. The sequence continues at coordinate 33,340,408 of NC_135825.1, read as the reverse complement.
AAAATGTTGGAAATACTCAGCAAGCCAGGCAGCATCTGTGGAGAGGTCGGAAATGATGACAGTTTGCCAACCTGAAAGAGGAACTCTCTTCCTCTCTTCAAAGATGCATCTTCACCTGCTGAGTATGTCCAGCACTTTCTGTTCTTATATTGGCTGAATATGAAATGAAATTGTAAATGATGGACGTTAGTATATTGCCTAGGTGTAAAGAATATCAGAACATTGGGTAGGTTTGCATGCACCCCTGTTAAGAAACCCAACCGTCTTTTGGCTGTTCATTGAACAAGAAGGAAAAGTCACTGGATGCTATTATAGATATTGGCTCTAATTGACGTGATTATGCAATACTTCCTATGCATGGGTATTCCAATCTACCTGAACACAGACCCACAACAATCTCTTTGATTGCATATAGATAGACTTAAGGGAGATCAGATAGCTCTCTCCTCCTCTCTCTCCCTGAGACACCAGCATGAGTGAGCGAATTTCAACTGTTTGCAACAAATCAAATTAGCTTCTAACTGCTAGCTTGTGTCCAGCCAATTCCTAGAACATAGTTAGGGCTGTATTTTTAATATCCTCAGGCAGTAGGAAATTAAAAGATCATGCTGTGGAAACAGTTTTGTGTGCATTTGTGTATTTGATGTAATATAAACGAGTTTACTGGTTCACAGTTGTGGCTGTCACACTGGAGTGTCTTTCAAATGCCTTCTGTAAAGACAGGAGAACAATCAAAGTGGCATACACAAAATTACAACTTTGTTGTACAACAAGCATTCTACATTATGGTCCTCAGATCAGCTTGCTTTAACTCAATATTGGGCAGAATGGTGGATTCCAGATAAGAGGGGATGCAAGGCCCACCTATTGCAGTAAGCATTTACACTGAACTTGATGGAATGTCTATGTCTTGTACAAAACCCAAACGTTTGTTAGCAAGTGTGTTATAGAGAAAACTGTTCTCTACTCATAGTAACACAGTAAATATGCAATGAAGTACACAGTTATATTTTCAATATCATCAGTAAACAGCACAAACTTTCTCTCTAAAATGTCTGCTGCACTATTTGAGTTTTCTATGTCAAAGCATTTTAAAGTATTTAGTTCAAAATTAGTCTTAAGATTTCCAATTACATTGCAGGTTTAATGTTAAGGTGAGGGGTTGTCCACCTGTAAATAATGGGAAGGCACTATTCAAAGAAGGATAAGGGAGTTTTCCTCGTGACCTAGCTAATATTTTTCCTTCAGCTGGTACCATCAAAACTCTAACAGTTCCTTTGTTCATTTGTTCCGTGTGAGACCTTGATGTGTGGAAGGTGACAATCATCTTTGATGATCCATTAGCAATGACAGCACTCCAAATGGTATTCATTAAGTGCTTTGGGGGATGTCCTAAATATTTGAAAGTGACTGTATAATGATAAGATTTTCCTTATGTGTGCCATAATTAAACTTGATTATCTTCAAACATTCTAATCAAATAATGGCCAAAGTTTTACCACTGTTCATGCCAGTGGGATTCTTCCATCCCACCGCAGTGAATGGAGATTTGGCAGGCCACCAAATATTCCGACCTTGCTGCAACGGGAGCACAGCATAGTCGGCAGGTAAGATTGTGCCCAATGTCTTTACCCTGAGCTGATGAGGTCATGTGGCATAGATTTAGCATTCCTAACAAAGTATTGGGTTCAAGTCCCGCTTGAAGGCCATCAAAGTACTTTCATAACATGGCCAAACAGACTATTAGTCTGTAAAACCTTCTATTAAGCCTGATGGTAGGTGGCAAGCACGGGAGGATTTCCTGGGTTGCCGTTTGTAGAAGGCTACAGAAAACTACTGTAATATTTTGCCAAGCGTAATCATGGACCAATCCATTGAAGTCTGTGGTTACTAACACTGTCTTGGAGCCTGGCACAATGATCCAATAAAATATCCATATGTTATTCTGCCAATATAATTGGCAATGTGTGATTCCAGTGTTAACACACTTTGCATAGCATTCCTCAATAATCTCCGAAAGTCTTCACACAAATGAAGACAGTATTCACAATTGCGGCAGATGATCTCAGGAGCCAGTCTCATTTAAAATTGCAGTTATGTCCCAGTGATCAGGACTGGAAAGGCAGGTGTAAAGAAGGACTCTGCCAGCTTCAGGCAGATGTTCTAGTTGCCGCTTAGTAGAGCACATTAAAATCATAGGATAGAATCATGGAATCCCTAGAGTGCAGAAGGAGGCCATTCAGCCCATCGATCCTGCAATCCCACCCAGGTCATATCCCCGGAATCCCATGTATTTACCCTGCTAACCCCCCTGACACTAATGGGCAATTTAGCATGGCCAACCCACCTAACCCACACATCTTTGGAGTGTGGGAAAAAACCAGAGCACCCAGAGGAAACCCACGCAAACATGTAAATCTAGAACACTGCATTCCCTGCGGTTTTCCTGTGGGTATTTTAACTGCTCACCATCACACATAAATGGTAATCAGAGGTATTCTTATTCCATATATATTCCTCAGTTTCTAAATGCACTAAGTCAACTCCTTCATTCAGTCTTTCTGCAACTCTTTGGGCAGAATTTAATGCCCTCCCAATGGCAGTTTGGTGACAGGGCAGCATTTAATCAGTTGGTAGTATGGCAGATGCAGACCCCATCGCTTTCATGTCTTTGTCCCGATTAAATTTGTGGAGGGGACAATCCAATCCCACTGCCAATTAAGGCCCATGAGTGTGTAATTAATGCACCCTTAATGGCTTCATCCCACTGCCACTGGTTTTTCCCAGCAGCAGGGAAGGAAGTCACGATGCAAGAATCCTAAGAAGCAAACCCCTTTGGGATTGTTTGCAAGTTTCGGGGGGGTGTGGGGGGTGGGGGGGGAGAGCGTGGGGGAAGAGAGTTCCCTCGTTTAAAGGCAATTCATTAAAATAGCATAACCATACCCTGCCCTTAGTAAATGCCCCAAAGCCCCCTCCCCTATAATGCACAATCCATACCTCCTCCCGACCCTGCAATCTCCCTCCTGTCTTCACTCCCCTGTGGCCTGGGTCCCTCAGCAACCCTGAGCCTTGGGTGGGTGCATTATCAGAAGCAGCCACAGCTCCTCAGTGGCACTGCTGAGCAATGAAGTGCCGCCAGCCTATGATTTGTACTTGATCCCATGGAAAGGCCATTGCTGCTCAGTCACGTGCCTGGCACTTAATTCGCCCGGCCTTCCTGAAAAAAGGCAAAGCAGGACTTTTGCCAGATCTCTGTCTGGTGGGTGACATCCCCATAACCTACATTAAGGTCCTCTTATTTCTGTATTTGTGTTTTTCCATCCCTTATTCTGTACATAAAAACATTGCCCGAGGGTTGGCATCAGATTTTATCAATTTTGATATTTGATCTGACCCCAACCTAACCATTTTTTGGATTCTAAAATTCACTCCAAAGAAGCTGTCAGATTAGAAAAAGATCTTCCAGTGTCTAAATGATCATCTATAGGTGCACCCCTCAGATGTACTGCAAGGATCTGTTTTGGGGCCACTGCTGTTTGTCATTTTTATAAATGACCTGGATGAGGGCGTGGAAGGATGGATTAGTAAATTTGCGGATGACACTAAAGTCGGTGGAGTTGTAGATGGTGCGGAGGGAAGTGGCAGGTTACAGAGGGACATAGATAAGCTGCAGAGCTGGGCTGAGAGGTGGCAAATGGAGTTTAATGCGGAAAAGTGTGAGGTGATTCACTTTGGAAGGAGTAACAGGAATACAGAGTACTGGGCTAATGGTAAGATACTTGGTAGTGTGGATGAACAGAGGGATCTGGGTGTCCATGTGCATAGATCCCTGAAAGTTGGCACCCAGGTTGATAGGTTTGTTAAGAAGGCGTACGGTGTGTTAGCTTTTATTGGTAGAGGGATTGAGTTTCGGAGCCAGGAGGTCATGCTGCAACTGTACAAAACACTGGTGCGGCCGCACTTGGAGTATTGCGTACAGTTCTGGTCGCCATATTATAGGAAAGATGTGGAAGTGTTGGAAAGGGTGCAGAGGAGATTTACCAGGATGTTGCCTGGTATGGTGGGAAAATTGTATGAGGAAAGGCTGAGGGGCTTGAGGTTGTTTTCGTTAGAGAGAAGAAGGTTAAGAGGTGACTTAATAGAGGCATACAAGATGATCAGAGGATTAGATAGGGTGGATAGTGAGAGCCTTTTTCCTCGGATGGTGTTGGCTAGCACGAGGGGACATAGCTTTAAATTGAGGGGTGAGAGATATAGGACAGATGTTAGAGGTAGGTTCTTTACTCAGAGAGTAGTAAGGGCGTGGAATGCCCTGCCTGCAGCAGTAGTGGACTCGTCAACATTAAGAGCATTCAAATGGTTATTGGATAAACATATGGATGATATTGGAATAGTGTAGATTAGAGGGGCTTTAGATTGGTACCACTGGTCGGCGCAACATCGAGGGCCGAAGGGCCTGTACTGCGTTGTAATGTTCTATGTTCTATGTCCCAACACAAGAACACCATGGGAATTGCCTTGGAAGTTTCTACCTCCCCAAGGTCCAGGACCCTCCAAAAAGTTTCCAACTCCAACTTAGTGTCAGAGATTTTGAAAGGTTCCAACTCAGCAATGTGGATGGTTACCCAGGAAATATTGGATAGGGAAAATGCATGTTTAACGGATGAATACTGACTGGCCACCAAGTGCCCCCACCGCCCCCTCCCCCCCCCAAACCACCTAACCCCAATTCTCCCTGCCCCTTTGATTCCCCTTATCCCCTGAATCCCCCCCAAACCCTCCAACTTCCCATCCCCGACCCTCTGATTTGCCCCAACCCAATCTGACCACACTACCACCACATCATCCTTACTGACAGCCACCCACCTATCACCTGCCACCCTGACCACCTGCTACTCTATGATTCTGCCATCCTACCCACCGTTCCAACCTTCCCAGCTGACATCCGACCACTTGCCTCACTCACACTCATTTACTGACACAGTGAAGAGCTCCTTTAATATCTGGTAGCTTCAGAAATGTGGAGCATGCCTAACTGAGAGCTTTAAAGAATTCCCAGACAGGCATGTGCTGCATTTCTGAAGGTGTCAAATTCTGAAGTCTGAGTGAGAAATATGGAGCTTTGGTGCTGTGTAATGTTGCAATCCCATTGATGTTACTACTGGACAATTCAGATCCCTTTATTAAGCAAGATAGTTTTACAGAAATGCAAGTTCATAAATTACAAAATCTATCTTATACTCTAATTTCCACAGTAAGTATACAGTCCATGTAAACCAATAGGTAAACTGTGGACAGGCACAGAACATTCTGAAACTAAGTGGCAGATGCCATTCAAAACAACTTCTATGGATTTCTCATCAATTCCCCCCAGATTATTGTCACACTGTGAGCCAACTGATCTCACTGGAAATCATACAAGGGTTTCTAATCCCCACTCTCAAAGAACACACCTTGGAATCATCTCCCAAACAACACTTTCTCTCAGATTGCTACACCAAGGAACCACCTCCAGGGCTTCAACCTCTCCTTCTGATCCTTCTCTCCCCTGGAGCACCACATACATTCAAGCTTCGCCTTCCACACAATCTCTCAGATACCCAGCCGTGCTACAAAAAGCACCACTGCTTCATAGGCTTGTTGTAAAGATTCACCAACCCTTGGGTCTCCTTTTTGCAAGCTCACCTTATTACGAATTTGCACTCTTAGCCTTGCCTTTTTTTTACTTTACTCTGCCTCTGTTCCTCACTCTTAGTTTCACTTAACATGACCTTTTTTCCCCAGATTCCTGTTATTTTCTTTTATCCAAAAGGTCTTAGAGTCATAGGGTCATAGAGGTTTACAGCACAGAAACAGGCCCTTCAGCCCAATTTGTCCATTCCGCTTTTTTGTAAACCCCAAAGCTTATCCCAATTGCCCTCATTTGGCCCATATCCCTCTATACCCATCTTACCCATGTAACTGTCTAAATGCTTTTTAAAAGACAACATTGTACCCGCCTATACTACGACCTCTGGCAGCTTGTTCCAGACACTCACCACCCTCTGTGTGAAAAAATTGCCCCTCTGGACACTTTTGTATCTCTCCTCTCTCACCTTAAACCTATGTCCTCTAGTTTCAGACTCCCCTACCTTTGGGAAAAGATATTGACTATCTAGCTGATCTATGCCCCTCATTATTTTATAGACCTCAATAAGATCACCCCTCAGCCTTCTATGCTCCAGAGAAAAAAGTCCCAGTCTATCCAGCCTCTCCTTATAACTCAAACCATCAAGTCCCGGTAGCATCCAAGTAAATCTTTTCTGTACTCTTTCTAGTTTAATAATAGCCTTTCTATAATCGGGTGACCAGAACTGAACACAGTATTCCAAATGTGGCCTTACCAATATCTTGTACAACTTCAACAAGACATCCCAACGTCTATATTCAATGTTCTGATCAATGAAACCAAGCATGCTGAATGCCTTCTTCGCCACTCTGTCCATCTGTGACTCCACTTTCATGGAGCTATGAATCTGTACCCCTAGATCTCTTTGTTCTGTAACCTTCCCCAATGCCCTACCATTAACTGATTAAGTCCTGCCTTGGTTCAACATACCAAAATGCATCACTTCGCATTTATCTACATTAAACTCCATCTGCCATTCAACAGCTCACTAGTCCAATTGATCCAGATCCCGTTGCAATCCGAGATAACCTTCTTCACTGTCCATTATGCCACCAATCTTGGTGTCATCGGAAAACGTACTAACCATGTCTCCTATATTCTCATCCAAACCATTAATATAAATGACAAATAACAGTAGACCCAGCACCAATCCCCGAGGCACACTACTGGTCACAGATCTCAAGTTTGAAAAACAACCCTCTACAACCACCCTCTGGCTTCTGTCATCAAGCCAATTTTGTATCCATATAGCTACCTCACCCTGGATCCTGTGAGATTTAACTTTATGCAACAAGCTACCATGCGATATCTTGTCAAAGGCCTTGCTAAAGTCCATGTAGACAACATCAACCGCACTGCCCTCATCTACCTTCTTGGTTACCCCTTCTTCTAGAAACTCTCTTTGTCCCTCTCCCTGGGACCTTTCTGTTCTTCAGTTTGAGACCTGCTCTTTGTAACCCCCCTTCCTGCCTGTTCCAGCAGATTCTGTGAAAGTCTGTATACTTCTGGCTCACCTTCTTTCAACTGAACAGAAACTGCTTTTACTACCCCTGTGGGCCCCTTGTTGCTAGGTAACAGCATAATCATTAACACTTGAACAGTTGTAAAATCTAATTGAAATGCAGGCATAATTTAAAGTGAAACTAAAACTCAAATTTCCTTAACATACGGCTGCAGAAATATAAATTAAGCTTAGATGTAAAGCTAAAACTTAAACCTAAAGCTATAGCTTATGCCCAACATGCACAAATACAAATATAGTAAAAGAAGTAGAAGCAGAGTGGCAATGCAATGGTGATTGCCACTCCATGAAGGATTTGGCTCATTGGAAGTAGGAAACATAATATGGTTTCAGAAACTGCTGACGAGAGTTGATGCATGGACCGATGGAAGTTCAGCACAGAGCAGGAAGTAATTTAATCAAAGAAGAATGAAATATGAATTAGCTGCACAAGTTGCAGAGAAAGCAGATCACAATTACTTACTCGAAACCTAGTGAAATATAACATCTTGATATGGGAAACAGCACATAATGAAAAAAAAATGTAAAATTTGAACAATATTGCCAGCCAAGGAAAATACTGTGCATGAGAAATAAGTCCATCAGGATAGTCAGAGAGAGAGCAGATTCAAAATAAACAGCAGAGGGAGCTTCCACGGGAATCAGGAAGGAAAGGCGCAAATTTAAATGTCACAGCACTGGATAGAATCCATCTGATTTTCATTCCAGTGAAATATAAAATGGATGATTATTCACGTATTAAATCTACCCTGATCCTGCTCCAGCACAAAGCAAGGTAAAAACTCTGCCTAACTGCCTCTCAAATCTTTTTGTACAGGGACACTGTGCAGGGGTGGCACAGTAGTTAGCACTGCTGCCTCGCAGCACCAAGGACCCGGGTTCGATTCCCAGTTTGGGTCACTGTCTGTGCAGAGTCTGCACGTTCTCTCCGTGTCTGTGTGGGTTTCCTCCAGGTGCTCCAGTTTCCTCCCACATTCCGAAATTCTCCCTCAGTGTACCCAAACAGGTGCTGGAATATGGCAACTGGGAGATTTTCACAGTAACTTCATTGCAGTGTTAATTTAAGCCTACTTGTGGCACTAATAAATAAACTTTCAACTATTTTTCTGGCATTGTGCCTGAAAACCAAACTTTTGATTCAGCTTCTCAGAGTAGCAGAATGTCATTAGCAAGCCTGTGTATATGCCAGTCGCTGTGCCAATTATCCATCGTTTTTGCATCACAGGGGGCAAAATTAGTGATCTGGCACAACTTTGGATTCAGCCAAGTAGTACGAGCTACCTTCCAAATATTGCATTCGTTACAATATCACAGGACTTGATTTTGAAACTTTGAAACAAAAGTATTAGTGATTCATTTTGCTAACGTTTAATTGTAACTACAACTTGCATGCCAGGAAGTGGAATTCTGGACATATGTGCAAGCATGTGGTTGAGAAGTTCTGCTTTGCTGAACAAAGAATAATAGACATGCAAGATTATAACTAGGCACTGGTAGCTGGCATTGTGTTAAAGTAGGGACTCATTCCAATCTAAGGTCATAGTAACGCAGAGGAGCGGCACAACGACTGACATGATTTGAACAGATTGCAACCTAAATATGCTAAATACCAGCATACCAGCTATGTAGCCTTTTGCTAGGTGGCAGCCTTGCTTCTGAGCTGGAGGATTGGGGATTTAATACCAATTTCAAAGAGCTAAAATGGGAGTTGATTTCCACCAGGGTTCTTCCACTTTTCTGTGTTTTTTCCAGTAGAGATATAGTGGGCAAATGGAGAACCTCCACAGTTATTGACTCCACAAATCTACATGACTGGAATTACTGCATCTTGGAAGAGACAATAAATCAAACCTGAACCTGCTTCTTAAGGCGTATATGAAATGGCAATACTTGAAGAAGAATCAGACAGTTCGCTTGCTGTCTGAGCGTTATTTCATCACAGGAGGCCTCTATTTGGCCCATCTAGACCATTCTGGCTCTCTGCAGAGCAGTCCAGCCAGTCCCATTCTCCTGCTATAACCCTATTGTTATGTAAGGTTATTTCTTGAAGTAACCATCCAATTTCCTTTTGAAACCAATGAGCATCTCATTGGGTGGCACTGTGGTGCAGTGGTTAGCACTGCTGCCTCACAGCTTCAGGGACCCAAGTTCGATTCCTGGCTTGGGTCACTATCTGTGTGGAGTTTGCATATTCTCCCTGTTTCTGCGTAGGTTTCGTCCAGGTGCTCCGGTTTCCTCCCACAGTCCAAAAATGTGCAGGTTAGGTGAACGGGCCATGGTAAATTCTGTCTCAGTGTACCTGAACAGACGCCGGAGTGTTGCAACTAGGGGATTTTCGCAGTGATTTCATTGCAGTGTGAATGTAAGCCTACTTGTGATGAATAAATAAACTTTAACTTTACTTTATCTCTGCTTCCGACACCCCCGTGGACAGCGGATTCCAGTACATTAACTGTTACACAGTGAGTGGTACTCTTCACAATCACCAATCCCTTCCTACCCCCCCCGCCCGCCCCCCCGCCCCCCCCACCCAGCACCTCTTGCTCAAGGTGGGTGGCACGGTGGCACAGTGATTAGCACTGCTGCCTCACAGCGCCAAGGACCCGGGTTCAATTCCCAGCTTGGGTCACTGTCTGTGTGGAGTTTGCACATTCTCCCTGTGTCGGCGTGGGTTTTCTCCAGATGCTCCGGTTTCTTCCCACAGTCTGAAAGACGTGCTGGTTATGTACACTGATCCGAACAGGTGCCGAGGTGTGGCAACTAGGGGAATTTCGCAGTAACTTCATTGCAATGTTAATGTAGGCCGTACTTGTGACTAATAAATAAACTTTACTTTAACTTTACTTTACTTTAAAACATTAAATTTGCACACCTAGTCCTTATACCATCCACTAATGGCACAGCTTTCGCTTGTCTACCTTATGCAAGTGTATCAAAATCACATTAATTTCTTCTGAATTTTCCCTCAATCTCCTTTCTACCAAGAAGAACAAGTCAGCTTCTTCAACCTAACCTTGTTGCTAAAATCCGTTATCGCTGGAGCCGCTCTGGTAGATCTCCTTTCGATTTCCTATTTCTTGTATTCTTCAAAATTACTGCCTATTTTGTAAAACACTTTTGGACAACATGAGGTCACGGAAGGTGCTATCTAACTGCAAGTTTCCTTTCCTTCTTTACTTACTGAAGAAATGCCACTGACTTCAACAAACACATTTTAAAACCATGGAAGTAGCTTATTTTGAAAAAAGAAACCAGCAACAACTGAAAACCATCTAGTGAACCCAAGGGGAGTTCTAGGCTGAAATTCTCTTGATATAATCGTCGGCGGAATTCTCTGGTTCCACCGGCGGCACACAACCCCCCCCCCCCCCCGCCGCAGGTTCCCCGACGACATGCGATGGCTTCAATGGGAATTCCCATCAACAGCGGCAGGATCCCGCCGCCAGCAAATGGTGCACTGCCAAGAGAAAGGTTGAGGGGAGGCCAGGGAATCTCACCCCAATGTCTCCTAGGTCTGTAATCTATAAAACCAATTACGGTCTCACTTCAATTGTTAATGGAGAAAGGCTGAAAGGTTCCAGCACTTATTCCCTGTATTGATGAATGTGTTACTGAGCTCTAACAACAAAATGATTCTGCACTTCCTTAAGGCACTGTACTTGATTTTACACTAATCAGCTTTAGAACCTGTGGCCTATTTGAATATATCATCATACTGGAGTCAATATGCCATTACTGATTTAAGCTGGAGAGTTTAACATAGCTTACATTTTTGCAAAGACAGGGAGGGGAATTAGGGATCAGACATCCGCAGGCCACTCAAAATCTGAACCAAAGGTAAAATAATAAAACACGAATTTTTTTTGAACACCCACGAACTCAAAATATTTTGATGCGCTTTCCAATATCTTTCAGAGGCAAGTCAGAAAAAGGATTATTTTTTCCAATTGCAAAAGCAGTGAGCTTCATGCAGAATGGAATTGCTAAAAATATTAGAATTGGTTTTCCAAACCTATATCACTGCCAAACTTCTGCATTGATGTGGAAATGCCAGCATTGGACTGAAGTAAACACAGTAAGGAGTCTAACAACATCAGGTCTGTTGGACTTTAACCTGGTGTTGTTAGACTCATTACTGAACTTCTGCATTGCCAGAGCTGCGTTGTTTTTTACATTATACCCAGAGAACTGTATGGAACTCACTGCCTGAAGTGTAGAAGAGGCAGGAATTCAAATTTGTCAGGATATCTACCTGAAGTGCCATAACCTGCAGAGCTATGGATCAAATGCTGGAAAGGGCGATTGGACTGGCTGGCTCGTTTCTTGGTCAGCACAGACAAGATGGGTTCAATGGCCTCTTTCTTTGCCGTGCACCTTCCATGATTCTACCCTGGAATTTTCATGGCTCCTTCTCAGAAGAGGTGCCGGATCTGTATTAAGTGAGGCATGCAGATGAATAAGGAGGTGACATTCCCAACCATCCACTTCATTCTCATGGGACACTGCATAGTGAACGCCCCAGCATAAGGACAAACAGTGAATCCTAGTATATGGTCTTCCCTCATAGCGCTGCAACCAGAGGATTTACATGCGCCTTGCGAGTGAGGCCAAGACTAATCTCCTTTACTGCCCATAACTGGAAATTTTGGAGACAATCAAGACTTTGGGCCAGGTTTTCAATCATTGAATTGGGTCAGCATTGATGGAGGGGAGAGGGTTTGTCAGGAGGGGGGCGGGGCAATGAGCTCTGGGAGCTGTGTAAAACTGAGCAGCTTCAACCTGTCAGCAACAGAGTCAGAAGAGTTGAAAGTTTAACGTGATTTCAAAAAAGTGAAAGTTTTGGACAAAAATCTATCACACAGCAATTAACTTTTAATAACACAAGCATTTTCTCACTGTCCCAGGTTCATCCAAAATGAAGTCACTTCCCAATTCCCACCCCCTCTGTAAAAATCCAGATACACAGCTTCAGACCTGGGATGCTTACTAAATAAAAGCAAATTACTTGTGGATCTTAGAATCTGAAACCAAAAGAGAAAATGCTGGAAAATCTCAGCAGGTCTGACAGCATCTGTAAGGAGAGAAAATAGCTGACGTTGAGTCCAGATAACCCTTTGTCAAAGCTTTGACAAAGAGTCATCTGGACTCGAAAGTCTAAAATCCAGGTAGACATCATCAACTGCACTGCCCTCATCTACCTTCTTGGGTACCCCTTTAAAAAACTCAATCAAATTTGTGAGACATGATTTTCCACTCACAAAGCCATGCTGACTGTCCCTAATCAGTCCTTGCGTCTCTAAATGCCTGTCGATCCTTTCTCTCAAAATACCTTCCAACAATTTACCCACCACAGATATGAGGCTCACCGGCCTGTAGTTCCCAGGCTTTTCCCTGCAGCCCTTTTTAAACAAAGACACAACATTTGCCATCCTCCAATCTTCAGGCACCTCATCTGTGACTAACGATGATTCAAATATCTCTGCTAGGGGAGCCGCAATTTCCTCCCTAGCCTCTCACAATGTCCTGGGATACACTTCATCAGGTCCCGGGAATTTATCTACCTTGATGCGCTTTAAGACATCCAGCACCTCCTTCTCTGCAATATGTACACTCCGCAAGACATCACTACTTATTTCCCCAAGTTCCCTAACATCCATGCTTTTCTCAACAGTAAATACTGATGAGAAATATTCATTTAGGATCTCACCCATCTCTTGTGGATGCACACATGGGTGACCTTGTTGATCCTTAAGAGGCCCTATTCTCTCCCTAGTTACTCTTTTGGCCTTTATGTATTTGTAGAAGCTCTTTGGATTCTCCTTTGCCTTATCTGCCCAAATAATCTCATGTCCCCTTCTTGCCCTCCTGATTTCCCTCTTAACTCTACTCCTACACCCCTTATACTCTTCAAGGGATTCACTTGATCCCAGCTGCCTATGCATGTCATGTGCCTCCTTCTTCTTCTTGACCAGGACCTCAATATCCCAAGTCATCCAGGGTTCCCTACTTCTATCAGCCTTGCCCTTCACTCTAAGAGGAGTGTGCTTATCCTGAACCCTGGTTAACACACTTTTGAAAGCCTCCCACTAACCAGACATCTCTTTGCCTTCCCACAGACTCCCCCAATTAACTTTTGAAAGTTCCTGCCTGATACCATCAAAACTGGCCTTGCCCCAATTTAAAATTTTAACTTTTGGGCCAGACCTATCATTTTCCACAGCTATCTTAAAACTAATAGAATTATGGTCACTGGTCCCAAAGTGATCCCTCAATAACACTTCTGTCACGTGCCCTTCCTTATTTCTCAAGAGGAGTTTATTACTCATTTTGCATTGATCTTGAATCAAACATCTATGTACTTCAGCATTACAAATATTTAGAATAATTCCTGCTGACTTTATATGCAAACATTCTATTAGTTTGTTTTAATTGCTTCAGCTAATGTCTAATTATCTAGACATTAAAAGGGATACATTTATGATTATTCTGGGGTTCCATGCTAGTTACACATTTGTTAAATTAACTCCCTTTATAAATTCAAGGCAGGAATCATCCAGGCAAGGGCCAAGAATTACAGCAAACCCAGATCTTGGCCTTGTAAAGCCAGGATTTTCACTTCTGGGCCTCAACTCTTTAGGGTTGCTAATCTCCCACCCAAACCTGGCGGGCGGCAACAGCTGACAGTCAAATGTCAGCAGAATGCCAGGAGGGACTGAGGGAATGAGGGCAGCATGATGGTGAAGTGGTTAACACTGCTGCCTTTCAGTGCCAGAGACCCAGCTTCAATTCCGGCCTTGGGTGACTATCTGTGTTGAATTTGCACCTTCTCGCAATGTCTGCATGGGTTTCCTCTGGGTGCTCCGGTTTCCTCCCACACTCCAAGGATGTGCAGTTTCGGTTGATTGGCCATGCAAAATTGTCCCTTAGTGCCGGGGGATTAATAGGGTAAATATGTGGGGTTACGGGGATAGAGCCTGGGTGAGATTGTTGTCAGTGCAGTCTCTATGGGCTGAATGGACTCCTGTATTGTAGGGTTCTATGATTCTATGAATGATTCCTCAGCATGCTAGTAAATTGTTAGCAGGAGGTCAGGGAGGTCCCTCGGGTAGGAGGAAGAGAGGGAAACCAGGGGGAAGGGGGAGGGAGGGCACTAAATTTTGATGGGGCATGAAGGGAGAAGGAGGAAATTTTATAACAAAAAAAAACCCACCAGCCTTTTTGGGCCCTTACTGCCCTCCCTGGTGGGAGGGAAGCCACAATGATTGGACCATACCTGCCTTCAGTTGAAGTTGTAGACAGGCTCTGAAGATGTCATCAGTGCCTGATCGACATTCTTAAAGAATGACTTTGGTACATCCAGTGGATACAGATTAAGATGAAACCATGGGAAGGCTGTAGGGTGGTGTAGTGAGTCCCATGGACCATCTTAAGTGCTCATCCAATTCCCATTGGGCAGGCATGATTATAATTTGTCCTTTGTGCATAATTTGCTGATGCTTCCACACAACCATACATTTAATAAAATTACAGGCTTGGCTTAGCACTAGCATTCTCTTAGTCAAAAAGGCTGATGTCCAGTAAATTAAGCACAATATCCAAAGATTCCATGGCACTATTTTGAAGCAGAGCTGTGGCGTTTTTGGCCAATATTTATCCCTTACCCAACATCTAAAGCAGGTAATCCAGTCATTTATTCCATTGCTGTGTGTACGCGCATGTTGCTGTGCACAAATTGGTTGCTGCATTCCAAAATTACAAAAGTGACTGCAAAGGTGCTTCATTGCCTGAAGACTATTTTGGGAGATCCGGAACTCATGAAAGCTGCCACGGAAATACAAACCTTTCTCAAGTTTAAAGTTTTGTGGTGATATAAACAGGGCCTAGTTTTAAGGCTGATAAAATTGAATATCCTAAATTAAAGAATTGGGCATTTTGAAATCAAACACAGTCACACCTCAGGCAGGCCAATTGTACAATACACAAATGTGTCTGGGCCTGACCCATCAACCACCCATCAAAGGTCGTTACACTCTACTTGAGACTTAGCAGGAGATCATAGCACCTCATTGAAATGCATCGGTCTATTGTTAGAAGCCCAGATCGGGCCAGACTTTCTGTCACCAAGATATCCTGTAGAAACCTAACCTGATAACAAGTTCAACAACATGGAGATGGACACCTGGGGGGCGGACCCTGGTGTCCTGTCAGGCAGACATCAAGAAACCCACTGGATATTGGAACCCCCTCCTGGGACCTCATTGGCCGGAAGCCAGAGAAGTTTCTGGAAAGGCAAGCAGGCTGGGGATAAAGGGACACACTCAGAGGCACACGGCAGCGAAGACTCGACAGGGGAGACGGCCGTGACCATTCGGAAGACTGACCAGAGAAGGAAGGAAGGAAGAAGCGGCCATTGAGACTCACCTTCGTGACGACAGACCAGAGGGACTCAGAGAATCGGGCCTGCAGTTTAACCAAGCCATCTTTACGGGTAGTATACTTGAATCTGGGGTATCCTCTTGTTTTATGTGGGTAATTTAAGGGTTAATAGTGTTATTATTAATAAACTTGTTGAACCTTTACTTGTGTCTGTCCTTTGTCCACCTTGCAAATAAGGGCACCGGGGTAAAACCTTGGAGTAAGTAAATTGGTTGAAAGTATCTGAGAATTAACAGGTACAACAGTTTGTTTACTGGTGTCACAAGTAAACTTACATTAACGCTGCAATGAAGTTACTGTGAAAATCCCCTAGTCGCCACACTCTGGTGCCTGTTCGGGTACACAGAGGGAGAATTTAGCATGGCCAATGCATCTAACCTGCACATCTTCCTCTTTTGGAGAAAACCGGAGCACCCTGAGAAAGCCCATGCAGAAAACCCATCAATCAAACCCCGGCCCCTGGCACTATGAGGCAGCAGTGGTAACCACTATGCCGCCAACATATGAGCTATCTGATTTTTTTATACCAGGCAGCTCTTATATCCCCAGTTCAGCTTAATGCCAAAAATTATCATTCAAATTGTCTCAACCATACAAGCAAATTCCACTCAGAATATATGTATTTGTACCACATAAAATCAACTTATCGTCCTACAGTTACTGTGCAGTAAAGCTGCATTCACTTCACAGAAGATATCTAATTTTCAGAATTAACAGTTTTTTTATGCAGTACAACAAATTATTAAAAGCTAATGCAACTTTATTGAATAGATTTGATTAACAATTTCACATTAAACAGGACAAATTAGTTCATTAATTTAATTCAGCTGGACATTTTATAGACCTGGACTTGTCCAATATTGTTAATGAAATCCTACTGTTCTGTTCTCATTTGCTACAGACGATAAACAGATTATGAGCTCGGCATCGTCACTTAACCTGTCCTCCTTGTGCACCACTTGATGCTTAATAATTACCTCTCTGTGATACTATGTCAAAACTAAACAACACTGTCAACTGTGATCTCCTAACCATGGAAGTTGCATCTTCAGTTTTGATGAAAATCACTTCCCGCAATCCCACCCTCGCGTAAATCTTGTTTGTTTAAAGTCAAGAGCTTTCATTCCTCCAGTCTTGAGCACATTTGTGAATCAAAATTCTCTGCAGACATTTTCATTTGAATCAAAACAGATAGGGTTCTAGGTTTTGTAAATTTAGGCCATAAATGCAAAATCAAAGAGTTAATAATAAGAAGTCTAGATAAATCATTGACTGGACCGCTGATAGAACAATACTCTGTAGTTTCTGTCATGGATGAAACCTAGAGGTCGCACCCAATGTTGCACCATTTTTGCCAAAGTCAAGTTTCCTTTTATTCATTCGTTGGACATGGGCGTCGCTGGCTGACCAGCATTTATTGCCCATCCCCCGGTTCCCGAGGGCAGTTGAGAGTGAATCACACTGTTGTTGCTCTGGGGTCACATGTAGGCCAGGCCAGATAAGAATGGCAGATTTCCTTCTCTGAAGGACATTAGTGAACCAGATGGGTTTTTCTGACAATCGACAATAGTTTCATGGCCATCAGTAGATTCTTAATTCCAGATATTTTTTATTGAATTCAAATTCCATCACCTGCCGTGGCAGGATTTAAACCCGGGTCCCTGGCATATTAGCTCAGTTTCTGGAGTTTCTCTCTCGTGATAATACCACTCGGCCATTGACTCCCCGTGTTACTTCCAAGTGTTCTCTGATTAGTATATGCCCAAACTTAAAATGGGCATGGATGAGATAACCCCTAGGATTTGCATGGGGAATCACTGGCACAAATGAGCATAAATCAGTGAAGATCAATGTAAATACTGGGGCTGAAAGGAATGGCAAATCCACATCAGGTATCTTTCTACTGAGAGTCTCAAAAAGTATGTGTTAAATTATTTGTATTCACACACATCAGGGAACAGTTTGTTCAAAAACTCCAGTTGGGGAAAGTTTTTAATTTTTATCTTGACTTATATTTTATGCTATAAAAATACCGAGCAAGTCTCTAAGGGTAACTATAAAACAAAATGCTCCAGGAATTGCAAATGAAAAGGACTAGGTAAATGACTGATCCCTGTGGACCTAAAACCCTGACTGTAATGCGAAGCGATCTCTTGAGGATACTTGTATTTGAGAATTGGGAGTGTGTTCAGCCGAAGGGAAACATGTAAAAGATCAAGGAGAGCTGGGAATACTCTCATGATAGACATAACTCACTTGAACCCAAAATTCCACAATCTTTAAAAAAAAACAATATTTTTTGACCACCACAAAGACTGGAAAACTTCTAGAAGATAGTCATACTCTCCTCCACCTTCTTCCATTGGGAAAAATATACAAAAGTCTGAAAACACGTACTAACAGATTCAAAAACAGCTTTTTCCCCGCTATCATCTGACTTTTGAATAGTCCTATCATATATTAAGCTGATGTTTCTCTTCACCCTACCTGCAATCGCAACACTATATTCTACACCCAATCCATTTCCTTCTCCCCTATGGATTCTATGAATACTATGTTTTGTCTGTATAGCGCATAAGAAACCATACTTTCCATTGTATACCAATACATGTGGCAATAATAAATCAAATCAAATCATAGATCACATTTTACCCTTTAACATAAATATGTCACCCTGGATAAGAAAAAGTTGCAAGGCCCGTTAGAAAAATAATTATAATACTCTGCACAGTATAAGGAAACTAAAATATCTGTGCTACCATTCTAAGTAACCCATGACTGCAATAGGTTTTATGTAATTTTAAATGAATGTAGCAAGCAAGGCAGTACCACATCTCGAACTGCCACAGACGACCCCATCTAAACACTTCATAAAGTAACCAAGAATATATTTTTATTCGTGAAGTATTATTAATAAGGAAATGTAGTAGCGAGCCTCCTTAAGAGGCAGCAGTCCAAAGGGGACACCCACTAGAGGTGTGAATCCTGGGGCTGAGCGCAGGTTTTTACCATCAGAATCAGTCCTAGAGCTGAATAGAGAAGACACATATTAAAGCACCCAGTGCACAGTTTGAATTAGTTAATGAATAATTCTTGTCGTTAACAAGGTTGTCACCAATCATTATGATTATCACAGGAACTGAAACTTTGATAGAACATTAATTAATTGCTGCTAAAGCTTAGATCATAAGTTAATATTTCATAAGGAAGCATACAGCACATTTAAACTAAACACACGGCACATGTGAGAAGGGTTCATTGCCATGGCAACGAGATCGTTTGCTTAAAAAAACTCATATTTTGCCTCAGGAGAAAGTGCACAAATGTCTCCTGAGAGATGAGATGTGGGACTTGTTAGAAAATGGCATCACTTGAGACTGCAAGTGATGTCATGTGAAATCTTAAACAAACAATTTTTTTCTTTTTGATCTCAAGATGAGAAGGATTCAAATGGAAAATAAGGCAGGGCAATATCAATGATGTGAGTTGGAAAGAAAAACATGGAGCTGAATTTTATCGGCCCCCTAATGGAGGGTTTGAAGGTAGGAGGGCCGACTAAAAATGACAGGAAGCTACTGGAGGATGACTCACCTTCACAGTCACCGTGGAAGATCTTTCCCAAAGACAGATAGAGGTGGAACTTTCCGGCCACGCTTGCCCCATAACTGGAAAATCCCACCCGAGTCCAACGGACCTTTGCATGGTTCATGTCCTGCCCACTATGATTTCTGTGGCGGGCCAGACGGGAAACTTCCGCCCAGAGAGTTGGTTCTGCTGATTGTCATGGGGAAGGCAACCAATTTAACGATTCAAGGGACAATTTTTTCGGATAGCCTACATTTTGCAGGTGGTAGGGGTGTCTCCCCACTGCATGTGGATGTTGTTGGTTTCATATAGACAGTTTCTCTACACAAGCCCATCAAGTTAAAGTTTATTTATTAGTCACAAGTAGGCTCACATTCACGCTGCAATGAAATTACTGTGAAAATCCCTCAGTCGCAACACTCCAGCGCCTGTTCGGATACACAGAATTTGTCATGGCCAATGCACCTAACCAGCACATCTTTGGACTGTGGGAGGAAACCGGAGCACCTGGAGTAAACCCACGCAGACACGGGGAGAATGTGCAAACTCCACACAGTGACCCAAGCCGGGAAATGAATCTGGGTCCCTGGCACTGTGAAGCAGTATTGCTAACCACTGTGCTGCCATGCTGCCCTCAGGGTGGGGTGACATTAGAGCAGGAGGTTATGTTCCCTAAAGATGGAGTTGTGGGGAGAAAAGCCAACTCCCATCACCCACATGGGCCACAAGGAGAGGTTTATCACCCGATTCTAGGGGTCTGCCTGCTTGTCCTCAATTGCCCTACCTCAATATTTTATTTGCCTTTACCTCTGAAGGCACTTCTGTGTTGAGGGGCCTTCTCAATCCTTGACCTGCCTCAGCTGCGTCCACTCTTGTTCTGGTGTAACCAATGATAACATTGGAATCTGTTATAATGTAACCAATGGTGACATGCTTGTGACGGTCAGCTGACCCAGTAGACAATGTAACCAATGGCAAAATGATGTGGTGGTCAACTGACCAACTGACTCGAATAAATAGAAAGGAAAGAGGGATTATGGAGAGCATTTGTGGCCCAGTATGTGACCCAAGTGGTGATGTAATGAAGTTTCTTTATTAAACCTTTACTTTGTGAAGTTAGTTCTTTTATTGCTTTCAACTGAAGTATCCCTACTGCTGATGAACAACTCTTCCAGTGGGGCTGCTGAGGCTTCTGAACTGCTGACCCTCTGATTGGGCCTGAAGAACTGGGAGATGGCCTACTGTGCATAATTAGATTTAGAAGGCCGCTTCTTGAAAACGCTGAGCTAGTTCTGCTTAGAGCACCTGCCAGCTCAGGACCCCACTTGGTTCTGACGTTGGAGTCCTGAAGCCCAATGGTAAAATTCAGCACACTGAGGCAATTTCTGGCCTCCTTTTTTGAATATAATAAATAGTTAACTGTCAGTGCAATAAACAACAAACTACATAATGTGCCTCAGGAATACTGTAACATTAATCTATTTTAAATTAACAATTTAAGCTACTTCCAAGATTACATTTGTGTCAATATATTTGAATTATGCAAGTTATATAGCACTATGAAGTTAATTAAGTCAATTATTGATGCACCAACAGTATCTATCTACTTTACAGTTCATTCAAACCATTTCTTTACTCCTGTCAGGTTCATCCGGCAGGGCCAATTTTAATTAGTACAGTTAAAGGAAAACTGAATTCGATACAACAACCCCTACTTTAGGTCTGTTAGCATATTCCATCCATTTTGCAGGGTTTCCAACCCTGATCACTAACCAGCACTCCCAATTGTGTATGTGTGTGAATGTCTGATGATATTAGGGGCGGCACAGTGACACACTGGGGCAGCACGGTGGCATAGTTGTTAGCACTGCTGCCTCACAGCGCCAGGGACCCAGGTTTAATTCTGACCTCGGGTCACTGTCTGTGCCAAATCTGCACGTTCTCCTCGTTTTGCGTGGGTTTCCTCCGGGTGCTCCAGTTTCCTCCCACAGTCCAAAAATATGTGGGTTAGGTTGACTGGCCATGCTAAATTGACCCAAGTGTCAGGGGAATCAGCAGAGTAATAATGTGGGATTATATGATAGAGCCTGGGTGGGGTTGTAGTCGGTGCAGACTCGATGGCCTCCTTCTGCACTGTAGGGATTCTATGATTCAATTATTCTATCCAATGGCCCTTGTGAGTGTCTGTTGTATAGTAAACTGGTCAACTCACTTTAACAGCAAAGATAAAAGGATGATAAGATTGCCACACATAGGGTTACTTAACCGGCTTGTAGAGCTTTATTTACAGTCCAGGATGAAAGAGAGGGAAATTGTCTCTGAAGATGTCACCACATAATCATGCGATACACTATACAGAGATGCATTGATTTACAATACGTAACAGTGTGTCAAAGTTCATGTATTAAGATCATTTGGACAACATATTTTAGGTGTGATTGGGTATGATTGTTCAGGAAAGAGTCAATGTTTTCTAGCTGTTTTCAATAACCAGATGGTGTTTTAATCATAATGTGTGACATCTAAGGTGATTAATAAAACAGAAATGTTGCTGTGTTAATCAGTTGAGATCTACATTTATAATATCACTAAGCTGTACGAATAATGATAGGATATAAATTACTGCCACTTTTGCTAAGACACTGGGCAAAATCTTACCAATAAATGGCAGAGTGTTGATTCCGGCATGAAAAATGTAGTGTTTCTCACTGATGGCGCCGGCGTGTTTTCGGGCCGAATCTTATGCCTCATGAGCGATAATTTTTATGTGTAGAAGTATCATGTTGCTCCTGCAGCACGCTCCCTTTGATTCACCCGCCCCATAACAACTTAACTGCTGCAAGCACTGGGGAGCTCCATATACAGTAAGAAGTTTAACAACACCAGGTTAAAGTCCAACAGGTTTATTTGGCAGCAAAAGCCACACAAGCTTTCAGAGCCCCAAGCCCCTTCTTCAGGTGACTCACCTGGAGTCATGCCCGAGCCAACAACACTCACACGTTTTAAGGCGTGAGCCCACGAGCTGGCCACGGAGGAGGGGGAAGAGCATGCCGGCGCTGCTGTTGAAGTGGAGGCAGCAGAGAAATGTGCGAATCCTCAACACATATGCTGTCATTCCTCAAGTCTCAAGTGAGTAATTAATGTTCCCTCCATATCCCCACTAATGCCATGTTCCTTCTCTTGCAGGCCAACCAGCGGAACAGGCTGAACCATCCTCGCACACCCCTAGACCCACTGGACTCTAGCAGCTCAGAGGGGGACTCCTCCAACCCCACCATTGAGGAGGCATCATCACTGTCACCCCCACCCAACACCATCACAGAAACTCACATTAAGTTTCACTAAGTAAACAGGCTTCTGGGTCACTCACTCATGAGTATCTCACAGCTGAAGATCAACAGCAGGTGGAGGCAGGGATGTCCCAGGGAACTGGCACTAGGAGGGATGCCAGAGGCCAGGTCTCTGATGAGCCCTTTGCCAATGATGTGCCCCTTGGTCTGCTTGTCCCACAGCTGATGGAACCACAAACGCAGAGTCATGAGTGTCAGGAAGGGATGACAATGTCTTCTATCTGAGAACATTGTGCCATCACTGCAGCACACTGAGGCCAACACTGCGAGGGTGTAAAGTTGTAAAAGCAATGTTTATTCATTAGTCACAAGTAAGGCTTACATTAACACTGCAATGAAGTTACTGTGGGATTCCCCTAGTCGCCACAGTCCGGCACCTGTTCGGGTCAATGCACCTAACCAGCACGTCTTTCAGAATGTGGGAGGAAACCGGAGCACCCGGAGGAAACCCACGCAGACACGGGGAGAACGTGCAAACTCCACACAGACAGTGACCCAAGCCGGGAATCAAAACTGGGTCCCTGGCACTGTGAAGCAGCAGTGCTAACCACTGTGCTACCGTGCCATCCCATTTGCAGTGGGACCTTGCGGAAATGTCCGCACCATGGCTTAGTTCATGACCTCCATGTCATGAGCTCCATGGTGCAGGGCTTCAACTGCATGGTGCAGGCACTGATGGGAATCCACGAGTGTCAGCGCCAGAGGATGGTGGGGCTTCTGGATCTCACTTCAGCTGCCTCTCTATCCCATGATGGAGCACAGGGGCCCCCAGGAAACTGAAGGGAAGAGAGGTCAGCAGGAGTACAGCCCAGGACCGTCCAGCCAATAGGATCCTGGGTGTCTCCAGCCCATCTGACACCTCCTCCCTCTGAGCGACACACCTCCAGCTCCTGACACCAGTGCTTCCCGAAAGCAGGACCCTCAAGATCCAGGTCACCCAGGGGACATCCCCCCCCCCCCCCCCCCCCCAAGGTCATCTTAAGCAAAAGAGCGCGGCAATCAGGATGCCGCCTCAACCTCAGCTGTTGATCTTGGGGATACAGCTGGACATAGTGGGAGGGTGAGGAAGATTAAGAAACCGTAGGCACTTAGTGGGCACAGGTGACTATAGGCACTAGTGAATATAGGTCACCATTTTGTTTTGAATATTTGGCATTAAATTTGAATTATTTTACCCACAGAGTCTCCACCCTGTCTGTGAATGTCCTCAAGCTTGGGGGAACCACTGCGCTCACCCAGCGCCTCATCCCTGTGGAGTGTGAGAATGGCAATGCTATGTCCCTCCTACATCAGCGGTACATTTAGGAGATGCCCCTGATGACATGCCTGCCCCCGCCTCCGGGAGCCATCCGCCAACTCCCTCAACCATGGAAGAATGAACCCCTTCGAACCCCCCCCCCCCCCCCACCCCCCAGCTCGCTCCATTAAAACGCACCCCTCATGTCTAACAGTGTTCTCTAGCGATAATGAGGCCAAGGGCTGTTGCAGCCAAGCTGGAGTCAGACATATCGCTGAGGATGAGAGGAGCATCGCTCTGTCCTCAATGCAAGTCATCATCATTCTCTCGCAGAGTCCGGCCAATGGCTTCAGCGCCTGTCCATGATGCCTGGCAACTGCATGCGAGCATACTGCTCGCACAACATAGCTGGTGAGGTGTTGGTCCCCGTGGTGGAAGAACTTGTCACTCCTTGTTCTGCTCATCCCCGAAACAAGACACCATGTGGCCATCCCTAAAGCGTCAGTCCAGTTGAGCCCTGGCCACTGCCCGAGCATCTTCTGCCTCCTCCTCTGCATGGTCACTTCAACATCATCCTCATCCGCGAAGATATGGTGCTCCTCTATCTCCTCCAGGTCCAGATAGTCTCCCCTCTGCAGCGCCAAGTTGTGGAGCACACAGCAGACTACAAAGATGCAGGAGACCATCAGGAGGCTATGTTGTAGGGCACCACCTGACCGATCCAGGCATCTGAACTGCATCTACAACAGTCCAATTGCCTGCTCAACCAGCACGCGTGTTGCAGCATGAGCTTCATCTCCGCTGCTTCCACACTGACATCATTTGCCATCTCCTCAGTGGGGACCCGAGGAGCCATCCCTCCAGCTATTGTTCTCCCTCAAAGATGGCTGGGAACTGAGAGTACCCCAAGATGTAGCTGACATGGACTCTTCCCATGAAAATGGACACACACCTGCATGAAGCTCATCAGGTTAAAAAGTGGCCTCCACTGAATGACAGTGCTGTTTCGCTGCACAGCATTTAATGGCATAATCACTGGTAAGGAGAGGCTGAGGTGGCTGTTCAGCCAAGTGTCTTCCTCTTGTTGTAGACAAGGCACAGCTGAATCATGCAAGGGCAGTAATTAGCATGTCCAGCTCATTCCGAGAGGACACCCTGTTTCTCCCAGGTCACAAGAGGTGCAGAGCTGAGCAGCCTTCCATGATCTACCGTTACACGCAAACACCCCTGACAATTGGACTGTCGAGCAGCTTCTCCCCCTTTGCCCTCACATCGCTGCCAGAGTATGGCAGTGTAGTCATCCTTCCTTGAGTGCAAGGCCCTTCAGGCCACGAGGGGAGATGCAGCCCATTCCTGAATCCCCCTCTCATGGGATCTCATCCGGGTAACTCACAGTCATCCCCAGTGCGGAGCCTCTTATTTTCAAGCCCTCCCACTCTCTTCCCAGCCTCCACGATGGAAGGCCGTTCCATCAGCTGCAACATGAACAGTAACACAGGACGGAGGACACGGGAAGTGCTGCCTGCATACTGGTCTTCACAACACCTTTAAAACAAGGGACATGAGGGGAAGATAAGGCTTGCAATGAATGACCCCTCCTGACCCCTCTCCCCAAAATGGCAATTCTGGGATCCCCATCTCAGGCCCTGAGTTGGACTTATCTGTGTCCCCTGACTCCTCTCCTGTGCCTCCTGAGTAGTGCACACCTTGGAGGGTGCTGGCTGACTCAGTGCTCACCTCCAAATTCCCCCTCAGAGGTGGAGGCACCAGATTCACATTGATGTAAATGTATTGTAAATGGTGCAGCTGTGAACAGCGGTGCCTGCTGATTATCCAGTGCGGACAGGGGGAGGGGTAGGGGGGTGGCAGGAGTGCCCCCGAGAAAGTACTCACTAATGACATGCTAGTCTATTAAAATGAGCTTTCTGCTGCAGTCCTGTGGCATTAAACACGCCACTCACTAGTGAGGGGCCTGGAGGATCGGAACTCGGAAACTCGCCGGCGTGAATCCGGATTTGGAGCGCATGCCACTAATCCAGCAGATGGAGAGTGAAGATTCAAAACTGCTCCCACTGATTTATATTGGTTTCAGATAAAGATATTAGCATCTATGCTAAAATAAGGAGAAGGAATCTGGTGTGAGTGTGCTTTATATGCAATAACATTGCTAAATGTAATTTCGTCCAATACATTTCTCAGGCCGAAGAATTGAAATAGGGAATGGCAGATTAAGAATATAACAGATAATATTGCTGCAAATTGAAGAGCAGGCCAGGAGCTGGGAATTATGCACTGAGTCACACCTCCTGACTTCTGAAATTCTGATCACGACCTACAAGACTCAAGTCAGGAGTATGATGGAATACTCTGCACTTGTTTAGATGAGTGCAGCTCCAACAACACTCCTGAAGTTCAACACAATTCAGGACAATGCAGCCACTTGATTGGAACTCCATCCAGCACCTTCAACATTAACTCTCTCCACCACCAATGCATTGTGACATCAGTGTGTACCATTTGTAAGATGTACTGCAGCAACTCACCAAGGCTCCTTCAAAATGCTTTCCAAACCTGAGACCTCTACCACATAGAAGGACAAGGGCAGCAGATGCATGGGAACACCACCATCTTCACGTTCCATTGCAAGTCACACATCATGCTGACCTGGAACTATATCACCATTCCTTCACTGACATTGGGTCAAAATCCTGGAACTCCCTCCCTAATAGTTCTGTGGTTGTACCTACATCAACTGGACTGCAACAGTTCAAGAAGGCAGTTCACCACCACCTTCACCAGGGCAATTAAGGATGGGCAATAAAAGCTGACCTGGTTAGTGAAAGAATAAATAACAAAACATTATGGAGAGTGATTACTTAAGCAATTGATGTTAACTAGTTGATTGGGAACTTTTATCATATAAAAGTGGTTGCTTTTAAAGGTAGCACAGTGGTTAGCACTGCTGCCTCACAGCACCAGGGACCCAGGTTCAATTCCAGCCTCGGGTTACTATCTGTGTGGAGTTTGTACGTTCTCCCTGTGTCTGTGTGGGTTTCCTCTGGGTGCTCTGGCTTCCTCCCACTGTCCAAAGATGTGCAGGTTAGGTTGATTGACCACGCTATATTGACCCTAGAATCAGGGGGATTAGCAGGCTAAATGTGTGGGGTTACAGGAATAGGGCCTGAGTGGGATTGTGGTCGGTACAAACTCGATGGGCCAAATGGCCTCCTTCTGTACTGTAGGGATTCTATGAAGTTTGCTGCTCAGAACTAACTGAGAAACAATCTCAAAGGAGGAAGTAGCATTTTGTGAATTAATTATTCATGTTATGTTCTCTTCGACTTATCAGGGAAGAGCATTGGAAATCACTAATACACTAACCTTTCACCTCCTTTAATAATTTTACACACAATTTGTAAAACGACCCCAATGGAGAGATGACTTGAGGCAGTTTCTTAAAAAGCAAATGACTGAATGTGGTAAAGTCAGAGGATTTCAAAAATGCTTCTCAGTGTAGCTCACCATTAATGTACTTCAGAGTCAGTTTAAGATTGCATGGTGTCATATTCCTACTTTGAACACAATCAGTAATCAGTGTGCAAATTACACCCAAGATTGCAATGGTCTTTAAAAATGTTACTTCTCACTTTTCTACTCAAAAATGTTTTGCACAAAATTTTCATGAATCACTGCAATCGGGTAGTGTGCTTGAACATACTGTTCAGAAAAATGTTTGCTTTAAAATAATTCCTTGATTATATTAAGAGTGATAACTTGGTGCAATTAGATCAATAAAATTGCCAGTAGCTAATCAGTTTCTCATCATTTTAATTATTGTGTTTAGTCTGCCATCTGTGAGTAACCCAATTCCAAATTGCTGATAATGTCTTTAAAAACTTTACATTTTTTTTATTATTGAAAGTGGTTTACAAAATTCAGCTCTAACAAATAAGCTATTTTGGCTAAAGAACTGAAATAGATACATTTTTAAAACTTTCCAATACATATAGGAAAGTTTTTAAAACTTTCTTACATGGGAAAAGGGCCGCAAACATACTCAATTAGTGGAAATTCACAATGGTGATAATTTGATCTGGGAATGCTGCCAGTTTTTGTGGGCTTGGACGATGTCAAGCATACACTTCTTTAAACTAACTCAAAAGATCATGGAATCTCGATTTGTGCTGAACCTGAAAAACTTTGGACGTGAAATTTCGTTATCTTCTGCATTTGTGATACTCCTTCCAGGTGAATCGGTGCAGGGGAAAAAATAAACAGTGCAAATGACCAGAAACTCCATGTCTGGCTTTGTAATCTAAACCAGAATTTGAATAAATTGCCTAATTAACAGGTTTGTACAGGAAATATATAATATGTCTGATTAACACGCTTAACTAGCTTAAAGTAAGGCCCAGTTAGGCGAATATGACAGTTATAAAGACATAATCATCATCTGACTAAAACTGATGGCTTGAAAAATGTTACAAGACAATAATAAGGCCAGAAAATGCGCTGTCATCATCTTGCCAATCATCATGGATAAGTTCCTTTCCAGCAGCAGTGAAGCAAGAATCAAAGTGAGTTGCTAGTTTCCAAACATCGACAATCTATTTCATTTCCTATCTTTCATTTCACCTTGTTACTTGTCCTGGTTTGTCACTGCCTCCCCTCCTTTTGAGATTTTGTAAATCTTCCCTCCTGTCTGCCAACTAAAGGTATATCTAAATTTCCATTTTTTCAAGTAAATGGTCTCAAGGGAAGGCACTTGGTGAGTATGAAGTTAAATCTAGGTGAGCTCCAAAGAGTTTCAATTGCCAAACAACAAGTAATGTTTCAGAAGGCTTTTAACATCTAGCACAATCTGTAATCCACAACAGCAAAGCAAGATTGGTTCTCAAAAAAAGCTTGAGATTTTACTTTAATGTTTATGAGTTCTGACATGTAGGTTTAATCTTTTGGTTTCTCCTCTCACTTACAAGTTCACTTATTTCCCAATGCAGCATTTGAGCTGTAACACATGTACAAATCCACATCTTTAAAAATCAAGTACAATTTATTGCTCTCAATGCAGTCTACTCTACATCGGAAAGACGAAACGCAGACTGGGTGACTGCTTTTTGGAACATCTTTGGTCCATCCGCAAGCAGGACCAGACCTTCGTATCGCTTGCCATTTCAACACACCAGCTTTTTCTCCTGTCCACATGTCCATCCTTGTCCTTTTGCAATGTTCTAGTGAACCCCAAAGTAAACTGGAGGAATAGCACCTCATCTTCCGACTAGGCACTTTACAGCCTTCCAGACTGAACATTGAGTTCAATAACTTCAGAGCACGAACTCGCTTCTCCATCTTTACCCCGTTCCCATTTATTTTTTTTTCCTTTTCATCCCATTAATCCATTTTTATTTCTTTACATTCTTATTTTTATTTTTCCACCTCTGAAAATCTTGCTTTCCATTTTGTTGACCCACCTCCCTCCACCCTACTAGGGCCATCTGCCACAGTCCTACACTTTTGTTCTGCCATTTTCACATTCTGATCTCTCTCAATGGACACTATCGGCACCATTCCTAGCCTTTATCATCACCATTCACATTCCCTTTGTCTTTTTGAATGTGCATCCCCACCAATTATAGCCCCCCCTCCACCCTCACAGTAAAAACCTTGTCCTATTTCCCTTGCCTTCAGCTCTGATGAAGGGTCATCCTGACTCAAAACATTGGTTCTATTCTCTATCCCCAGATGCTGTCAGACCTGCTGAGACTTTGCAGCATTTTCTGCTTTTGTTACTGTAAAGTCAACATTGGATTCTGCACAATGCCACTGTAAAAATAATGGAATGGCTAGCTGAAGTCAGAAAATCTATGAAATATGAACAAATCAAATATTGAGATATCCTGCAAACAGCATAACTCAACCTGAAGTTTGTAGGTGCAATGCCGCAGAGGACTAAAT
This sequence comes from Mustelus asterias, assembly GCF_964213995.1. Taxonomy (NCBI): domain Eukaryota; kingdom Metazoa; phylum Chordata; class Chondrichthyes; order Carcharhiniformes; family Triakidae; genus Mustelus; species Mustelus asterias. The sequence continues at coordinate 33,310,655 of NC_135825.1, read as the reverse complement.
GTGTTTATGAAATGAAAACCGTGCAAGTCACATGCATCTTTAAGAGCCATTCTCTGTGGATTTCACATCTTGTTTACTTTTGGGGATGCTTTCAAAGTGATAGGCTGAGCCACAATTTTCATTGACAGACATTGAAGAAAGAAAGGCCGACATTTACATAGTGCCTTGGATAATCACAGGATGTCGCAAAGTACTTCAAGCCAATGAAGAACTTCTAAAGTGGCAGCAACTACTGCAACAAGAGTTCTGACAAACAAAAAGACCAGATAATCTGTTCCTGAGATGTTGATTAACGACTAAATATTGGCCGGGATACCAATGATAACTCCCTTGCTCTTTTTCACAATAGTGCCATGAAATCTTCTACGTCCATCTGAAAGGGAAAACAGACCTCGACTTAATATTTGGTCCAAAAAAGGCACCTCTGATGGTGCAGCATGCCTTCAGTTCTGCACTGGGCTATCAGCCTGGATTGTTGTGCTCAAGTCTCTGGCATGGACTTGAACCCACAATGTCCTGGCACAGCCATAAGCCCTGCCAACTGAGCCACAGTTGACATGGCAAACTGCTATTATAAATAATGCTTCAGGCCAATCCTCATTCTGAAACCATTGCCCCAACCGAAAAATAAATCCTTCACCCAATCTTGCATTATCTGTACGTATTTCCGCACGGTGATGTATTGATCCAAAATGGGCTGGGATTGAGTGGTGAGAATACATTTCTCATTTCATTTTATCTTAGTGTTGAGAAAATGGTGACTATTATTATAAATGTAAACACAAAAATAAACTGAGGTAGAATCTGAGCTAAATGTTTTACTGGTCAACACATCCCCAAAACATAGATCACAATGATCCATTGATCACAATGTGTGGGTATTGTTAGATTTAAAGTTAAAAATGCTAGTTTAAAAGATACAAATTACTATCTTGTGCCTTCATTCCCACAGTATCTCCATCAAACGACAAACAAATTCTCACCAAGGTGAGCAAAGCCACAGAGGCAATCAGCAATTGTTTAGAAAATTAGAATCATAGAATCCCTACAGTGCAGAAGGAGGCTGTTCGGCCCATCGAGGCTGCACCGACAACAAGCCCATTCAGACTCTGTCCCTGTAGCCTCACACATTTACATTGCTAGTACCCCTGACACTAAGGGCCTGATTTTACCATTTTCATTCTAAGTGCTGAATCTGGGCACAATTCAGAGCCGACTTGGAAATCTGTTCTCAGGCGCCCCCATTAGCACTTAGCCTGAAAATAAAATGCGGGTCTGAATCACGCTGTGGGCGGGGCTTAGCGCGCCCGAAACGATCGGAGCTCTGAACTGCACATGTGCAGTTAGAAAAAAATTTGAAAAAGCGCACCTGTGTCAGATCGCTCCCGGGCCGCAGAAGGCAGAGAAAGCGGCCTGGGAGCGAAAAGCGGGAGCGATGGCCCCCACAGACATCACTCTCCCCCTTATCCACCCACCGCCCCGCTACCCAGACCGATCGCGACCCCCTGCCCCCCCACCGATCACCCGCAGAGTGACAGCGGACCCTCCTGCCCCACCCCCCCCACCACCCCACCAGAGATACATCTTACCCGCCTCCCTCCAGAGAACGATCTGTCCTCACTGCCCCCCCCCCCCCGCCCCAGAGAACAATCTGGCCTCACTCCCTTCCCCCCTCCCCAGTGAACAATCTGGCCTCACACACCTACCCCCCCAAGTGAATGATCTGGCCTCACTCCCTCCCCCCTCCCCAGAGGTACATCTGACCCGCTTCCTCCTCCCTCCCCACCCCCTCACCAGAAAATGATCTGGCCCGCCTCCCTCCCCCCCCCGCAAACTAGACAACGATCAGCCCTCCCCCCCAACCAGACAACGATCGGCTCTCCCCCCCACAACCAGACAACAATCGGCCCTCCCCCCTCCCATCCAGACAATGATCGGGCCTCCCTCCTTCCTCACCCCCACCAGAGAATGATCTGACCCGCCTCCTCCTCCCCCCCACCACAGAATGATCTGACCCGCCTCCTCCTCCCCCCCCCCACCACAGAATGATCTGACCCGCCTCCTCCTCCCTCCCCACCCCCTCACCGGAGAATGATCTGGCCCGCCTCCCTCCCCCCAAAATCAGACAACGATCAGCCCTCCCCCCCCGCCCCCAACCAGACAACAATCAGCTCTCCCCCCACCAACCAGACAACAATCACCCCCCCCCCCAACCAGACAATGCTCGGCCCTCCCCCCAACAACCAGACAACAATCAGCCCTCCCCCCTCCCAATCAGATAACGATCGGGCCTCCCTCCTCCCCCACCCCACCAGAGAATGATCTGACCTGCCTCCTCCTCCCCCGCAACCAGAGAATGATCTGACCCGCCTCCCCACCACACCACCACCGATCTGAGTCAGAGAGCCGTTGGAAGCTCTGAACTCGCCTCTTCAGGAGCTGGAGCGCCCGATTCAGACTTTTATTCAGCATGTCCTGGGGGGGGAAATTTGCTAATGCTCTTCGGGAGGGTTGTTAAGAAGGCGTACGGAGTGTTAGCTTTTATTGGTAGAGCCAATCACCAGCGTGATTCCGGATGGGCGAACGCAGTGGTAAAGGGGGAAATGCTGATAAAGTTGGGTGGGCAGTTCATTAATTCAATTTAAATGCATGCAAAAGCATTTAAATCGCTGTTGCGCCCGTTTCGGGCACGAATCGGATCGCGGCCATTCCCAGGTCTCGGTAAAGTGGCCATCTGCACGGACGCGGGCGCGGATCGCGTTAATGGCCTCACACCCGAATTTACCACATTTTCGCGCCCGAAAACGGGCGCAACGCAATGGTAAAATCAGGCCCTAAGAGTCAATTTAACATGGCCAATCAACCTAACCAGCACATCTCTGGACTATGGGAGGAAATTGGAGTGCCCAAAGGAAACCCACGCAGACACAGGGAAAACGTGCAAACTCCACACAGTCACCAAGGTTGGTATCGAACCTGGGTTCCTGGCGCTATGAGGCAGTAGTACTAACCAATGTGTCACCGTGCCATCCTCAAATTGTCAAATATAATTGCAAAATGACAGAATTCCAATCTCATACTCTGGTAGAAGTTTACTTTTTTAAAAATGAAACTAATGCCTGAATTTGCACCATCTGAGGGTCAGATTATAACATGGAAACTTTGTATTTCCTCCTCAGTGGAGGAAGCAAAAGCACTTTATACAAGTTTAAATGCTTCTACTATTTCATCTCCTTGTAATATTGTGTGGTACCAATATTTCTCATTTCCCTCTCAATCTCTCCACTTTAAGGTGTTGCTGCGGGTTAATGGCAAAGGAGAATCCAAAGAGCTTCTGCAAATAAATAAAGGGCAAAAGAGTAACTAGGGAGAGAGTAGGGCCTCTTAAGGATCAACAAGGTCATCTATGTGCGGTTCCACAAGAGATGGGTGAGATCCTAAATGAATATTTCTCATCAGTATTTACTGTTGAGAAAGGCATGGAAGTTAGGAAACTTGGGGAAATAAATAGTGATGCCTTCAGGAGTGTACATATTACAGAGAAGGAGGTGCTGGAAGTCTTAAAGCGCATCAAGGTAGATAAATCCCCGGGACCTGATGAAATGTATCCCAGGACGTTGTGGGAGGCTAGGGAGGAAATTTCGGGTCCCCTAGCAGAAATATTTCTTAGAATCCCTCCAGTACAGAAGGAGGCCATTTGGCCCATCGAGTCTGTGCCGACCACAATCCCACACATTTACCCTGCTAATCCCCCTGACACAAGGATCAATTTATCACAGCCAATCAACCTAATCCGCACTAAATCATCAACAGCCACAGAGAGGTGCCTGGAGATTGGAGAAAAGCAAATGTTGTGCCTTTATTTAAGAAGGGCTGCAGGGAAAAGCCTGGGAACTACAGACCGGTGAGCCTAACGTCTATAGTGGGTAAGTTGTTAGAAGGTATTCTTAGAGACAGGATCCACAGGCATTTAGAGAGGCAAAGACTGATTAGGGACAGTCAGCATTGGCTTTGTGAGTGGAAAATCATGTCTCACGAATTTGATTGAATTTTTTGAAGGGGTAACCAAGAAAGTAGATGAGGGCAGTGCAGTCGATGTTGTCTACATAGACTTTAGCAAGGCCTTTGATGGCACCAAAAGTGGTGGCATAGTGGACAATGAAGAAGGTTATCTTGATCAATTGGACCAGTGGGCCAATGAATAGCAGATGGAGTTTAATTTAGACAAATGTGAGGTGATGCATTTTGGTAGATCGAATCAGGGCAGGACCTACACAGTTAATGGTAGGGCATTGGGGAGAGTTATAGAACAAAGAGATCTAGGAATACAGGTTCATAACTCTTTGAAAGTGGAGTCACAGGTGGACAGGGTGGTGAAGAAGACATTCAGCATGTTTGGTTTCATTGGTCAGAACATTGAATATAGGAGTTGGGACATCTTGTTGAAGTTGTACAAGACATTAGTAAGGCTACACTTTGGAATACTGTGTACAGTTCTTGTCACCCTATTATATAAAGGATATTATTAAACTAGAAAGAGTGCAGAAAAGATTTACTCGGATGCTACTGGGACTTGATGGTTTGAGTTATAAGGAGAGGCTGTATAGACTGGGACTTTTTTCCCTGGAACATGGGAGGTTTGTTTGTTTATTTATTAGTGTCACAAGTAGGCTTACATTAACACTGCAATGAAGTTGAAAATCCCCCAGTCGCCACATTCTGGCACCTGTTCGGGTACACTAAGGGAGAATTTAGCACGGCCAATGCACCTAACCAGCATGTCTTTCAGACTGTAGGAGGAAATCAGAGCACCGGGAGGAAACCACGCAAATATGGGGAGAAATTGCAAACCCCGCACAGACAGTGACCCAAGCCAGGAATCGACTCGGGTCCCTGGTGCTGTGAGGCAACAGTGCTAACCACTGTGCCTCTGTGACCTTATAGAGGTCTATAAAATACTGAGGGGCATTGATAAGGTAGATAGTCAACATCTTTTCCCAAAGATAGGGGAATCTAAAACTAGAGGGCATAGGTTTAAGCTGAGAGATACCAAAGGGCCCAGAGTGGCAACTTTGTTGCTCAGAGGGTGGTGAGTGTCTGGAACAAGCTGCCAGAGGAAGTAGTAGAGACGGGTAAAATTTTGTCTTTTAAAAAGCTTTTAGACAGTTACATGGGTAAGATGGGTATAGAGGGATATGGGCCAAATACAGGCAATTGGGACTAGTTTAGTGGTAAAAACTGGGCGGCATGGATAAGTTGGGCCGAAGGGCCTGTTTCCATGCTGTAAACCTCGATGACTCTATCAGTACCTTGCTGAAATAGCCCACCCGCTGAAATAGTGAGCTGCCTACCAACAGCGCGGTTAGTTCTGGCAGCTCCCCAATTCAATGCAAATGAGTTATGACTACAAAAATTGATTGGGATTTCCACCAGCCAAATTTTCTTTAGAATTGACTCACAGAAAAATGATTAGGTCCACACTGACCCAGTTGGCTTTCTAAGCCAAGATAATAAAAAAAACAGGAAAAATACTCAATCCACTCACATGAAAATCGTGCCAACATATTAAAATTTGCAAAGTGGTTTCACTCCAGAATCAAGGCTCAGTCAGAATACATCAAATGCACACAAATGTATATTTATTTAATACAATTATATTTAAATCAGGAGTGTCAAATTGCAGTTAATGGACAATAGCTAATGGCTTGTTGATCCTCAAATGTACAATGGCTCACTTTCCAACAATGTGCACTGAAGCAAAGCATCAAATTCATATCTAAGATAAATAGTCTGTGCTTGGAGATGAATGCATTTATGTTTTTAATTGAACAAAAATAATTGTTAACTTAATTTGATAACTGAGCTGAAGGAGTGCGAGGTGAGGGAATTTCTATGCAATCCATGAAGTTAAAATATTTAAATACTGTGAATTACTTTACTTCATCACATCCTTGAACATACTTATGAAGTGAGTGAGTTACTGTTTTCATTATTGAAATGACCTGAAGTGAGGAATTGACCTGATATTACAGGGGAGGTGATGGCCTAGTGGTATTACTACAAAAAGAAACTACAAAAGGTCGTGAATGCAGCCCACTCCATCATGCAAACCAGTCTCCCATCCATTGACTCTGTCTATACTTACCGCTGTCCCAGCCAGCATAATTAAGACCCCACACACCCCGGACATTCTCCCTTCCACCTTCATGCATTGGGAAAATGATACAAAAGTCTGAGGTCACATACCAACTGATTCAAGAACAACTTCTTCCCTGCTGCTATCAGGCTTTTGAATGGACCTAGCTTGCATTAAGTCGACCTTTCTCTACACCCTAGCTATGACTGTAACATTCTGCACTCTCGTTTCCTTCTCTATAAACGGTATGCTTTGCTTGCATAGTGCGCAAGAAACAATACTTTTCACTGTACACTAATACACGTGTCAATAATAAATCAAATCAAATCAAATATTATCGCTGGACTATTAATCCAGAAACTCAGCAAATGTTCTGGGGACCCGGGTTCAAATCCCGCCATGTCAGATGGTGAAATTTGAATTCAATAAAAATCTGGAATTAAAAGTCTAACGATGACCATGAAACCATTGTCAATTGTCAGAAAAACCCATCTGGCTCAACAATGTCCTTTAGGGAACGAAATCTACCATCCTTACCTGGTCTGACTCCAGACCCACAGCTTGACTCTTAACTGCCCTCCTAGGGATGGGCAATAATTGCTGGTCAACCAGCGATGCCCATGTCCCACGAATGAATAAAGATAGCAGCTGTAAGAAAGACACCCAATGGAGGCCATTCTTGTGTCAGGTTAAATCAACTCACTGTGTATTTTTATTTGAATCCTGAAAACATTGCAATTGCTGTAAATTATCTTTTCAGTTTGTAGTATGAATTCTCTGCTGAAAAGAAATGACTTTTAACACAGGAATATTCACATTGATCTACTTTTGTTTCTGTAATGCAGGATATAAGATCATTAACTGATCATACTTCTACAAAGGGATTTGCATTCAATTGTAACAGATTTAAGAATCAATAACCATATGAGACAACAAGCACTACCATTTCATAAAGCTTTCTTTACCATTTATTCAGACACAGACCTTGGGTCCAGATGCTTTTGTGCCAGATTATAAATAAGGGGATGTGTTTTTAGAATTAAGAAAATTGAAACCTGCTTAATGTGAACTACTTTAAAGATATTCGACACATCTGGGGTGCAAGGAGCAGTTACACCCAGTGAAGAGGTGGCTACTATATAAATTCAAAGGGTATTATCATGGGCACTTGTAAATTTTTCTCACATAGTATCAAGTTTGCAAACATTAATGTGTGCAATCATATGATTAGAAATGAAATTAAGTCACATTTATAGCTGCTTTAATGTTATTTTCTCTACATTTCATTAAAATCTAACACCATCATCCCTAAAAAATTACAGTGGATATTTTCCCCTTGTGGCAGTCATGGTTCACCAACCATGTGAACTAACAACATGTTTAAGATTCTTCGAACAAGAACAAGTACTGAGAAATCTGCACAAGTACAGTTATTACTTGCATGATACAGACCATACATCTCTCCTGTTGGGACTTACAAAATGTACAGAGGCAATGAAAACTTAGATGCAAAACCTTGGTGCAAAGTTAGCAAAGCCAAAGCTTAACAATCCCCATGTGTGCTTATAAGTACTGCTACAGCTCAACTGCCTAAAACTGCTAATTATCCAGATAGGACCACCATCCTCAATGTTTTGCAGGTCTATTTGGATCCAAGTGAAAGGAATCTCAGAAGGCCACATTCTGCCAGTGAGCCTGGGTATCGAATCAATCATCATCGTTCTGTAAAAATGTCAAGACTTGATTGGTTTTGTCTACCACAGAGATTTGGTTCTAAGCCCAAAAGTGTCAACGTAAAATCAATTTGGCCTCCAAATGCCCCCACTTAACTCTTATTTTCTGACAAATAAGAATGATCACCAACTGGCCATTTAACCACTGATGAACATCGGTTGAAGTCTTGTTGTGCCAATAGTAGCCACAAGGAGTCTCTCCTGCAAGGCACATGGTAAATGGTTGAACCCAGGGTAAATTATGTGCATGCTTTCTCAGCATTTTCCAATGAACGCCATGGTAGTACAACAAATAATATTTAATTGTGTTCTAATCCCAATTTTGTGTTTGAGATTTATGTAATTTTTTAAAAATCATTTGAGGATCTATTGCTCATACCCAAGACCATTACCTTTCAATCTTTCACTTCACCTTCCTCCACCTTCACAAAGGCTTTCGGGAAGTCCACCTCAATGACATTAACATTTGTCACACTATCATGAGCGAAGCAAAACAATGAATCTAAGTATTCTCAGTAAACTTATTCACTAAATTCTTGGAGATCTATAGTATACTCCACTATCTTTTGCAGCTACAATATACCTAGATCTGTGCTGCAATCTGGTCTTTCTGAGGAGTAATATCCTACTAGCCTCGTAGGCCATTGGCACCGGACAGGGAATCCTTTCAACATTAAAAATGATTAATTTTAGCCATTGAGAAAAGAAACTGTTTTTGTGTGATGTATATTCATCCAGATTAATGGAATGCACTGATTCTGTTTCACCTCTCTAAAGACCCTCTTGGCCACACATTGTGCTGTTTCACGATTTATCTTTGCTCTATTCTCAATGTATCGGTAAAAGCTTCCTGCATTGCGTTAAAGACCATCTGCTTTCACCAAACATGATTTTTTTTCCCCTTTCAGGTTTAAGTAAATAGCATACAGCTTAGTTAACAGATTGTGGATGCAGTTTGTTAAAAACCTTTGGCTGCAAACACAATGTAGTTACTGTTCTAGCACACAATTGTGCCTTATCATGGCATATTTTGCACATTTGTTTTTGTAAAGACAATTTTATTTTTGACTGTTTCATTCATTACATCTGTCCAAAAACACCTCTAGGAAGAAGCAATGCCCCTCTGTTTCTATTCATATAGCAGTTGAAATGGAGCCATTATTCATATTTGAGGCTGAATCTGGTGCACTGCGCACAGTTTTGGTCCCCTCACTTGAGGAAGGATGTAAATGCATTAGAGGCAGTTCAGAGAAGGTTCACTAGATTGATTCCAAGGATGAAGGACTTGACTTACAAAGAGAGATTGAGCAGTTTAGGCCTACACTTGCTGGAGTTTAAAAGAATGGAAGAGATCTAATTGAGGTATCTGAGATGCTGAAGGGGACTGACAGGAACACTATATAAATTTGAGGAGATAGATAGGTGTTTAATTAGCAGCAGGATGAAGGGTTATGGGCAGAGGGCAGGAAGGTGGAGACGAGGCCGAGATTGGATCAGGCAAGATTGCATTGAATGGCAGAGCAGGTTCAAGGGGCTGAAGTGCCTACACCTGCTCTTAGTTCTTATCTTCTTACGAGATAATTCACACCGCTTTTGTTTCTTCAGTGTCTCATTACCACTTCATTTTATCCTGCAGCACTGTCAACCTTTCTGTCATTTAATTTCTCTTGCCACCCAACCCTATCATACACTTTTGCTTTTGTCCTTTTCCGTCTCCCTCCTTTCACTGCTCCTATACTTGCTTAAAACTGATTACATCTCTTCACTTTTTCCGGAATCATAGAATCTACGGTGCAGAAGGAGGCCATTCAGCCCATCGAGTCTGCACCGACCTGCACCCAGGCCCTATCCCCGCAACCCCATGTATTTTACCCTAGCTGGTCCCCCTGACACTAAGGGGCAATTTAGTATGGCCAATCCACCTAACCTGCACATCTTTGGACTGTGGAGCACCTGGAGAAAACCCATGCAGACACGGAATGTGCAAACTTCATACAGACAGTGACCCAAACTGGGAATCGAACCTGGGTCCCTGGCGCTGTGAAGCAGCAGTGCTAACCACTGTGCCACCGTGCTGCCCAGATCTGATGCTAAGTTATCAACCTGAAATGTTTCTCTCTCCGCAGATGTTGCCAAACCTGTTGAGAATTTCCAGCATTTTGTGTTTTCATTTCAGACTTGTAGCACCTGCAATATTCTGCTGTTGTAGAATCATGTTAAGTTCGGCAACAAGTTCATAATTTGGAAGTCAAGTTTATTCACTAACGTTACTTCTAGCTCTTAGTTGATAAATGTGATACTTGTGGAACATAATTAATCTCAATTATTTATTTGCATTGTTTGATATTTATGTATGAGCAAGTATCCTGAGAATGCTGCCATTGTAGCAAATGATTGCTAAATGATTTCCATTAACATTCAACATTCTTACAATGTTTTATAACACTTATAGAATAATATAAATGTAAACAAAACTTGGGGTGCAGGTCTTTGCTAAAGCGGGACATCACATGCCACAAACCATGGCATGGAATTCCCCTGCTCCCTGCAATTCTATTTGTTTTTACGACATTGTTGCTGGAATTTTGAGTTTATATTAGTGTGGCGAGGCCAACATGGCATCTGGGACATCAATGAAGTACTGGACTGACAGACTATCTCCTTCCGAATCAATGAGATATATGCCTTGAGAAGGGAAGTGAATTAAAATGGATAAATTAGAGTCAAATCAGGTATAGAAAGTGAAATAAAGAGAGGGAAAGAAAGTCTAGATAAGGGGAAGAAAAGAAAGGAAAAGTAAGAACATGTCGGGCAGAATTTTCCCATCCACCAGCTACGGGAATTATAGCAGGCAGGACATGGACCATGCAAAGATCCATTGACATCAGGCGGGATTTTCCGGCCTTGGGGAGAGCATGGCCGGAAATTCCCGCCCAACATTTCACATTTTTAAAGTTTCTGGGAACAATTTGCCAGCTGAAGGAATTGTGTTCCATGGTTCAATTTATTCCCTTGGTGAACCACAGGAGTTGATTAGGATTCTAGGGACAAATGTCATGTCATCAAAAAAGTACTTGCATTCTTAAAATTACCAGACTTAACTTCCTGCTGCAAATTTAATGGAGAAGGTATTGTGCAAATCCAACAAGTTTTTTAAACTAACAGACTAAGGGAGAAGTGCAATTTGTATGGATAAGTTGATAGCAACTTCTGGAGATTCACCAGTCACATCATATTTCTAATCCCCTGAACATGAGGCTGATTTGCACTTTAATAACAGTATACTCCATTCAAAATAGACTTGTACCATTTGGCCATTTTTATGTGGCAGGTATCCAATGTAATTTGCAAGCAAGATTCTAGCCCAAAGTTTCCAACTGCGATTCCTACTGCAAAGCTACTGGGCTAGAAAAATAATTTTTGGACCACGTTTTTCTGAGTTAAGATATTGTTGTAAGAGCTATAAACATAATTTTTTAAATTCATTTGTGGGTTATGGACATCATTGGCTGGCCAGCATTTATTGCCCACCCCTAGTTGCCCTTGAAAAGGTGGTGGTGAGCTACCTTCTTGAATAGCTGCAGTCCAGTTGCTGTGGGTTGATCCACAAAGCCGTTAGGGTGGGAATTCCAGGATTGTGACCCAGCGACTGTGAAGGAACAATAATATATTTCCAAACGTCAGGCTGGTAAGTGGCTTGGAGGGGAACTTGAAGGTGGTGGTGTTCCCATGTATCTGCTGCCCTTGTCCTTCTAGATGGAAGTGATCATGAGTTTGGAAGTTGCTGTCTAAGGATCTTTGGTGAATTGCTGGGGTACACCTTGTAGATAGTACACAGTGCTGCTACTGAGCGTCGGTGGTGGAGGGAGTGGATGTTTGTGGATATGGTACCAATCAAGCAGGCTGCTTTGGCCTGGATGGTGTCAAGCTTCTTGAGTTTTGTTGGAGCTACACCCATCCAGGCAAGTGGGGAGTATTCCTTCACACTCCTGATTTGTGCCTTGTAGATGGTGGTTAGGCTTTGGGGATTCTGGAGGTGAGTTACTCGCCGCAATATTCCTAACCTCTGACCTGCTCTTGTAGCCACTGTGTTTATGTGGTGAGGCGAGCTAGTCAATGATAACCCCAAGGATGTTGACAGTGGGGGATTCATTGATGGTAACAGCATTGAATGCCAAGGGGCGCTGGTTAGAATGTCTTTTATTGGTGATGGTCATTGCCTGGCATCTGTGTGGTGCAAATGTTGCTTGCCACTTGTCAGCCCAAGCCTGGATATTGTCAAGATCTTGTTGCATTTGAATATGGACTGCTTCAGTATGTGAAGAGTCGTGAATGGTGCTGAACATTGTGCAATCATCGGCGAACATCCCCACTTCTGACCTTATGACGGAGGGAAGATCATTGATGAAGCAGCTGAAGATGGTTGAGCCTAGGACACTTAGAATCATAGAAACCCTACAGTACAGAAAGAGGCCATTCAGCCCATCGAGTCTGCACCGACCACAATCCCACCCAGACCCTACCCCCATATCCCTACATATTTTACCCACTAATCCCTCTAATCTACACATCCCAGGACACTAAGGGCAATTTTAGCATGGCCAATCAACCTAACCCGCACATCTTTGGACTGTGGGAGGAAACCGGAGCACCCGGAGGAAACCCACGCAGACACGAGGAGAATGTGCAAACTCCACACAGACAGTGACCCAAGCCGGGAATCGAACCCAGGTCCCTGGAGCTGTGAAGCAGCAGTGCTAACCACTGTGCTACCGTGCCGCCTCTCTGAGGGACTCCTGGAGCTGAGATGACTGACCCTCCACAACCACAACCATCTTCCTATGTACCAGATATGACTCCAACCAGCGGAGAGTTTGCTCCCTGATCCCTATTAATTCCAGCTTTGCTAGGGCTCCTTGATGCCATATTCATTCAAATTCAACCTTGATATCAAGAGCTGTCACTCTAACCTCACCTCTGAATTCAGCTCTTTTGTCCATATTTGAACTAAGGCTGTAATGAGGTCAGGAGCTGAGTGACCCTGGCAAAACCCAAATTGGGCATCACTGGGCAGTTTATTGCTGAACAGGTGCTGCTTGATAGCACTGTTGATGACCTCTTCCATCACTTTACTGGTGATCAAAAGCTGACTGATGGGGCAGTAATTGGCCGGGTTGGATTTATCCTGCTTCTTGTGTACAGGACATACCTGGGCAATTTTCAACATTGCCGGGTAGGTGCCAGTGTTGTAACTGTTCTAGAAGAGCTTGGCTAGGGAAGCAGCATGTTCTGGAGCACAAGTCTTCAGTATTATAGCCAGAATGTTATCAGGGCTCATTGCCTTTGCAGTATCCAGTGCCTCCAACCATTTCTTGATATCACATCGAGTGAATCAAAGTGGTTGGAGACTGGCTTCTGAGATGTTGGGGACCACTTGAGGAGGTCAAGATGGATCATCCACTCAGAACTACTGACTGAAGGTTGCTGCAAATGCTTCAGCCTTGTCTTTTGCATTGATGTGCTGGGCTCCTCCATCTCTGAGGATGGGGATATTTGTTCAGCCTCCTCCACCAGTGAGTTCTTTAATTGTCCACCACCATTCACGACTGGATGTGGCAGGGCTGCAGAGCTTGGATCTGATCCGTTGGTTGTGGGATCACTTAGCCCTGTCAATCACTTACTGTTTATACTGTTTGGCATGCAAGTAGTCCTGTTTGGTAGCTGCTCCTGGCATGCCCTCCTGCACTCTACTGAACCAGGGTTGATTCTCTGGTTTGATGGCAGTGGTTGAGTGGGGGATATGCCAGGCCATGAGGTTGCAGATTATGTTGGAGTACAGTTCTACTGCTGTTGATGTCCCACAGCGCCTCATGGATGCCCAGTCTTGAGTTGCCAGATCAGTTCAAAGTCTGTCCCATTTAGCACAGTGATAGTGCCACACAACAAGGAGATTATTCTCAACGTGAAGGTGGGACTTCGTCTCCACAAGGACTGTGTGTTCACTCTTCCTGATACTGTCATGGACAGATGCATCTGCTCTCGGCAGATTGGTAAGGATGAGGTCAAGTATGTTTTTTCCTCTTGTTGGTTCCTTCATCACCTGCTGCAGACCCAGCCTACCAGTTATTTCCTTTAGGACCCGACCAGCTCGATCAGTAGTGCTGCTGCCGAGCCACTCTTGGTGGTGGACATTGAACCCGCCCACCCAGAGTACATTTTGCACCCTTGCCACCCTCAGTGCTTCCTCCAAGTGCTGTTCAACACGGAGGAGTATTGATTCAGCAGCCGAAGGAGGACGGTACGTGATAACCAGTTAAGAGGTTACCTTGCCCATCTGTCATGGATCTTAAATCTCTTCCACTCTCAATACCAATACTGTATTATAAACTTAATTAAATATTTTTTGAACTTTTCATTTTTATGGTCAAGTTGTGCACTCTTTTTTTAAAGCACTTTGAGCATCGATTGAATGAGGTACAGATCAGACATTCTGTGGCTGTTGCGAATTCATATAATTATTCATTAACTAAGGTTGGAAGTATCAAAGACTACTGAATTCGCAGCTGCATGCTAATAACTTGGCAAGACTACCTGAGAAAGGAATATGTCTACTAATTCATGCAGTGCTGCCTGATCACAAATAAACATCTTCCTGCACCCTGTGCATTTTCAGTTAGTTTCTCTCACTGTATTTCCTATATGTGTCACCTGTACCCACACACAAGTGAGAAAAAAATCAAGAAGCTCATCGAAACAATGAAACATTGCAAGTTATATTTTGGTCCAAAGTAGTAATGATATTTACAGTTTGCCACTCCTTTGAAGTTTGTATGCCTCCTTCCAAACTGCATGTTTGCACTGGCAATGGAGATTGGTAAAGACCTAGACTCCACATTAATGACGATCTAAAGCCGGTCTGTCAAGAGGGCAATAATTATGCTATATTTTCCACTGAATTTCTTTTCCCTATTATTTGTTCTCTTTGTTTAATTGTCCGCACAGTGGCACAGCGGTTGGCACTGCTGCCTCACAATGCCAGGGACCTGGGTTCGATTCCCGGCTTGGGTCACTGTCTGTGTGGAGTTTGCACATTCTCCCTGTGCCTGCGTGGGTTTCCTCCGGTTGCTCCGGTTTCCTCCCACAATCCAAAGATGTGCGGGTTAGGTGGATTGGCCATAATAAATTGCCCCTTAATGACAGGGGGACTAACTAGGGTAAATGCATGGGATTGTGGGGATAGAGCCTGGGTGGGATAGTGGTCGGTGCAGACTCGATGGGCCAAATGGCTTCCTTCTGCACTGTAGGATTCTCTGATTATAAACATAAATGTAGACAGGAAAAAAATGGCACTGTAAAGATCCCATCTATTAGGGGAAATTGGTATTTAATTTTCAATATAGATGTTGTGGGGGTGGGGGGGGGGTGGTTGAGTTGGCGGGGAGGTGAGGTACCGCATGCTTTTATGACACAGTAAATCCTTGTACAGGTATGGAAATTTCTTGCCACTGATTTTTTACAGAGTTAGTGCAGCTGCAAAGTCCAGATATGATTTATCTCTGAAAGCAGCAACATAACCCATATTTCATGCTACAATGGGCTGACAGAAAGATTTGTAACATTCAATGTGCCATTACGTATGAAACCCGCTAAAATATAATACAGTTGACCACCATAGATAAACTGATACTTTCAAATGGCAAGCTTTCATGGATTTAGCCCATAAATTAATAATTCCATCTGCTGTTCTTGGGCAGCACTGCTGAGTGTAGAGAAATAAGCTAAGATACTTTTCAAAATTGAGCTTTTGCTTTTCTGTCTCATTTGTTTCAATTCAAAGTGGTCTATGCTTTACATCAAGGCTCAATCAGTAATATGGCTTGAATGTCCAATTGTCAGTCTAACATCCAGCACATTTTTGCTCAAGAAGTCCAACCATGTCTGGCAGTGGCCCTATCTTTTTTGATTTTACAGAGTACAAATCTGTTCTGATGTGAAGCTGGTTAAAACTAAATTACTCAGGTAGTCTGTTGAATTGTCAAACCACTTTACAAGCTAAACAATTATATAAATGCTTCAGATGGGGTGGGGTCTTGATTCCTGCCACCCACAGAGTGAGTGGGGAACAACGTTCAATAGAATTATCATCGCTGAATCCCCCAGCATCAACATCCTGGGATTACCATTGACCAGAAACTGAACTGGGATAGCCTTATAAATACTGTGGCTACCAGAGCAGGTCAGAGGCTAGGAATCCTATGGCAAGTAACTCACCTCCTGACTCCCCAAATCCTGTCCACCATCTACAAGACACAAGTCAGGAATATGATGGAAGACTGTCCATTTGCCTCAAGAAGCACATCACCATTCAGGACAAAGCAGCCCACTTGATTGCTACCCTTTCCGCAAACATTCAATCCTCCACCACTGATAAACAGAAGGAGCCATGTGTACCATATACAAGATGCGCTGCAAGTATCCACCATGGCTCTGTAATAGAGCCATAGAGTCATAGAGGTTTACAGCATGGAAACAGGCCCTTCGGCCCAACTTGTCCATGCCACCCATATTTTTAAAAATCCCTAAACTAATCCCAATTGCCCGCATTTGGCCCATATGCCTCGATACCCATCTTATCATGTAACTATCTAAATGCTTTTTAAAAGACAAAATTGTACCCGCCTCTACTGCTACCTCTGGCAGCTTGTTCCAGACACTCACCACCCTCTGTGTGAAAAAATTGCCCCTCTGAACACTTTTGTATCTCTCCCCTCTCACCTTAAACCTATGCCCTCTAGTTTTAGACTCTCCTACCTTTGGGAAAAGATATTGACTATCTACCTTATCTATGCCCCTCATTATTTTATGGACCTCTATAAAGTCACCCCTCAGCCTCTTACGCCCCAGAGAAAAAAGTCCCAGTCTATCCAGCCTCTCCTTAGAACTCAAACCATCAAGTCCTGGTAGCATCCGAGTAAATCTTTTCTGCACTCTTTCTAGTTTAATAATATCCTTTCTATAATAGGGTGACCAGAACTGCACAAGTATTCCAAGTGTGGCCTTACCAATGTCTTGTACAACTTCAACAAGACATCCCAACTCCTATATTCAATGTTCTGACCAATTAAACCAAGCATGCCAAATGCCTTCTTCACCACTCTGTCCACCTGTGACTCCACTTTCAAGGAGCTATGAACATGTACTCCTAGGTCTCTTTGCTCTGTAAGTCTCCCCAGTGCCCTACCATTAACTGAGTAAGTCCTGCCCTGGTTCAATTTACCAAAATGCATCACCTCACATTTATCTAAATTGAACTCCATCTGCCATTCATCAGCCCACTGGCCCAATTGATCAAGATCCCGTTGCAATCGGAGATAACTTTCTTCACTGTCCACTATGCCACCAATCTTGGTGTTATCTGCAACCTTACTAACCATGCCTCCTATATTCTCATCCAAATCATTAATATAAATGACAAATAACAGTGGACCCAGCACTGATCCCTGAGGCACACCGCTGGTCACAGGCCTCCAGTTTGAAAAACAACCCTCTACAACCACCCTCTGGCTTCTGTCAAGAAGCCAATTTTGTATCCATTTAGATACCTCACCCTGGATCCCGTGAGATTTAACCTTATGCAACAACCTACCATGCGGCACCTTGTCAAAGGCCTTGCTAAAGTCCATGTAGACAACATCAACTGCACTGCCCTCATCTACCTTCTTGGTTACCCCTTCAAAAGACTCAATCAAATTTGTGAGACATGATTTTCCACTCACAAAGGCATGCTGACTGTCCTCAATGAACTCAATGAGGCCCATGAGGTGAGTTTCTTGGGAGTATGAGCTCGCTGATTGTGGTAATGATTGCCTGCCCAATCAGGGTTCTCATCTATGTATATAATGAGTAAGAAGTTTAACAACACCAGGTTAAAGTCCAACCTGGTGTTGTTAAACTTCTTACTGTGTTTACCCCAGTCCAACGCCGGCATCTCCACATCATATATAATGAGTGTCAGGTCTACTGGCACTCCAGATTCTGTATTTTTACCTGAAGCACACTTAGGAGTGGAGTTAAGTTTATAAATAAAGGGAATCTGATAAAGGGACATTGGCTTCTGAGGAGTTATATCAGGTTCCTTAGGCAGCACCTTCCATACTACGGGCACTACACCTAGGACAAGAGCAGCAGATACCTGGAAATACTACCAAGCTAGAGGTTCCCCTTCATGTCGCTCATCATTCTGACCTGGAAATATATCGCCGCTCTGAGACTGTTGCTGGGTCAGAATCCTGGAATTTCTCCCATAACAGCACTGTGGGTGTAACTATATCACATGGACAGCAGTGGTTTAAGAAGACAGCGCACCATCACCTAGGACAAGGAATGGGCAATAAATGCTGGCGGAGCCAGCGATGTCTATATTCCATATATGAATTTTAAAAAACACATCCCTACTGACTCTGAGTTCCTCGCAGCTATTTCACACTCGAATGAGCATTAAGTGGCTGCAGGTGGGACCTCCGCCCTTCACTTAGAAGGAACTCCTGACTTAGAGAGCTGCCGGCCAATCTGATTGGCTGGCAGCTCTCCAAATACTGCAGTGACAGCGCTGCACTGGACAGAATGAAATGCAAGGCTGGATATACTGAGACTTTTTTCCCTGGAGCGTAGGAGACTTAGAGATGATCTTATAGAGGTCTATAAAATGATGAGGGGATAGATAAGATAGATAGATAATCCATATCTTTTCCCAAAAGTAGGGGAGTCTAAAACTAGAGGGCATGGGTTTAAGGTGAGAGGAGAGAGTTACAAAAGTGTCCAAAGGGGCAATTTTTTCACTCAGAAGCTGGTGAGTGTCTGGAATAAGCTGCCAGAGGTAGTAATGGAGGTGGGTACAATTTTGTCTTTTAAAAAGCATTTCGACGTTACATGGATAAGATGGGTATAGATGGATATGGGCCAAATGCGGGCAATTGGGACTAACTTAGTGGTAAAAACTGGGCGGCATGGACAAGTTGAGCCAAAGGGCCTATTTCCATGCTGTAAATCTCTATGAGACACTTGAGCCAAAATGCAGACACCAAAGACCCAGGTAGGCTAAAGTTGTGGGTGGGGAGAAGGGGAGCAAAGAGGGTGATTGAGGTCTTGAGGGAGAGGCAGAGGAGGGGCGGGGGGAGGGGGCAAATCCAGAGGCCATCAGCCCTTAAGCGGGGATGCTTGACTTTAGAAGTGGGCTTCTGATCCCGTGTACCCCCCCACCCCCACATTCTCCCAAGATGGACCTTTCAGTGGGACATTCCACCCCCACCCCCCCCTCCCCCCACAGCATGTTTTCTGGCAGAGGAGTCTGCACACCATTGGCCAGCAGAGGGGTCTTCCAATCCCATCACTGTTTACTTTTTCCATGCCTTTCACCCTCCGCCACGAGGAATCCTGCAGTGGGGAGGGAGGGGGTCATCATCGGCAGGACTGGAAAATCCCACCAGCAGGATGGGCCTGAAAACTTTGGCCTTTGGTATTTTTCAGCATTCCCCACAGAGGTTCAATCTTCCTGTCATCCCAACAATTGAGACTGGGCAGTAAATGGCCCTTAATATGGTCCAAAGCAGACGTCATTTCCCTGGGCCTGCACTCAACCCTGGAACACCTAGATAACAAGGACACCTATGTCAGATTCCTATTTATTGACTACAGTTCAGCCTTCAACACTATTATTGCCACGAAACCCATCTCCAAACTCTGTGGCCTGGGCCTCGGCACCTCCCTCTGCGACTTCCTAACTCACAGACCGCAATCAGTAAGGATAGGCAACAACACCTCCTCCACGATCATCCTCAACACCGGTGCCCCACAAGGCTGTGTTCTCAGCCCCCTACTGTACTCCTTATATACCTATGACTGTGTGGCCAAATTCCTCTCCAATTCGATTTTCAAGTTTGCGGATGACACCACCGTAGCGGGTCAGATCTCAAATAATGATGAGACAGAGTATAGGAATGAGATAGAGAATCTGGTGAACTGGTGCGGCAACAATAATCTCTCCCTCAATGTCAACAAAATGAAAGAGATTGTCATTGACTTCAGGAAGTATAAAGGAGAACATGCCCCTGTCTACATCAATGGGGATGAAGTAGAAAGGGTCAAGAGCTTCAGATTTTTAGGTGTCCAGATCACCAACAACCTGTCCTGGTCCCCCCATGCCGACACTATAGTTAAGAAAGCCCCACCAACGCCTCTACTTTCTCAGAAGACTAAGGAAATTTGGCATATCAGCTACGACTCTCACCAACTTTTACAGATGCACCAGAGAAAGCATTCTGTCTGGTTGTATCACAGCTTGATATGGCTCCTGCTCTGCCCAAGACTGCAAGGAACTACAAAAGGTCGTGAATGTAGCCCAATCCATCACGCAGACCAGCCTCCCATCCATTGACTCCATCTACACTTCCCGCTGCCTCGGCAAAGCGGCCAGCATAATTAAGGACCCCATGCACCCCGGACATTCTCTCTTCCACCTTCTTCCTTCAGGAAAAAGATACAAAAGTCTGAGATCACATACCAACCGACTCAAGAACAGCTTCTTCCCTGCTGCTGTCAGACTTTTGAATGGACTTACCTTGCATTAAGTTGATCTTTCTCTACACCCTAGCTATGACTGTAACATTATATTCTGCACTCTCTCTGTTCCTTCTCTATGAATGGTATGTTTTTTTCTATATAACGTGCAAGAAACAATACTTTTCATTCTATGTTAATACCTGTGACAATAATAAATCAAATCAAAATCAAACCATTAATTGTCACTTCAGGGCCTCAATTGGGGCAAGGGTGGGGTTCCTGTCCCAGGCCTTGTCTGCCTCAATGCAAAATTGTTTGTTTGGGGTGGGCAGGCACCCGGAGGAAACCCCATCTTTTCAATATGGCACCCCCCCCCACCCCCCTCACCTAATAAAGCCGTTGGGTAGGGGTGGGTAAAATTCTGCCCTATACATATTTAAATTATATGACTACGCTTGATCTTTAAACATTTAATTTACCAGCCTGGCTGTAAGATTCTGTAAGCATACATACAGAGAGCTTTCCCTTGACTAACTACTGCAACCCAGAGGCAAGCATTCTTTAGTCAAATAGGGGTATGTACTGTGAGTTAAATCTATCCATTTCAAACCAGTAGTTTTAGTGTATTGGCAACATTAAACCTTTCTAAGCTTTCCGTGAGACTTTGATATGTAAATATTGGCTGTCACACTCACCCCACCCGGCAACAGAGGTTGCACATCATAAGCAATTCATTCATCAGAAGACACTTTTAAAAGATAAACATAGAAACATAGAAGATAGGAGCAGGAGAAGGCCATTTGGCCTTTCGAGCCTGCTCTGCTCTAATGTGATGCTATATAAAATAAAAATCTTCTTTCTTACAGTTTTCAGTTTGACAATGGTTTTCTTTCCTCCATTTAAAGATTGAAATTTAATCATCACATCTATGGGAGAAAGTCAAAAATATTGCCCTGTTTGATATTATTGATCAAAAACGTTTGGTAGACATTGATGAAGAAAGATGCTAACGATGGAAATATGTTCATTATTGCTTTGTCGAATATATCATAATCTACCTACTATAGAAATAAAAAATACAAAAATCACTTCTTATTCATCTCTGCACATTTTATTCAATTTCATGTTTGAATGGGATTCCATTTCTTTCTTGAGTGATCTGAGGTGAAAGTATCTCATTCAGTTGCAGCCAATTGGAAGCAGTAAGATGTAGTTGTCCAAAGGTCTTCAAATTTAACTTAGTATTCAATTTCCTGTCATTATCTCCATGTCGATATTAGCATATCAATATTCCCAGCCATTGATATAATCCTTTAATACCCTCAAACTTAATTTACTCAGTTCACAATCCTCTTTTCCTCACTAATTTTATTTTCCTACAATCTATTTTTTATCACTCCAATTTCCTTTTTAATTTCCGTCTGGGTCCTGTCTCCATCTGCTCTTGTTTGCTTTATAAGCCTCCGTATTGTCACAGCTTACAGATAAACACAGCATTAGGCTGCTGGTTGGATACAATGCGGGGGCTTCATTTGATATTTAAGAACGTGGCTTGATAAACAAGCGTGTTATTGTACAGGAGCCATATTCCTCTATCCCTACCAAATGTCCAATCTCTAACCATTTTTTTTCATCAAGGTTTGTGTATTTTTCAAAAGGATCTGATTCATCTTTCTTGGATACATTGAACAGAATATTTGTCATTGCTAAACCTAATGCCAGGAAGTGAAAATGAGCAAATGTGAACTGTTCTTGTACAGAAAAAAACAAACATAGGCCTGGTTTTTTTTCCACTCTGGAGGCTGGTGTGCCAGGATGGAAAATTTCCTGACTCGCTGAATCCCCCTCAGTAAAAAGTGCCAAAAATTGTTTTTGTTTACTCCAAAGGTGGTTATGGGTGGGGGTGGGGTCAGGGTGGGGAAGAGGGGAAAGGTCCATCATGGGATGAATGGATGAAGTCAGGCCCACTGGCCCTGGAAGAAGAGTGTAGTGAGCCATGAGAGTTGGGTGAGTGGAAAGGCTGGTTGGTTAGAAGGCAGACCTCGCTCCTCAGCAACTTCATTCCAGTTGTTCTAGCAGAGTTTAAGCCCTCACTCCTCACCGCCCTACCCAACTCCCATCCCTCATACCTTCCTGCCAACACATGCCCATCATATACCGGCCATAGCCCCTCACAATCTCCATGTCAACTCCATAACCATTCACCCAGTATCCACAATGGGCAGACCTCAGGAGTCATGTGGAGATTAAATAAAATACACTTCTAAAAATCAATACTGCTCTTAATATACAGACTTGATAGTGAAAAATAACTTCCATTCGTGAAAGCATCAACATTTTTAAATCTCAAGTGGGTTAATCCCTTACAAAAAAAAATTCTGTTCATATTCCAAATCATGCAATAGCCTCTTTAAGCTGCCAATTAAACTGTGAACTCACAAGGCGCTATTGACATAATTGTAGCTTCCAAAACTCAGCAAAGCATTCAGAATGAATAGCTCTGAGGAAAATGTAAAAACGAACTTACTGAAACTGCCTGTACCAATGCTATACCAGCTGACCTGTCAATCAAAGCAGGCCTGCAGAGGTTTTTTCTAAAATATTCACTGGCAACTACAGTCAGGTTTCTCAAAGTCTAAAGGATGGGTGATTTAAAAGGTTCGAAACATGGCAGTTCAACAAATAACAGTTCCATCCCTCAAGAGTATTTGTGTCTACTCCATAAATCTGCGACTCCCACACTATCAGTTAAAGTCCTTGCAACAAATAAAATGGGAATTATTTGCACTTAGCATTGAGTTTAAATGGCCCTGCTGAGTTGGGTTTCCCTCCTGTGTGAATCATACTCTGTTCCCTTTTACCCATTGGCAAAATTCTATCTGTTGGAAATGGAGCTTCCGTTTCCAGGTCCTGCCTATATTTTTTCCATAAAAACATAGAAAATAGGAATGTTAATTGGCCATTCTGTCCTTAAAGCCTGTTCCATCATTCATTATGATCATAGCTGATCATCCAATTCAATAGCCTGATTCCAAAGGGCTATACCTCACTCCTTCTTGAAAATATACAACGTTTTGGCCTCAACTGCTTTCTGCATTCTGAATTCCAAAAGCTTACCACTTTCTGGGTGAAGAAATTTCTCCCCATTTCTGTTCTAAAAGTTTTACCCTCAATCCCTAGACTTTGACCCTTGGTTCTGCACCTAATATAAAGAAATGGGATAAACCTTTTAAAGGTCTGCAGAGTCCATGAAAACATGGTCCATGGTTTCTATTATGAATGTTGGTATTTGAATTATAGAATCTCTACAGTGCAGGAGGAGGCCTTTCGGCCCATCGAATCTGCACCGACTCTCCAACAGAGCATCTTACCAAGCCTACACATTGCCCTATCCCTGTAACCTCACATATTTGCCCCACCAGTCCCCCTAACGTACACATTTTGGGACACTAAGTGGCAATTTAGCATGGCCAATCCACTTAATCTGCACATCTTCAGACTGTGGGATGAAACCCAAGCAGACACAGGGAAACTGTGCAAACTCCACATTGATGGTCACCCGAGGCCAGAATTGAGCCCGGCTCCCTGGCACAGTGAGGCAGTAGCGCTAACCACTGTGCCACTGTGCCACATGGCTTAGCCCAGCTTGCAGGATATAAAATATTTGAACAATGAGGACATATTTGAATAATGAATTCTGAAGGAGAATCATATTGAACTCAAAATGTTAACTCTGTTTGTCTCTATGGATGTTACCAGACTGCAGCACTTGTCCAGCACTTTAAGTTTTTATTTCAGATCCACAATATTTTGCTTTTGTAAAATATTTGGACACTTGCTTCTCCGAGAAGGAGGTTCCGTGTCACATGTGCATTGTTATGAAGAGACTTTTCCTCTCTTGGCACCTGCTGAGATCAGACTACTCCTTCCCAGGTAATTTGCATGACTTCGATAAATTCCAGATATACACCTGCTCTTGGCTGATCTGTTCAGTAAAGAAAATGCAGGGTCAAATGTGAGTGCAACTATAGGCCTCTCAAAAACAGAAAATGCTGGAAAAAAAGCTCAGCAGGTCTGGCAGCATCCGTGGAGAGAGAAACAGAGGTAATGCTTCAAGCCTATGTGACTCTTCTTCAGAGCCTCTCAACCCTGCCTCTGAAATAAACTGTACCCAAGATAGACAGTAACAGTTAGGAGCAGACAAAGAACAAAGAACAAAGAACAATACAGCACAGGAACAGGCCCTTCGGCCCCCCAAGCCCGCGCCGCTCCCCGGTCCAGGATTGAATCCTGAATCCAGGATCCCCGCCCAATTTTCCAGCCTATCTACATACCAATATCCTATCCACCGAGCTGTCCCTCACAGCTACGATGCTTTGTTCATTACAACCTATTAACTTACCCCCACCCCCCCATTCCAGACCATGTGATCTCCAGGGAGAGGCAAAAACCCAGAGTGAAAAACCCCAGGGCCAATATGGGGAAAAAAAAATCTGGGAAATTCCTCTCCGACCCCCTGAGGCGATCGAAACGAGTCCAGGAGATCACAATGGCCCCGATCGGAAAATGCTTCCCAACCCTAGTCATTTCCATTTCCACGAACACCATATGAATTCCCTGCCCCCGAGACAGGTTCCCAACTATCCGCAGTCTCACTCTGTACTGGCACCAGCAAGATGATCATAGAATGAAGCCTTGAAACGAGAAACCAGGAACAATTAGCCCGCGCCGCTCCCTGGTCCAAACTAGACCACTCTTTTGTATCCCTCCATTCCCACTCCGTTCATATAGCTGTCTAGATAAGTCTTAAACGTTCCCAGTGTGTCCGCCTCCACCACCTTGCCCGGCAACACATTCCAGGCCCCCACGACCCTCTGTGTGAAATATGTCCTTCTGATATCTGTGTTAAACCTCCCCCCCTTCACCTTGAACCTATGACCCCTCGTGAACGTCACCACCGACCCGGGGAAAAGCTTCCCACCGTTCACCCTATCTATGCCTTTCATAATTTTATACACCTCTATTAAGTCTCCCCTCATCCTCCGTCTTTCCAAGGAGAACAACCCCAGTTTCCCCAATCTCTCCTCATAACCAAGCCCCTCCATACCAGGCAACATCCTGGTAAACCTCCTCTGTACTCTCTCCAAAGCCTCCACGTCCTTCTGGTAGACGCAGGAGAAAGAATGGGGAATATTGTTTTTTTTTAATGAAAAATACAATTTGCAGCAACAGTTTTTTCCGTAAATGAAATGTTTTTCCGTATATACGTGGGTTTCCTCTGGGTGTTCCGGTTTCCTCCCACGGTCCAAAGATGTGCAGGTTAGGTGGATTGGCCATGCTAAATTGTCCCTTAGTGTCAGGGGGATTAGCAGGGTAAATTAGTGGCATTATGGGGATAGGCTTGGGTAGGATTGTTGTCGGTGCAGACTCGATGGGCTGAATGGCCTCCTTCTGTACTGTAGGGATTCTATGATTCAATGATGTTGAGTTGGATACTATGTGGGGCTCAGGGGATAGGGGCTGGGTGGGATTGTGATCAGTGCAGACTCAATGGGCCGAATGGTCTCCTTCTGCACTGTAGGAATTCTATGATTCAATGACATTGGGATGGATATTATGAGGGATTGAACACAAGCCGCAGGGTGTGTCAGTTGATTGACGAGCAAAGGCAGGCTCACAGTTAAAATGTAAGAGCCAATATAATGAAATCCTGCTCCTCGTGAGGAGCTCTGCCTATTGGTAAGCTGCAGGAGTAGTGTCAACATTTTCTGTCAATTAAAATTAATGGATTGAAAATGTGGAAGTGCATCATTGATTTTCCAATATGTGTTCTTAATGTGCAAGGCTCTGCAATGGGAGCACACACATATCAGACAATTCCTCTCATTTCTCCATGCAGACAATCAATGTGGGAAGTAGCCTGGCATGCAATCTGTGGATGTGGAGGCTGTTAGAAACTGCAGCAGCCTGATGGATGGGTTCCCGGCATTGACATTTATAAGGCACAGGAATGGGTCCTGGCTATCTATAATCCTCTGAAGCTTGCTGGTTTTAGAGAGCTAGTGAGCAACTTATTAAACTATTTCCTCAATTCCCGTATTATCCTGCATATTGAGTTAGCGTTTCTAACTATTGGGCAGAGTAACACATCAGGCAAAAGCATTTTACAAATAGGTTGACCATTCATAGGCCTTTCTTCTTGGTTTTTTTTGTGAGTTCATGGGGATTTTCTTTATCTAGTGAGTGAAAGGAAAGAATGCGATTGTAATGACATCGGTAAGGATTTTTATTCTCGGGTCCTGAGGAGCGGCACCATGGCACAGTGGTTAACACAGCTGCCTCACAGCTCCAGGGACCCAGATTCAATTCCAGCCTTAGGTGACTGTGGGGAGTTTGCAAGTTCTCCCCATGTCTGCTGGGCTTCTTCAGGGTGCTCCGGTTTCCTCCCACAGTCCAAAAGATGTGCGGGTTAGGCAGATTGGCCATGCTAAGTTGCCCCTTAGTGTCCCAAGATGCATAGGTTAGATGGATTAACCATGGGAAATGTGTGGGGGCCAGGAATTGGGTGGTGGAGAGGTCCTGGGTAAGATACTTTGTCAGAGAGTCAGTGCAGACTCAATGAGCCAAATGGACTCTCCTGTACTGTAGGGATTCTATGATTGCGCCTTCAGGTTAAATATGAATGAAGAACCCAGGAATACTGGTGGTTGGATGCGGAAGGAGATTTCAGAGGTAGCTAATTAAATGACCGCCTCTGGGAGCACTGTCCAATTGAGCTCCCAAACCTGGAGAGCCAAGTGAAGACCATCCAGCAGACGTGGAAGCTGACAATATAGGTTGAAGAACAAGAGGCTGCCTCAAGATGGAAGCTTCCTCTGAAGAGGCTGCCTCAAGACCTGAGGATCCTTCTGAAGAATTTTCAATGTTTAAAAATAAAAAGTGGCCGCTGTTGCCAGCTTTGTGTAGGGTGCACCTGTAGCTGCAGTTGCGGCCCTCTGGCATCACCACTGCAAACGGGGTTAAATTAAATGAGGATCTGATGGGCTCTCCACCCCGGTCTGCTGCTGGAAGGCCATTTGTCATCCAGACTTTGACCTCAGCATGTCATCTGGAAAATTCCCAATGACTTCTGACCAATGCCATCAATGGACAATTTAACTGGCCTTGATACAAAAAAAATTTGGAATTAAGAATCTACTGATGACCATGAAACTTTTATCAATTGTCAGAAAAATCCATCTGGTTCACGAATGTCCTTCAGGGAAGGAAATCTGCCGTCCTTACCTAGTTTGGCCTACATGCAACTCCAGACCCACAGTAATGTGGTTGACTCTCAGCTGCCCTCGGGCAATGAGGGATGGGCAATAAATGCTGGCCAGCCAGTGACACCTATGTCCTATGAATGAATTTAAAAAATTTGCGAATATTGGAAATCTGAGGTCAGAACAAAAAATGCTCGAAATATTCAGTCGGTCAGGCACCATCTGTGGAGAGGAACAAAGTTACCATTTCAGGTTGATGGCCTTTCATAAGAACTGAAGAAAGATAGAAATGTAAGAGTTTTTAAGCCAGTGGAAGGAGAGAAATTACAATCTAAAAATAAAATGTTGAGTCTAGAAGACTGTAGATTGCCAAGTAAAAAGAAAAGATGCTGATCCTCAAGCTGTCATTCTCCCTATCTCAACTCTACTTTTTTCTCCCCTTGTATAGTCTCTTCCTACCTTTATCCATGACTCTTCTAATACTCTATGTCACTTCAGCAATTGCCGGTATCCTGGTTCTATCTGCCTCCTCTTCACTATGAGCATTCAACCCATCTCCACCTCCAACCCCACCAGGACTGCCTCAGGACTCTCTGCTTCTTCCTTGAAAAGAGGCCTGACCCCTCCCCATCTATCACCACCCACCTCTGCCTGGCTGATCTTGTTCTCACTCCGAACACCTTCTCCTTCAGCTCCACTCACTTCCTCCAAGCAAAATGTGCTGCACATGATACCCGCATGGGTTTTGGTTATAGCTGCCATTTTGTGGGACATGTGGAACATTTGTTATTGCAGTCCTATCCAGGGGACCCCTCCCTCATCTCTTTTTCCTGTACATTGTTCCCATGCCACCTCCTGCTCTCACCATGTATGTTATCCAATCAGCAGCAGGGTGGGGAGTGACACACAGGAAGTCCTCAAAGAAAATCCAACTTAAGGGTGGGGGGGGGGGGGGGTCCCTTGTTCAAAGGCACTCAGAGATGGAGGGATCCAGTATTGGTAGGGGTGGCCTGCTGAAGGCCACTTACTATGGCCTTCCAGATTGAAGGCAATGCAGCTCTCGCTGGCTCTCTAAGCAGTGGGTGAGATCCCTTTCACCTGGATTATATTCCACGCTCTGACTTTATGAGTGGAATTTTATTGCTACCAGCAGGATCTTTCAGTTCTGCCGAAGTCAATGGAGTTTCAAACAGCTCGCTGTATTCTCGGAATCCACCCCCACTGTGACAATGCTGTAAAATTCCACCTCATGATCCTAAAACATTCCATTGCATATCTAGGTGGCACAGTGGTTAGCACTGCTGCTTCACAACATCAGGGACCCGGCTTCAATTCGCAACTTGGGTCACTATCTGTGCAGAGTCTGCACGTTCTCCCTGTCAGCGTGGGTTTCCTCCGGGTGCTCCAGTTTTCTCCCACAGTCCAAAAGACGTGCTGATTAGGTGCATTGGCCGTGCTAAATTCTCCCTTAGTGTACCCGAACAGGCACCAGAGTGTGGATTTTCACAGTAACTTCATTGCAGTGTGAATGTAAGCCTACTTGTGACACTAATAAATAAATTTAAACTTAGTAGCTGGAGCTAGAGTCAGCATTTTTAATAATTATAGTTCAACTCCCTATTCATGATATAAAAGTTAATACCTCCTTGTTGAGACAAAATCTCCTATGAACAGATTGAACTTGGAATATTTTAGTGGAAGTTGAGAATTTAAACAGTGTGCGCACTGCAAGTGAAAAGCACAATTCGCAAAATAGTTTTAACTCCTGAGTCTGTGGATGAGTTATATTGTGTGAAACTCATAACAACTTCCATCTTACATGTATCTGTGCCATAAAGAACAAAGTTGTTTGGATGGGCCTCAGTTGTAAAAGTGTCGATAGTCTCTTTGGTTCATTAACGTAAGCCAGAGCTCCTGAAATTTAATTTCCTGTAAGCGCCATCTTATCATTTAGGAAAGGTCAGTAAATATCATCTACATATTAATTTCCAGAAAATTGAATATTGCCAGTCCTATTCTACACAAATTCTGTAGCTAGGGACTAGTCCAACACAACTGACTTTTACGAAGTCACCACCATTGGCACAATTTTTACTAAGAGCTATTACAGAATGAAATTCGGCAGATACCAAGGTATTTTTTTAAGGAAAATTATTCAAACATTACCAGGGGAAACTATATAAATGGACAGCACGCACATATACAAATCCATACAAGTTGATTGTCTTGTAGATCACAATGATCTCCAGTTCTGTAATTAAATTGGATTTTGTAGTCTTTGATTCTGCTCCATATTTGGAAATCACTATCACATTGGTTGTTAGTATCATTCCAGTGGGGCACATGACCTTTTTAGCAGGCTAGTGGGAAATAAAGAAGTTCCAATGCCTTTATTTCTCAGTAAAATTCCAGTATACTGTATGAACCGCCTGGAACCTACACTTCACTTTTCTTAACAACCCAATCAACATCAGACCTCATTATTTGCTGACTTCCAAAGACATCCCAATTCTTTCCATGTTTTGGTATGCATCAAGATTCTGTCTTGGATCCTTTGGAGATTGCAGCAAATATTCATGCGCTGAAGTACTGTTACAATTGGAGGGCAGCTTAATGTCTTATTACTGGAGCATTAGGTTCCCAACCAGCAGGTTCAAGTCCTAAGGTAGCATTTCCTGCCCCCCACAGCAGGTTTTCCAGCGGCGGAGGTGGTCGCCGATTGGATCCTCCAGTTCTGCCAATGTCTATGGTGTTGTGTGTGGCTCGGGAGGGGGGGGGGGGGGGGGGGGTGGGAGGTGGGGGCGGGCGGGTTGCGGGGGGGAGATGGTGGTGGGAGGTTGCCTTCAGCAGGACTGAAAGATCCTACTGGTGAGAAGGGAAATCTCACCCCTCGCCTTGACTGACATTCAAACTTACCTGCTTCTCATTTCCTTGGGGTACAGTAATTCTTTGCCATGCTGGAATGTATTTCAAGGATTAAGAATCTAGCTTTGACAAAGGGCCATCTGGACTCAAAATGTCAGCTCTTTTCTCTCCTTACAGGTGCTGGCAGACCTGCTGAGATTTCCCAGCATTTTCTCTTTTGGTTTCAGATTCCAGCATCCGCCGTAATTTGCTTTTATTAAGAATCCTTGGCCCGGTTTTGCTTAGGAGTAAGCCATAGCAAGTTTATTTTAGTCGCGAATAGTGGCTGTGAACAGATTCCAGATTATTCTATAGTTAGAAAGTAAGACTTGCTACCATATGGAGTA
Source organism: Mustelus asterias (assembly GCF_964213995.1). NCBI lineage: Eukaryota > Metazoa > Chordata > Chondrichthyes > Carcharhiniformes > Triakidae > Mustelus > Mustelus asterias. The sequence goes on along the minus strand of NC_135825.1, from coordinate 33,279,715 downwards.
GTTGAACTGAATAGCATAATTTTTTTTTAAATGGGAAACTAGGAAAAGAATAGTAATGTATGCAATTAGAGAGCGTAGGGGGGAAGCATATGTGGAGGATAAATACAAGTATTGACCAGTTGGGCCAAATGGCCATTTTCTTTGCTCTAAATTCAATATGATCCTATGTAAGTGGTAATAAGGCATTATAACCAAGAGTGGAATTACTGGTCCATCTCGAGAGCAAATGATTTTGCAATTAATCGCAAAACCGCCTGCGTTGTATCCTGTGAATTTCGACACTTACTACCTGCAACCAAATGTATTCTCCATTCTCATGATCTTGCAATGGAAAGTCCCAGAGGCAATAAAAATTGCCAGTTTCTGAGTGATAATAAATTACTTGTCGCAACAAATCACTTGTCCTGCTCATCACCAACGCCCACGGAGATGAAGCCGGAGATAACCTTCTTGGTGTTCCACGTCAGTCTCAAAAATTTATATCAAAATTCTCCTTTCATAAACTGTTACTGCTGCATGAGGGGGGTGGGGGGGGAGTATTAACTGGCACAATGTACCTTTCTTACACTTCACTATAAACATTTATACCAGCGAATGCCATCAACAAACAAATGATCTCTGCTTGGAAATCCAGGAAACGTTTTGTTCAGTAACAGTGCAAAGGAGAGTTTCATGAACAGTTCGATAGTTTAAACCGAAAGTCTATACAATTGTTTATGAGCTTTTGTGCAATGTTCATTGTTATGAATTCTCCTGATTGGAAATGATGAGCAGGAGCTGCCAGAATTATACTTTTGAGTGTTTATGGTTAGGCGCTGTCAAATGCTCATTAGTCTTAGTGCTGAAAGGTGTTAAGGTAATAACTCTGCTGAGAAAGCCGCAGGATGACAGGTACCACTCAAACCCCTCCCTCCCCTGCCCCGTGCAAAACCCCCCTTAGCTGTCAAACCATGCTGGAGTTTTGGCAATGAACTGAGAGGTGGCAAAACTGGCAAAATAGTGCCTAAAGGAATTGGAGGGAGCATGCCTGATCTTTTTCTGTTGATGTGCTATTTTGCCAGCTGCAGAAAAGCTGGCACATCAGCCACCTGCTGAAGCTCGGTTGGGCCACTTCAAATGTCCAATTAAGGGCCAACTTCCCACTTGCATGGGCATTTTTCCCACATTCTAAGGGCCCGCTGCGATTTGGGAAAACCACCCAATATAATCCAGTGGTCTTTTTGGGCTTCAGACTGGCCCTCCCCTCTGTGTCGTTTATAGCCCATGGAAGTATCATAACAGCATGAAAATGGGAGTCCTTCACACCAGCCTTTTGGGTGAGCTTGGCACTACAACTTTCTGGCATCCTGTCAAATTTTTTGCACTGGTGAGGGGACGGAGCCTAAGTATGCTGGTGAAGCGGGAAACCTCCTCCCATCCATTCACCTCATGGACATCGTACCCTCCCCCCCCACACACCGACACAGGTTGCCGGCACGAGGCGTCAGGACCCACCCAATGTGTCTCCTGGTGGATGCCTGACATGCACCCTTCCTCCCCCCACCCCCCCCCCTCCCTCCATCACGACCCTCTCCACGGACCACCCCTGCACGCTCCCCACTGTACGACCCCTCCTTTGCAAGATTGCACCCTGCAGAGCTCCCCCCTTGCTGACCACCTCCCTTCCCAAGCTCCCCTCTGAACTCTTTCTGGAGTCATCCATTATGGTTCCCATTTTCAGCCATCTTCCCAGAACAAGAATCAGAATTTCCAGGACACTTTTCCTGGGTTAGATTTACAAAGCTGGGAATTGTCCCGGCTCTTAGTTCCCAGTCCAGGAGTGAAAGTTCAGGACAATAACTTCGGGGGAGTGTGGAGGACTCAACCCTTGCTTCAATAGCAAGGCATCCATGGCAATCAATTGAGGTATTTAACTGTTGCAGCCGGGCCATTAGACAATGGGATCCAGGCTAAATTAGATTCTAGAAATGAGCTAACCAAATCACGTTTGGAAGACTCGAACAATGTCTTTTATCGAAGCCCTCTGGCAATTGGAGAAGGAAGGTCAGGTGACAAGCCAACTCTTTGTTTTAAGTTCTACACAAATATGCAAGGAATGGAGGGATATGGACCAAGGACAGGCAGAAGGGATTAGTTTAACTTGGCGTCATGGTCAGCACAATATCTTGGGCAGACGGTCCTGTTCCTGTGCTGTACTGTATTCTATATTCTATGTGAAGTACGTGTTTTCTGAGCAGAACTGCAGACAAGCAGCTTAGGCAGAAGATGTAAGTGGGATCCTTCCAGTCTCCTTCCGTCTCCAACTCACCTGTTGAACATCAGAGCCCTGTTTGCTGACAGTGATCATCCAGGGACACTCTGCTGCAGACAGAGATTTCTTCAAAGAATCCAATCCTGCACCACTGTCTCCCAAAGAACAACCAACTCAGTTAACTATACCTTTACACTGGAAGCATTGAGGCCATGGAATTCAGTCTGAAGCCAACTGAATCACCAAACTTCAGACTATTACTCTTTCACTTTTCCTATAGACGCTAATTTGATTGTGTGTGTATGTATGTGCGTGCATGCGCGTGCATGTGTGTGCGCGTGTGTGTGTATGTGTGCATGAATTTTGAGTGTTTATGGGTTATGTCAAGGTCAGCACACAACATCCATCCCTACTTGTGAGAAGAATGATAAATATTGGCTGGGACATCTATCCCGGACCCGCTAATCATATGGAAATATCAACTTGAATGATGACGCCAAGTATCTGAGACTGGGAGACGCGCGGAGGCCGTGATACCCAACAGGAACCCCTCAAATCAGCCACCCCTGGTGTTTCCTGGCCCATTGTGCTACTCCAGCAGCGTAGCGATCTGGGAGAATCGCTCCCATAGGCTCAAATATTGCTGGAAAAGGGCATCTTGTCGCGTAAGTTATTTTCCCCTTATCCTTAAGCTTAGTTTTCTTGCCTTGTAACTGCTGGAAATGTGAGCTGATACTAGCATGGAGAGGGCACCAACCTCTCCAGCACCCCCCAGCCCTCCCCTCCCCCCTTCCAGTGACTTCCAGATCACGAGCACCTTCCGGCATTTGGCGGATAGGGGAGTGGGCTCAAGATCGACCCCAGTGGGTTTGAAATCAGGCTTTTCTTATATTGCTATATATTGTAGTGGCCACCAAACAGCCCGGAGGTGCCAGTTGGATACTGCCAATGTGCCATTTGGGTACCACCAGTATCGGGGCAGTGCTAAGCCTGAGTGGGAGTCATGACGGTGGTGGGGGTTATGCAGGGTGGATTGTGAAGAGAGTCTTGTTGGTGGGGCAAATGGGGCCTATTGGAGTGGCCCCGATACTGGCAACTCATGTCAGGGTGGGAGTGGGGGTACATGCCGCCGATGAGGGGGGAGATCCGATGCTCATGGCGTGAGAAAGGAGGTCACCCAGTGCCCTATGAGGTCTTGCAAAAGGGCGCCCGAGCGCTCAGCAGCTGGGCTTGCCGGCGTCAACCACCCAAACTGGCAAGAAATACCCAACTCTCCAAAAGAGTGGCTGATTGTGGGAGGATTGTGATGCAGAGCACACCTAAGAGACTGTGCCAATCACTCTGTTAGTCTTACCCTAAGCCTTTATTTATAAAGCGCTGAATCCCACATGCTTTATTATCTGTCCCTCCAACTTTGAAGATCTTTTGCAGAAATGCTGTCTGTCCTCATACTGTTGTAAAATTGTGCATCTTAGTTTATAATGTTTCTCCACATTCTGCCTACTAAAATATACCACCTTACAATTCTCTGCATTGAATTTCACCTGCCATTTGTCTGCCCAATTCCCCTAGCCAACGTCCACCTGCTGTCTCTTATGTTTTCCTCAATTGTTACTGCACTGCCAAGTTTGGTGTCATTTGCAAATTCTGAAAGTTTGCCAAATGCTCCCTGATCCAAGTTATTAATGTGAATTATAAAGATCAGTAGTCCTATACTGAACCGTGGGGAACACTGGTGCATACCACACTCCAGTATGAAAAACAGCTATTCACCATAACTTTGTTATTTATCCCTTGGTCAGTTTTGTGTCCATGTTGCTGTTGCCTTTTGTCTTTCTCATAGACTTCAAATTTTCTATCAAACCTATTATACGGTATTAATTGTGAAAGTCCATGTATACATGCACACTGCCCTCAATGCATCTAGATTCAAGGGAGCTGTGCAATGACATTTTTATGTTATCCATGATACAAACTGAGTTGATCTCAGTTGTGAGCCTTGACCATTTCATCCCACCCAAATGAGTTCAGATCAAAGTCTGGAATTTGTGTACAAGAAGTTGCAGGTTCACCTACTTACAAATCCCAGTGAGGGATTTGGAGGGGGGAAGGAAGGTTGAGATTTACGAGGGCAGCAGTCTCATTGATACAGAAGCAGCTACTGTCACTAGGATGCCCCTCTGTGAGATAAGTCTTCCAAGTATAAGGTCCCCCCCAACCCTGAAACCTCCCAGAGACCACTGAGGTTTAGAATCATAGAATCCCTACAGTGCAGAAGGAGGCCATTCGGCCCATCGAGCCTGCACTGACAACAATTCCAACCAGCCCCTATCCCCATGTATTTAACCTGCTAACCCCCCTAAACTACATGTCTTGGAAAACTAGGGGCAATTTAGCATGGCTAATCAACCTAACCTGCACATCTTTGGACTGTGGGAGGAAACCGGAGCACCCAGAGGAAACCCACGCAGACACAGGGAGAACGTACAAACTCCAGATCGACTGGTATGGAGTTTGTACATTTAGCTGGTGGTCATCCAAAATTTGGGGTGCCCTCCTGTTGTTGGTGAAATGTCAGCAGAGGTGGGAAGAGTCCATTAGCCAGCTGACTAACTGGCCTAACTGGGTTCAGGGTGTGATGGCCGGGTGAGAGTACCTTGTCCACCACTGGCAAGAAAGCATAGTGGTGAAAAGACAGCCCACACCCCAGCCCCACTCCCCACCTCCCAGCTCAACCACAGAGGACTGGTAAAATCCAGAGCAGAGTGTCAGATGAACTAAAATTACTTACGCAAATGTTTTTGTGCTTTTAGTCAGAAATGCTAAAGGCATTTTTATATAACTGGTGAATCAACTGCAGACTTTAATTCTGCCTCTGTCAGTTGCACTCAGTTGGATAAACCAACCAATTTACAAAAAACCCACAGCAGTAAAAGACAAAAATAGGCCTGTGCATGTCCTTTCAGTTCATGCCTGCTAGAATATTAACGAAGCATAATAAATCTAGGAAATGGTCACAGATGTTTGGACTTTAAAGCCTAGAGTTTTCTAATCAGTGTTACTTAAACAGAAATAATACACTTTAAGAGCTACAGATTGCTCAAGAATCTCCTTTTTACAACCTCACAGTTTTTTGTCTTTGATGGCAGAGATCCTTAGAGCACTGTATTGGGATCATATCCTCCAACTGACCAAGTAAATAGTTTTCTTTTTGAACAATATATGTAAGGATTATCAGAATTAAAATACCAGATCTCAAAGCAATTACAGAATCTTGGATCATCTTGAAGGGTTTGGGGAGTTACAGTGTGGAGTCAGCAATGAGGAGCCACAGAAACTGTTCAAAGTGGGTTTATCATAGGTTAAATTGCTGAATTATAAATAGATGTCCAAAGATGTGTGGGTTAGGTTGATTGGCCATGCTAAATTGACCATAGTGTCAGGGGGATTAGCAGGGTAAATATGTGGGGTTACGGGAATAGGGCCTGGGTGGGATGTGGTCGGTGCAGACTCGATGGACTGAATGGCCTCCTCCTGCACAGTCGGGATTCTATGATTCTATGATGATTGCAAACCAAAAATTCTGAATGCTTGTTGCTGCAAATTTAAGTAGCAAGAGTGAAAAGGTTTTAATAACGTGAGTGTTTTCTGAAACAGGTCCAAAGAAGTTAAAGTTTTTTATTAGTCACAAGAAGGCATACATTAACACTGCAGTGAAGTTACTGTGAAAATCCCCCAGTCGCCACACTCCAGCTCCACTTCGGATACACTGAGGGAGAATTTAGCATGGTCGATGCACCTAACCAACACATCTTTCGGACAGCAAGTCTTGCTACTTAAATTTGCAGAACGAGATTGCTCCTTAAGTGGCTGGGTGCCACCTAGAGCTTGTTTGTCTCAGTTGACTGGTTTTCCTTGCAGTTTCAGTGTTTTATTATGGACTAGTTTTGTGCTTTAGAAAAAGAATCCTAATATTTTTTCCTGCTGTATGTTTTCTCTTGACTTTTTTATGTCTACGGTGCCAGCTGAGGTCTTTAGTAAAGCTACCCAAACTCACCAGAAGACAACGAACCATTTTGCCACCTTTCTAGTTCATTTGTTTGAAACATCAAATCTGGGGCTAATGACCCTGTACTTGTTCGGTCTGCCTGTGGGATTTACAAATTTTATACAAGGAATAGTAGAGGAAGAGAGGAGAGGGGGAGAGTTCAAAGGAGATGTGAGGGGTAAGTTTTTTTACACAGAGAGTGGTAGGTGTCTGGAACGTGAATACAAGTCTCAACTCACAACATCATCACCACTTGAATGCATCTCTCCACCATTCGTCTTATGGTCCATCTCTCTGTCACCTGGTTTCATTCTTACTTGCCCCAGTTAGAGGTAGCGCATCTTTAGAAATGGCTTCTCCTCCTGCTCCCACACAGTCATCTCAAGGTGGTGCAGTAGGATATAGAACATAAAACAGTACAGCACAGGAAGAGGCCCTTTGGCCCAACATGTTGTGCCGAACAAGATGCCAAATTAAACTAATCCCTTCTGTCTGCTCTTGGTCCAAATTCCTCTATTCCTTGCATATTCATGTACTTATCGTGGGGCGGCACGGTAGCGCAGTGGTTAGCACTGCTGCTTCACAGCTCCAGTGACCTGGGTTCGATTCCCGGCTTGGGTCACTGTCTTGTGTGGAGTTTGCACATTCTCCTCGCGTCTGCGTGGGTTTCCTCCGGGTGCTCCGGTTTCCTCCCACAATCCAAAAATGTGCAGGTTAGGTTGATTGGCCATGCTAAAAATTGCCCCTTAGAGTCCTGAGATGCGTAGGTCGATGGGATTAGCAGGTAAATGTGTAGGGATATGGGGGTGGGGACTGGGTGGGATTGTGGTCGGTGCCGATTCGATGGGCCAAATGGCCTCTTTCTGCACTGTAGGGTTTCTATGATTCTATGATCTAAAAGCCCCTCAAATGCATTCAAGTGGGGAAATTGGGTAAACAGCATTATCAGTTGTTAATGCAATTGTTACCAGCATGCCATGTCTTCTGAATCTTTCTAACAGCTTTTAATGGAGGAAAAAAGGTTCCCGGAAAGAGCTTCAGTGTTTTTCTCGCACAATGACACAATTGGATGGAAAGTGACTATCTACCGTTTTGCAAAGGATTCAGCCTCCCCTGGAGTTAGCAGAAAATATCAGTGTGATTCCAGTGGTATTTTAGACCCAACATTTTCCCATGAACTGAGGACTTGAGACATTTTGAAAAAAGAAAATGCTTATTTCCAGCTAACTTTGGGAATTAGTCCAACAACAGCTTGTGAAGTTAAAGTAGCAAGCAATTACACATCCTGTAGGCTCTGCTTTGTCACAGGTTTGTGAGACATTTGTGATTTACTGAACCTTTGTTCCTCGAGCACAAATTATTCAAATAACATCTGCTTTTTAAAAAAAACTTGCTTGCTATTTCCATACCAACCCCCTCCTCACAATCAATGAGTGAGCTCTGAGTCACCGTTGCTTCTGATGTCTGAAGACCACTCAATGATTAATACTGAGGTTGATTTGTTGGAATGACTGTAAGTGTCATTACATTGGGTGGGCTCAAAAATTCTGTTTGAACTTGTTGAAAGATCCAGGTTGATGATTCGATTGATGGGTTTTTTCTGACATAGACAAATGGCACCATAAAGAAGATATGCCCACTTTTCAAAGGTCAGGTGGTTTTGTACTTCCCTCCTCACCCTTCAAGTTTGGCACAGCACTTGTCTATTGGAGGGGGCTACCTCTTTAAAGTCCCTCACCAGCCCTGCTGCTGCAGCCCTCGTTTTTTTATCCTCATTCTTAATGGCAGGATGAATTTTGACCCCTCTGGGGTCAGGATTGGGAGAGATTGTAAAGTCTCACCTTGATGGAACTCCATCCCAAATGAGAAAATCTGCCCATTTGCATCAGGGACATTTTTTTTTGCATCTTTGACTCTGAGAATATTTTTGAATGACTGAACAAGTATACATTTTCATGACCATGTTTGTGAACTGGGCATTGTGAACTTGTTGCTTTCTTCAATTTTTACAGTTTAACAACCTGCACAAAATGATCAGTAAAGGTATGTTCTGGGTGACCAAGTTGGTAGATCTGAGGCTAATGTTATAACCCCAGCTAATGTTAACACTGGGCAAGTCAGATCCCAGAGTGCAGTCTGGCTTGATAGACCCTAACCTTTCTTTAGAAACCATCAAGGAAAGTTGTTGAATAAATTTATAGGAGTCTGTTTAACATGACGAATAACATATATATTAAAATGAGAAAAATAAACTATACCACGCTAGACAAAAAAGTTGGAAAAATCTCAATACAAATGCAAGATGATGATTCAATTCGCCAATATTCCTTTCCACAGCAATATATTTACAGACACATAAACCAGTGAAGAGTTACCATTAGCTTGACAGAAAGGCTCCTTCTTTGAGACTGTTACATATGCAAGCAGTTTCCTTCTGGTGAATTCTAATTTTTAAATTTCCATTCGGCCCATCGAGTCTGCACCAACCACAATCCCATCCAGGCCCTATCCCTATAACCCCACTTATCTACCCTACAAATCCCCCTGACACTAAGGGGCAATTTAGCAGGCCGATCAACCTAACCTGCACATCTTTGGAATGTGGGAGGAAACCGGAGCACCCGGAGGAAACACACACAGACAAGGGGAGAACATGCAGACTCTGCATCGACAGTTACTCGAGGCTGGAATTGAACCCCAGTCCCTGGCGCTGTGAGGCAGTAGTGCTAACCACTGTGCCACCGTGCTGCCCTTGAGCAATTCTTGACCATTCACTTAATGCTTCTAATCCTGAGACACCCAAAAATGCACTTTAAACTCATTATTGCTTTAACTGCAGAGCAAACCCGGAGTTCCCCAGACTCAATCTCCCAGTAATCATGTAATATTTCTTACCTAAGAGAGCTAAAAATCCTCATCTGCACTCTGACATACACTGAACCCTTTTCCCATCTTCTCTGTGACTCCATGTCACTTGACCACTGTCCAGTTTTTTCCACTTTATATTTTTTTACCCAAAATCCCTAAATGTCTAACTCCTTTTTAACCCATCTCTTTAACTTTAGGGGTTGTAAAATCTCATTAAAATGTATATATATTTATCCATAAACAAACCCAAAATACTGACATTTCAGCCACAGAATCACCCAGACATTTTGGCACCAAGGCTCAGAAGAAACCTAAATGAAACTGAAACCATTTTACCTTTCTTAACACACAAATATACTCAACTTAAAAGTTATACTTTGTTCCTAATGTTAACTAAATTATGTTAAAGAAACTAATGTGGAGAGACATGGATATGAACATTTTTAAAATTATTGTATTTAAATAAAATAGAAGCAATTGACACCTCCATACCTGAGAGAGAAATAGCATGAATTGTCCAACTTCCCTTATAATATTTCTCCTCAGTCTGAATTAACAATAACTAGTACAATTAATTGCCGCCACTGAGACATTTATAGCCTAGTTTGTTTTGGACAAATAACACTATGTGGTGAATAAAACACGGGGAGAGCGACCCCACACACCCCAGACATATTAGCTGGAATTTTATCATCCCACCCACCACAGAAATCGAAGCAGGCGAGGGGTGGGCAATGGGAAGGCCTGTTGACCTCAGGTGAAATTTTATGGTTTTGGGACGAGTGAGGCCATAAAATACTGCCCACTCTCACTTTCTTGGGAAAAGAGATACAAAAGTCTGAGATCATGTGCTAACCCATCTCAAGAACAGTTTCTTCCCTGCTGCCATCCGATTTTCGAATGGACCGACCATATATTAAGTTGATCTTTCTCTCCACCCTAGCTGAAACCGACTGTAACACTATATTCTGCACCCTCTCCTTTCCTTCTCCCCCATGTACTCTATGAACAGTATGCTTTGTCTGTATAGCACGCAAGAAACAATATTTTTCACTGTATCCCAATACATGTGACAATAATAAATCAAATCAAAAGTATATGGGGAAGGAGAGATTGGAAGTAAAAGTACCTCCAGGGGTCACGAATTATTCATCCCATGAAATCTCCCTGAATCGACATCTAATTACATTGCAGTACCGAAGATTGTTGCCTGTAGCATTTTTGAGAAGAGGCATTGGCTGAAGATTTTCCACGTACTTCACACAACTCTGATGCCACCAGACAGCTGTGACTCCACAGAAAGCAAAGCAATAGTTTAAGTTTATTTATTAGTGTAACAAGTAGACTTAGCTTAACAAATCAATGACGTTACTGTGAAAATTCCTTGGTCGCCACACTCTGCCGCCTGTTTGGGTACACTGAGAGAGAATTTAGCATGGCCAATGCACAAAACCAGTACGTCTTTCGGACTGTGGGAGGAAACCGGAGCACCCGGAGGAAACCCACGCAGACACGGGGAGAACATACAGACACCGCACAGGCAGTGACCCAAAGCCAGGAATCTAACCCGGGTCCCTGGCGTTGTGAGGCAGCAGTGCTAACCACTGTGCCACAATACAAGGAGTGCCATCACAATGAGTACAGTCAAGGCAAATTTGGTGTCCCGAACTGATCAAGGAATTTAGTTTCAAGCAGGAAACTTGCTAGCTCGAAGGAGGGGGCAATTGCTTGTGTTTACCATGGTTCTACATACAGTGTATCATTTATCCAGGTCCAGTCTTGTATTGTGTTGAAAAAATTACACTGTTTTTTTAGATCTGTCAAGTGGTCTGCTGTTCTTTTAGTTGCTTTGAAATTCTGAGGCAAATGCCTTTTATTTCCACCAGCAATATTCACAACGTTGTAAAGCTGACTTTTGATTGCTGTAAGCCCATTCAGATCTTCGCTCTCCAATTTTACTGGCTCCCCGCTGTTTCAGCAATCTTTGACACAATTTTGCTAATCAATCTATGCAACATCACTTAGAATCACAGCATATGAGTGCAGCAGTAATTATGTTTATGATATAAATGAATTGATCAGCACAATTTACCTTACAGAATGGAAATGTCAGTGATATCTATAAAGAAAATAATTGCTGCTGAAGTTCTAACAAATTACAACACAGTGACTGCTATCATGGCGCTTATAATTTGTTCCTAATGAGTTAGCAATTCCTTAAGCAAGCGCAAGCCATATGAAGTTACCCCTGAAGTAGTGTAATTTAAATAATTCAAAATCAAACATTAATAGCTTTGAAGTAGGCAAATGTAGTTATGAGCATTAGCAGCTTTAAAAGTATAGTTATTAAAGCCTTTTCTCAGCACGATCATGGAGGAAAGTAACAACCACAGAATTAATTGCTGGAAACCTCTCATCTCGTCCGCAGCTGGGATTTTCCAATGCCGTTACACTGAATGGAGTTTTGGCCGAGCGTCAAATTCTCTGTTCCTGCTGGCAGCGGGGTGGGAACGGACGAGATCGGAGAACCCGCCCTGTGACTTTCATGGGCTGGGTAAGCAGAAGTGTGTTCAGAAGCACTGGCTTCATTCAGCCTTCAGTTAGAAAAAGGAGAAAGCTGCAGCCTGTATAATGCTGCTTATTAGGATTCGATAGTGTCAGGGTGATAGCCAAAAAGGTAAGCAGTCGCTGGATCAGGCAGACTGCCTGTCGGGCAACACGGCGGAACAGTGGTTAGCACCACTCCCCATTTCAATTCCAGCCTTGGGTCACTGTCTGTGCGGAGTCTGCATGTTCTCCCCATGTCTGCGTGGGTTTCCTCCGGGTGCTCTGGTTTCATCCCACAACCCAAAGATATAGCGGTTTAGGTGCATTGGCCATGCTAAATTGCCCCTTAGTGTCAGTGGGTCTAGCAGGGTAAATACGTGGGATTACAGGGATAAGGCCTGGGTGGTATTGTTGCTGGTGCAGGCTCGATGGGCCAAACGGCCTCCTTCTGCACTGTAGGGATTCTATGATTCTAAGAATTGATTGTGTCCCCAAGCTGATGCGCGATATAACACACGAGAGGCGTGATGTACTCGGGAAATAAAGGCTTTTATTGTCAACAATAACAGAGCTACCATATACAGTACACGATCCCAGACTAAAGGGTCACCAGGCAGAGCAGTGACCTTTATACCTCTCCCAGGAGGCGGAGCCGACTGGGATGTACCATAACAACTATATTAACAGGTAGAACAGCCCAACCCTAACCCCAACAGTAACATATATATAGACTCATAGTACTGGCCAGACCATGGCTCAGCACTACCTAGTGGGAACCAACAATGGTTCACCACATTCACCCCTCCATTGAAAACAAAGGCCGGCGGGGTACAAAACACAGAATAATTGTTCGTTTGTCTATAAGTTCAAGCGGTCTGGGGGACCGCACCGTCGCTGTGACCTCCTCAACACCGGCGATGACACCGGTTCAGGCAATCGTGGTGACGTTCTCTCCAAGGCGCTGTCCAGCTATTCCTCCAGTGCCTCATGGGCCGGTAGACCCCGAGGTGGTGACAATCCGCTGAACTCGGGCACGCCTTGAAGTGGCGACCATCTCCTGAACTCAGGCAAGCTGTACACGGGAGTAAGAGGGTTAAGTGGTGGTCCCGATACTGCCCGCGCCATGTCAGGAAGGGAAAAAATGGTTGGGGGGTCCCTAACAGTAGGTGTGGGAACCACAGGGGTTTCCAAGCCCCCTGCTGGCGCCAGATCTCTAATCGAGACCGTGTCCTCTCGCCCGTCAGGATATTCCACGTAGGCATACAGAGGGTTGGCGTGGAGGAGATGGACCTGTTCAACCAAAGGGTCGGATTTGCGGGTCGCCGCAGGAGGACAGGTCCTGAGTACGTCAACCAAGACGGTAATGAAGTCCCAGAGGAAGACTTCCTAGGGAATGAAAACATTCTCTCATGAGGAGTAGCGTTGGTTGCCGTACACAGGAGTGAGCGTATGGAGAGGAGCGCATCAGGGAGTACCTCTTTCCAACGGGAGACTGGAAGACCTTTAGACCTCAACGCCAGTAAGACAGCCTTCCAGACTGTAGCATTCTCTCGTTCGACCTGTCCGTTACCCCTTGGGTTGTAGTTCGTGGTTCTACTAGAGGCAATCCCATATGAGAGCAGGTATTGCCTCAAGTCATCGCTCATGAACGACGAGCCCCTATTGCTGTGGATGCAACAGGGGTAACCGAACAGGGTGAAAAGATCACGAAATGCCTTGATAACCGTGGCAGCGTTCATATCAGAACAGGGAATGACAAAAGGGAATCGTGAGTACTCATCAACCACATTGAGGAAGTACACGTTCCGATCTGTCGAGGGAAGGGGGCCCTTAAAGTCCAAACTCAGTCTTTCGAAGGGACGAGTGGCCTTAACGAGTTGTGCCCTGTCAGGTCGGTAGAAGTGCGGTTTGCATTCCACGCATACCCGGCAGCTTCTGGTTATGGACCTGACATTCTCCACCGAGTAGGGTAGGTTCCGGGCTTTTATGAAGTGGTAGAGCCGAGTGACCCCCGGATGGCAGAGGTCATTGTGGAGAGCCTGCAATCGATTCTCCTGCATACTAGCGCATGTTCCATGCGACAGGGCATCCGAGGGCCCGTTGAGCTTCCCTGGACGATACATGATATCATAATTGTAGGTGGAGAGTTCGATTCTCCACCTCAAGATCTTATCATTCTTGATCTTACCCCGTAATGTGTTGTTGAACATGAACGCCACGGACCGCTGGTCCGTGAGCAGAGTGAACCGTTTGCCCGCCAAGTAATGGCGCCAATGCCGAACGGCCTCCACAATGGCCTGGGCCTCCTTTTCCACCGCCGAATGTCGAATTTCAGGGCCTTGGAGGGTGCGAGAGAAAAAGGCGACGGGCCTGCCCGCCTGGTTAAGTGTGGCGGCCAGGGCGAAATCAGATGCATCACTCTCCACCTGGAAGGGGATGGACTCATTTATAGCGTGCATCGTGGCTTTCGCGATGTCGGCTGTTATCCTTGCAAAGGCTAAGCGAGCCTCTGTTGCTACGGGAAAAGAGGTAGACTTGATGAGCGGACGGGCTTTGTCCGCGTAATTGGGAACCCACTGTGCGTAGTATGAGAAGAAGCCTAAGCATCTTCTCAGTGCTTTGACGCTAGTGGGCAGGGGAAGTTCGAGGAGAGGACGCATACGGTCTGGATCAGGGCCAAGGACCCCATTTTCCACCACGTATCCGAGGATAGCTAGGCGGCGCGTGCGGAATACACACTTCTCCCTGTTGTAGGTCAGATTCAGGCGAGATGCAGTGCGTAAGAATCTAAGAAGGTTGGCATCGTGGTCCTGCTGGTCATGGCCGCAGATGGTGACGTTATCCAGGTACGGGAAGGTAGCCCGCAGTCCGTTCTGGTCCACCATTCGGTCCATAGCACGCTGGAAGACCGAGACCCCATTCGTGACACCAAAAGGAACCCTTAAAAAATGGTACAGGCGACCATCTGCCTCAAAGGCCGTGTATTGTCAGTCCTCTGGGTGAATGGGGAGTTGGTGGTAAGCAGATTTTAAGTCGATGGTGGAGAACACCCGGTGCTGCGCAATCTGATTGACCATGTCAGATATGCGCGGGAGGGGATACGCATCCAGCTGCGTGTATCTGTTAATGGTCTGACTATAGTCTATGACCATCCAGGGTTTGTTCCCATTCTTAACCACCACGACTTGCGCTCTCCAAGGACTAGTGCTAGGTTGGATGATCCCTTCCTTGAGGAGCCGCTGAACTTCAGATCGAATGAAGATCCGATCTTCAGCGCTGTAACGCCTGCTCTTTGTTGCGATGGGCTTGCAGCCTGGCACAAGATTCTGGAATAGGGAGGGTGTGGTAATCCTAAGCGTTGAGAGGCTACATGTGGAGCACGTTGGGCAATTTAGAGGCTGCGGGTCTCCCACTGAAAGCGGAGGGAGTGGCCCACCGTACTGCAGAGTTACACTCTTGAAGTGGACCATAAAATCTAGTCCTAGGAGTATTGGCGCGCAAAGGTGCGGTAACACAAGGAGCTTGAAGTTCTCGTAGACTGTGTCCTGCACCATCAGATTGACCACGCAACTCCCTAGCACGGTGACAGACTGGGACCTTGACGCCATCGAAATTGTCTGCTTGACAGTCCGAATCTGGAGACCACACCGCTTCACGGTGTCTGGATGAATGAAGCTCTCCGTGCTCCCGCTGTCAAACAAACAATAAATCGGGCGTTTGTTTACCTGTATGTCCATCATGGACTTGTCGAGTCTGTGAGGCTTGGCTGGTCCAGGATGATCGATGCCACCGTTGGTTCATGGGCGCAACTGCACGCAGCTGAGATGGTTGATGACGACCCCTGCTGGTCATTCGCGGTCGGTGCCGACCAACATGGCTACCCCCATAGGCCACACGTGGACGATGGCGCCAAAACCTGCTGCCCCTGCAGGTCGCACGTGTCTTGCGACTCCGTCGTTCGGAATGGCGACGTCCTGGAATCGCACGTGGCAGAAGACCTTGAAGATGCAGAAGACAAGGAGGCTGGCTCCGGGGAGTCACACACCACACTGCTGTTCTTGGATGGAGGTTTGGACCGGCATACCTTGGAATAGTGCCCCTTCTTGCCGCAGGCGGAGCACAACACCGCTTTAGCTGGACATCGCTGCCGAGGGTGTTTCACCCCCCCACAGAAGTAACACCGTGGGCCACCTGGTGCTGCCGTCGTCAGGTCCGAGGCTGGGAACGCAATCGCGCAGTTTTTCGGTCCCGCTGAATGAAGTGGGGTCTGTGACTGCCCCTGCCACGCTGTCTCCACGTGGTCGTCGGGGTACATCGCCAGACTTTTGGAGGCCGTTTCTAGAGCATCAGCTAACTCTATGGATTTAGTGAGGTCGAGGTTACCTTGCTCCAACAGCCGAAGGCGGATGTACGACGAGCCAATTCCCGCCACGAATGCATCTCGAGCGAGGTTGTTCATGTACTGGTCTGCCGACACTGCCTTGCAGTTGCAGGCTCTGGCTAGCTGTTGAAGCTCGCACGCGTACTGTTCCGTCGTTTCGCCGGGCTGCCGCTGTCGACTGGCTAGAAGGTATCGAGCATGCATCTCATTCGGCGGTTTGTTGTATCGCTTCTTGAGAAGCTCGAGGGCCCCTTTGTAGTCGGTGGCCCCACGGATCGCTAGGTATACAGCGTCGCTTACCCTCGCGTGGAGGACCCGGAGTCTGTCGGCGTCGTCGGTGACCGCTGTGGAGGCGTCGAGGTAATCCTGGAAACACTTCAACCAGTGGTCGAAAGTGTTCGATGCGCCCGCCGCACGTGGGTCCAACGTAAGCCGTTCGGGTTTAAGCATTTGCTCCACGTTTTCTTTGTCGTTTTTTTTCACAAAAAAAAAGAATTTACTTGTTGGCAATAAAATTGATGCGCGATATATGGAGTTCAATCCTGATAAATGCGAAGTGATGCATTTTGGTAGAAATAATGTAGGGAGGAGCTATATGATAAATGGCAGAACCATAAAGGGTGTAGATACGCAGAGGGACCTGGGTGTGCAAGTCCACAGATCCTTGAAAGTGACGTCACAGGTGGAGAAGGTGGTGAAGAAGGCATATGGCATGCTTGCTTTTATAGGACGGGGCATAGAGTATAAAAGTTGGGGTCTGATGTTGCAGATGTATAGAACGTTGGTTCGGCCGCATCTGGAATACTGCGTCCAGTTCTGGTCGCCACACTACCAGAAGTACGTGGAGGCTTTGGAGAGAGTTCAGAGGAGGTTTACCAGGATGTTGCCTGGTATGGAGGGGCTTAGTTATGAGGAGAGATTGGGGAAACTGGGGTTGTTCTCCCTGGAAAGACGGAGGATGAGGGGAGACTTAATAGAGGTGTATAAAATTATGAAAGGCATAGATAGGGTGAACGGTGGGAAGCTTTTCCCCAGGTCGGTGGTGACGTTCACGAGGGGTCATAGGTTCAAGGTGAAGGGGGGGAGGTTTAACACAGATATCAGACGGACATATTTTACACAGAGGGTGGTGGGGGCCTGGAATGCGCTGCCAGGCAAGGTGGTGGAGGCGGACACACTGGGAACGTTTAAGACTTATCTAGACAGCCATATGAACGGAGTGGGAATGGAGGGATACAAAAGAATGGTCTAGTTTGGACCAGGGAGCGGCGTGGGCTTGGAGGGCCGAAGGGCCTGTTCCTGTGCTGTATTGTTCTTTGTTCTTTGTATAACACACGAGAGGCGTGATGTACTCGGGAAATAAAGGCTTTTATTGTCAACAATAACATAGCTACCATATACAGTACACGATCCCAGACTAAAGGGTCACCAGGCAGAGCAGTGACCTTTATACCTCTCCCAGGAGGCGGAGCCGACTCGGGTGTACCATAACAACTATATTAACAGGTAGAATAGCCCAACCCTAACCCCAACAGTAACATATATACAGACTCATAGTACTGGCCAGACCATGGCTCAGCACTACCTAGTGGGAACCAACAATGGTTCACCACACAAGCATGCTTGAAAATAAAAGTTTCTGTTATTGCAACTTACAGACTAGAATGATTTTAATATTTCACTACAAAATAGGAATTAGGAGCGAGAGTAGGCAATTCAGCCCTTCGAGCCCACTCAGCCATTCTATATAATCATGGCTGATCTCCATCTCATCCTAACTCCACTTCCCTGCCTTTTCTCCAAAGTCCTTTATCCTGCTTTTGATCAAATATTTATCTATCTCTTTCTTGAATGCACTGATTGATTCTGCATCCCCTGCACTCTGGAGCAGTGAGATCCATAGATTCACAGCCCTCTGTGAGAAGTAGCTTCTCCTGAAAAGAAGATAAATGTTGGAGATGGCCATTGCCTGGTGTTTATGCATGTGAGTGGTGTCATTTGCCACTTATCAGCTAAACCCTGAATATTGTCCAGGTGTTGCTGGATGTGAATGCAGACTGCTTCATTCTCAGAAGCTTTGCAAATGGAACTGGAAGCTATGTAACCATTAGCGAGCATCTTCACTTCTGACCTTTTGATGGAGGAAGGTCATTGGGCAGCTTGGTGGCACAGTGGAAAGCACTGCTGCCTCACAGCGCCAGAGACTCGGATTCAATTCCTGGCTCAGGTCACTGTGTGGAGTTTGCACATTCTCCCCGTGTCTGCGTGGGTTTCCTCTGGGTCGTCCAGTTTCCTCCCACAGTCCAAAGATGTGCGAGCTAGGTGAATTGGCCATGCTAAATTCTCCCTCAGTGTACCAAAGTGTGGCGACTAGGGGATTTTCACAGTAACTCCATTGCATTGTGAATGTAAGCCTACTTGTGACTAATAAATAAACTCTAACTTTACTTTGATGAAGTATCTGAAGCTTGTTGAGCCAAGGACATTAAGAACTCCTACAGCAATGTCCTGGGACTGAGACTATCTGCCTCCAACAACCAGAACAATATCACTCCAATCAAGTGGAGAGCTTTCTCTTGATTCCCATTGACAACAATTTTACTGTTGGATGAAATTGTACTTGGTTTTTAAGCTCTGCCCTACTGTGAACCATTTAATTAGAGCTGTACATCAGTAATGTTGGCCAACTCCTTGTCTGCATTCCAGTGCTTTCTCTCTCTGTTCCCATTCGGATCATCAGCCTCTTGTAAAACTGAACCGTACAAACAAAAGAATCTCCATTTTGATCCCTGGTCCAGGCTGAATTAACTGATCTCAGCTGTACAATTAGTTTTGGTGTTCTTAAGTGAATGAGAAGGAAAATTAACCAAGCTTTTCACTGGCAATTAGAATCCAGTCAATTCTACTGAAAAATCGCTTCAGTTTGGTGATCGGTGAAGACGGGATCAGCTCCTGGAGACAGATCGCTGCTGGCACCTACTGTTCGGGCACAGACGTATAAACTGGTCACTTAGGAGCCACAGGGCAGCCAGTTGGAGGAGTCAGCGTTTACTGGAAAGCAGGGGAGAAAACCTGACGGTGTGTTGGTGCTGGGGAATACTCTTTGTTCATGGGATGTGGATGCACTGGCCAGACCAGCATTTACTGCCTATCTTGGGTTCTATTGTACTGCCCACTGACTGAACTGATGTTATCACTGAATATTGAAAAAATAAACAAGCTGGGGTGGCACAGTGTCACAGCGCTTAGCACTGCTGCCTACAGTGCCAGGGACCCAGGCTTGTGTCAATGTCTGTGGGAAGTTTGCACATTCTCCCTCGTTCTGCAAGGGTTTCCTCCAGGTGCTCCGATTTGCTCCCGCAGTCCGAAAGATGTGCAGATTAGGTGCATTGGCCATGCTAAATTTCCTTCAGTGAACACGAACAGGCGCCGCCGGAGTGTGGTGACTAGGGGATTTTCACTAACTTCATTACAGTATTAATGTAAGCCTACTTGTAACACCAATAAATAAACTTAAACTTCTTGTCTTTGCATGTTCTGATTACATCAACTACTAACAACTATACTGCCTGAAGATTAAAACAGAATTGCCCGGAATTCGCCAGCCTTACATGCTGGTGAGATTCTTTGGTCCCGCCGGTGGTGCACCCCTGCCTTGGGTTTCCTGGCAGTGTGCGGTGGCTTCAGTGGAAATTCCCATTGATAGTGGCAGGACCAGTGGATCCTGCAGCCAGTGAACGGCACTGCCACCTCCTGCTGCTCATGGGACATGGGTGTCGCTGGATGACCATCATTTATCGCCCATCCCTAGTCGCCCAAGCGCAGTTGAGAGTCAACCACATTGTTGTACTCTGGAGGCACATGTAGGCCAGGCCAGGTAAGGAAAGCAGATTTCATAGAATCTCTACAGTGCAGAAGGAGGCCATTCAGCCATCGAGCTTGAACCAACAACAATCCCACTCAGACCCTATCTATCCCTGTAATCCCACATCTGCTAATCCCCGGACACTAAGGGCCAATTTTAGCATGGCCAATCTGAACAGCTTTGGAGTGTGGCATGAAACCGAAGCATCTGGAGGAAACACAAGCAGACATAGGGAGAACGTGCAAACTCCACACAGACAGTCACCCAAGGCCGGAATAAAATCCGGGTCTCTGGCGCTGTGAGGCAGCAGTGCTAACCATTGTGCCACCATGCCGCCAACAGGTGACAGATTTCAGCCAGCACACACTTAGTAAAATAGAGATGTCACATGCTCTTTTTGGCTGAGGTTAAATAAAGAACAATGGGTTCCAGAAGACCTTCTACCAAGAATCCTCTTCCCTTTCCTCTTCATTGCACTTTGAACAGCTTGTCCTCCTATGTCTTATCTTTGTTCATTCGCCCTCTCACGTTGCAGATCAAAGGGGATAGGAACTCGGGAAAACAGTACTGGGAGCAAGTTGTTTGCACAGAGCTTTTGAACACTTTTCTCACCCTCCCCACCCCACCTCACTACCTCCAATGTGTTCACTTCACTAATGGAAATATTATTACAAACCTCCAAACACATTTACTAACTCTGAAATCAAGAAGCAACTAATCTGAAAGTGGTAGAAGGAAGATCCCTTTAAACAATGCCCTTGCTGCATTCCTATTCAGACATGTCAGGCTAAGAGAGGGCATTAGCTGGAGCATTCAGGCTGGAAACGGTAATGCGAGAGTCAAATCAGTGTTACACACTGATCAAATTCACCCGTCCAATTCTAATTCATTCTAATTCAATGACTAATTCAGCAGTTTGGGTCGGTTCTTTTGCATTGTGTACCACCTTATCTTAAAGTAAAATAGACTTGACATATGAAAGATCATGTGCATTGAGACCGATTTGTGCAAGTTATTAATTTTGGGTCTGCCTGGGTATTGTGTCAAATTAGGCTCAGCATTTTCTCCAAGAGGTGAACTCCTACAGTTTACAACTATTTACAATTGGGAGTTGACTTTTTCTCTCCTCAACATGCAGGATTGTAGCATCTAATTGCACACATGTCCTCAACAGCGTTTTTTCAACCTTCAAGCAGATATATTGATTAACAATTTAGCGGGACAAAGTTATATAAGAATCATAAAGCAACTTTAATTTTACAATCATCAAGTGAATGCGCAGAGTAACAGCTCCTCATAATAAACCAGACTGCATTATCCCATTTAGTGAGCTTAATCAACTTGATTTTGGCTACACCCATCTATGAATTGGACAAAGAATTCCTCTGGGTCTGGTCAATGAAAAATAACTTGTTCTGAAACAAGAGAAGAAACATAAATCTATCTTCTTTGTGACCTCTTCAATCACGCATACAATTGGACCATACCAATTAATGATGTCCAAAAGATGCCGGAAAATTCAAACAGCTTTTCACTAAAGCTGAAAGCCTAGAGCTCCACCAATGAAGTTCTGCTTCCAATTGACACAAAAAGTTACTAGCCTGCCTCATCTCTCTATCACAGCCAAGAAAACCGACATCGACATAATCCCTCTTTAAAAAGATGTACAAGTGCTTTTTTGCATCTGTTTGACAGAGTTATTTTGTATGAAATGTCAAGCTGCTGTAATCTCTTTTTTCAAATTCTTCTCTCATGAATCATTTCAAATTCACTATTATGTCAAGCTTATTTCTGTACGCTAATAAGAAGCATTGTGATTAGTAAAAAAAAGGGAATCTTTATTTATAAATGCACAATGCAATAATCTGAATCCTACAAAAAATGAATTACCACACCAATCCAACTATCTCTCATTGATATCCAAAGTCACCAACATCATGCTTTATCAATGTCTTGGGGGTGTCAATGACCAGACGATTAATTGGATGAATTGTGTCAGTCTCATAGCTACAAGAGTAGGAGAGAGACATAAGAGGGAGATTTTCCCGTCCCACCCGCCACGGGAATCATAGCGACCGGGGTCGGGGGGGAGGGGGAGACCATGCAAATTGCAGGATTTTCCGGTTTTGGGGCGAGTGCTCCCGCTCAAGTTCTGATCCTTCAAAGCTCTTTCATAGATGGGTGTAGCCACTTGATGCGCGATTGATTCACACGGGAGGCTAGGACGTACCCGGGAATAAAGGCTTTTATTCACAACAAGAATAGAGCATACTGCTTAACAATACTATCCCAGACTAAGGGCTACTAGGAAGTAGCAGTGACCTTTATACTCCTGTAAGAAGGCGGAGCCAAACGGAGTGTACCACAGAACAATGCTAACAGGTGGAACACCCCAACCCTAACCCCAACAGTAACAAGAGTAACATATGTACAAGTACTCATAGTGGTAACCATCTATGGTTCACCACACCACTATCCACAAGGCTGGATTTAGGAGAGTGATACAATAATTCCATTTATTGGGATGGATGTAGCTGTAACAAGAATAGCAACCCAGAAAATATGCAAATGTGGCCCCATGAACAAAAAGGTTGGGCAAGCCTGTTCCCAAGTTAACCAGGGACCTGGGAGAATGCAAAAAGTCAGGATTAATCAATAATCTCATGGTAAAGGAGCCTCCAGGTGATAGTAATCACAAAACATAGAATTCCATGTTCAGTTTGAAGGGCAGAAGGTCCATGACGAGTGTTTTAAATCTAAATAAAGTTAACTATGAGGGTATGAAGGCGGAGCTGGCTGAGGTGAACTTGGAAACTAGCCAAAGGTAGGACAAGTGAGTTGCAGTGACAACAGGAACTATTTAGTAACTCTAATCAAAGATTTATCCCAGTAAGAAAAAAAGTCTCTTTGGGAAAGATGCGTTATTGGTGACTAAACAAGGAAGTTAAGGATGTTATCAAATTGAAACAGACACTATACAAATCAGCAATGATTTCTAATGGATCAGAGGACTGGACAGACTTTAGGAACCAGCAAAGAATGTCTAAAAAGATACCAAAGAGGCAGAAAGAAGAGAAAGATGGCTCATAATATAAAAACAGATAGTAAAAGTTTCTACAAGTATTCGAATAGGAAAATAGTAACTAAAGCTAGTGTTGGTCCTCAAAATGGAAAACAAGGAAATGACAGAGACATTGAACAAGCATTTTGTGTCCGTCTTCATGGGAGAAGACTTAGAAAACTTCCCAAAGATCCTTGCTAATCAAGAGATGATACCTTACAATTTGAAAAAGATATATCCTTGTGACAAAGAAACATAAATTTTTATTGTGACCAACTGAGAGAGTAGAAGGGAGTCAGTTCACTCCTTCTCACCAAGTCATAGAAAGGAACATGTATAAAACAAAGTACTTCTGTGTTCACGCCAACTACCAGGAGCTGGAATAGACAGCTGCAGTTCACTGACTTACGTAGATAGAAAACAAAAGGACCAACATTTGAAAACTATCAGTTACAGGATCCTGAAGCACATGAGTGATGACACAAAAAAATATAAAGCCTTTTCCACAAAAGCAATCAAACCATTGCAATGACCGTTTTTCCACTGACCTGGAATTTGTGTTCATAATCTTGATGAAATTGACAGTGTTCACTGTCGTTACTGCACTGAAAGTGAAATCAGCTTGGGCACCTTCCTCCCCTCACCCTCACTGCAATCAGTGGGAAATCTGTGAATGAACAAGAACTTCCACTTCTACACTATTCGTCTGGCTATAAAAAAAACTTTGGAAAAGATACATCAGGTTGAATTGGGTGTAATTAGGTTTTTAATGGTGTATTAACTTCTTAATTACTGCTAAATATACCAACAGGCTCAAGAACATCTTCTTCCCTGCTGCCATCAGATTATTGAACGGTCCTAATAAGTTGATCTTTCTCTTCAGCCTACCTGTAGCTGCAACACTGTGGCCGGAATTTTACCGTCATGTCTGCCCCGGAATCGGGGCAGGCGCGATTTGCAGAACGGAATTCTCCGTTGGCCTGGGCAGGATCTTACGAGCCTCGCCCAAACAAGGTCATAATACACCGGCCTCTATTCTGCACCCTATCCTTTTCCTATTCCCCTCTGTACTTTATGAATGGTATGTTTTGCCAGTAAAGCACACAAGAAACAATACCTTTCAATGTACCCCAGGACAATAAATCAAATCACTGTAACTGACCCCAAAATGTTAATTTTATTTTTATGGAATGTCAAATTTCTCTATTAAGATAAAACATTCCCATTTTTACTTTTTTTTAAAAGTTTGTTTATATATTTCAACTTTTATCTAATCCAATCAGAATCGATATTTCGATCTGAAAATGCAGCTGAAAACTGAAGGGTAAAGTGCTTTTATCTTTCGAGTTTGCTGCCTGTGGGAATAATTCAATTGTGATTGACTGCTTACCCAGCTTGCTGACACCAGCTGTCACTCCCCTAGAAATGTCCTTGACTTGGTACCAGATTTAAGCTGCTGTCAGGGATGGGAAATTCAATACCATTGAGATCACTAGAGCTTTGTGAATAACTTTCTTCACCGTCAGTAGTGAAATCATTGCTTTGCAGCTGACCACAAAATCTGGGCAATTGTCTAACATCTGAGGTTAGGCCGCCTGGAAGGATAAAAAGCGGTTTGATTGCAGGTCAAGCTATTAAGGAGAACAGATAGAGTAGACAAGGAGAAGCTGGTCTGAATTCTCTGGCCATTCATGCCCCGATGTGGAGATGCTGGCATTGGACTCGGGTAAACACAGTAAGAAGTTTAACAACACCAGGTTAAAGTCCAACAGATTTATTTGGTAGCAAATGCCACTAGCTTTCGGAGCGCTGCTCCTTCGTCAGGTGGAGTGGAAAAATGCTCACAAACAGGGCATACAGAGACACAAACTCAATTTACAGAATAATGATTGGAATGCAGTCTTTACAGATAATCAAGTCTTACAGGTACAAACAATGTGAGTGGAGAGAGCATTAAGCACAGGTTAAAGAGATGTGTATTGTCTCCAGACAGGACAGCCAGTGAGATTCTGCAAGTCCAGGCAAGCTGTGGGGATTACAGATAGTGTGACATGAACCCAAGATCCCGGTTGAGGCCGTCCTCATGTGTGCGGAACTTGGCTATCAGTTTCTGCTCAGCGACTCTGTCAGGTAAACAACGTTGGCCGAGTTGCAAGAGTATGTACCGTGTACATTTTCCGATCAGGGCCTGTGTGATCTCCTGGACTCGTTTCGATCGCCTCAGGGGGTCGGAGAGGAATTTCCCAGATTTTTCTTTCCCCATATTGGCCCTGGGGTTTTCACTCTGGGTTTTCGCCTCTCCCTGGAGATCACATGGTCTGGAATGGGGGGGTGGGGGTGAGTTAATAGGTTGTGATGAACAAAGCATCGCAGCTGTGAGGGACAGCTTGGTGGATAGGATATTAGGATGTAGATAGGCTAGAAAATTGGGCGGGGATCCTGGATTCAGGATTCAATCCTGGACCGGGGAGCGGCGCGGGCTTGGAGGGCCGAAGGGCCTGTTCCTGTGCTGTATTGTTCTTTGTTCTTTGTACCTGGTGGATGGTGTTCTCACGTGAGATGATGGCATCTGTGTCGATGATCCGGCACGCCTTGCAGAGGTTGCTGTGGCAGGGATTTCTGGTGTCATGGTCTCTGTACTCCTGAAGGCTGGGTAGCTATGGCATCTCCTCCGGAGCCTTCAACATGTCATTGATGAAGACGAACATCTCGCCAAGGCCATCCCCACACCCCCACTTCTTGCCTTCAAACAACCGCACAACCTCAAACAGACCATTGTCCGCAAACTACTCAGCCTTCAGGAGTACAGTGATCACGACACCACACAACCCTGCCACAGCAACCTCTACAAGACGTGCCGGATCATCGACATAGATGCCATAATCTCACGTGAGAACACCATCCACCAGGTACACGGTCCATACTCTTGCAACTCGGCCAACGTTGTCTACCTGATACGTTGCAGGAAAGGAGATCCCGAGTCATGGTACATTGGGGAAACCAAGCAGATGCTATGACAACGGATGAATGAACACTGCTCGACAATCACCAGGCAAGACTGTTCTCTTCCTGTTGGGGAGCACTTCAGTGGTCATGGGCATTCGGCCTCTGATCTTCGTGTAAGCGTTCTCCAAGGCGGCCTTCACGACACATGACAGCGCAGAGCCGCTGAGCAGAAACTGATAGCCAAGTTCCGCACACATGAGGACGGCCTCAACCGGGATCTTGGGTTCATGTCACACTATCTGTAACCCCCACAGCTTGCCTGGACTTGCAGAATCTCACTGGCTGTCCTGTCTGGAGACAATACACATCTCTTTAACCTGTGCTTAATGCTCTCTCCACTCACATTGTTTGTACCTCTAAGACTTGATTATCTGTAAAGACTCGCATTCCAATCATTATTCTGTAAATTGAGTTTGTGTCTCTGTATGCCCTGTTTGTGAGCATTTCTCCACTCCACCTGACGAAGGGGCAGCGCTCCGAAAACTAGTGGCATTTGCTACCAAATAAACCTGTTGGACTTTAACCTGGTGTTGTTAAACTTCTTACTGCATTCATGCCCCACCACTGCTGCCAGCAAGATTGGAAAAATTGATGCTCAGCCAAATCTCCGTTCACTGCAGCGGGCCAGAGAATCCTGCTGGCATGAAAGGCCGGGGAATTCCAGCCACTATTACCATCTTCTAGGAAACAGGACTGTAAGTGTTAAAAGTAGACCTTTCAGAAATAAAGGAAAAACTTCTTTCTGCAAAGGCAGTAAAAGCTTCACAGAAGGAAAATATAGCAAAACAGGGAAATAAGAATACTGGTCTGAAGTGGTCTTGTATACTTTTAAATGTAACACCAGTAAAACAGAGGGAATAAGAAAACTGGTGCAAAACAATTTTTTTCCTTCTGGCTTTTGAGCCATTCCCACAAATAGCAACTTGAACTAGATCAATTGCTTATTTTAAAACTAAGATTGATAGACTTATGTCAAACAAAGGGATCAAGAAATATAGGGTAGGGATGAGTAAGTGGAGTTAGGCTGCAAACCAGTCATGATCTCATCATATGGCCAAACAGGCTCCAGTTGTGAATTGGCCAACTCCCATGCCCAATTGTTCCTTAGGTTTTCAGGAATTTCAAAAACAAAAACAGAATTCAAATTCATCCTCTGAAGATTCCCCCATTGCAAAACTATACTCTTTATAATGGTAATAAGCATATATCATGACACTCGTATATAATTTTATCAGTCATTGAAAACTTAAACCAAACAATATGACAGACAGTATATTTTAATTTCTTCTGTTACTGCATGCATAAATTCAATTAACAGAAGATCTCTAGCCATCTCTTACTTGGCTTGTTAGTGAATTCTCAGTAATCTCTGAAGATGACTTGACATATTTTCTGTTCAATAGTTTACACTATGCAATAAAAACAACAGCTTTTATTGAAACTTCCCTCTGACCCATCTTCAATAATTAGATACATTGTAAATTATCATAGCCTTGTTGACCAACCAAAACACCATTTTATAAATCCGGAGGAGTATGCAGTCAATGGGTTGTAATTGCTGAGCATTCAACTTTTATTTTGGCTCTGAGATCAAAATGAATTGATATTGGATCCAAACTCTTAATAACAGTTCCAAGACTTTCTCATATTTAGTCTATCTTATGATGGCGAACTTGGATCATTTTCTATTATGAGTTGATTTTTCCCACCCCTGTCCTGTATTTCTTGATCCCTTTGGTTGACATAAGTCTATCAATCTCAGTTTTAAAATGAGCAATTGATCTAGTCTCAGTTGCCACTTGTGGGAATGGCTCCCAACACAGAAGGAAAAAAAGTATTTTTATTTTTCCCGTTTTACTGATGTTCCATTTTAAAGTATGCAAGACGCACTCATCAAAAGAATGTACAGCAATACGTTATTTGTAATGTGGTTAACTCTTAATTGGCCTAAGCAATGGTCCAGCAGACTACTCAGTATTGAGAAAGAAATTCTAATGAGAAGAACTTTGGCGGCTTGACTGAGCTGGGATTGCATTTCCCTTGTCCTGACTCAATGGTCAAATCATAACTGTGTGGTCAAATCAGATTTGTTCAGCTGTAATCCCAGCTCAGCCAAGCCGCCAAAGTTCTTCTCATTAGCATCTGATGACTGGTTGTAAAATCACTATATGCAGACAGTCGAACAACATAGTCATACAGAAACATAACCTAGAGGCAACATACCACACTCCATCATCACCATCCCTTTGGAAGGTACAGTCTCTTTGGCAATTATTCTAAAACTTAGCTTCTGCTGAGGCCAGACAGTAAATGGCACTCGCGTGGCTTTGGGTTGTCTTTGTCATCTCATAGCCACCACTTCTTCTAGTTGCAAAGAAATCAGGGAGCTTTGACTGCTACAAGGTGAAAGCATCGTGGCAACTGCCTAGGATGCTGATGCATACCTCATAAACATCCTTGTGGTTGTTACTAGCTGCACAACAATGGAGTCCCAGCATTTCACTTGTGGAACGCACCTGGGTGATCTATTGTCGCCCTTATTGTCACATGTGTTCAGTTGATGGTGCCTTCCAACCTGTGGGAAGCCAACCAGAACTATTAAGCTGTGCAGCACTCATTCTGACTGGAATCATTGGAGCCAAGATTGACATAATGGCCAACCCTGGTGAACAACTCATCAATAATGTATTTTATGGCAGCCTGTGCAGGAATTGCTCAGGGTAGTGTCCTCGGCCCAACCATCTTCAGCTGCTTCATCAATAACCTCCCTTCCGTTATGAAGGCAGAAGCGCGGATGTTCTCTGATAATTGCACAATGTTCAGCACCATGTGCGACACCTCAGATACTGATGCAGTTCTTGTCCAAATGCAGCAAGACGTGGATATTACCCAGGCTTGGGCTGACAAGTGGCAAATTGCGTTCGTGCCAAACAAATACAAAAAAATTACTGTGTCCAGCAAGAGCGAATCTAACTATTGCCCCTTGACAGTCAGTGGCATTAACATCGCTGAATCCCACACTATCAACATCCTGGGACTTACCATTGACCAGAAATTGAACTGAACTTGCCATATAAATACTATGGCTATAAGAGCAGGTGAGAGGCTAGAAATCCTGTGGTGAGTAACTCACCATCTGACTCTCCAAAGCCTGCCTATAATCAAGAAGGCACAGGTCACTTGCCTGTTTGAGCGCAGTTTCAACAATGCAGAGTCAATTTATGGCTACATAACAGAAGCATTGCTGGCTCTCTCACCTCCAGTCCATATTCCCTTTTCATTCATCAGGTTGCATCAGGTTATCAAGCAAATGGCCTGGAAATCATCTCCGGTGGAAAGCAGGGACCACAAACGAACACATTAATAGTACAGTTTACGGAGGCACAACATGCGCATGTTTGTTTCTCCCAGGTTGGCAGCAGCTGCAGGAGCTGGAGGATTAATAGATTCCGGCTAGATGACTCATGAATAATCTTGGGCTTTTGACAACTCAAAATAAATCTAGAATTTGCACAAACCAATGTCACATTGCAGCCATTGAAAATACATTATACTATGTAATATATTTCTTCAATATGTCAGAAGAATGAAGGGAATCCTATTACAGATTTAAGGATTTCTTGCTATTGTTAAAAGAATACTCTTACCCAATATTGTACAAGGACATTTTGCAATATGTGCATATGTTTAGTATTGTCCTCGTGTGAGTGCACAGAGGATTTTCCGGTGAGATTTCCAGATGGAGGCCAAGAACTACAATTCCCGGAATGCCGGGGAATTCCAGCGCTAGTGCAGGGCATGGTTGGAAGAATGGCCTCATGTGCTCATTTTCCAGGGATCCTCTGCAGCTATGAATATGGGGCAACGTGGCTGCATGTTGGCATGGCACTGAAGCAATGACTATCGAATGAGTACAGCACAAAAGTGAGCCCACATGACAGGGATTCGGAAGCAGATGGGGAAGGGAACTCTATGCAGCTTGACGGGTTGCAGTTTGCTCTGTGTTGCCGAGGGGGCTGGCAGCATCTGTGAGGAGAGAATAGAACCAACGTTTGATTCGAGATGACACTTTGTCAGAGCTCCAGGTGGCATAGTGGTTAGCACTGCTGCCTCACAGCTCCAGGTTTCTTGGGTTCAATTCCCGGCTTGGGTCACTGTCTGTGTGGAGTTTGCATATTCTCCCCGTGTCTGCGTAGGTTTCCTTTGAGTGCTCTAGTTTCCTCTCACAGTCCAAAGATGTACGGGTTAGGTTGATTGGCCATGCTAAATTGCCCCTTAGCATCCTGGGATGCATAGGTTAGAGGGATTAGCCGGGTAAATATGTGAGGTTACAAGGATTGGGCCTGGGTGGGATTGCTGTCGGTGCCGACTTGATGGGCTGAATAGCCTCCTTCTGCACTGTAGGGATTCTATGATTACAGAGGCCATCTGATTTTCTATCCACTGAATGGACTGAAAAACACACACAGGCTTTGTTAGAGGAATACAATCTTCCCTGCCCGACTTTCCTTTTGGTGCTCCACATAGACAGTCATTTATCACAAAGATTAGCAAAGCAAAATTTACTCTGATATCTTGCATGTCTAATACATATCTTAAACTGAGGGCCTGTAAAGGCACACTGTGCATTTAATTGTATTACCACCCTAGCAGGAGTGATGATATATGGCAGTCAGGCAGGATATACTGGTAATGGAGGAGGTGATTTGTTTTTGTAATATCTCCAACAGATACAGCTGCCACATAAAATATATTTATCTTCTGTAGAGCTGCCATACAGCACCCATGTGTACATGAAACAAATATGATATTCAAACCAGGTTTAACCTCTCTTCAATTGTCATTTAATTTAAGCTGCCACTACAGCAGTCGTATGTGTTTGGACAAATCTCAAATTTATTTCTGATAGTTATGGCTCCAGTTGTTTGGCATGTTGAAAATTTTACACAGCATCTTCCGTATACAGGAATATATCTGGAATTTACTCATTAGCTGCAAGAGTGGCCAACCAGAAAATGTATTAGTTAGATGTGAAGATCATTAGCCAAACTATTAAATGTTATAATTGGCATTAGTGCAGAGTTGAAAATTTGTAGCGCATTTTATAAGTTAACCTTTTCTGTGCAACATTGAGCTGAATGTTAACAGGTTTTGATAGCGAGATTAAACTCCCCAGCATGCATGATTTGTTCGTTCCCACATCTGGAAATCAGCCTTATCGTCAAGCTTGCCTTCCAGTCAGGCTGGGGACACCCTGAAGAAGATTGCCATCGCAAGTCAGTCTCTTGCTGTGGCTAATGGGAGCGCGGCAGGAAGTGGGAACCCTGAGCCCATCCTGATAGTGATCCCTGATCCAGGGTGAACTGTAAATAGAAGGATATCTTTGTTGGAAGGTGTTGTGTATTTGGATACATGACACGCGGCAGCGCTACGTTAAGAACTTTCTTGTGTTGCGTTCTCTCTCATACCTGCTGTTTCTCTGTTTACCACACTACATCTCATTACGTCGACCGCAAGCACGCGCAGATGGGGTCAAACCTCACGAGAATGCTTCCTTGCATACATTACTACAGCAGGGCTCAACAGTGAGCCAGCAGACAAATACATAACATTTCCTCCTTCCTTCATTTCAAAGGCCCCAAAACAAGTTCAACATGAACAATAATCAATGAGTTTGTAAGTTCCACAAATTCAGACAGTTTGGAGGTCATCACTCGCTCAACGTTTCTCGGCAAAACTCTGCTGTTCTCCTCTTCACACTGACGTCTGCGGTGGCTGGTTTAACTGGCATTTACGTAGGAACCGAAGGTTGTCTCTGCACCTGAACAGAAGGTGAGGTGTTGACTTCCTCAGTGGTGTTTGGTAGGGGTTGAAGTAGGCAATTTTCCAAAAGCCATATTGGCACCATTCATAACGTGCCTACAATGCAGAGGGGAACACCCGGATGGATATTCGTTCAAACCCCCTCTGCACAGCAGAGAGACCTTTAAATTTCAAAGCCAACGAAAGATCCTTATTCTGCCCAGCAACAGCGCGAAGCTGCATTTTAAACCGGCCTTTGGCCAAGGAAGATCGGGATATCTGCGAGTCAAGACCGAGAGTGGGCTATATGGCATACATGATGTGGAGATGCCGGCGTTGGACTGGGGTAAACACAGTAAGAAGTTTAACAACACCAGGTTAAAGTCCAACAGGTTTATTTGGTAGCAAAAGCCACACAAGCTTTCGGAGCTCTAAGCCCCTTCTTCAGGTGAGTGGGAATTCTGTTGGCCAGGAATATAAACTCTGTTTGTGAACAGAATTCCCACTCACCTGAAGAAGGGGCTTAGAGCTCCGAAAGCTTGTGTGGCTTTTGCTACCAAATAAACCTGTTGGACTTTAACCTGGTGTTGTTAAACTTCTTACTATATGGCATAACCAGACTATCAATAAAATATTACAGGAATAAAATGCCCAAGGCAGGCAAAGAAACTTAACAAACTAGGGTAAAAGGAATAAAAGATTAGATTAAGTCTCCCTACACACAGCAGGACAAAATGACATTAACACCTAATCTCGCAAGCAGGGAACACAGACACAAAACAATGAGGTCAATTCGGATAAGGGGACACATAGAGGGGATAATGGGAAACACATTAAAACACCGGGGCAAGAACAGGTAGTCCCATTAACACAAACACACACCATACAAATGCAAATTGACAAGCCTCCCAGAGAACTTCCTGACCCGACAGACCACTTTATACATATTGTAAAAATGCATAATCAAATGTTCCCGCTCGAAGTTGGATCCCTATAAAGATCCAGAGCTGATGTGAAAGGATTGAGATCAACGTGGCCAAGCCACTGTTTCGGAGCTGGTTACGTTGGTTCTCCCTGGGTTCCCAGTAATTGTACAATAAAGAAAAACACTTTGAACGTTGCCTTGCGACTCGACTTCTTTGAATGCACTGGTACAAGGGATTTTTCCCTACAACAGGGTTGCAGAAAAGTCCTGACTTAGTAAAGCGGAACCTGAATTCTCAACAGTCTCCAATCTTAGCGGATCTGTTTTTCCAGCCAGTAACTGGTCTGCATGTTTCCTCTAGATAATGTCATCTGAGGTCTGGACAGCATAACAAAGAGAGGTCCAGTCTGCACAAGGACTGTGGTAGGAATCCATTTCTCCTCTGAGAAGTAATTCCTGGCCAAAACTCCTTGTCCCTGGTGGAAAACTCTGTGCTTTTACTTGCCTTCCCACCATTCCCCTTCTGTTCGTTAATGCTGTTGCACAATCTCCTTGGTTTTTGGAGGTTTTAGCAAACCGAATGCAGAATACAACAGCATTTTCATCATGAATAATGCAGGAGAGCTCTTAGTGATGGAATGTGTGATATTCCGATAGACCAGTAAGAATTTGTTGAGGTGTTTGATAAAGGAATGTTCTTTGGTTTTTTCAATGTATGTTTCATGGTTTGCACACAGTTTTCTGCTAATCCATTTGGAGCAGGGTGACATGGCGCAGGTATAATATGTTAAATACTGTTTTCTTCTCGGAAGTTCTCAAATTCCTGTGAGACAAATTGAGGCCCATTGTCGCTCACCAGCAGTTCTGGAAATCTAAAGGGACTAAATACTTCTCCTAGCTTCTCAATTGTCTTCTCAGTTGAGGTAGATGTTATCACAGCGACCTCTGGCTATTTGGTATGAGTGTCAATAGTTGCTAAAAGCATGTCTCTTTCGAAAGGTCCTGCAAAATCCAGATGCACATGTTGACAAGGCTCTTCAGGTCTTTCCCATGGATACAGTGGTGCTAAGGGTGGCAGGTTTGATACCTCTGCACACGAAGAACATGACTTAGCTTTTTCCATGATCTCCACATCAAGCCCAGGCACCATAAATAACTTTTTGTTATTTCCTTCCTATGTACAACTCCACAGTGGCCTTCATGTAGCTTTTCTTATGCCCGCTTCCTCAGTGGCGGCAGAATAATCATTCTGAGCCACCACAAAAGACACCCTTACTGCACTGACAGCTCCATTCCCCCGGAATAGTAGAGTTTCAGACCAGGGGCTCGTTCCAAAGTCTTTCCTTGTAAAATCATGAGAGTACAATGTCATTCCCAGAAGTCGCTGGTGTGTTGTCTATTTGTTCAGAGTAGAAAATATTCTCCTTGGAGTAACCTGAAGAATTTCCAGGAAGTGGCAATCTTGAAAGACCATCCAGGTTACAGTGTAAACTAGACTGGTGGTATTTAATGGTGCAAGTATGTGCAAACAAGACCAATGCCCATCTTTGCATTCTACTTGCTGCAAGTGATGGAATTTCTGTGTGCGGCCCAAAAATGGTTGTGAGTGGATGATGGGCCTTCAGCAATGTAAACTCTCTCTCCTATACAGGATGGAATTTCTTGATTCCAAAAATTATCCCTAATACTTCCCATTCAATCTGGATGTAGTCAATTTCAGCTTTACTCAAGGTTCGAGAAGCAAAAGCAATGGGTCTTTCCTTGCAAGGTGGCACGATGTAGGGGACCACCACTTCGACACCATAAGGGGGTGGATCACAAACTGTGAGGATAAAGTACGATCCAAGGGTGTGAGAGCTTCAGACTTAAGGAACACTTCTTTGGCTTGCGCGAAGGCTTTATTGTATCAATCAGACAACTTCCATGTCTTGTTCAGGCACAACAGGTTATGTAATAGTTTCAGAATTTTGCCAAGTTTGGGACAAATCTTCCATAATAATTCAACAATCCAAGGAAGGAAAGTAACTGGTCAATATTTTGAGGTGAAAATGCCTCTGCGATGCCTTAACCTTAGAAGGAGATCTGTGAATGCCAATCAGTCACGAGTCCTAAATACTCAATGGAGGATTGGAGGAACTCACACTTGACCTTATGGACTCTCAGACCATAGTCTTCAAGTCTCTTGAAGGTGGCATCCAAGTTTCAAAAGTATTCTTCTTCATCTCTTCCAGTGACTGGGATGTCATCCAGATAGCACTGGACTGCAGTCAGTCTACTCAGGATCTGGTCCATTTGAAACAGTACAGGAGCTGAGGTGATACCAAACAGCAATCTCCAGTGCCTGAACAATCCCTTGTGTGTCACGATTGTCAGAAGTTGATGTGTCTCCTTATCCACATTCATCTGTAAGTAAGCCTGGCTCAAGTCAATTTTTCTGAAATTTTGCCTCTCCCATCAATCCAGCAAACGGGTTCTCAATGTGAGATAATGGATACTGTTCGGTACATAACATTGGATTTATGGTGATCTTGAAATCCTCACAAATCCTCACGTGTCCCATCTTTCTTGATGACTGGAACATTAGGTGTGACCCATTCACTGATGCCTACAGGTTCCAGAACTCCAGTCTTCACCAGTCATTCCAAGTCAGTCTCCACCTTTGGCCTAATCGCATATGGTACAGACCGTAGTGCCTTCAAACATTTTGCTTGGCTCCCATCTTTTATTTTTACTTTGACTGTAATGTCCTTCATGCTCCATCATCCTCCACTGAAAACAACAGTGTGCTTTTCAACATTTTTGTGAGGCTTGATTCTCCATTGGCCATCATGTAAACTTCAGTCCAGTTCAGTTGAATCTTCTCCGGCTATGTACAACCCATCAATGCTGGGTCACTATGTCTAGAGGCAAATCTGCTATTTGTGCTTTGCATAGCCACTTCAGGGGAACCATTTCTCTTGTGTACATCTTCAGCACCATATTTGATGGCTCTAAGGGAATGTGTTTGAGTTTCTCATTGTTGATTGTCTCTGACACCAGTGAGACTGCTGCCTTAGTGTCAACTTCCATCCTTACTGCCCGTCCTCCCTGCAGTGGAGTGACCCAGTATCTATGTGTAGTACTGGTGATGGCGAGCACATGCAGTGATACCTCCTCATCTGATCATATGTCACTTCGCTCTTCTCCACTCTGTTGTACAGCATTGACATTTCTTTTTTTACTTTGCTTAAATACCGGCCAGAAATTTACCATCCCGCCTACCACAGGAATCGGAGCGGGGCGGAGAATGGGAAGATCCCTTGACCTCAGGTGGGATTTTATGGTTTCAGGGCAAGCAAGGCCGTAAAATCCTGCCCATTGTCTTTGTTTGTTCTTGCTTCTTATTTTTATTCATAGTTTTCTTTTTGCACCAGCAGGCATGGTCAATGTGTCCTTTTTTTCCCCACAGCTCCAACATTCCATGTCTTTACACCAGCATTCAGCTGCAGAATGTCCTTGTTTTGCACACTGGTAACATATACGGGCTCTGGTGGCTTTGGATGTCAATTCAGTGAACATTTTGTGCACCCGGGTGGATGAGCTCAATTGCTGGGCTTCCTTTGCAGCCAGCTCCAGAGAAACAACAATTTCAATGGCTTTCTGCAGAGAGATTAGTCTCAGCTAACAGATATTTTTCTGTTGCTTCACTGAGTAGACCACAAACAAAACTGTCATGAATGGTGTCATTAAACACATCTCCAAATTCACAATATTACGCAAGTCTTTTAACCACAACCGCAAATTGTGCAATTGACTCCACCTCCTCTTAGTTTCTTTTAAGGAATCTCTGCAATCACCTGGGATTAAGGTGAAAAATGTGCTTGCAAAATTTCCACAATTTGCCTGGACGTTTTAGTGCCTGATTTATCAGGTTGCACGAGACTGTGGAGTGATTAAAGTCTTTCCCCCATCACGCTCAGGAAAGTGGGCACCATAATGTCTTCATCTATGTTGTTTGCCAGTGCAAAATAGTCAAACTGGTCAGTATAAGAGCTCCATTGCTCTACACTTTAATCTAAAGCTCCAACGATGTTGAAAACTCCCGCCATTTTTACACATGGCTGATTTCCCATTTGTGTACTTTGCAACTACATTTCCGGCAGCGACCTCATTTTTCTGATTCGCACAAGGTACCAATTTGAGCTAGAATCTGTTTTTAGACTATCTTTTTCTCACATCCACACTAGCCCACTAGTTTTCTTGGTAGACCACAATGTGGTGCACTGTGTGAATAGTTTCCTTTTTTCCCCTAACTTTTCTGAAACTTCTTCTTTCAAGTGGTTTAGCAAGTGTGCATCCATTACCCCAACGCCAGTTTTGTTGTGTATTTGGAGATATGACACTCGGGAGCACTTGAGTAAAAACAATTGGAACGTTATTGTGGTGTGTTCTGTCTTACAGAATCAAAGAATCATACAGTGCAGAAGGAGGCCATTCGGCCCATCAAGTCTGCACTGACCACAATACCACCAGGCCCTATCCCCATAACCCCATGCATTTATCCTAGCTAGTCCCCCTGACACTAAGGGACAATTTAGCATGGCCAATCCACCTATCCCGCATATCTTTGGACTGTGGGAGGAAACCAGAACACCTGGAGGAAACCCATGCAGAAAAGGGGGAGAATGTGCAGACTCTGCACAGGCAGAGACCCAAGCCGGGATACGAACCTGGGTCCCTGGCACTGTGAGGCAGCAGTGCTAACCACTGTGCCACCGTGCCGCCCTGCTGCTTCTCTGTTTCCTGCTCTATATCTCATTACATCGAGAGCATGCGCAAACAGGATCAAACATCACAAGAAGACTCCCTTGCATACATTACTACACCAAAGCTCCACGCTGAACCAAAAGACAAATACATAACAGAAGAGAGCTTGGAAACCTAAGAAGGGTGCTTATTTTCACATAGCTGTGCTCACCTCCCTTCGGCCTCGGGTTTAATTGGCTAACCCACCTTCTGGGAGTGGGCTGGCTGTCTGCCCTTGTCTGACCTCCATTAAACATAGAGGCGGGCAGGTAAGAGGCATGTTGGGGATCCAGTTTGAGATCTTTAAACTTTCAACCGCTTGCTCAATCTTAACTCTCCCATTTTCTTTAGGGGCGAATAGGTTAAAATCCAGCCCATTATCTCCCAAGATTGGGGAAAATTGGACTGTTTGGAAAAGTCATTAAAAAGAATTATCCCTACCTTGTAACTAGAGTGTACTGCCAACAAAAACAAGTCTTATGCTGATACCTGCCAGAAGTCAGTACATTGAATGGCCTTTAATTGTTATCACCTCCTGTCAGACTACTTCAAATGCAGCTTAGTAAAGAGCCTTAAATAATGGAAAATAACAACATTTCTCGTGTTTTGCCTTAAATAGAAGCTGTATTTGTATTTCACCTCAATTTCATCTGTCACCAATGTTTTGACACTTAGGGCAGTCAATTCCAGTTGTGAATTTTTGAACTCCATTATTTTACCCCAGGTGAAGCATCATTGGAAAATGTTTAGCAGGAAGTATCTCCAGCAAGAATTCACATTTGAATAATTTAAAAATAATTTGTTTTTCTGAACTGGTAGTCACGTTCAATCAATGAAAGCAGTGGGAATAATGAGCAGGCGATCCATGCTCATCGCTTTAGCATTTCTTTTGCGAACTGCATTTAAAAGGGATAATTGCTGCCTGCTCTACAAGCTAAATATGTTGTGTGCGATATTTGCAGATAACCCAAAGACACAAGATTAAACCACTGTCTAATGTTATTCATTCTTTGGAAACCAATGAAAATGACCACAAGACTACTTGGCACATCGTGGAATTCATGCTGTCTATTCAAATTGCATTTCACCCTTCATATTTATATCCTATTTTTGATACTTCAATTCCGTCAGGAGCCCCTTAACCACTTTTGTTGCATGCTGCACTAAGATTGCCACTCATTCTACTCCTCAGCCACCAGCAGTAGTGTAGGTCGACGCATTGTTCTGTTTTCTTTTCCTATGTGAGAGGAGGTACTTTGCCTTTGCCCAATACCGCCTGTAAGGAATGGAGCTAACAGTCACAAAATAGTGAATTAAACCATGGGTTTCATGCTAGGAATGTGTATCCGACTAGGCTTCCAACAAATTGTGTTAATACTCCTATGCCGTACAATAATTGGCTCAATTGGAGTTTTTCTCATTTATTGCAAATTGGGCGAAAAATCTATTTTAACAGTTGGCAGTGCAAATTATTCTGGAGCAGCAATAGAAAATGTAAGGTTCTCTCAGTATCTCCAAAGGCACTGCGCAATGCTGGAGAGATATCACCAAATAAACCTGTTGGACTTTAACCTGGTGTTGTTAAGACTCCTTACTGTGTTTACCCCAGTCCAACGTCGGCATCTCCACATCATGCCTATTAGCAACCATGCTTGGGTGATGTTGTCTTGGTTCCCACATGGCAACCCCTTGCCTGCCACTGGGCTAATACCAGTGATGGTGGAACAAAGCCCTTAAGTGAGTATTAACTACCCACTTAAGGACGTTAATATGCAGCAGAGCAAGAACTCTATTCATGGCCTTCCCACCATTGATGTAATCAAGGTGGAGGGAAGGAAGGTAGTGGATAGAAGCTCTTCCATCCCTCTGCCAATGACCACTGCATCTGCCGATGCCACAACATCCAAGCAGTGCCCAGCCACGGGGCTGGATGCTCCTTCCCAGCCTGTCAAGGACAGCAGAGATAGCAGGCTGCCTCCAATGCTGCTGCCAGCGAGAAGCAGACACCAAGGCCCAGAACCCATAAGTTATCTTTAAGGCACCTTCAGCACAACAAAGGATAGTCATGGGTGACATTATTTGCATTCATTACTTGGAGTTTTCTGTTAGGTTTGGCACATTTGTATGCGGTTTTTAAGTTAAGTCACGTAAACATTTTCATGAATTCAATGGGCTGAGCTGGCTGCATGCTTTGAACATTGGCCACATGTTGCACAGGCTGGTGAGCTGAGGGTTTTGTGTGATGCAACATTTCTGGTTTGGGCACCTCAGGAAAGTTTTATTGCGAGTGAGATATTGTCATTGGATTGAGTCAACTTCCATGCATTGGATACCTAGATGAACCTGCACTGGATCAATGCACCCCTCACATCTCTGGCCCCCTAATGTTCATGTTGTCACCCTCAAAGTTCTCATCCTTTGCGATTGCAGGTTCATCCTCAGATCCATAACTGGAGTCATGCTTCCTGGCCTATGGTTCTGCCTCGGTCTACACTGGGTGCCTACTTGTCAAAGCTAGATTGCGCATGGCTCAGCCTGCGACAACTATGAGGGAGACACGCTCTGGCAGATATTGCAATGATGTCCCAGATTGGTCGAGGCATCAAAAGCACATCTTGAGCAGCCTGATTGTCCTCTCCACCACCAATCCTGTGGATGCATGACTCCTATTATATCCCTTCTCTGCCTTAGTTCTTGGGTGACTGAGTGCGGTCTTCAACTACCTCTTCAAGAAAGAATCCTTGTCACCCAGGAGCCATCGATCCAATCTTGCAGGAGCCAGAAACAGCTTTGGTACCTGGGTATGCCCTCAAGATGTCTGAATCATGTGAGCTCCCTGGATAATGGGCACATTCTTGTAGAATCTGTGTCCTGTGGTCACAGGCAATTTGCACATTCATCAAGGAGTATCCCTTCCTGTTGATGAAAGCTCCCGGTTCCCCTGCTGGTCCTTTGATGGCCACATGCATGCAGATCATAGCACCTTGGATATGGAGGAGCCCAACTATCACTGCAAACCCCTGTGCTCTCCTTGCCTGGCTCTCTCGTCTGAACCTGTGGATGTGTCTAAAGATGGCATCAGTCACTAGCTTGACACAAATGTATGTGGCTGATCTGATGCAGGACAAATCCCCCATCAGCCCTGAAATGAACTGGAGGCAAAGAGGTTGAGGACCACTGTGATCTTCAATGCCACTAGCATTGGATGATGCCCCCAAGCAGTTGGAGACAATTTTGGGACGTAACTTGACACAAATTGATGTCACTATGTCGCTAGAGAGGCAAATTGTTGAACTGGACGTCAAAGATCTGGAGGTAGTTGATTCGATTTATTATTATCACATGTATTGGGATACAGTGAAAAGTATTGTTTCTTGCATGCTATACAGACAAAGCATACCATTCATAGAGTAAATGATTTAACTGTTCCTGATGTGTCTCGGGCAAACCTTTGGATGTTCACTCTGTTCCTTCTCCTAGAAAGGTTTTCCAGGACCAAGATGTCTCCCCAAGACACAGGCAGTGGTAAGTGTTGAAATTGTCCACAATCACCTTGTAAATGAATGTGGCCACTGTACCAAGGGCAACTTCCAAAAACACAGCCTCTGCTATCCATGCAAGTACAGTGGCCTTTCTCTCTGCATCTACATTAAATGGCTTTGGCTTCAACCCGCTGGATGTTATCACAACAATATGAAAGTTGAAATCAGATTTTGAAAATAAAATAAAGATTTTAATCACTGTTCTCAGGGACATGAGCATAAACCTCCAAAGATCGCATAGAAGCATAGAATCCTACGGCACAGGAGGAGGCCATTCAGCCCATTGAGTCTGCACCGACCACAATCCCAGCCAGGCCCTATCTCCGTAATCCCATGCTAGTTATCCCATCCCTAGCTAGTCTTTTTGACACTAAGGAGCAATTTAGCATGGCCAATCCACCTAGCCTGCACATCTTTGGACTGTGGGAGGAAATCGGAGCACCAAGACAAAACCCAAGCAGACACGGGGAGAATGTGCAAACTCCACACAGACAGTGACCCAAGCTGGGAATCGAACCCGGGTCCCTGGCACTGTGAGGTAGCAACGCTAACCACTGTGCCACCATGCCTCTCCGTCAAGATCTTTGACTTGTTAAGGAGAATTCATATCAAAGCAACAGTCACAAAAGTCATTGTAATTAATACAATGTGATGCCAAAAGCTGCACTTTTAATTCTGTTAATCTGACAGAAAATGTTCTAAATCTAGTAAAGATATTGAGGTTACTATTGCAGACAGTTAATATAGAAAATGACACCTACATACAAGCGTCACCAAGACATGACCATGTGCATGATAAGTCACCCCAGAATTACAGCAAGCCAAATGTTTGTACAGTGCAGCTTTAATGCAGGCAAATCCATTAATATTTATTAACAACGCTTTCTCAACTGCATTGAATGAAATGGGCTCTGTTCTATAGTGGTACTGATAGTGCTCTGTGAACTACAACACAGAGGGAAAGCCACAATTTATCCACCACAGATTGAAGATATTAATCAGGTCATGCCAGAAAACATCAAGTAGCTATCATCAGTCTGACAGAATGCTGCTGTTTAAATTTTAGCATAGGTCAGTGGAGTACGATTGGCCATACACTGACAAGCGTTGAAATGTAAAATAGCATGAAGTGAGCCACGTTGTGCAGTGATAGGCATGCTGTGCCTCAGTCTCTAAGCATTTTTGGATCAGAATATGCAGGATAGTTCATTTTCTGCAATATGTTGATGACAGATCTCCCCCAGTATACCATAATAATCAACAGATCACTTTTCTAAGCTTTGCATTGCCGTACAGTCCAATTCTGGTGAAGTTATATCCTCCTGTAGCTCACAGCGCCAGGGACCCAGGTTCGATTCCCGGCTTGGGTCACTGTCTGCGTGCAGTCTGCACATTCTCCCTGCATGGGTTTCCTCCAAGTGCTCCAGTTTCCTCCCAGTCCA
Source organism: Mustelus asterias (assembly GCF_964213995.1). Classification (NCBI taxonomy): domain Eukaryota; kingdom Metazoa; phylum Chordata; class Chondrichthyes; order Carcharhiniformes; family Triakidae; genus Mustelus; species Mustelus asterias. The sequence goes on along the minus strand of NC_135825.1, from coordinate 33,237,192 downwards.
AAGATGTGCAGGTTAGGTGTATTGGCCACGCTAAATTCTCCCTCAGTGTACCCAAACAGGTGCAGCGACGAGGGGATTTTCACAGTAACTTCATTAATGTTACCGTTAATGTAAGCCTACTTGTGACACTGATAAATAAAATTTAAACATCTAAAGGATTTGCAGATGCACATGCAAGAAACAGCAATACAATACAACTGCATGGCTACTTCAGTTCAGTTTCTGGTCAATAGTAACTTCCAGCTTGCTGATTGTGGGGGATTAAGTGATTGTAATGCCATTGAATGTCACGGGGAAATGGTTAGGTTTTCTCTTGTTAAAGATGGTCATTGTCCTGCATTTATTTGGTGCAAATATTACTTGTCATTTATCAACCAAAGACTGAATATTGTCCAGGTCTTGCTGCATATGCACATGGACTGCTTACATACCTGAGGAGTTATGAATGGTGCTGAACTATGTGCAATCATCCAGGAACATTTCTACTCTGACCTTATGATGGAGGGAAGGTCATTCTTGAAACAACCGAAGATGGTTAAGTCTAGGACACTACACTGCGGCACACCTGCAGTGATGTCCCGGGACTGAGATGATTGATTTCCAACCATCACAGCCATCTTCCGTTTTGCTAGGTATGACTCAAACCAGTGGAGAGTTTTCCACCTGATTCCTACTGACCAGTTTTCCAAGGGCTCCTTGATGTCACACTCAAATCAATTGTTGCCTTGATGTCAAGGACACTCACTCTCACATCACCTGTCATGTTCAGCTCTGGGGGAATCCAAACTAAGCATCAGCCAGCAGATTATTGTTGATGACAGCACTGCTGTCGACAATACCTTCCATCACTTTGCTGATTGAGAGTAGACTGATGGGGCAGTATTTGGTCAGGTTGGATTTGTTCTGCTTTTTGTGGACAGGACATACTTGGTCAATTTTCCTCATTTCTGTCAGATCATAGAATCCCTATAGTGTTGAAAGAAGGCCATTCAGCCCATCGAGTCTGCAATGATCACAAATCACAGAGGTATTTATGGATTTCTCCCACTGACCAATTCATATGGTCTACAGCTCTCAACCATTTGAAACAAATTATTTGCAAGGATTGCCCATGCCAGGATGTTATTGAAGGGATGTTCAGCTGTAGTGTTCATCACAGTGATATTTGTATTTCTGGATGTGCCAATAAATTTGTCATTGGCAAATTTTGTCTCCACCTCCGCACACACAACCACCACCGCCACAGGAATTGTAATGGGTGGGACAGAACCATGCACAGGTCCGTTAACCTCGGGCAGGATTTTCCGGGTTTGGGGTGAGCGCGGCCAGAAAATCCCACCCTGTATCTTAGTGCCGTTTTTGTTAAATGTAAAATGAAAATGTTTCATATAATGTTTGCAGTGTTCATCAAAGTGGTTAGCACTACTGCTTCACAGCTCCAGGGTCCCGGGTTCGATTCCCGGCTCGGGTCACTGTCTGTGTGGAGTTTGCACATTCTCCTCGTGTCTGCATGGGTTTCCTCCGGGTGCTCCGGTTTCCTCCCACAGTCCAAAGATGTGCGGGTTAGGTTGATTGGCCAGGTTAAAAATTGCCCCTCAGAGTCCTGAGATGCGTAGGTTAGAGGGATTAGCGGGTAAATATATGGGGGTAGGGCCTGGGTGGGATTGTGGTCGGTGCAGACTCGATGGGCCGAATGGCCTCCTTCTGCACTGTAGGGTTTCTATGATTCTATGATTCTATCCTTGTGCTACACCTTCAAAACCATAACCATCACTTAATTAAAGTCTTGCGCTAATGGGAGACTTGCAATAGACCATAATGGTGTTGCATAATTCACATTTTCACTAATCTCTTCAATAAGCTTTCTTTACTCATCAACTGGCATTCTTTAGTAAGATTTTTGATCTGTGACAAGAGGATGAGTAAATTGGTGATATAAAAAAGATAATTTGCTTTTTTCTTTCAGTTTCTTATGACATAATTTATGAATAATATTCTATCAATACTTCTTTAAAACTTCTTATGCATTAATACTTAATACACTAATAATTTCTATGCATTAATACTTACATTAATGTTTCTTTAACATTCTGATAGAAATGTTAGGTTTGGTTAAAGGGATCGAATAATGTCCTGATTGAGTAAATTGCAAATTTACTGACTTTCCAAAGAAACTGCTTCATCGTGTTCCATGTCCAATTTCATTTGCACTTCTATCATGGATGTCTTGTTCAGCAACAAGGGTTTCTCACTAAATACCACATCTGTGCCAATGAAGTGGCTAACACCAGCTATTCTAAAGTTTAAAAGCAAATTAGTGCGGATGTTGGAATCTGAAACCAAAAGAGAAAAAGCGCGAAAATCTCAGCAGGTCTGGCAGCATCTGTAAGGAGAGAAAAGAGCTGATGTTTCGAGTCCAGATGACCCTTTGTCAAAGCGGGTCATCTGGACTCAAAACGTCAGCTCTTTTCTCTTCTTGCAGATGCTGCCAGACCTGCTGAGATTTTCCAGCATTTTCTCTTTCTATTCTAAAGTTTATTTATTAGTGTCACAAGTAGGCTTACATTAACACTGCACTGAATTTACTGTGAAAATCCCCTAGTCACCACACTCCGGCACCTGTTCGGGTACACTGAGGGAGAATTTAGCATGGCCAATGCATCTAACCAGCATGTCTTTCGGACTTGTGGGAGGAAACCCACCCAGACATGGGGGGAACATGCACAGGGGGAACATTCCATCCATTGCACCCCACCCCTCACTTTCACCCCAAGAACAGGAGCTTAGCATCTTTGGACTGTCAGGAAGAAGTCCAGGCTCTGGCGAGAGAGAGAGAGAGACGGAGAGAATGGAAAAAGTGAGGGAGAGTATGGGAAAGGAGAGAGAGAAAGAGAGAGAGAGTGGAAAAGGTAAGCTAGCAAAATGTTGAGCAGAGTTTCAGGAATGCTGCGAGTGAGACACAGAAGTTGTGCTACCCAGGGTTTGTTTGAGTGATATAGTGTTAATAAATTTGGATTTATGTAGTATTTCTGTTATATTCAGTGATCTTTTTAAATTTTGTACTTTATTCCAGTTCGGAATGTATAGCACTACACTTGTACAGTATTTCCACTTTTATATTGTATTTTCTAGTCAAGAAATAACAGAAGGAACCTAGCTCTGGCTTTAATATTGATTCTAATGGGAACTCATAATTCACTTAAAATCATTTCACTTAAAGCCATAACTACTTCTTTAAGTGAGGACTTACTGTAGTTTCAAGTCAGGATCACGTGTGGCTTGGAGGGAATCTTGCAGGTAATGGTATTCCCATGCATCTGCTGCTCTTGTCATTCTGGATAGAGGTCTGGAAGAGGTTGTGGGTTTGGAAGAACCGCGCAACCTCAAACAGACCATTGTCCGCAGCAAACTACCCAGCCTTCAGGAGAACAGTGACCATGACACCACACAACCCTGCCACAGCAACCTCTGCAAGACGTGCCGGATCATCGACACGGATGCCATCATCTCACGTGAGAACACCATCTACCAGGTACACGGTACATACTCTTGCAACTCGGCCGACGTTGTCTACCTGATACGCTGCAGGGAAGGATGTCCCGAGGCATGGTACATTGGGGAAACCATGCAGACGCTACGACAACGGATGAATGAACACCGCTCGACAATCACCAGGCAAGACTGTTCTCTTCCTGTGGGGGAGCACTTCAGCAGTCACGGACATTCAGCCTTGGATCTTCAGGTAAGCGTTCTCCAAGGCGGCCTTCACGACACACGACAGCGCAGAGTCGCTGAGCAGAAACTGATAGCCAAGTTCCGCACACATGAGGACGGCCTAAACCGGGATGTTGGATTTATGTCACATTATCAGTAACCCCCACAGCTTTCCCCCTGATCTTGCAGAATCTTACTAGCTGTTCTGTCTGGAGACAATACACATCTCTTTAACCTGTGTTTAATGTTCCCTCCACCCACATTATCTGTACCTTTAAGACCTGGCTGGCTGTAGAGATTTGAATTCTAATTAGTATTCTGTAACTTGATTTCTGTGTCTCTGCGCACTGTTGGAGAACAGATTTTCACTCCATCTGACGAAGGGGCAGCGCTCCGAAAGCTTATGGTATTTGCTACCAAATAAACCTGTTGGACTTTAACCTGGTGTTGTGAGACTTCTTACTGGGTTTGGAAGATGCCATCAAGGGAGCCTTGGTGAATTGTTGCAGTGCATTTTGTAGATGGATATTAAACCCAGTGCTATCAGTGTGTCTGTGGTTGAGGGAGTGAATGTTTAAGGCGGTGGATGGGGTGCAGATCAAGCGGGCTGCTTTGACCTGGATGATATCAAGCGTTGTTGGAGCTGCACCCATCCAGGCAAGTGAAGAGTATTCCATCACACTCCTGACTGTACATCACAGATTGGAGACATTCTTTGGGGAGTCAGGAGCTGAGTTACTCTCTGTAGGATCCCCGGCTTCTGACCCCGCTCTTATAGCCATAGACCATAAGACATAGGAGCAGAATTAGACCACTCGGCCCATTGAGTCTGCTCCGCCATTCAATCATGGCTGATTTTTTATCTCATCCCCATTCGCCTGCCTTTTCCCCATAACCCCTGATCCCCTTATTAATCAAAAACCTATCTATCTCTGTCTTAAAGACATTCAATGACCTGGCCTCCACAGCCTCCTGCGGTAAAGAGTTCCACAGATTCACCACTCTCTAGCTGAAGAAATTCCTCCTCATTTCTGTTTTAAAGGATTGTCCCTTTAGCCTAAGGTTGTGCCCTCTGTTCTCATTTTTCCTACTAGCGGAAACATCGTCTCTATGTCCACTCTATCTAGGCCTCGCAGTATCCTGTAAGTTTCAATAAGATTCCCCCCTCATCCTTCTAAACTCTAACGAGTACAGATCCAGAGTCCTCAACCGTTCCTCATACAACAAGCTCTTCGTTCCAAGGATCATTCTTGTGAACCTCCTGTGGACCCTTTCCAAGGCCAGCACATACTTCCTTAGATATGGGACCCAAAACTGCTCCAAATGGGGTCTGACCAGAGCCTTATACAGCCTCAGAAAGACATCCCTGCTCTTGTATGCTGGCCCTCTCGACATGAATGCTAACATTGCATTTGCCTTCCTAACTGCCGACTGAACCTGCATATTAACCTTGAGAAAATCTTGAACAATGATTCCCAAGTCCCTTTATGTTTCTGATTTCCTCAGCATTTTCCCATTTAGAAAATAGTTAATGCCTCCATTCCTCCTTCCAAAGTGCATATCACACTTTTCCATCTGCCACTTCTTTGCCCACTTTCCTAACCTGTCCAAGTCCTTCTGCAGCCCCCTGCTTCCTCAATACTACCTGTCCCTCTACATATCTTTGTATCATCTGCAAATTTAGCAACTGTGCCTTCAGTTCCTTCCTCCAAATCGTTAATGTATATTGTGAAAAGTTGTGGTCCCAGAACTGACCCCTGAGGCACACACTAGTCACCAGCTGCCATCCTGAAATTTATCCCCATTCTCTGCCTTCTGCCAGTCAACCAATCCTCTATCCATGCCAGGATCGTACCCTTAACACCATGGTAATTACCTTATTTAACAGTTTCCTATGCGGCACCTTGTCAAAGGCCTTCTGGAAATCTAAATAAATCACGTCCACTGGTTCTCCTTTATCCAACTTCCTTGTTACTTCTTCAAAGAACTCTAACAGATTTATCAGACATGCACTTCCAAGTACTCTGTGATGTCATTTTTAATAATGGACTCTCAAATCTTGCCAATGACCGAAGTTAGATAAGTTGATAAGGCTGCAAGACTGGCACGTGCCTGTAAAAAGAAAGGATAGGAAAGGTAGGATTCGAGAGCCGTGGATAACCAGGGAAATTGAGGATCTGATCAAAAAGAAAAGAGAGGCATACGTTAGGTCCAGGCAACTGAAAACAGATGGAGCTCTGGAGGAATACAGAGAGAGTAGGAAAGAACTCAAACGGGGAGTTAGAAGGGCAAAAAGAGGTCACAAAATGTTCTTGGCAGATAGGATTAAGGAGAATCCTAAGGCATTTTATTCATATGTTAGGAACAAAAGAGTTGTCAGGGAAAAAGTCGGACCTCTCAGGGACAAAGGAGGGGAATTATGCTTAGAACCCAAGGGAATAGGGGAGATCCTAAATGAATACTTTGCATCGGTATTCACAAAGGAGAGGGACTTGTTGACTAGGAGTGTCTCAGAGGGAGGTGTTGACCCGTTAGAGAGAATCTCCATTACAAGGGAGGAAGTGTTAGGTTTTTTAGGTAACATTAAAACTGACAAATCCCCAGGGCCTGATGGCATCTATCCTGGACTGCTCAGGGAGACAAGAGATGTAATTGCTGGGCCTCTGACGGAAATCTTTGTCTCTTCATTGGACACAGGCGAGGTCCCTGAGGATTGGAGGATAGAGAATGTGGTACCGTTATTTAAGAAGGGTAGCAGGGATAACCCGGGTACTTATAGGCCAGTGAGCTTGATGTCCGTGGGAGGGAAGTTGTCGGAAAGGATTCTTAGAGACAGGATGTATGCGCATTTAAAACGGAACAATCTCATTAGTGACAGACAGCATGGTTTTGTAAGAGGGAGGTCGTGCCTTACAAATTTGGTGGAGTTTTTTGAGGAAGTGACAAAAACGGTTGACGAAGGAAGGGCCGTGGATATTGTCTATATGGATTTCAGTAAGGCATTTGACAAAGTCCCTCATGCAGGTTGGTTAAGAAGGTTAAGGCTCATGGGATACAAGGAGAGGTGGCTATATGGGTAGAAAACTGGCTTGGCCACAGGAGACAGAGGGTAGCAGTCGAAGGGTCTTTTTCCGGCTGGAGGTCTGTGACCAGTGGTGTTCCGCAGGACTCAGTACTGGGACCTCTGCTATTTGTGATATTTATAAATGATTTGAAAGAAGGTGTAACTGACGTTATCAGCAAGTTTGTGGATGACACGAAGATGGCTGGACTTGCGGATAGTGATGAACATTGTCGGACAATACAGCAGGATATAGATAGGCTGGAAAATTGGGCGGAGGAATGGCCGATGGAATTTAATCTAGATAAATGCGAAGTGATGCATTTTGGAAGAACTAATGTAGAGGGGAGTTATACAATAAATGGCAGAGCCATCAAGAGTATAGAAACACAGGGGGACCTAGATGTGCAAGTCCACAAATCCTTGAAGGTGGCAGCACAGGTGGAGAAGGTGGTGAAGAAGGCATATGGTATGCTTGCCTTTATAGGACGGGTATAGAGTATAAAAGCTGGAGTCTGATGTTGCAGCTGTATAGAACGCTGGTTAGGCCACATTTGGAGTACTGCATCCAGTTCTGGTCGCCGCACTACCAGAAGGACGTGGAGGTTTTAGAGAGAGTGCAGAGAAGGTTTACCAGGATGTTGCCTGGTATGGAGGGTCTTAGCTATGAGGAGAGATTGGGTAAACTGGGGTTGTTCTCCCTGGAAAGACAGAGAATGAGGGGAGACCCAATAGAGGTGTACAAAATTATGAAGGGTATAGATAGTGTGTACAGTGGGAAGCTTTTTCCCAGGTTGGAGGTGACGATCACGAGGGGTCACGGGCTCAAGGTGAGAGGGGCGAGGTATAACTCAGATATCAGAGGGGCATTTTTTACACAGAGAGTGGTGGGGGCCTGGAATGCGCTGCCAAGTAGGGTGGTGGAGGCAGACAGGCTGGCATCGTTTAAGACTTACCTGGATAGTCATGGAGGGATACAAACAAATGGTCTAGTTGGACCAATGAGCGGCACAGGCTTGGAGGGCCGAAGGGCCTGTTTCCTGTGCTGTACTGTTCTTTGTTCTTTGTTCTTAGGCTAACAGGCCTATAATTCCCCGTCTGCTGCCTCCCTCCCTTCTTAAACAACAGTGTTACATTCGCTACTTTCCAGTCCTCTGGTGCCCTCCCTGCCTCCAGTGATTCCTGAAAGATCACCACCAATGCCTCCACAATTTCTTCAGCTATCTCTTTTAGAATCCTGGGCTGTAGTCCATCCGGTAAAGGTGATTTATCTACGTTCAGACCTTTCAGTTTCCCCAGAACCTTTTCCTTAGTGATGGCCACTACACCTGTGCCCCCTGACTCTCCTGGAGCTCTGGCATCCCACTGGTGTCTTCCACCATGAAGACTGATGCAAAGTAACTATTCAGTTCCTCTGCCATTGCTTTGTTTCCTATTATTACTTCTCCAGCCTCATTTTCCAGTAGTCCAATGGCTATTTTTGCCTCTCTCTTACCTTTTATATATTGAAAAAAACTCTTTCTATCTTCTTTTATATTACTAGCTAGCTTACACTCATATTTCATCTTCACCTCCCTTATTGTTTTTTTTAGTTGTCCTCTGCTCGCTTTTAAAAGCTTCCTAATCCTCTGGCTTCCCACTAATCCTTGCCACTTTGTATGCTTTTTCTTTTGCTTTTATGCTGTCTTTGACTTCCCTTGTCAGCCATGGGTGCCTCGTCCTCCCCTTAGCATGTTTCCTCTTCCTTGGGATGAATTTCTGTTGTGCCTCCTGAATAACTCTCAAAAACTCCTGCCATTGCTGTTCCACTGTCTTCCCTGCTAGGCTCCCTTTCCAATCAACTCTGGTCAGCTCCTCCCTCATGTCTTTGTAGTTACCTTTATTTAACTGTAATGCCGTTACATCTGACTCCAGCTTCTCCCTCTCAAACTGCAGGGTAAATTCTACAGTATTGATATGGCTGGTCAATAAATCCCCAGCATGTTGAGGGGATCTTTGGTTGTACCTTTCATTCTCTTATATTGGGGCTCACTTAGAAGGCCGACACTACTGGTTGGGTGGGCTCTTTCCTGCGCAACAATTTGGAACCTGCCTCCAGCATTTTCTTCTCAAAACGTTTGAAAACATAGTGGGAAAAGCAGTGTGCAGCCTGCTGGCTGCACTGCCAGCTTTTCCCATCAGAGCTGACACTTTGGGAAAAAACACCTAAATATTCTGCCCAAAAACTCCACTGAAAACATATGCAGAAGAGATAGAAACTTAGAAGATAGGAGCAGGAGGAGGCCATTTGGCCCTTTGAGCCTGCTCCGCCATTCATTACGATCATGGCTGATCATCCAATTCAATAGCCTAATCCTGCATTTTCCCCATAACCTTTGATCCCATTTGCCCCAAGTGTTATATCCAGCTGCCTCTTGAATATATTCAATGTTTTGGCATCAACTACTTCCTGTGGTAATGAATTCCATCGGCTCACCACTCTTTGGGTGAAGAAATGTCTCCTCACCTCCGTCCTAAATGGTGCCCCCTGAATCCTCAGACTGTGATCCTGGTTCCGGACTCCCCAACCATCAGGAACATCCTCCCTGCATCTACCCTGTGTAGTCCTGTTCAAATTTTATAAGGCTCTATGAGATCCCCCCTCATCTGTCTGAATTCCAGCAAAAACAACCGTAACCTACTTAATCTCTCATACATCTGTTCCGCCATCCCCAGAATCAGCCTGGTAAACCTTCGCCGCACTCCCTCGAGAGCAAGAAGATCCTTCCTCAGAAAAGTAGACCAAAACTGCACACAATATTCTAGGTGTGGCCTCACCAAAGCCCAGTATAATTGCAACAACACATCCCTGCTCCTGTACTCGAAACCTCTCGTCATTGACTGATTTTATTCATTCTTGGGATGCAAGTATCAATGGCCAGGCTAACATTTGTTGTCCATCCATTATTCCCTTTGGAAAGATTTGGATAATTTCACTTGGAGAGATGGGTGGAACACTACAAGATGTTGTCCTCTTGGGAGAATCTACTCACCAAGGAAGTTTAGACACCATGGAGAGCCTGCCTATCATGGAACAGCTGGATAGTAAACCTAAAACGGAAGAGCTTAGCAAGGCTATTAACTCACTTTGTCATTGGCAAAGCTCCAGCTGATGTTTCTGTTCTGCCTAAACTCATCAAGCACAGGAAACTGTAACTTCTGCAGCGACTGCATAAACTTCTGTCTTTGCTGGAGGTGAGGGCAGCGTCCCAGGATTGTATGATGCAAAGATTCTAACTAAAGATTAGAACAAAGGAAATTGCCCCTTAGTGACAGGGGATTAGCAGGGTAAATGAGTTGGGTTACAGGGATGTGGCCCCGGTAGGATTGTAGTCGGTGCAGACTTGTCGGGCCAAATGGCTTCCTTCTGCTTGGGAGGGATTCTATGATTCTATGAATATTCACTTTGGACATAGTAGTTGATGTAAGGTTATTAATACTGTATTGGACTTATGATACGATAGAATTTCCTTGTCTGTCATTCAGACTTGCTTGATTTCAAACAATAAAGAATTGTGACAATATGAGACAGCAGTAAAGTGATTTGCTACTGGTTAAGGTGCCGACTTGACTCAGGCAGAAATTTCATTAATATGTCTCACTTAGATTCTTGTGGCCTACTAGGGCCCTGATGGCGTTTTAGTGGTGAAAGAGAAGTCCAATGGAAGCATTCTGTCATGTCAAGGAAAAGCCTTAAAACCCCCCTCCCTAAAGCTCAGCTTCTTTCCTGTTCTCTTCTCCTTTAAGACACTTCTTAAAACCTACCTCTTTGACCAAGCTTTTGATCTTCTATCCCAATATCTGCTTACGCAACACAATGCCAAAGTTTGCTTTTTAATGCTTCATTGAAGTGTCTTGGGATGTTTTAAGGCATTAAATGATAGAGAAGAGGAAATTTGTTGTTATCAGAGGTAGGCAGAACAGGCTTCATCGGAAAATGTGGGCCTCGGCTGGCTTGGGCACTCCCTTCCCATGCTCAAGACCCATGTGAACTTCACCCACCCCCACCACTTACCCATATGCTTTGTCTGCCAACCATTAGCTGTTCAAGGTCGACAACAGGATGCAACTGAGGCCTTGCCAATGCCACCTGGGCCTCCCATGTAGACTACCATAGTGGGCAGTCTGAGAGTCTCACTGGTCATCCACCAGGATGGTAAAATTACCCGTTTTGAGTGTGTGGGTAGGGAGGGGATGGAATTAGGATTCATACATTTTTTTAACACTTGTTAAATGCGAATACCAAATTGCGATGGCCTTTGTGTTCCATTAGTCACATGATTTGCCCCAGAACCGATATTAGGATGAATATAACTGTGGTATAATTTAGTTCAAAACTACTGAGGACTAAGTTATCTGAATTATGAGTCACTCAGATTGACTGTGCAATCCTTATATTTTTGCAACATTTTCCAGTATAATGAATTTTTTTCTAATTTCTATGAATCTCACTGCATTTTTCTCCAAGATTTCACTCCTTTGCATTCTCATTCAGCTGATAAAGTATTTAATACCACCTAGACTATTCTGACATTCCACTTGCTGAACAGGACTGCAAATGTCAGAGTAAAATGAACGATGTGTTGTTGCTGCCCACCTCCTCCTCCACCTCCTCCTCCCCCAAGCCCCGATGAAGTGTTTGTGTGGAAGACTGATTTTCCTACCTGTACAGCTGATACATTTTTTTTGTGTCAGTCCAACTAACCGCTGAACTGGAGCTTTCAGGGTAACAAAATAGACATCTTAAACACAATGCTGTCAGCCTGTTCTGAATAAATGGAATTTAACACAAAACACAGAGAGAAAGGGAGCAGAGTCTTCATGACTCTAGTATAATTAAAGGGTTCAGATGACTACATAAATGAAGCGATGAAGTTTCTGGTTTTGTATACATGTAAACATATCAGACGCAAGCATTTTTATGTGAAATCCTTCTTAATATTCATGTTTGGTATGAAATTAATACTGGACAATAGTAAATTGCATTAAAGCATCTGCTCTTTATAGGATTAATGTCTGCCACATGTTACAGCTAAGACCTTTAAAATTGCAATTCCTTCTCAGAGGACAAAGACAGCAGTTTCCTTCATTAATTTTGCTTTCCTTCCTCAAACCCGGTCTCGAATTAATAAACACAGCCGATGAAAAATGAATATCACCTCTTCACAAGTGACATTTAACATCTATTACATTCACAGGATGATGTCCAATTTTGATATCTCTTGCTTCTTACACCAGCTGTTCCAGCAGTTACCTTGTGGAAAATTTGTCAACTCCATGATCACTGTTAGCGATGGTACACCTGCAATCTTTATGGACATTATCCACTATTCCACTTATACCTATAGATGATACCCTTTCACTTTTGCTCCTTAAATGGTGGCACAGTGGCAGAGTGGTTAGCACAGCGTCAGGGACCTGGCTTCAATTCCGGCCTTGGGTGACAGTCAGTGTGGAATTTGCACGTTCTCTGTGCCTGTGTGGGTTTCCTCTGGGTGCTCCAGTTTGCACCCACAGTCTAATGATGTGCAGGTTAGATGGATTGGCTATGCTAAATTGTTTTAAAAGTTTAAAGTTTATTTAAAGTTAGAGAGTCGCTGCAGACTCGATGGGCCATATGGCCTCCTTCTGTACTGTAGGTATTCTATGACTATGCTTTCTCCAGCTGTGCACTTTTTACTTCTCATCAACTACACCAGCTACTCTCCCAAATAAATCACATTGCTCTGTCTGCATAAACTCTAATGCCCAAATGATCGCTCACAACTATAGCCATTTGATCATAGCAACTCAACCAGAAGTACCAAAAGTTAATTATACCATCTTAGGCAATATATGTTACAACTATAGGACTACAGGAGTTTATCGTACAATAGAAGACCTTACAGTCCATCTTCTCTTTGCCAGAATAATCTGAAGTCATCCCACTTCGCAGCTTTCTCCCTAGCCCTGAACCTTCCTCCACTTCAAACACTTAAACAGTTTTAACAACATCAGGTTAAAGTCCAACAGGTTTATTTGGTAGCAAATACCATTAGCTTTTGGAGCGCTGCTCCTTCATCAGATGGAGTGGAAATGTGCTCTCAAACAGTGCACAGAGACACAAAATCAAGTTACAGAATACTGATTAGAATGAGAATCCCTACAGCCAACCAGATCTTTAAGATCTTGTCGCATTCTAATCAGTATTCTGTAACTTGATTTTGTGTCTCTGTGCACTGTTTGAGAGCACATTTCCACTCCATCTGACGAAGGAGCAGAGCTCCGAAAGCTAATGGTATTTGCTACCAAATAAACCTGTTGGACTTTAACCCAGTTGTTAAAACTGTTACTGTGTTCACCCCAGTCCAACGCCGGCATCTCCACATCAAACACTTAACCCATGCTTAAGAGACTCGCTGACCCTTAACCTCAGAGATAATTTGTCTCTGCCATTGTGTTTTTTGTGCTAAACATTTGAGTGCTATATGTCAACGATCATCCCCATAAATGGATCACAAGCATTGAATAAATTGGATTATGTCTTAACTGCAGATTAGGTAGGTAAACAGTCAAAATACTAAATGATTGAACAGGCAGGGTCATTGGTGCTGTTTTCCAGCTTACTGCAATGTACCATGTTCCAGCATGCAATTTTCCCTGTCTTCAGTATGATTCTGGACACATATTCTATCAGACAAAAGCAAAAAAATAGTTTATTTAACATAAAATAGATAAACAGTAAATTACAATATTTATAGTTTTCTGTCTGTACGTTATGCTGTAAATCGTGACACAGTGGTTAGCACTGCTGCCTCACAGCGTCAGGGACTCGGGTTCAATTCTGGCCTCGGGCCACTGTCTGTGTGGAATTTGCACATTCTCTCCGTGTCTGCATGGGTTTCCTCCTGGTGCTCGGTTTCTTCCCACATGTGCGGGTTAGGTTGATTGACATTCTAAATTAACCCTAATGTCAGAAGGATTAGCAGGGTAAATATGAGAGGTTACGGGGCTAGGGCCTGCGTGAGATTGTTGTTGATGCAGACTCGATGGGATGAATGGCCTCCTTCTGTACAGTAGGGATTCTATGCACACTTCTAAAATATGACACCTTTGCATATTTGGGCTGGATTTACCCAATTGAGAAGAAGTCCTGATGCCAAGGACTGCTTAGGCAGGTGGCAGAACCTCCTTGGGCATTTCCTGTCTACAGCCAATTACCAGGCAGAAAGCAGAGGAACCGGCCAATAACAACTGGTGGGTGGGTGTATATTCCAGCAGGTCAAAGTGCATAGATAGAGCGCACTGGAAGGGGTGTTGAACAAGGGAGACTGTACTGCAATGGCTAGAATCAGAAGAAGGGTGGGTCCAAGATTTACTGACACTTTTCGAGAGGTACTCCTACAGGTGGTAAGATCATGGAAAGAGGTGCTATTCTCACAAAGAAAGCATTGTTGAACATGGTTGAGGAAGTCAGAGGCCAAGGGTGTTCACATAAACATGGGTGCAGTGCTGGAAGCAATTCAGTGACTGGTGTGGCCTGGGAAGATGAATGGCATTCATAATAGCAGGTACGCTACCCTGCCACCAGGAGCTATGATGAGGTGGCTGATCCAAATATCGGGCATGACCAATCGCCATTATCCACACTGAATCACAGAGTAACCTCATACCAATGTCCCATAGTCAGTTCGAGGTAGATGCTATATTGCCAAGACTGAATGCCAGTTTGCACTAAATCTACCAAGGCGCAATGTTGGCCTTTGGAAACTGGTATACATTTTATATGATGTGGCGATGCCGGAGTTGGACTGGGGTGAACACAGTAAGGAGTCTAACAAGACCAGGTTAAAGTCCAAAAGGTTTATTTGGTAGCAAACGCCACTAGCTTTCGGAGCGCTGCTCCTTCGTCAGGTGAGTGGGAGTTCTGTTCACAAACAGGGCATATAAAGACACAAACTCAATTTAAAGAATAATGAATAATGATTGGAATGCGAGTCTTTACAGCTAATCAAGTCTTAAAGGTACAGACAATGTGAGTGGAGAGAGCATTAAGCACAGGTTAAAGAGATGTGTATTGTCTCCAGACAGGACAGCCAGTGAGATTCTGCAAGTCCAGGCAAGTTGTGGGGATTACAGATAGTGTGACATGAACCCAAGATCCCGGTTTAGGCCGTCCTCATGTGTGCGGAACCTGGCTATCAGTCTCTGCTCAGCGACTGCGCTGTCGTGTGTCGTGAAGGCCACCATGGAGAATGTCTCAGATGCTACGACAACGGCTGAATGAACACCACTCGACAATCACCAGGCAAGACTGTTCTCTTCCTGTTGGGGAGCACTTCAGCAGTCACGGGCATTCGGCCTCTGATAGTCGGGTAAGCATTCTCCAAGGCGGACTTCACGACACACGACAATGCAGTGTCGCTGAGCAGAGACTGATAGCCAGGTTCCGCACACATGAGGACGGCCTAAACCGGGATCTTGGGTTCATGTCACACTATCTGTAATCCTCACAACTTGCCTGGACTTGCAAAATCTCACTGGCTGTCCTGCCTGGAGACAATACACATCTCTTTAACCTGTGCTTAATGCTCCCTCCACTCACATTGTCTGTACCTTTAAGACTTGATTAGTTGTAAAGACTCGCATTCCAATCATTATTCATTATTCTGTAAATTGAGTTTGTGTCTCTATATGCCCTGTTTGTGAACAGATCTCCCACTCACCTGACGAAGGAGCAGCGCTCCGAAAGCTGGTGGCTTTTGCTACCAAATAAACCTGTTGGACTTTAACCTGGTGTTGTTAGACTCCTTACTGTTAATACATTTTATATTACACAGTTGGGCTATGGGAGACAAAGGTGACATGGGTAGTCTGTGTTTGTAGGAGAAGAGTGCTCACAGGGAGCAGAGAAGTGCTGAAGGTATTGTGAAGCTGTCGTGGCTCCAATGCAAGAGGCAATGGAGATATGATGGGTTGTAACAGGACAGCCCTTCATTGAGGGAAAGACGGGTTTTGTCGATCAGCTCCTGCACCTAAAGGGATCCAATGATAACGATAACACATATCAGTCTTTCAACCTGGCTGGCTCATTGGTGTGATACTTTATGTAACTGCCGTGGGCAGCACGGTAACACAGTGGTTAGCACTGCTGCTTCACAGCTCCAGGGACCCGGGTTCGATTCCCGGCTTGGATCACTGTCTGTGTGGAGTTTGCACATTCTTCCTGTGTCTGTGTGGGTTTCCTCCGGGCGCTCCAGTTTCCTCCCACAGTCCAAAGATGTGCAGGTTAGGTTGATTGGCCATGCTAAAATTGCCCCTTCATGTCCTGAGATGCGTAGGTTAGAGGGATTAGTGGGTAAATATGTAGGGTTATGGGTGTAGGGCCTGGGTGGGATTGTGCAGACTCGATGGGCCAAATGGCCTCTTTCTGCACTGTAGGGTTTCTATGATTCTATGAACTGCCCTCTGGTACGTAGCATCTGTCGCCTGTTTGAAGCAGCAATGAGTCTTTGACTTCAATATCTCCCTGATGTCTCCAAATTAGTTGAGCGCTGCAATATCTTTACCGCCAAAGGCACTGGGTGGCCGCCACATCCGATTGGCCTCAATTCCTCATTCAGCATTCTGCTCTGACGTCTCCATGAAGCAGAATCTCCATACGAAACCCCTTTTGGCTGACTTCTACTGACTGAAGCCCGCATTCTTCGACCTACGCACACTCCTTGTCCACATTTCCCTTTGCCCTTTTGACGCTCGTGCTTCTGACTGTTGCAGCCTTGCTCTATGGGCTGAACCAGTCTCTCATAGAATCCAACAGTGCAGAATGTGGCCATTTGGCCCATCGAGTCTGCACCGACCACAATCCCACCCAAGCCCTATCCCCATAGCCCCATATATTTACCCTAGCTAGTCCCCCTGACACTAAGGGGCAATTTAGCATGGCCAATCCACCAAACCCGCACATCTTTGGACTGTGGGAGGAAACCGGAGCACCCAGAGGAAACCCACGCAGACATGGGGAGAATTGCAAACTCCACGCAGACAGTGACCCAAGCCAGCAATTGAACCCGGGTCCCTGGCGCTGTGAGGCAGCAGTGCAAACCACTGTGCCACCATGTCTCTCATTCTCCTACTCACGGAAGGAGTCAAACTCTGAATGCATACCACCCCTTGAGAATTAGAGCTCTCAAGACTCAAAACCTCGCACACCCCTAGTGCAGCCTGAAGTGAATTTGAGGTGTGTTTCCAATAACTGTTCCCTGCCCCCCAGAAATGGGCCCACATTCAGCAATCCCTCTAACTTTTCAATTCCTTGCTTCAATGAACCTCAGCCTGCCTGATAAACAGTGCATCAATGGCAACCACCTCCAGCCACCATTCACCTGCTGCTGAGTTATCATCTCTTTTGACAAGTGAGCCACTGATAATCCCTGGAGCTCATGTGCCTCAGTGAAAATGTTTTAAAATCATTCTCAATTGGCAGCGGGCCAGGCTGGCACTGCCAGGTTGGCAATGGCCATTGGCAATCCCCCCATTATGTCCCAAAGACATACAGGTTAGGTGGATTGGCCATGCTAAATTGTCCCTTAGGTCCCAAGATATGTAGGTTAGGGGGATTAATGAGGTAAATATGTGGGGATACTGAGATAGAGCCTGGGTGGGATTCTCTGTCGGCGAGTTGATGCATACTCATCATGAGGGGTCTGGATAGGGTGGACTCTCAGAGGCTATTTCCAAGGGCTGAAATGGTTGCTACGAGAGGACACAGGTTTAAGGTGCTGGGGGGTAGGTACAGGGGGGATGTCAGGGGTAAGTTTTTCACTCAGAGGGTGGTGGGTGAGTGGAATCGGCTGACGTCGGTGGTGGTGGAGGCAAACTCGTTGGGGTCTTTTAAGAGACTTCTGGATGAGTACATGGGATTTAATGGGATTGAGGGCTATAGATAGGCCTAGAGGTGGGGATGTGATCGGCGCAACTTGTGGGCCGAAGGGCCTGTTTGTGCTGTGGCTTTCTATGTTCTATGTTCTATGTTCTATGTACTCAATGGACCGAATGGCCTCCTCCTGCACTGTAGTGAATCTATGATGCTATTCTAAGGAGTAAGGAGTCCTCACACAAGCCGATGTGAAATTTTGATTGCTACAATTGAAACAGAACTCAGGCATCAGTCTCCTGACACAAGGCTATGAGGAGGAGGATGAGGAGGATGCAATAAGTCTGCAATGCAATGGAGACGTGCGCGCAAATGCAGTTCAAAGCAACAAAATATAAAGTAGTATGTTTTGGGGCAATATCTAAACATGGGAGTGCAGGGGAAAATGACAACATAAAACAAAAAAAAATGAGATTCTGAGTTATATACATTGATAAATAGAATTCCATATCTGCTTGTAAATGCTACCGCAACTGTGAAGAAATGATTTATTGCTGGCTGGTTACATGCGATGTAAAAATTCATAGGTCACTGATAACTGCTACAGTATGGTATAAATAATGCTCAATGTCTACTCCTGCGAGGAAGGGTATTCAAATATAAGAGGCCATGGGGTTTCCTTGAACTTGTTCTGTCTTCCGTTAAACAGTAAGTAAAGTCGCCATAGTCCCAGGTGACCATAGGATGCTCTCCCTGACTGGTGGTAATTGAATCTGAGGATCACCACACCTTAGGCGAGGGACAAGGTTGAGAAGGGCCTTCATGTATAACCTCAGCCAGTACAGGAATTGTACCCGCACTTTTGGCGTCGTTCTGCATCACAAACCAGCCATCCAGCCAACTTGAGATAACCGACTCCCCAGACTGAGTAAGTAACATTGCCATAGTCCCAGATGACCATAGGTTGCTCTCTCTCCTTTGACGGGGAGAGCTGACTGGTGTTAATTTAACCTGAGGATCACCATACCCCAGGCGAGGAGCCAGGTTGAGGTGGCGGGCTTTCGTGAACAACCTCAGCTGGTAAGGGAATTGAACCCACACAGTTGACATCGCTCTACATTACAAACCAGCTGTCCAGCCAACTGAGCTAACCGAGTCCAAGATCACGGTTGATCCACGTCAATTTATTTGTCTTCCATCCATATCCCTCAAAATGCCCACCCAACCAAAAAATCATTAGTCACAGTTTTGAAATTTGCAATTGAGCTCATCATAGAATCATAGAAACGCTACAGTGCAGAAGGAGGCCATTTGGCCCATCGAATCTGCACTGCCAACAATCCCACTCAAGGCCCTATCCCTACGACCCCTACATTTAACCCGCTAACCCCTCTAATCTACACAATTTAGGCGCAATTTAGCATAGCCAATCAACCTAATCCACACATCCTTGGACTGTGGGAGGAAACCCACGCAGACACAGGAAGAATGTGCAAACTCCACACAGACAGTGACCCAAGCCGGGAATCGAACCCAGGTCCCTGGAGCTGTGAGGCAGCAGTGCTAACGATTGTGCCACTGTGATCGATATTCTTTTAACTTATGCCTACTTGTTACGATGGTGGTTAGAAACATTGGGGAACATATTGTTTTAAGTTTTATTTGTGGTCTTGTTTTGCAAGGTAATGGGCCATCGCTTCCTCACAGTGGCAATCAGAGGCAGATTGCCACTCTCTAATGACTTCTTACGTTCAAATTCCAAAGCCTCTGTCTCGCCCGACTTTACTGACTCAGGCTGCATGAGACTCAGGCAGCAAAGCATGGCCCTGGTGTGAGCGGTGATGTGTATAAGAAATGGAGCAAAGGAGGTCCTTTTTTGTAGCATTAGCTGTCATAAAGCAGATGAGTTTAAAGGGACCATTGAAAGGGAGAAGATAAGTTTTTCTCGGGTTAGTGAATGGGGGAGGAAGCTGGACACTTGGGGGGGTGGGTGGGGGGGGGGGGCTGCTCAGGATGGGGGAGGTGGTCATGGGGCCAGTGTGGGCTCAGACAGGGTTGATGGGGGGGGGGGGGGGGGGGGGGGTCAAGTCATGGTGGGGTGGGGGAGATTCCTGTGGGGTGGAGATTACCGTGGGGACTGGGAGTGCTTATTTTGTGGGGGAAATGGAGGGTGAAGGGTGCCTTGGGATTTTGAGGATGTGGGGAAAAGGTGTCCTATGTGGGGCTCAGTTTGCGTCTTTAACATAGTTGCGCTGAAGTTCAAAGTGCTTCTATTCCTTTCAGAGTAACTTTGAGTGTAAATAATGGCAGAACCTTCCGAAGTTAGTGATTGAAATCCCTTTATCAGGTGGTTCCCAGCAATTGTCCATAGGAAGTTAGCCTTTCTGGACAATTGCCAGGTAAACCCTTGTGTGGGATTTCCCAGCGCAGCTTTGCGGCACACACCGCCCCCCCAAAACAAAAAGAAAGGAGGAAGGAAGTTAGGGGCTGCTATTTCAGATCCAAATTCAGTAAAGCATTTGTTTCAGTGGAAATAATTGCTTATGAGAATAAGTTATATTGCTCTGAATTGGCATTATTAAAAATGGTTTCTCTGAGAAAGATTTGCACTGAAAGTTGATGTATTGATTTTCCATTTGTGAAAATCATTCACATTTACATTTTCTCTAAAATATGATAACACATTACTTGTGCTACGAACGTACGTGATGGAATTTCCATTAAATGCCAGAATGAAGGTAAACCAGTACACCGTAGATCCTGTCTGATGTGAAAATTAAAATAATTACAGTGGAAGCAGAAATTAAATTGAATCTTCATTTCCTTTGGGGCTAATTTCTGTCAATAGAAACATTATCGTTGGTAGGCTGCAAAATGAAGCAACAGATTGGGCAAGATTCCATGAAAAGCTTGGCAGATAATGAAGAATGCAAATAATTGAAAGTCCACCTGTACTGATAATAGCGCCCACCTAAGGAAAGGCCTCTTCATTTTTATGGAAATCTAGCTCACTGTCTCTAGCTAGCATTTAAATTAGCATTCTCTTTCTGCTTCAAAACACTTTGGTCATATTCACTTTGCGTGATTATCTGTCATGTAATTCTCTCTCATCAGTTCTTCTTACATCTTTTCCTTTGTCATTAGATCACATTTCTTGACTTATTTGACTGTGCAGCACCTAATTATTTTCTTCAAATCTGCTGTGCTCTTCAGCTGTGTCGAACAATATGTTGCCTATACCCTTAAAATCTTGATTCAGTTCTCCCTTTTGTCTGCTTCTCATTTAGTGTCTATCTTGTATTTCACACGCAATTCAGTCTGCTCTTGATAATAGTGCAGCATCTAATGTAGCAATTATCTATCAGACTGACGTAAAGATGCGACTCTATTCCCATCCTCAAAGCATTATGGCAATAAATAAAAAGTATCTACCCAGAAAAGACTGCGGCAGAACTTAACACATGGATGCTTAACTTGCTCAACAAATTCATTTCAATTGGATTAGGCCTCCAATAACATTGTGAACTTCGTAATGTCACACCATTTATGTTAAGTATGTTAACCATTTATGTTTGTATTCTACTATCGCATCACTAATTTCAAGGCGATAGCTTTGTTTTTAAGTTTTCTTATGTCGGCACATCATTTAAAAATATATTAATCAGTGAAGGAATACATTCATAGGGTGGCACAGTGGCACATTGGTTAGCACTACTGCCTCAGCACCAGAGACCCAGGTTTAATTCCGGCCTCGGGTCACTGTCTATGTGGAGTTTGCATGTTCTCCCCTTGTTTACGTGGGTTTCCTCCGGGTGCTCCAGTTTCCTCCCGCAGTCCAAAGATGTGCGGGTTAGGTTGATTGACCAGGCAAAATTGGCCCCTTAGTGTCAGGGGGATTTGTGGGGTAAATACATGGGGTTACGGGGATAGGGTTTGGGTGGGATTGTTGTCAGTGCAAGTTTGATGGGCCAAATGGCCTCCTTCTGCACTGTAAGGATTCTATGATTCTATGAGTAATAACTGAAGAAATAACAGTGAGCTACAATTGATAACTTATAATTCTGAAGTTGTTGCCATATTCAATTCATTTATAACAGAGGATTTTTTATCTGTAAATACAGCGATTTTCATTAAGTCCTGGCAAAACAATTAAGAATCCCCCACCAATGAGCTGAGTTTAGCCTTTCACGTAGTAGTTCTGTCAAATCTTTTATTCGCTGTGAACATTTGAATAGTGTTCCATTAATCTTTCACACTGAATGTAAGCAACAACAATTGAACATAGGCTGCTAAACCAATATTCCATGATCTTATTTAATGCAAGCTCATAATTTTCAAAACTTGCAATACAGAAAATAGTCATTTCACATCATTTTGCAAGCACACAAGTTGGTAGCAAATATCCCTTTCAGCATCTAAGCTTACGGGCCTGGTGCAAATATGACAAACTCTGGATCCTGCCTCCAATAAGAATGTCCAATAGGTAAATGCTTCTGTACACTTACCGGAGAAGTTGACTTTACGGATATATTCAAGGAGGACCTTGCCATCTATAGGATCCATTTTAGAACAAAGGCCAACATATCCTGGGCAAAGATCTTTGTGCATGTTGTGCAGAGCATGTGCCATGGCATAAACTGCGTCAATAACAAACAGTACTTTCCCTTCTTGCTCATAAGAATTATTCCGTCCAATTCTCTCCAAGCCTAGAGAGGGAAGAACCACAAACAGGAAGAAATGTTGAAGGTCAATCTTTTGAAACCACACCACTTTCAAGGAAATAATAATCAAGATTTTGAGGGGTTGGGAAGAGTTAAAAGACAGCTGTCTCAAGTCAGTGAGAGTTACCCATTTATAGTCCATTACATTTTCTTGAAGGGGGAAAATAGTGAATTAAAATTCCTTAACAAAATGCCTCAACTGGAAGATGGCAATAATGTAAAGATAATTGTACCATCTTAATGAAACCTGCATCTCTCCTCAGATTATTTCATGGTTCTCTTTTATTGAATTTTGCTTTATAATCTCTGTAGTAAAATGGAGGAGAAATCATTTTTGGAAACATTGTATTAAGTAAACTTACTGTGTTTACAAAAATGTAGGCATGTTTCTGGAGCAAGAAGAACATTGTTCTGAAACTAGTGAGCAGGAATTTTCAGAAAATATTTGGGTCAAGGTTAGCTCCCTCAATCCAGGTAGGGACCGTGGTCGGAATTTAGTGGTTATGGTGGTGGGCGTGCTCACTTCGTGAAGAGCTTGAGGCAACACTGTTGCAACAATTTCTGGAATCCTCATAATCCTCATGAGGATTAACCCCCAATTAGGCAGCTAGTTTACTGCCATCAGTGTTCCTGCCTCCAAAAGACTATTTCCCATAGCATGCAGGTGTGGGATGGGTGTCCCATCTCCGAGAGCTGTCAGCCAATCACAGGCCAGCAGTTCTCCAGTACCAGCTGTGCCACTAGGAATGGTGGCCATTGCCAGAACTTCAGTGGGGTCAAGTAAAAGGATCATTTCTGGAGTCCTGGATGAAGGTGAAAATGGGGTGGGAATTGCTGGAGGCTCTGATGAGGTGGGTGGGAAGTAGGGGTTATTGTGAAGCATGGGGTGTGTGTCCCCAAGGGCACTTCCCTCATTGCTGATGAGTCCCTCCATTAGGCACAAAATGATTAAGAAAGAGGGACAAACATATTTGCCCCTTACCTGCTCAAAGGCATAACCGTCATGGTTTACGTAGCAGTTTTCCCACATGGCGTTGCCCACAGTTAAATACCAATGGCAGTGGGCTGAGGCCCTTAAGTGGCAAGGCAATAAGATCATTTTTGGCCCTCCTTTTCCTGGATTTAATTGGGGTTTGGAAGAGGATTTGGAAAATGATGGGGTCTCCACCCCTCACCACTCCACCCTATGATAGTGAAACCCCCTACCTCTCTATCCCAGCCCACCTCCAGGGGAAGCATTAAATTCTGACCAGTGTGCATAAGAGATTAAAATTGACAAAGTTGTTTATCAACCCATGGTCACTTCATTCCTGTCTGCAGACATTTGCAATGCTGAAGTCGGCTAAGATTCCTGCTACAAATAAGCCATCGAGGAGCCAAATTAAATTGAAAAAGGTCTGATCCACTTACAACATCAGTATAGTTTTTACTCCAAAAAAAATGTGCGTGTGTGCCTGTATGTGTCCTGTTGAAACCAAGTCCATTCAGGAGTGGGACTTTTCCACCACAGGGGATTGGATGCAACTGGTGACATATTGAAAAGTTGTGGGCACTCTTCTCATAATGCTTCCATGCAATCAAATTAAAGGGTAGGAGGATTACTGATAGTGCACCCACGGTTTTCTGCTAAGCCACTTGCTTCACAAATTCAAGGGGGAAAGACTTCATGCAGGGTCAGAATGGGGATGTTCATACTTGCTTAAAGAAATGAAGGCTGAGGGGTGCAGGACAGGAATGAAGTGACCATGAGTTGATAAGCAATCTTGTCAATGTTAATCTCTTATGCACACTATCATAGGGTGGAGTGGTGTGGGTGGAGACCACATCGCTTTCCAAATCCATGCACCATTCCCTTGGATCGCCAGTGATGTCCAGCTCTTGTCCAGATTTGGAAAATTTAAATGAGGCCTATAGTCAAGTTTAACTGGGCCTCCTTTCTCAGACACTGTGCTTCTTTTCATTAAATAAATAAACTAAGTCAACAAACTGTGGGATAAAATAAAAATGTGGTTCCTTTAAAGGATGCTGCATCAAAGTAAATTGAATCTCCACGGATGCATATTTGTGTGTGTGTGTATGTGTGCGTGTTGTGTGCTGTGCGCGTGTGTGCATGTGCGTGGGTGCGTGTGTGTGTGTGCTGTGTGTGTGTGCTGTGTATGTGTGCGTGTTGTGTGCTGTGCGTGTGTGCTGTGCGCGTGTATGCATGTGCGAGGGTGCATGTGTGTGTGTGCTGTGTGTGTGTGCTGTGTATGTGTGCGTGTTGTGTGCTGTGCGCGTGTGCTGTGCGCGTGTGTGCATGTGCGTGGGTGCATGTGTGTGTGTGCTGTGTGTGTGTGCTGTGTATGTGTGCGTGTTGTGTGCTGTGCGCGTGTGTGCATGTGTGCATGTGCTGTGCGCGTGTGTGCATGTGCGTGTGTGCCTGTATGTGTCCTGTTGAAACCAAGTCCATTCAGGAGTGGGACTTTTCCACCACAGGGGATTGGATGCAACTGGTGACATATTGAAAAGTTGTGGGCACTCTTCTCATAATGCTTCCATGCAATCAAATTAAAGGGTAGGAGGATTACTGATAGTGCACCCACGGTTTTCTGCTAAGCCACTTGCTTCACAAATGGTCCCAATAATGGGCCAGAACCTTGGAAAATCTGCCAGTGGAGTTTCAGAAAGGAAATAAAACAGATCTGTTACAATTATACAGATCTTCAACTCTTATGTGCGTCTTAACTTGTCCTCATACAAATTGGCATCAGGACACATTTCTTGAATGGTCTTGCAGTTGGTAATCCTCTGATATTGTTACGGTCTGTCCAGTTTCAAGTTATAAAATCATGACATGACATGATTGTTGACCTAAATGTTTCATTGTACGTAGCATTGTGTGATTTAGTTTGAACTGCCTTGGGCTAAAATGACATAGCCCTTGCCCAAGGAATTACAATGTGTCACGCTGGTACGATCGGTCTGTAGAACACAAGCTTTGATTTGTAAATCAAGATGCAGAAAGCTGTTTCCAAAATTCAATTATCCCTTGTCAAAACATTAATTGGGTATGTGAAGCATGCACAAATGTAAAACTGATGTCTGTCAAGTGGCTCTAAACTCATTAACATGGAACACAAGCTTCCCCACCACTGGGTCTGATTCTGATCAAATTCAATTGACTGTTCTCTATCCAGACACCTCTTGAAGAGAGAGTATATTCTACAGGCCATTGGCCAGTTTCTTTTCAGTTCAGTTCTTTCATCCCCATTCACATTTCATTGAAGTGAGTCAGAACTCTGCAGAACCAAGGTGCGGAGCCAAGATATGAAATGCGAAATAACTCAGTTAAAAGACTCTGAAAGGAGCTAAAAAAAGTATGAATATCCTTTTATTTGGATTTCAGAAATGGTTTTAATATAAGGTAGATACTGTGAGGGTGAAATTGATTTTGAACGTCAGTGCTAAACAATGGAAATGCAAAGCAGACAGCCAACTGGGCTTTGCCCATCCTGCACTTTGCCCAAGAAAAGTTTCACCAACCCCACCATATTTCTGTGCATCTCCTGATTTAATTTTGCTTCTGTACTAATTGATTTATTGCAATAAATATAAATGATCGAGTAGCGCAATGGGCTGGGAAATTTAAGCGGGGTGATAAGCGAACATCCTCCCATCCATTTTTTGTACGTAATTAGCCTCACGCCGGGGAATGGCACAAGGGTAATTACACTATGCTAATACTTATTAGCATCTATTTTGTGAACCTTTGACTCAATCGTCCGTGCTCGCTTAGGTTTCTGCTCCCGCTGGTGGAGATTCACATGAGCAAGGATCATGTATGGTCACCATCAATGGAGACCAAGCGTGATTGTCTTGCTTGTGGGACCAGAGGCCATTGAGGTCACCCAGGAGGTCGGGCAAAGGGTGCCCCTTGGGCAGTACCACGCTGGCACTGCCAACCTGGCACCCTGACATTGCTCACTGGGCACCCTAGCACTGCCAGTCTGGCACACTGATAGTGTCCACTGGACACCCTGGCACTGCCCACTAGGCACAATGGCAGTGCCAAGGGGTGGGGCCTGAGGGGGGTGGGGGGGGGGAGTTAGGATGGCAGGGAATGAGGGAACTCAACTTGAGAGGTGGGGGCTGCAAGTGGGGCTGGTGCTTAAAGGCCAGCCATTGTGGACCGGGAGGAGAGGGGGAGGGGGGAATTGGAGGCTAGCCACTGGGGATGAGGGGGTGGGGGTGGTGTGGGGCGGTCACCAGGAGGCCAGATCCGGCCATCAGAGGTCAGGGTCGGTGATCGGGACGCTGGGTTTGGCCATTAAGAGGCTGGGTCTGGCCATCAGGCCATGTTGCGGGGGAGGGGGGGGGTCGCGGCGGGGCTGGCAATCAGGATGCCGATGATCGGGAGGCCAGTGATGTCGAGGGTTGGGGGGGAAGCAGTTGTCAACCAATCTCTCAGTACACTGGGAGATCGGTGCATGCACACTAGCCCCCTTTGCAATCCAATGCCGGCCTCTCAGCAGGTTTAGGCCCCGCCCCTTGCTGTAAATTCATTCAATTAAACTTGCCCAAAAAAACAGGCAAGAAAAACTCTGTATTCTTGCCTGTTTGGCACTTAATGGTGCTATTGTTTTCAAAACAAAACTTAAGTTTTATAGCACTACCAAGCACTTATACAAAGAAGATGTTAGATTGTAAACAATGGGCGGAATTCTCCCATTCTGGGATTAGATGCTATGGTGGGGCAGGCATGTGGAGTGTTTCTTACTGTGGAGGCTAGCGGGAAAATGTATCATATCCACTGGCCCTGACCTCATTAATTACGCAACTGAGTGCTTGGTGCCGTATTCCGTGATTTGGCAGGCCTGGTCGCACATAGCCCTTCGTCGTATCCGGGTGCCATATTAAAGAGGTGCCCAACATCACTGACTCACGCTTGAAGAAAGGTGTACCTCCTGAAAATGAAGATGAATCTCCGAGAGCACTCAGACTGGAAGATGGATCTTCAGGAGGCTGGACGATGGACCTCCTCGATGACATTAAATCTGGAAGATCCACCTTCAAATGATCCCCCTACCCACGGCTGTGGTTTTCTGGGATTCAGGGTTGATGGGAGCCTCTACTCCAAATTCTGGAGATGGCCCCAGGGATTGTGCAGTTGAGCCCTGACACCTGCACATCACATTACGCCAGCTTCCAGCGGCTTTCCCAATCCACCTTGACGGGCACCAGCAGAAAATCTCGCCAACATAAAATTGATTATTGGGTCTCCTGCTGGATTCAGAAATCTAGAAATGACTTAGTCTTAATCATTCTGGACTAGGGAGATTATGGCCTATCTTAATGTTAAACAATGAGAGCGTATAAGGTACATAGATAGAAAATAATAACTGGCCAAAGCAACATCTGGGGCAATGATGGTACTTCTAGTATATCACAGTAACATAGTATTAGCTGGGCTCTTTCTATTGAAAGCTTGTTCAATGTGATTGGCATGAAGTCAGCAAGGTTAGGTTGGATTTGATTATTTTGCTGACAAATTGACTGTGTTAAATAACAGCTCAGCTGGGTATATTTAATGTCTAGTTTCCTCAGCTTATTGTTGATACATTCGTGAGGATTTCTGGAGTTGATTCACCTTGCCCTTCTGAGTCAGCATAAATGTTGGTTGTCTTGCCAACTTGCCTGTTTCAAGAATGTCAGTGTGATGAACGTTCGTGTGGACTTTAATCATTCATCTTCTTATTGGTGTTGAGCCTCTCTTTCCAGCCTCACTTTGTTTTGTTACTCTGAAGCTTAACTCCTCCACCCATGTTACATAATAAAGCTCTTTACAATTTAAATGTAGTTGTTAAACTTTTTTCTGAACTCCTGTAAGCTCTTTCTCTCTCACTTGACTCTCAAATGACTGTTCTATCATTCTAATATTCCAGTTCTTTGTCAAAGATACCAGCCTAGAGGTTCAATGCTACTGTTGTTACCCAAGTACAAATGGCTCCCTGAAGCATCCAATATGGCGGACATCAGGGCCGTGAAAGACCATCGCCCAACATTTTGTTGAAAGCAAAATAGGCCGCCAGGACTCTTGCCTAAAAAGGGAACTTTGCCAATAGGAGCTGAGCATCTGTTTGAAATCCCATAGGCAAATTCAGACTGCCTTGAATGCAACCAGTGCTGGGCTGACCGTAGCTTAAAGCTTATTTATTAATGTCACAAGTAGGCTTACATCAACACTACAATGAAGTTACTGTGAAAATCCTGTAGTTGCCACACTCTGATGCCTGTTTGGGTACACTGAAAGAGAATTTTTAGCATGGCCAATTCACCTAACCACTACGTCTGATAGCATCTGTGGAAAGAGAGTAGAGCCAATGTTTTGAGTCTAGATGACCCTTCATCAGAGTCCAACTCTCTCTCCATAGATGCTGTCAGACCTGCTGAGATTTTCCAGCATTTTTCTGTTTTTGTTTCAGATTCCAGCATCCGCAGTATTTTGCATTTATCAGCTAAGCAGTAGGTCTTTCAGACTATGGGAGGAAACCAGAGCACCCAGAGGAAACCCATGCAGACACGGGGAGAACGTGCAGACTCTGCACAGTGATCCAAGCCAAGAATTGAACTCGGGTCCCTGGCTAACCACTGTGCCACCATGCTGCCGTAGCTGTCTGCATGCAGCTCAGCAGTAATCCTTGAGGGGACTCCATTGCCACAAGATGGCACCAAAAAGTTACATTATAAAAAATACTTACCTGAAATTGGAGCTGGAAGGGCCAGGAGTGCAGTGCTGAAGCCTATTGCAAAATTGTGGTAATGCCCATTTGGCTCTTTCGAATGCTTCCGTCCTTCTCAATGCTCCCTCAATCCAATTGACAATCTCTTTCTTCCCGACCCAAAATTGAGAACATCTTCAACAACAATCTGCCTGGGCATCCATGAGGAGCCTGCAGCTGGTCAGTCTCATGCAAATGAGTCTCAGGGAACAGTAAAAAGGTGAAGTCCCAGATGACCATAGGCTGCTCTCCCCTTTTGAGACTGATGGTGATTTAACTTGAGGATCACCACACCTTAGGCCAGGGCAAGGTTGAGAAAGTGCGGCCTTCATGAATAACCTCAGCCAGTATGGGAATTGAATCTGTTAGCATTGTTCTGCATCACGAACCAGCCGTCCAGCCAACTGAGCTAACTGACGTCAGTAACCAGTATTGGGCATGTCTTCAACGTATCTGTTCCAGTGCAGGACAACCATCAATCCATCAATGTCAGCCTTGAAATTTTCAACTGACCCAGCATCCACAGCATGTTCTCGATTTCGAGTCTCCTGATTTCATTCCAGAATGTCCCAATGCGAGCTTTAATTTTAAGTTGTACCATTTTATTCTGCATTCCCCCATCAGAGGAAATATTTTCTCTGCAGCTATCTTAACGTAGGGCGGCATGGTGGCACAGTGGTTAGCACTGCTGCCTCACAGTGCCAAGGACCCGGGTTCAATTCTAGCCTTGGGTCACTGTCTGTGTGGAGTTTTCACATTCTCCCCGTGTCTGCGTGGGTTTCCTCCGGGTGCTCCAGTTTCCTCCCACGCTCCAAAGATGTGCAGATTAGGCGGATTCATAGAATCATAGAATCCCTACAGTACAGAAAGAGGCCATTCGGCCCATCGAGTCTGCACCGACCACAATCCCACCCAGGCCCCACCCCCATATCCCTACATATTTTACCCACTAATCTCTCTAACCTTCACATCTCAGGACACTAAGGGGCAATTTTAGCGTGGCCAATCAACCTAACCCGCACATCTTTGGACTGTGGGAGGAAACCGGAGCACCCGGAGGAAACCCACGCAGACACGAGGAGAATGTGCAAACTCCACACAGACAGTGACCCAAGCCGGGAATCAAGCCCAGGTCCCTGGAGCTGTGAAGCAGCAGTGCTAACCACTGTGCTACCGTGCCGTACCATTGGCCATGATAAATTAACATTTAGTGCCTGGGGGATGAGCAGGGTGAATGAGTGGGGTTACAGGGATAAGGCCTGGGTGGGATTGTGGTCGGTGCAGACTCGATGGGCCAAATGGCCTCCTTCTGCATATAGGGATTCTATGAATTCCTTAACATCTTATCTTAAATACCATAATTAAATACCAATGCTGAATCTTCTAAGAGTTTTAACAACCTGTTTAAGGTTTAACCTGGTGTTGTTAAAACTCTTACTGTGTATACCCCAGTCCAACGTCGGCATCTCCACACCATCGAATCTTCTAAACCCGAGGAAATACAACCCAATTCTCTACAACCTGCCCTCATTTTTTAACCCTTTTTTCCCTGTTATAATTTGAGTAAATCTGCACATGGTCAATATATTCTTCCTGAGATTCAGCACCCAATGTATTGCCCCAGTGTAATCGGTCCAAAATAAGTGGAAAAGCTGAAAATTACAACATTTGAACAATTTTGTGGAAATTGACGGGGCATCTGAACATTTAGTGAAAATCTTGGATTGTTCCAGGAAAACTTGGATATCTGGTCACCCTCTCTGAAAAACAGGTTAACTCCAAGGTTTCCTGCTTCAGTAATGTATTAAATATTCCAATTTACATCCAGTGAGGGATTGGCTGCCTCCACCTTGGGCTGCCCTCCAACTAACCTTCACAAAAAAAAATCTAAATTAGTAAGACAGGAACTACTGTTCACAAATCCATCCTGATTCTCTTTGGTCAGCTAATAATTGTCCAAGTGTGACATAATTCTGTCTTTTTCAGTTGCATCACATTCACTGTGGGGAAATTACTCAAAACTGACAGGTCTGTTATCACCTAGTTGCTCCTTCCTTCTCTTCTTGTGCAATTGGGTAATTGCTATTTCCTAATCCACATATACAATTTCTGAATCCAGAGAGTTTCAGGAAATTGGGACTAATGTATCTGCAATTATTCCCCTATTTCATTTCATATCCTTAAGTAGAAGCCATCAGATGCTGAACATGTGTCCATTATTTTCTCCATTACAAGTTCTTACAGATATTAGATCTGCTGATGTCTCCCCTTGACTCACTTTCAGGTTTCTGTGTCCCACTGTTATTTTGTTCTCTTCCTCTGCTGTGAAAATTGTTAGAAAGTATTCCTGCAAAAAGTTTACCATTTTATCATTATCCATTATCATCTTACCTGCACTTATCTTTTTCTTTACTATATTCGTAAAATCTTTTGCTGTTAGCTCTGGATGCTGGGAGCTTACCAATGCTCAATATGTGTGGTCTTGCATTGTGTAACTGCGGTAGCATCCATGTGTTCTTCAAACAATCTTAGACTCAGATTTTTGCATTTGGGTAAGTGGAATGTGTTGTAATGGAAATAGTGTGCAATATGTATTCAGCAGACACCACGGGTGCTTATTGCTCTGCGGTTAGCTTTGGACACTAGCATAATAATCCATGTTTCTGCTAACCACAAGATAAAACAGAGATCCAACTCACATCTTCAACCTGTAAGATTATATACAAGGTCGTAGATATATTTGCAGGCATCTGGAAAACTGTAATGTCAAGTTACAGTTAAATTATCAGCTTGGAACATAATGAATGTTCAGGTAGGGATTTAAAAAAATAAATATTCATTCCATCCCGCTCATCCTCTCAATTTTCCCATATTCTTCTGTTATGTTCCAGCACCACAGGCTGAAAAATATCTTCGGAGAGAAGATTTGTAAACTGGGCTGGAGGGAAGATCGAAAGACAATGGGGCCAGAATTTGCTGTCAGAACAACGGTGAAGCTAATGGCACTCACGTAATTTATATTCAAATGCTACAACAACTTCGGGTGAGGAGCAGGTGCGCAGCTTGAGGGGTGCATTCTTAGTCTTGTGAAAATGTCACCTTGCTATCTGCCTCACCCAATTAAAATGTGTTGAATGGCATGAAGCTGCTGTACTTGTGAGATACATAAGGGCCCAAATTCTCCAGTCTCGCAGGCCCCACTACCGCTGCCAGCAAGAACAGAGAATTTGATGCTCAGCCAAATCTCCATTCACAGCAGCGGGACCGGAGTATCCAGCCGCGCGTGAGGTTGGAGAATTCCGGCCAGGAACTAAAATCACCACAGAATGTCTTGTCTGCTTCAACATAAGCACTCTTTTAATGATGTTGCTGTTTCATTTCATGTGTCTAGTGGTGCAGAAGGCAGATTTTCAAGTGTTCCCATTGCAAATCTTTCCTGGAACAGGTTAATGGCCTGTCGCCAGGGACTTAAAGCTTAAGTGGCGCAACTCCACATTAAGTGTGGCTGACCAGGAATTTCTCCCGCTCTTACCACCTACCACTGGCATGTTGGAAGGATTCGCAGGTTGATATTCAACCGATTGGCTGCATTATGACCGCAACTTACCTGGCCATCAAGTCCTGGCGTGAGACGCAAGCACCCAGATGAAATCGAAGTTCTCAGCCGAGGGCTCAACTTTTGCCCCACTACCAAACAGCTTGCCTCCTGGGCTTGCAGAATCTCACTAGCTGTTCTGTCTGGAGACAATACACATCTCTTTAACCTGTGTTTAATGCTCCCTCCACCCACATTGTCTGTACCTTTAAGACCTGGCTGGCTGTAGGGATTCGCATTCTAATCAGTATTCTGCAACTTGATTTTGTGTCTCTTTGCACTGTTTGAGAGCACATTTCCACTCCATCTGACGAAGGAGCAGCGCCCCGAAAGCTTATGGTATTTTCTACCAAATAAACCTGTTGGACTTTAACCTGGTGTTGTGAGACTTCTTACTGTGTTCACCCCAGCCCAACGCCGGCATCTCCACATCGTGAGACGCAAGCTCAGAGATTCTGGCTCAGAGGCAGGGACACCATCTACTGTGCTACAAAGACCTCAGTTTAAATGATGTAGCAATTGTGAATTAAAGCCAATTCATTTCTAACACTGAAAATGAATCATTACAAATGTAGAGACAAAGGGGCGAATTTTCCCGTTCCACCCGCCACGGGAATCACAGCGGGCGAGGGCTGGACCATGGAAAGGTCCCTTGACCATGGGTGAGAGCCATTGTGGCACAGAAGAAGGCCAATCAGCCCATGAAGTCTATGCTGGCTCTCTGTGGAGCAATCCTGTAGGCTCCACGCTCCCACTCTATCCCGTAGCCTTGTTAGTTTATTTCCCTCGAGTACCCATCCAATTTCCTTTTGAAACCATTAATTGGCTCCCTTCCACTACCCTTGTAGGCAGTGAGTTCCAGGTATTAACACTCACTCCATAACAATGTTCTTTCTCATATCCCCTCGGTATTTCCTTCATTACTTCCACTTTTAATTATTTTGAGATTTTAAAACTGTGAAATAAATTGACTCTTCTTAAAAATATTCAGTCACTTTTTCTCCATTAATCCAATCTTTTATTCCCCTTACTTATTTCTCGCCACCTGATTTGACGTTGAGTTCACCCATTATAATTGATGCCCCTCAGTCCCTGCACTGTTAATTTCACAATGCTGCAATGTGATTGGTTAAGGAGATACACAGTTGCTTGAACCTTTTCACCCAGGTCCCAGATGCCTCGTTTCTCTTTTCACAATGATTTCATGTTGCACCATCAGCAATTTACCAAGCAAAACATCTAAACACCAAAATATGCAAAGGCAAGTCTAACTAACATCAATTGCCATTTGCTGCCCTCCTGTGACAGAATATGACCCTATGAAGCAGATTTGGATATGAATGAAGGATCAGGAGCAGAAGAATAAAAAAAGCTTTTAAACATTGGAAGAAAGGGGCAGAGATACATGCAGACTGGAAAAGTAAAAATTGAACTGGATATTGAAGTTGATTGGCAAAGAGCAGAATTAAGTAAAAAAAAACTAATAGTATGCAATCAGCTCTCTCCTTTCTCCATCCAACAATTGGTCAATCTATCACAGTGGTTAGCACTGCTGCCTCACAGTGCCAGGGACCTGGGTTCGATCCCCGGTTTGGGTCATTGTCTGTGTGGAGTTTGCACGTTCTCCCCGTAGGTTTGGTCCGGTTTTCTCCCACATTCTGAAAGATGTGCTCGTTAGGTGCATTGACCTGAACAACTGGGGAATTTCACAGTAATTTCATTGCAGTGTTAATGTAATGTAATCCTTGCTTGTTACTAATCAATAAATAAACTTATCTTGCGTTCACTATCTTTATCTTGCTAACTTACATACTTTCGGTAATTTGTAGAGCGGCACAGGGGCACGGTGGTTAGCACTGCCACCTCATAGTACCAGGGACACAGATTCAATTCCGGCCTTGGGTAACTGTCTGTGTGCAGTCTGCAGATTCTCCCCGTGTCTGCGTGGGTTTCCTCCGGGTGCTCCGGTTTCCTCCCTCAGTCCAAAGATGTGGGGGTTAGGTTGATTATCCTTGCTCAATTGCCACTTACTGTCAGGGGGATTAGCTGAGTTATGTAGATAGAGCCTGGGTGGGATTGTTGTCGGTGCATGCTCGATAGGCCGAATGGCCTCCTTCTGCACTGTAGGGATCCTATGATTCTATAATTTAAATACTTTAATTTAGCATCGAGTGCAAGTAGTGTGATATGAGAGTCTATTCAGAGACCAACATGCTGCATTTTTAGGATCAAACCTGAACTTTCATCAGTAGAATCATTAAATCCCTACGGTGCAGAAGGAGGCCATTTCAGCCCATCAAGCCTGCATTACCCAGATCCTATCCTGTACCCTGCTAATCCCCCCGACACTACGGGCAATTTAGCATGGCCAATCAACCTAACCCACACATAACCCAAAGATAGTCCAAAGATGTGCGGGTTAGGTTGATTGGCCAGGTTAAAAAAAAAATTGCCCCTTGGAGTCCTGGGATGCGTAGGTTAGAGGGATTAGCGGGTAAAATATGTGGGGGTAGGGCCTGGGTGGGATTGTGGTCGGTGCAGACTCGATGGGCCGAATGGCCTCCTTCTGCACTGTAGGGTTTCTATGATTTCTATGATTTCTATGATAACCCGAGGGAAATCGGAGCACCCAGAAGAAACCCATGCAGACACAGGGAGAACGTGCAAACTCCACACAGACAGTCACCTGAGGCCGGAATTGAACCTGGGTTCCTGGCGCTGCAAGGCAGCAGTGCTAATCACTGTGCCACCGTGCCGCCCAGTAAAATTAACTAGTACCTCATCAAGAGCAACATGATGTGTTCCAATGCCACAGAACACTGCCACTTCAGGTGGGACGGGAGTGGATGGATGCTGCCATACTGAGCAACTGTGGAAGATGTTCAGCATTCAGATTTCTAAATGAGTCCCAACTGAGCTGCTTATATGGGCATCAACCCTGAACAACAAACTCAACAGATATGCAAAAAAAAATCATTTCAGTCTGAGGAATTTATGTTCAGTCACTTTGTATAAATATACCTTAACCATGACCAGTTTAAAGTGATGCAGAGAACAAATTAGTAACCTTAGATGGACTCTGAATAAACTATGTGTCCACTTATTTGTGCATGACATGCTGGAAGAAGAAATATGTTTGTCGTGTATCAAATCAATGGATTTTCTATTCATTATTTAGACTCAATTTGCATTCATAACTACCTCACATTTTAATTTATTAATCATTTAGCACCAGTGAAGTACCAATTAAAATGTTTCTTATAAACAATTGAGTGAGGATTTAGAAGCGGAGACCACCACTGTGTACCAACTTGCTAGTATTTTACAACCCATATGTCTACGATCAAAACATTCAGTGATCCCCCAAACGAACGCAGAAGCTCCTTCACCCTCAGAGTAGATTTAATGCAAATCACCGCAGTTATTCAATGCTCTCGCGGTGACTGCACTTTTATTCAAACAGGAGAAGGCAATCTGTTAAATACGACTGGCAGGACTTCCATCATGTTTCAATTTCCTTCAGCTGAAATTTATATGATTTGTTTCAGCTGGTGGGTAATCATTTTACTCAGTCGTTTGTTGCTCCTGTTCAAGAGATTGAATTGTGGGAAATCTGGCACAAAACACAGCAGATTGGAATTCCAACAAACAGGGCAAAAGGCATGTGTCAGTCAGAACAGACCAAATCACAAATAATCACCTCCTTCCAAGTTATTTATGGCCTTGCTAAGCTTCCATCATTAACAAGGAGACCAGCCTTTGAATAGTCTTCCAACTGCTATGTTTCCAGTAAAATGGAATTCACTGTTCTTTAACAATGCCTAACATGGTATTTCTCTCACCCTATTGGTAATGACAACATTATATTCTGCATTCCCTCATAGAAATCCTACAGTGCAGAAGGAGGCCATTCGGCCCATCGAGTCTGCACCGACAACAACCCCACCCAAGCCTTATCCCCATAATCCCACATATTTACCCCACTAACCCCTCTAACCTACGCATCCCAGGACACTAAGGGGCAATTTAACATGGCCAATACACCTGATCCCCACATCTTTGGACTGTGGGAGGAAACTGGAGCACCCGGAGGAAACCACCCTTTCCTTCTCCCCTATGTACTCTATGACCGGTGTGTTTTGTCTGTATAGTGGGCAAGAAACAATACTTTTCGCTGTATCCCAGTACGTGACAATAATAAATCAAATCAAATTTTCGAGGATGTTGCCAGGGTTAATGGGCTTGAGTTATAGGCAGCGGTTGGTCAGGCTAGCACTTTATTCCTTGGAACGTTGGTGAATGAGGGGTGACCTTATTGAGGTGTATAAAATCGTGACTAGCATTGATAGGATGAGCATGCACAGTCTTTTTCCAAGCGAAGGGGAATTGAAAACTAGAGGGCATAGGTTTAAGGTGAGAGGGGAAAGATTTAAAAGGGACCTTAGGGACAATTTCTTCATGCAGAGGGTGGTGCTAGAGGAAGTGGTTGCCGCAGGTTCAATAGCAACATTTTAAAAGTATTTGGATAAGTACATGGATGGGAAA
This sequence comes from Mustelus asterias, assembly GCF_964213995.1. NCBI lineage: Eukaryota > Metazoa > Chordata > Chondrichthyes > Carcharhiniformes > Triakidae > Mustelus > Mustelus asterias. The sequence continues at coordinate 33,199,904 of NC_135825.1, read as the reverse complement.
GGATTAGGGGGTACGGGCCAAATGCGGGAAATTGGGATTAGCTGGGAGGGCACCATGGTCGGCATGGACTGGTTGGGCTGAAGAGCCTGTTTCCATGCTGTATTGCTCTCTGATTCTATGACTCTAAATAAATCAAAGGTGTAAAACCATAGAATCAAACAGCATAGAAGGAGACTGGTCATCCCATTATATCTATGTAAGCTCTTTGAAATAATTATCCAATTAATCCCACTCCCCTGCTCTTTTCCTTAGCTCTGTGAAACCTTCCTTTCAGCTATTCATCTAGTTTTCTCTTGAAAGCTACTGTTCAAACTCCTTCCACCATCCTTTCAGGCAATGCTTTCCAGGTCACAACTCACAGTGCACAACATGTTCTGTTCACATTGATCTAGTTCTCTTGTCTAATGTCTTAAATCTCTATCCTCTGGTTATCAGCCCCTGTATCACAGAGACAAGATTCTTCTTATTTACTTTCTCTAAATCATGCATAGTTTTGAACAGTTCTACCACATCTTGTCTTAACCTTCTCTGTGCTAAGGTGAACAACGACAGCTTCTCTCGTCTCTTCACAAATCAGTTCCTCATCCCGATCTCCCATGCCAGTAAATGATTTCCGACCAGCTCAGAAGTTGACATCCTTCCTTAAATGTGGTGTCCAGAAATAAATGCTATATTCCAGGGAGCCTTAGCTTTGGAAGCATTGCCTTTTCTTTTTGGGGAGGTATAGGTCTGGTCTGTACTTGCACTCACACTCGCTCCTCTCATTTTTCAATTGTTAGTTCAATGGTCTATTTTTGACTTCAATAAACCTGGGCCAGATCTCTTTTCATCACACTGAAATTAGCCCTTCTTTTTTACATTGGATTGTCTTTTCCCATAGCTATTTTAAATAGAAAGTATTATGGCCACTGTTCTCCAAATGGAATCCAGCTTGTTCCCCAATTCATTTCCCGAAAATAGCTACAGAATGTATCCCTTTCTCATTGAGAAAGAAACACGTTGATCAAGAAAGTGCCTTTGTACACATTTCAAAAATGTGCATAAGGAGTTAAAAGAATGTCACTCACTGATAAGATGACTGAGAAGCAACTTAGAGAGTAGCTCAATTTATGTTTTTTTTATTTGTGAGATGTGGGCGTCACTGGCTGGGCCAGCATTTATTGCCTATTTCTAACTGCTATCCATTACAGAGGGCATTTGAGAGTCAACCACATTGCTGTGGGTCTGGAGTCACATGTAGGCCAGACCAGGCAAGGATGGCAGACTTCCTGTCCCTATAAGACATTAGTGAGCCAGATCAATTTATATGACAATTGGCAATGGTTCCATGGTCATTGTTAGACTTTTAATTCCAGATTTTTATTGAATTCAAATTTCACCATCTGCTCTGGTGGGATTCGAACCGGGGCCCCAGAGCATTACCCTGGGTCTCTGGATTACTACTGCAGTGATAATTCCACTGTGCCTCCTGGCTCCCCTGTCTAGTGCTTACTTAACCTGTTTTAATAGATCGAGAAAGAATGGCTACAACAATGATTAACAACAATAATGGCTTTAAAATGGCTATTCTGGCTGAGAGCTAAGCATGCTAGGATTTTTGGTCAACTTATGATGCAGGTCGTAAAGTTGCTTTGCGTCAGGTGTCTGGTCTGGGTGCTGTGATCTGAAGCTTCCTGTGTTGACTAAATAAGGGAAATTGTTTACATTCGAACATACATTGTGACCTCGAATTTTATTGCCGCTATGTGTGGTACATGTCATGTGAAGTAAGCGTAAAGGCATCATTCACAAGTAATTTCATTGGATATTTGAGCCATGTGATCGGTTTCTGTTTACACAGTTGGCTGGATGACAGAGAACCTTCTGGAAGCAAATGGAGAATTTGTGGATAAAAGACACTGCAGTCTTTTGTTTGCCAGCGACAACTCTATAGAAACTAATCGTCATGAGTGCCCTGAAGGATGCTTCAGAGAAGAAGATAGATTCCATGTCAGGGATATTTTTTGGCCAAAGTTTTTTCTAAACTCGATAGTATCAATTTTTGGTTAAATAATTAAAGTTAATGTTCAGTTAAAGTTAATGCGCAGTTAAGAGTTAAAGTTCAGTAAAGAGTTGGCGTTCAGTTAAGAGTTAAAGTTCAGTGAAAGAGTTAATGAGTTGCCACTGTTTAAGTTTGAGTTGGTACCTGAAGTGTTAAATAAAGAAAGAAACTGTTGAATGAATTAAAGAGTCCATTACTGTTCTTGCATGTCTCATTAAATTGGAATGCTTAGAAGGTGTTTAAATTAAAAACTGGATAACACTATGTAAATAACATGTTTTCAACAAAAGACCATTGTCCCCAGCAAGATCTTTTCCAGTGAAAGAAGGTTACGAATCTTGAGATAACAGACTCAGGAACCTTATTTGCCATACTGTGTATAACTGACATGTTAATTCTTCCCGAATGATGCCTGATTTTCATCTTGTGTGATTTCCTATCCATGTACCTGAACTCCCAAGATAAAATCCTGTTGTTCATGGTCATGGCTCCTCTAATCCTGGGCTGACGGATACTTAAGTTAGCTTTAACATTCCCACTGCTATCCTGACCGTGTATCCCATTTGAATGGTCACCTACCTGCCTGAAGTGTCGGATTTTACTTGTGTAAGGCTTTTACCTGTGCTGGCATTGACAAGATGGGCCAAGTGGCCTCATTTTGTACCAGAAACTTTTCTATGACTCTACAAAATGAATGCCATCCCTTAATTCTTACTTTAGCAGAGGGCCTTACTTTGCACTCATGTGACATGTACAATCTGTGCTCTTTCAGGCGATATTGACAGCCTTTCTAACACATTGTTAAACAAGAAGAGAGAATGCTGGAAAAACTCAGCAGGTCTGGTAGCATCTGTAAGGAGCGAAAGCAGAGTTTTGAAACTTTTTGGCTCTTCATCTGAATTGGAGGGAGAGAGAATGTGTTAGATATTAAAGTGTAGCTGTGAAAGATTGCAACAAAAGTAGCAGCTATAAGAACAAAAGACAGATGGCCTGATGTGGGAGTAGGTTTGACGCAATACATGTATGGGATATTTTAAAAAAGGAGTTTAAGATGGAGGAGAAAGGTTACAATCTAAAGCTGCCAAATTAAACATTGAGAATCTAAAGCTGTCAAAATCAATATTGAGTTCCAAGTGCTGCAATGTGCCCAACTGGAAGTTGAAATGCTGCTCCTCCGGCTTGCATTGGGCTTCACTGGAGCAAGGGCAGATGTGTGGGCATGAGAACAAGATGCTGAGTTAAAATGGGACACCACAGGAAAGTTGGAGTCAAGCTTGCGAACTGCGCAGAGATGTTCTGCAAAGTGATCACCCAGTCTGCATTTAGTCTCCTCAATATAGAGGAGACCACATTGGGAGCAGCGAATACAGTAGACTAAATTGAAGGAAGTGCAAGTGAAATGTTGCTTAATCTGAAAGGAATATTTGGGACCTTGAGGTTGCTACTTTTTGTTGCAATGTCTCCCAGCTACACTTCAATAGCTAACACAACTCCCTCCCTCCAGTTCTGATGAAGGGCCAAAAGGACTCAAAACATTAACTCTGCTTTCTCTCCTTACGGATGCTACCAGACCTGCTGAGTTATTCCAACATTCTTTCTTCTTGTTTCAGATTCCAGCATCTGAAGTACTTTGCTTATTTCAATTATGAATATTGAGGGCATTTGCCTTTGTTCTGTGAACCTGTTGTCACTCAGAGCAGGATGGAGATTACCATAGCATTTTCTTTGCCATGTGAAGAATCTATCTGATGGCAAAAGCACCATTGGAGCCCTAAAGATTTCTGGCGTTCAGCTTCTGTCAATCTGATCTCAAGATGTTATATTCTAACATTATTATTCATGACTAAAGAAATTTAAGACACAATAAACTCATCCAGCCCTTTCAAATTCCATCAACAGCATTCTGTTAAATTAAGATTATGAATTCCAACAGTTTCCCTGGGTCTTCTTTCATGAAACTGTCAAATTGATTTTTTACGCTGAGATCAATTCCGTTCTGCATGTGCTTTTTGGTTTAATGTCTTTTGTAGATGAGCCGATGACAGATGATATCATTCCCTACCTCCCACGATGCCTCTGACATGCACAATACCTCAGTAATACGACCAAGTTTGGAACTGGACACTCTGGCACATTGCTCCCAAAGGTTTTGTAACAGTGTTGTACTGTAAGAACTGATTTCCTGAGATGCATTTCAGTTAAATTGTATGACTGCCTACATGCACTTCGCACCGAGACTAATGCAAATTTAAATCACGCTAGACATCCATGGATTGTCCAGTTGCAGCACGTGGTAAAACTGGTCACACACTTACTTATGCTTCAAATCTGAAATAAAAACAAATTTCTGGAACACATCTTGTGCTGCTGCAGGACTTAAAAGTCTTCAAGAGCCTAATGGGACAGGATTAATTAGTGTTGGTTTAGCTGCACAAAATGAAATAATGAATGTCTGCAGGAGGACAGAGAGCACACAGGTTCTCAAAAACATGGTTGAAGGATGTGAAGCAGAGGAAAGAGACATTTTTTTGAATGATGGAAGGAGGTTTTATTTTTTCCTGAACCTATAATTCTACATAAAGAATTGCTCAGAGCCAACAGCAGGTCACAGAGTTTTACAGCACAGAAAAGGCCCCTTTGGCCCATCGAGTCCGTACCAGCCATCATGCACTTATCTACTCTAATCCCATTTTCCAGCACTTGGTCCATAGCCTTGTATGCCATGGTGTTTCACGTGCTCATCTAAATGCTTCTTAAATGTTGTGAGAATTCCCTCTTCTCCCACCCCTTTCCGACAATGAGTTCCAGATTCCCATCACACTCTAGATTGAAAGGTTTTTCCTCAAATTCCCTCTCAATCTCCCGACCTTTATCTTATATCTATGCCCACTGTCCATGAATGATGATTCTGCCATCCACACATAGTCAGGCAATGCTGGAATAATTTTAACGCAAGGACAAACACATTTTCAAACCTATTAATAAAAGTGCACCAGGTGCCCAGGTTGAGATTTGGGAAAAAATAAATTTGAACTGAAGATGTATCTTGGTTTTAACATGATAAGGGGCACTTAATATGCACTTCACTTCTGTTTGTTGGACCTTGAAGCAGTTGCTGCCACAGAGTGTATAATTTATTGTCAGTTAGGACCATAAAATGCCAAGACTATAAATTATCATCTTGAGCACCCTAATATAAAGGGGCAGATTTTAAATATATCAGGAATTATTTTTAATGCAACTTTGTTTTAAAATTGCATTTCACAAAGTTCCCCAATTAAGATGGTTCTCAGAAGATGTTATGTTAGTCGAAAGGCAAACGCATTTCAGTGGAGACCTAACCTAAAAGTTCACTTTGTAAAACCAGTGTAATTTTGCCGCTGGATCACCAGGTGCCCCCAATGTAGAAACTCTCGACCGTTATGAACAAACTGTTGTTACAAATACAGCTGCCAGTTAGAGTCATGCTATGTTCTCCAAACTTTCCTAGAGTGCCGAGCAACCAAGAACATTAGTTTGCTATGGGTGAGAACAAAAGGCAACATAAGTGAGATGGAAATGAAGGGAAACAGAATTCCTCCTTTGTCTGGAGCACCCAAAGAATGGGCTGGGCTCCTGAGGCAGCTGAGCATGACAGTGGAAATTGAGGCAGGTTCGAAAGAGGATATCTGTGATTTTGGGTGACTTTAATCTGCATATAGATGGGAAGAATCAAATTAGTCACAGTACAATAGAGGAGGAATTTCTGAACTGCATACGGGATGGTTTTCTGGAGCAATACATTGAGGCACCAACAAGGGAACAGGCCATCTTGAACAGCATGTTGTACAATGAGAAAGGAATAGTTGGCAATCTAGTTGTGAGAGAACCCTTGGGGACGAGTGACCATAATCATAGAAATCATAGAAACCCTACAGTGCAGAAGGAGGCCATTCGGCCCATCGAGTCTGCACCGACCACAATCCCACCCAGGCCCTACCCCCACATATTTACCCGCTAATCCCTCTAACCTACACATCCCAGGACTCTAAGGGGCAATTTTTAACCTGGCCAATCAACCTAACCCGCACATCTTTGGACTGTGGGAGGAAACCAGAGCACCCGGAGGAAACCCACGCAGACACGAGGAGAATGTGCAAACTCCACACAGACAGTGACCCAAGCCGGGAATCGAACCCAGGTCCCTGGAGCTGTGAAGCAGCAGTGCTAACCACTGTGCTACCGTGCCGCCCACGACTACCATAATATGGTAGAATTCCTTGTTAAGGTGAATAGTGAATGTAGATGATTCTGAGACCAGGGTCCTGAATCTCAATAAAGGTAACTATGATGGTATGAGGAATGAATTAGCTGTGATAGACTGGGAAACATAACTGAAAGGAAAGACAATGGACAGGCAATGGCAGGCATTTAAAGAAAGAATAGGTGAACTCCAGAAGTTGTTTATTCTTGCTTGGCACAAGAGTGGCAAGGAATTGTGGGTAAACCATGGCTTTCAAGGGAAATTAAAGATAGTATCAGATTCAAGGGAGAAACATACAAATTGGTATGAAAAAGCAATAGGCCTGAGGATTGGGAGCAGTTTAAAATTCAGCAAAGGAGGACCAAGGGATTGATTAAAAAGGGAAAAATAGAGTGTAAAAGTAAGATGGTAGGTAAGGAACATAAATCTGACAATAAGTTTCTATAGATATGTAAAGAGAAAAAGATTGACAAAAACAAATGTAGGTCCCTTACCGTCAGAAACAGGAGAATTCATAATGGGGAATAAAGAAATAGCAGAGGAATTAAATTCGTACTTTACTTCAGTCTTCACAAAGGAGACATGAATAATGTACCAGAAGTTCTGAGAGAAACAAATTTTAGTGAGGAGCTGAAGAAAATCAGCATTAGTAGAGAAATGGTTTTGGGAAAATTGATGGGATTGAAGATGGATAAATCTACAGGCCCTGATAATCTTCATCCCAGAGTACTTAAGAAAGTGGCTCTGGAAATTGTAGATCTATTGGTGGTTATTTTCCAAAATTCTTTGGAATCTGGACTGGTTCTTACAGATTAGAGGGTAGCTAATGTAAACCTACTATTCAAAAAGGAAAGTAGAGAGAAAACAGGGAACTATTGACCAGTGAGCCTAACGTTGGTACTGGGGAAGTTATTAGAGTCCATTATCAAGGATTTCATAACTCACCATTTGGAAGGCAGTGGTACGATCAGACAAATTCAGCATGGATTTACAAAAGGAAAATCATGCTTGACCAATCTATTGGAATTCTTTGAGGATGTAACTAGTAGAGTTGACTGAGGAGAACCAGTGGATATGGTTTATTTAGACTTTCAGAAGGCTTTCGACAAGGTCTCACATAACAGACTACTATGTAAAGTTAAAGCACATGGGATTGCAGGTAATATTTTGAGATGGATAGAAAGCTAGTTAGCAGATAGAAAGCAAAGAGTTGGCATAACTCTGCTTGGCAATCAGTGATTAGTGGGGTTCCGCAGGGATCTGTGTTAGGACCCCAACTGTTCACATTATATATTAATGGCTTGGAAGAGGGAACTGAATGTCTTATCTCCAGATTTGCAGGTGATACAAAGTTGGGTGGGAGGGTTAGCTGTGAGGAGGATGCAGCGATGCTTCAGTGTGATTTGGACAGCCTGAGTGTGTGGGCATATGCATGGCAGATACAGTATAATGTGGATAAATGTGAGGTTATCCACTTTGGTAGCAATAATAGGAAGACAGATTATTACTTGAATGGGTGTAAATTGAGAGAGGTAGGATACTCAACAAGACCTTGGTGCCCTCATGTATCAGTCGCTGAAAGTAAGCGTGCAGGTACAGCAGGCAGTAAAGAAGGCAAATGGTATGTTGCCCTTCATAGCCAGAGGATTTTAGTATTGGGATGGGGATGTTTTGCTGCAATTGTATAGGGCATTGGTGAGGTCACACCTGGAATATTATGTGCAATTGTGGTGTCGTTACCTGAGGAAGAATGTCCTTGCTATAGAGGGAGTACAGCAAAGATTTACCAGGTTGATTCCTGGGATGGCAGGTCTGTCATATGAGGAAGACTAAGTTGGTTAGATTATATTCACTGGAACTTAGAAGAGTGAGAGGGGATCTCATAGAAACTCATAAAATTCTAGGGTTAGACAGTAGATTCAGAAAGAATGTTCCCAATGGTGGGGGAGTCCAGAACTCGGGGCCATATTTGAGGATAAAGGGTAAATCTTTTAGAACTCAGGTGAGGGGAAATTTCTTCACCCAGAGAGTGGTGAATGTGTGGAATTCACGCATTGAAGCAAAAACGTTGTCTTATTTCAAGAAGAAATTAGACATAGCTCTGAGGGCTAAAGGGATCAAGGGATATGGGGGGAAGTGGGAATCAGGATATTGAATTTGATGATCAGCCATGATCAAAATGAATGGCGGAGCAGGCTCAAAGGGCTGAATTGTGAAAATGTAACCAGTGACAACTTTGTATTGGATGCAATGTGACCAATGGTAACAAGTTGTAAGGGTCAGCTGACCCAGTAAACCATGGAACCAATTACAGAATGATGTAATAGTCAGCTGACCAGATGATTCCCTATAAATAAGAACCTGTTTGGAATTGTGGGGAGACTGGAGTGGTCCAGGACGAGGCCCCAAGTTTGGAGTAATGAAGTTTCTTTATTAAATCCTTTCTTTGATTTATAAGTTGCAGTAAGTATTTTCATTATCTGCATTTGAAGAGTTCCTTCTGAAGAAAGACGAATAACCGACTCTTGCTTCTAGTTTTTATGTTTCTAGGACGGAGAACTGGTCTGTTTGATCTTTACCCAATATTTCAATTGTGAAGCCTGGATTTCCTGATCTGAGGGCTATGGACCATTCTTCCAATAGTTATTTTTGTGTGTTGTAGATGGACTGGGAGCAATCGGGGACATTTTTGGTACTTGATATTTTTCCTTTTTTTAATATAAAGTGCCTTTTGATAAACTCTAAATATATACATGTTTCATTTACAATGCTTAGCAATTTGCTAGAAATGTTTTTGAAAATAATCTATTGTAACATTATTTGACATTGTTATGGGCCTTCAGTAATGCTGTGCTTTATAAGCCAAACATAGATGCATGATCAAAATGGTACAAATTAATATCCTGAAGAAAATGCTCTCAAAATACTGATATTATTTCAGGGCTTTCTGATTTAAGTACGAGTGGGGCGTGCCATTAAAATTTGTCATCAAAAAAGAATTCCGTATGGGTTATTGCAGCTGTAATTACAGTAACCACATTTCTAAAATACCTTTTGTACAAAATTGAAATGTCTTTGTGACTTTACTTGTCAACATTTTTCTTCCCAATTTCCACCTCTTCCCTCCACTCCTGATGGAGGGAAGAGGTGTCCAGTTCTGTTCTGGAACTGGACACCTCACCCCCAGAGAGCATTAGTCACCCGAGAGCCTTGAATGTCAACAGCCTATCCCATCATGAAGGAAGGCACTACTGACATCTGCTCTCCCCCCGCCCCGCTCCCCCCCCCCCCCCCCCCCCCCACCCCCACACCCCGCACAATGTCCAAACGCAGTCAAGTTGCATGAAGAGTTGCTGGATAGCACTCAGGAGTAGCAACCCTGACTGACTTTCCCCTTATTTTGGATGGAGTGCCAAAGCAAAGCCTCATATACCCTTTCAGAGGGATAGAAGAGCAGTGGGCCTCTCCCATTGCCCAAGCCAATACCTGATACAAAATCATTATAATCAGATTACCTGTGATTAGGATTTCCTGAGATTCTAAAAGGTGCTACGTAAATGTAACATGTTTTCCTTAGCTCAGGAATGTTTAGTATGTTTAACAACTATTTGGGTTCAACTCTGCACAAATGTGAATACATCCCAAACTTTGCTACTTGTTCACTATTCTGTCATAAGTTCCATGTGCTTATCAACCTTGTCTTTGCTGACCTTCAACATCTTCCTGTTTCCCAAAACCTGGCTGAAAGGCTGGGGGTGAGCCAGGTTGAAAGCGCCAACTTGATTTTATGGCCATTGGGTTGTTCATTGACTCAGGTCATGGCTCTGCACTCATCCGAGAGGAAGTCCTACCTCTTAAAGCTGATAGCCAATCAGATGGCTGTCAGTTCTCCAATCCCAACAGTGGCAACAATGGCCAGTGATGGGAGTGCAGCTAGTTCCCCATGAGGATCATCGCTGGATACTGGCACCGAAACACAAACAAAGTAAACAAACATAGGTACATGCAAGCATCTGAATTAGGAACAGGAGTAAGCCATTTGGCCCCTCAAGCCTGCTCTGCCATTAAATAAAATGGCTAATCTGATTGTGGCTTCAATGCCACATTCCCACTTATCCCATTAACCTTTGACTCCCTTTAATCAAGAATCTATCTACTTCAGCCTTAAAAATATTAATTAAATTTGCCTCCACTGCTCTCTGCGAATGAGAGTTCCAAAGACTTTCAACCCTCTAAAAGAAAAAAAGTAATCTCACCTGCATCTTAAATGGGAGACCTCTTATTTTTTCAACTGTTTCCCTGAGTTCTAGTCTCTTCCATAAGGGGAAGCTTCCTTTCATCATTCACCCTGTCAACTCCCCTCAGGGTCTTATATAATTCAATAAGATCGCCTCTCAAACTTCTAAACTCTAATGGATACAGACCCAACCTGTCCTCATAAGATAACCCCCTAATTCCACATATCGGTCAAGTGAACCTTCTTTGAACTGCTTCAGGTCATTTGTTGTGAAGTTGATTTTTTAAAGATGTAAAGAATATTTTAAAGACGCATAAGAATTGTAAAAACTGTTAGAGGGAAAAACAGTGCATGGTCCCTTTAAAAGCTGTTTTTGCATTGAATGCTGGAATGTTAAAAATGCAGGTATACTGAGTATATAGATTGCAACATTTATTGCAGAGACCTAAACATCAGGGTTGCCTTGGTAATAGGCTTTGCAGGCAGCTGCATTTTGAAAGCCTATGAGTTAATGAAGACACTCAGCTAATAACCGATCAGTTTAAAGAAGACACTCAATGATCAGGACCCTATCAAATTTGAATTTGCTCTTGTTGACACCACCAGACCAATCATGGTATAGGGAAATGCATAGGTCATCAGGAATATAAAATTTGGAATTCAACTGCCTGCCTTCAGTGTCTCCAGTTCTGTTTAGTGAGTTCAGTTGAGTTCAACTGAGAGCCAGCCAGAATAGAAGCCATCTCTAGAGTGGTTCTCCACCCTGGCAGCTAAAGAACCATCTCTGAAGAGAATTCTCCATCTATCTAACAACAGGATATCAAGTCAGAAAGAACTACAGACAAAGAAATCACCAGAAAAACTCCAAAGCTTGCGAAAGCCATCATACCTGGTTGTATTTATTGTTTGAGTGACTAAAATTCTGTTATTACTGTCTTGGTACTGGATAGTCCTTGTATTTATTTGAACAGCATTTCAGTTGAACCTTCCTCTATGTTACTTGTTTAGCTAAAGTTCCGGTTGGTTAAATAAAATAACTTGTTAATTGTTCACTTAAAGCAAGTGTCAGGTCTTTATAGTAATGGACGTCTAAACGTTAATGTAGAACAGTTAACACCTTCCCAAACACTTTTACCAGATTGCGAAGTGAGGTAAAGGAGATTAACCTTTGATTCGTAACGCATTTATATCCTTTCTTAAATAAGGAAACCAACAACTCTAGATGTGATCTCACCAATACCCTGCACAACTGTAGCAAAGTCTTTATATTCTATTCTCTTTGCAATAAATGATATTGAAAATTCAAGGTAGTCGGGCAGAATCAACATGGTTTTGTGAATAGAAAGTCATGTTTAACCAATTTATTGGAGCTCTCTGAAGAAGTGACTTGTGCTGTGGTTAAAGGGGAACCGATGGATGTACTGTAATTAGATTTTCAGATTGCATTTGATAAAGTTTTAGTGGAAAATAAAAGTTCATGGTGCAGGGGATAATTTATTGGCATAGACAGAAGATTGGCTAGCTAACAGGAAAAATAGAGTAGGCATAAATGAGTCATTTTCTGGTTGGCAAGATGTAACAAATGGAGTACCACAGCAATCAACACTGGAGTGTCAACTTTTTACAATTTATATGACTGACTTAGATGAAGGAACAGAAGGTATGGTTGCTAAAATTGCTGATAACACAAAGATAGGTGAGAAAGTGAGTTATGAAGAGAATGGGCAAAGATCTGGTAAATAAAATGTGGGAAAATGTGAATTTTTGACAGGAAGAATAAAAAAGCAGCATATTATCTAAATGGTGAGGGATTGCAGAGCTTTGGGATTCAGAGGGATCTATGTGTGCTAGTGCAACAATTGTAAAAATTAGGACAGGTGGTGCAAATAATTTGCAAATAATTAGCAAAGCTAGCGCGTTATCATTTATTGCAAGGGGAATTGAATACTAAAGTAAGGAGCTTATGATTCAGTTATATGGGGCATGGGTGAGACAACATTTGGAAAAATCTCCAAATGTAAGGAAGGATGTAAATGTGTTAAAGTACTTCAGTGAAGGTTTACTACACTAATGTCTGCAATGGGTGGGATGTCTTATGAGGAAAGCTTGGACAGGCTAGCCTTGTATCCACTTGAGTTTCGAAGAGTAAAAGGTGACTGGACTGAAACATATAAGATCCTGAGGGGTCTTGACTGAGTGGATGTTGAAGAGATGTTTCCTGTAGTTTGAGAATCTAGGACTAGGGGGTCACAGTTTAAAATAAGGTGTCGCTCATTTAAGACAGATGAGAGAGAATCTTTTCTCTAAGAGGATTGTGAATCTTTGACACTCTCTTCCTTAAAGGATGAAAGCAGAATCTTTGAGTATTTTAAAAGCAGAGCTAAATAGATTCTTGATAGCAAAGGGGTGAAAAGTTATTCGGGGTAGTCAGGAGTGTGGATCAGAGTACTGTGATCCCACTGAATGGTGGAGCAGGCTCAAAGGGCCAGGTAGCCTACTCCTGCTCCTAATTTGTATGTTCACATGCTTATATTCCATTTGCTTCCTAATCATTTGCTGTACCTGCATACTAACTTTTCTTGACGCATTTACCATGACACTGAGTTCTCTCTCTCTTCCATCTCTCTCCATTTAATAGCATGTTATTTCTCTATTCTTCCTGCCACAGTGAATATGTTCAGCTTTCCCCACATTTCTCCATCTGCCAAATTTTTGACCACTCATTTAACCTTTTGCAGACTTTTTATATCCTTTTCACAACATGATTTCCTACCTATCTTTACATTATCAACAAATTTAGCAACTATACATGTTCCCTTCATCCAAGTCACTGTATAAATTGTAAATAGTTAACACTTATCCCTCTGGAACTCCACTTGTCACATTTTGCAACCCAAAAAGGGCCCATTTATAGCCCCATTCTACTTCCTGTTAGCTAACCAATCCTCTATCCATGTGCATGTATTAACCTCCTACACCATGAGCACTTCTTCTGTGTATTAACCTTTGATGCATCTTGTGAAATGCCTTCTGGATAACTTAGTGCACCACATCCACAGGTTCCCCTTGCTAATTCAGCTTGCTAATTCTTTAAAGAAATCCAATGTTTTAGTCAAACATGATTTCCCTTTCACAAAACCACTCTGCTTGATTGCGTTGAGATTTTCTAAGTACTCCACTATAACCTCCTTAATAATAGATTCCAGTAATTTCCCGACAACCGATGTTAAGCTAACTCATCAGATTCCTGTTTCCTTCATTTCTTGAATGGAGGAGTCACAATCACTATTTTCCAATCTGAAACGGCCTTCCCTAGGATCTGGGTAATTTAGGAAAATTGCAACCAATACATTTATTATCTCAGCAGCCATGCCTGTTAAGACCCTGGGTTAAGACCATCAATGTTGAGGACTTGTTAGCTTTTAGTTCTAATGGTTTTCTCAGTATCTTTTCACTGGTGATTGTAATTGTTTTAAGTTTATCCCACCCTTTCACTTCCTATTTCGCACTTATTTCTGGTATCCTCTATAGTGAAAACATTTGTTCAATTCATCCATCATTTCTTTATTTTACATTATTAATTCTCCAGGCTCACTTTCTAGAGAACCAATGAGCATTTTACTCATTCTTTTCCTTTCTAAATACCTGTAGAAATTCTTACTATCTGCTTTTATATTTCTAGCTAGTTTCCTCTTCTACTCTAATTTCTTCCCCCTCATTAATCTTTTAGTTTTCCTTTGCTGTTCTTTATCTTTTATCCAATCTCTGACTTGCCACTCAGCTTTGCAGAACTATATATTTTTTTCTTTTGATTCTACACTACGTTTAACTTCCTTAGTTAGTTACAGGTGGTGCATCCTTCCCTTAGGGTCTTTCTTTCCCATTGGAATGAAGCTTTTCGGAGTGTTCTGAAATATCTGCTGAATCGCCTGTCACCGCATCGCTAATGACCTATCCTTTAACCTAATTTCCTCGTTCACATTAGCTAGCTCTGTCTTCATGTCCCCATAACTGCCCTTATTTAAAACAGTTGTCTTCGATCCACCCTTTGTCCCTCAACTGAATGTGAAATGCACATTATGATCACTGGTCCTGAGGGGTGTCCTCACTATGAGATCATTAATTAATCCTGCCTCAATGCACATTGCCAGATTTAGTATAGCCTGCTCTCTGGTTGGTGCTAAAATTCTGCTCTAAGAAACTGTCCCAAAAACGTTCTATGAACTCATCACCCAGACTATCTGATTTGGTCAATTGATACGTGGATTAAAATCACCCATTGTGGTTTCTCATCATACTTTTCTCACATGTTCCCATGAATGCCTCCTGTGCACTCTGTCTGACAGTGTGGTTATTGTTAGGCGTCTTAGAAACCACTCCCACTTCTTACCTTTACTATTTTTCATCTCTACCCAAACTGATTCTATTGGCTCATCATGCCAGTCGATTGGCGTGACGAGCCAGTTAGATCTTCAGTTTCTTTTCCCATGCTCTTCCAGCTGGTGGTAACCGCCTCTGAGTCTTTCTTTTGGCCACAGCAGCCCTTAAGTGGGTAATAAATGGCTGCTTAAAGGCTTCAACTGGCCTAAGGGTGGGTGAGTTGCTCAACATCTACTCCACTGCAGGTATAATTCCATTGGGGGTGGGTAGGTGATGTTCATGGCATCCATGCCATGCCACTTGATCTTACCACCCCGTCCGCACCACTTACCCACTCCCCCTTTCTCTGCAAGCCGACCAATCTGTTATGATGTAACTAATGATAACATTGGAATCTGTTATAACATAACCAATGGTAACATGCTGTGAAGGTCAGCTGACCAGCTGACCCAGTAGACAATGTAACGAATGGCAAAATGAAGTGGTGGTTAGCTGATCAGTTGACCCGGTATAAATAGAAAGCAGATGTGGATTGTGGGGAAATTGTGTGGCCTGAGTGTTGGCGTAATGAAGTTTCTTTATTAAATTGTTTTCTTTGATTTACTTTGTGAAGTTAGAAGTTAGTTTTTTTATTGCTTGCAACTAAAGATCCTTACTGCCAAATGAACACAGTCTACTCCGAGGGTGTGCAAAATTCTGACCATTGGCAGACGTTTGTTAGTTGTTCAATTTCTCAACTTTATAGTACTGCATATCTGCATCCTCCATGCAGCCTGGTGATCCAGTTCTTATGGCCAGTATAATCCACTGAATATTCTCCCTTCTGCTGCATGGTTCAGTACAATAAATGTGTTGAACTTGGATCTTTGAGGTTTGTTAACCACTGGTTAAATTAAAGGAACCATTAGGTTTTTCTAAAACCACGACTCAATGAAACACTGGTCATGTGTACAATCTACATGTTAGTGCCTGCACTTAAACCGACCTTTTCCCATTTCCATCTTCATGTATCGATCAGACACAAAGTTCTCAAAATACTTTAACTGCTCTGGTCCACCATAGCTTGTGAAAATAAATGGGGCAGAATTCTCTCTGATGGTGCTTCCTACATCTTTTTAGATGTAAATGATAAAGTAGTTGAGGCAAAGAGCAGATCAAATTCCAAAATCCCAAACTTTCTATTTAAGTTGAATCATTCTATTGTTAGCTTTACAAAAGCAGCATCTCACTGTGTGCCTCACCATTGAAATGCACCAAATGTTACTGAAGTTGCTGTACTTGCATAGTAGATATGAACAAGAACCATAGAAATGTTATGGCGCAGACAGAGGCCATTCAGTCCATCGTGTCTGCACTGGCCAAAAGAGAAAATAAAAAGCTGTTCATTTTAATCCCACTTTCCAGCACCTGGCCTGGAGCCTTGCAGGTCCAGGTACCTATTAAATGAGTTGAGCACTTCAGCCTGAACTATCAATTTAGGCAGTGAATTCCAGATGCCCACCACCCTCATATTCCCTCCCATCCTTTTACCTAAAATTTATGCTGCCAGATAATTAACCCCTCAGCCAACGGAAAACAATTCTTTCCTGTCCACCCTATCTAGGCCCCTCATAATTTTATACCCCTCAGTTAGATCACACTTCAGCCTCTGTTCTAAGGAAAACAATCCTCATCTATCCAATGTCACCTCACAGTTGCAATTTTCCAACCTCTGGCAACATTCTTGTAAATCTCCTCTTCAATCTCTCCAGAGCAATTATGCCCTTCATGTAATGCAGTGGCCAGAAATGTACACAAAATTCCAGCTGTGGCATAACCAGCATTTCACATAGTTCCAGTATTATATACTTGCGTTTGTATTCAATACCTTGCCAAATAAAGGAAAGCATTCTATATGCTTTCTTGACCACATTGCCCACCTGCCCTACCACCTTCAAGGTCCTATGGCCATGCACTCCAAGGTGCATTCTCAATATCTTTCCATTTATTGAGTTTTCCCTTGCATTGTTTGCCATCCCCAAATGCATGACCTCACACTTTTCCAAATTGAGTTCCATTTGCCTCTTCTCCACCCACTCAGCCAACCCACTGACAAAATTCTGGAGTTGACAGCTATCCTCTTCACTATCAACGACACAGCCAATTTTTGTGTCATCTGCAAATTTCCCAATCAAATTTCCCACATTTAGTCTAAATCGTCAATATGTAGAGCATGGGTTCCAACACTGAGCCCTGTGGGACGCCACTGGAAACCATTTGCAAAAGCATCCATCAACCATCAAACCCTTTGTTTCCTGTCACTGAGCCAATTTTGGATCCAACCTGCCACCTTCCCCTCTACCCCATGAGATCTCACTTTCCTGACCAGTCTGTCATTTGGGTGAGACCTCACTTTTCCATGTGGACAGCCCATACTAAACTAAATTGAATTGTCATCATTTCAAACCCAAGTACCCTTTGAATGATATGACAAACGCTAACAACTGCGAATCAACCTCTCTGACACTGAAAACGAAATGTTAGAAGTGATGCGCTATCAATAAGGCGAAAGACTACCGGTGTGCCAATACAAGTGTAGGCTTTTATTCACAACAGAATCAGGAGCAGATCCCAACAAATAACCGACCTGGACTGAACAAGGGGGAGGAGACAGCCACCTTTATACTAGGTGCCGAGGGGAGGAACCAAACCGGAAGGGGATGTGTCCAGGTATGACAAACACACACAATGGTGGTCCAAATAGGACAAAGGCACAACTGAGGTCCACCACAAGAAGTTTGGAGTTTTATTCCTTCAATTGATATTGAAGATTTTTTACATGGCATTTGAAAAAAAATTCCCACTCTCTTACTTGTATTTTATTCATCTTTCTGTTCCTCATTTCAGATTGTATTCATCCACTCTCAGCTGCACCTCCTTCCCACTTCTTGCCTGTTTATTTCACAATCCTGCAATCTGATCGGTCACAGAGGGAAATATGATAGGATGAGGGATGAATTGGCTAAGGTAGACTGGGAGAGCAGGCTGGCAGGTAGGATAGCTGAGGAACAGTGGAGGATTTTTAAGGAGATCCTTTTCAGTTCTCAGCAAAAATATATTCCAGCAAAAAACAAGGATTGTAAGAAAAGGGAGAACCAGCCATGGATAACGAAGGAAATAAAGGAGAGTATTAAAATAAAAACAGCTGCGTACAGAGTGGCCAAAAATAGTGGAGAAACAAGTGATTGGGAAAAATTTAAGAAACAACAAAGAGAGACTAAGAAAGCGATAAAGAAAGGAAGGATAGACTATGAAGCTAGGCTAGCAATTAATATAAAAAATGATAGTAAAAGTTTTTATAAATATATAAAAAGGAATAGAGTGGCTAGAGTGAATGTTGGACCCTTGGAGGACGAGAGGGGGGAGTTAATAGTGGGAAATGAGGATATGGCTGAATCTTTAAATAAGTTTTTTGTGTTGGTCTTCACGGTGGAGGACACAAATAGTTTGCCAAATATTAACGATAGAGGGTTGGCAGCAGGAGAAATACTTAATACAATTAATGTTACCAGAGAGGCAGTGCTGGGTAGACTAATGGGACTGAAGGTGGACAAGTCCCCGGGTCCGGATGGAATGCATCCCAGGGTATTGAAAGAAATGTCAGAGGTAATAGTGGATGCGTTAGTGATTATTTATCAAAACTCGTTGCATTCTGGGGTAGTGCCGGTTGATTGGAAAACGGCTAATGTTACGCCGCTGTTTAAAAAAGGAAGGAGACAAAAGGCGGGTAACTATAGGCCGGTCAGCTTAACGTCTGTAGTAGGGAAAATGCTAGAATCCATTATTAAAGAGGAGATAGCAGGGCATCTGGATAGAAATGGTTCGATCAATCAGACGCAGCATGGATTCATGAGGGGAAAGTGGTGCTTGACGAACATGTTGGATTTTTATGAAGATGTGACTAGGGCGGTTGATGGAGGAGAACCGGTGGATGCGGTGTTTTTGGATTTCCAAAAGGCGTTTGATAAGGTGCCCCATAAAAGGCTGCTGAAGAAGATTAGGGCACACGGAGTTGGGGGTAGTGTGTTAAAGTGGATTGGGGACTGGCTATCCGAAAGGAAGCAAAGAGTCGGAATAAATGGGTGTTTTTCCGGTTGGAGGAAGGTAACTAGTGGCGTGCCGCAGGGATCGGTACTCGGGCCGCAACTATTTACCATTTATATAGATGATCTGGAGGAGGGGACGGAGTGTAGGGTAACGAAGTTTGCAGACGACACAAAGATAAGTGGAAAAGTGAATCGTGTGGAGGACGGAGAAGATCTGCAGAGAGATTTGGACAGGCTGAGTGAGTGGGCGAGGATATGGCAAATGGAGTATAACGTTGAGAAATGCGAGGTTATACACTTTGGAGGAAATAATAACAAATGGGATTACTATCTCAATGGAAACAAATTAAAACATGCTACCGTGCAAAGGGACCTGGGGGTCCTTGTGCATGAGACGCAAAAGCCCAGTCTGCAGGTACAACAGGTGATCAAGAAGGCAAATGGGATGTTGGCCTATATCGCGAGGGGGATAGAATATAAAAGCAGGGATGTCTTGATGCACCTGTACAGGGCATTGGTGAGGCCGCAGCTGGAATACTGTGTGCAGTATTGGTCCCCTTATATGAGGAAGGATATATTGGCATTGGAGGGAGTGCAGAGAAGGTTCACCAGGTTGATACCGGAGATGAGGGGTTTGGATTATGAGGAGAGGCTGAGGAGATTGGGTTTGTACTCGTTGGAGTTTAGAAGGATGAGGGGGGATCTTATGGAGACTTATAAGATAATGCGGGGGCTGGATAGGGTGGAGGCGGAGAGATTCTTTCCACTTAGTAAGGAAGTTAAAACTAGAGGACACAGCCTCAAAATAAAGGGGGGTCGGTTTAAGACAGAGTTGAGGAGGAACTTCTTCTCCCAGAGGGTGGTGAATCTCTGGAATTCTCTGCCCACTGAGGTGGTGGAGGCTACCTCGCTGAATATGTTTAAAGCACGGATGGATGGATTCCTGATCGGTAAGGGAATTAAGGGTTATGGGGATCAGGCGGGTAAGTGGCACTGATCCACGTCAGATCAGCCATGATCTTATTGAATGGCGGGGCAGGCTCGAGGGGCTAGATGGCCTACTCCTGCTCCTATTTCTTATGTTCTTATGTTCTTATTTCCCTGTTCACTCAGTTCCCAGATGCATAGTTTCTCTCACTGCAATCTTGGCACCTTGCATTTTCAGCAACTTGCCATGCAAGAATTGTGTGGTTATGTCGAACTAACATCAGTTACGACAAAGGGTTGTAAATGAAGCCTAGTCCATCATGCGAATTAGCCCCCCCATCCATTGACTCTGCCTACACTTCCCGCTGCAGTGGATAAGCAGCCAGCACACACTGGACATACGCTCTTCCACCTTCTTCCATCGGGAAAAAGATAGAAAAGTCTGAGGTCACGTACCAACCGAATCAAGAACAGCTTCTTCCCTGATACCATCAGACTTTTGAATGGACCTACTTTGCATTAAGTTGATCTTTCTCTACACCTTAGCTATGACTGTAACACGACATTCTGCACTCTCTCCTTTCCTCCTTGATGAATGGTATGCCTTGTCTGTATAGCGTGCAAGAAACAATACTTTTCACGTATACTAATACATGTGACAATAAGAAATCAAATCAAATCAGTTTAAGTTTAAAGTTTATTTATTAGTGTCACAAGTACACTTACATTAACACTGCAATGAAGTTATTGTGAAAATCCTTTAGTCGCCACATTCCGGCACCTGTTCGGGTACACTGAGGGAGAATTTAGCATGGCCAACTCACCTAACCAGTACGTCTTTCGGTCTGTGGGAGGAAACTGGATTATCCAGAGGAATTCCACGCAGATGGGGAGAATGTGCAGACTCCTCACAGACAATGACCCAAACTGGGAATTGATCCCAGGTCCCTGGCGATGTAAGGCTGCAGGGCTAACCACTGTGCCACAGTGCCGCCCATTGGACATTTTGTCACAGTAAATAGGGCTCTTTGTATTTTAAATACTTAAAGGTTTTGGAGCTACCCACTGTATGTGGAATTTAATTCCTTCAGTATAATCATTTGGAATACCTGTGCAGTCTGGAGATTATATTTTCTATTTCAAAAGCTGCATTTATGGACAAGTCACCTAAATTAATTTTAAAAATTTAATGCTTAATGTCCATCATAATAGCTAATGTGATATAAGTCATGCAATTTTTTCAGCTTAGTTACATATTAAACATGTCATTAATAATGCTCAGAGTAATGTACTGAATGAGCAGATTGGATTTCTACACTTTTTTGTCAATGTGGTTCATGTTATAGAACAAAGAACAAAGAACAATACAGCACAGGAATAGGCCCTTCGGCCCTCCAAGCCTGCGCCGCTCATGTGCCCAACTTGACCATTCGTTTGTATCCCTCTATTCCCAGTCTGTTCATGTGGCTATTTAGATAAGTCTTAAATGATCCCAGCGTGTCCGCCTCAATCACCTTGCTTGGAAGTGCATTCCAGGCCCCCACCACCGTCTGTGTAAAATACGTCCCCCTGACATCTGTGTTGAACCTTGCCCCCCTCACCTTGAACCTGTGTCCCTTTGTGTTCGTCACCTCCGAGCTGGGAAAAAGCTTCCCACTGTTCACCCTATCTATGCCCTTCATAATTTTATACACCTCTGTTAGGTCGCCCCTCATCCTCCGTCTTTCCAGAAGAACGTCCCCAGTTTATTCAATCTCTCCTCATAGCTAAGACCCTCCATACCAGGCAACATCCTGGTAAACCTTTTCTGTACTCTCTCCATAGCCTCCACGTCCTTCTGGTAATGTGGCGACCAGAACTGGACGCAGTATTCCAAATGTGGCCTAACCAACGTTCTATACAGCCGCAACATCATATGCCAACTTTTATATTCTATGCCCCATCCAATAAAGGCAAGCATGCCATATGCCTTCTTCACCGCCCTCTCCACCTGTGCTGCCACCTTTAAGGATCTGTGGACTTGTACACCCAGGTCCCTCTGGGTGTCTATACTCCTGATGGTTCTGCCATTTATTGTATAGCTCCCCCTTACATTAGATCTACCAAAATTCATCACTTCGCATTTATCTGGATTAAATTCCATCTGCCATTTCTCTGCCCAATGTTGCAGCCTATCTATATCCTGCTGTATTCTCTGACAATGTTCATCACTATCTGCAACTCCAGCAATCTTCGTGTCGTCCGCAAATTTACTGATCACACCAGCTACATCTTCCTCCAAATCATTTATATATATCACAAACAGCAGAGGTCCCAGTACAGAGCCCTGCGGAACTCCACTAATCACAGACCTCCAACCGGAAAAAGACCCCTCCACTGCCACCCTTTGTCTTCTATGGCTAAGCCAGTTCTCCACCCATCTAGCTAGCTCACCTTTCATCCCGTGAGATTTAACCTTTTGCACCAGCCTGCCATGAGAGACCCTCATGGATCACCCTTATGGATCCTCTTTGATCTGGATTTTCTAGTCTGCCCACCCCGAGACTGGAAATTCCCACCCAAGGTCAATGGACCTTTCAATGGTCTGTCAAACTTTCCATCTCACCTGCAACAATTCCTGTGGCAGGAAAATTTACCCCTTGTCTCAAATCAGAGCAATTTTACAACTCTTAGCAGTTATTACTGCATTTAAATACTGAATTAAAAATAATGCATACAATGCATTTCTGCAGTTACATTGAAGGCACTGACCAACTTTGCTCAAGTCTCAGCAAGTTTATGCCTAATTAGCACACCATCTTGCAGCAAGACACAGGAAGCATGTGATGAGCCTGAAGGGGCCGAAAATGGTGATTAACGTAATTGGCACTGATCCAGTGGAACAAAGAGAGCAGGTTAGCAAACAAAGATGATCCAGGAAAAGCTACTAAACGTTACCTGCAGCCATGAAAATGATGAATTGCATTCAGCATGATAATAAATAGAGTTAACAAAAGTTAATTACTTGTTCAATGGGAGCTTACGTAAGTGCTGTAAATGTTTGTCGTTTGCCACGTTTTAAAACCTCATGTTTTTATGATGTGTTTCCATGGGAGAGGATTATACTGTGTTCAAAAGGTCTTTGCAGGAGTTAAAAGAGAGAACCATGGTATTGGTACAAATATGAAGTTTGGAAGATTGTTATATTTTGACACAATTTCTTTAATTTAGTGTGAAATGTAGAGATTAAGGCATCAGAATGAATCGATTACATGACCAGTTTTGTCTGACAACAAGGCGGCACGGTAGCACAGTGGTTAGCACTGCTGCTTCACAGCTCCAGGGTCCCGGGTTCGATTCCCGGCTTGGGTCACTGTCTGTGTGGAGTTTGCACATTCTCCTCGTGTCTGCGTGGGTTTCCTCTGGGTGCTCTGGTTTCCTCCCACAGTCCAAAGATGTGCGGGTTAGGTTGATTGGCCAGGTTAAAAAATTGCCCCTTAGAGTCCTGGGATGTGTAGGTTAGAGGGATTAGTGGGTAAAATATGTGGGGGTAGGGCCTGGGTGGGATTGTGGTCGGTGCAGACTCGATGGGCCGAATGGCCTCCTTCTGCACTGTAGGGTTTCTATGAAGGCTGGGTGCTTTCATTGTTAAAAGTTAAAAAGAGCCAGGTTGTTTTACTAGGAAGAAGCAAAATATCCACACTTGTAAACATTGGCCAGACCAGCTTTGCTGACTGTGGATCGACTATTAGTCTTAAAGTCCCAGGAAGGTGATAAGATTGCCAGGTTTTGTCAACAATTATATTTTAAACTGTCTATTTAAATCCAAGATATAATAAGATTGGAGGTCCAGATGTTAGTTAATTAGCATTTCTACCTGGATACAAGGCCCATGTGATTGATGTTGCTATGAGGGTGGGATTTCAGAGGGAGGAGTCATTGCAGATTGGATTGCATATTTTCTTAAACTATCACTGAACCTCACAGACCATGTCAGTCTGCAAAAATTTGAGAGCAGAGAGAGAGAGAGAGCGAGCAGAGAGACAGAAGCTGTTCAGAATGCAGGTAGGAGCTCACTCTCAGATTGAAGTGACCAAGTTTGTGAGGGTTTAAATAAGGCTGGACGATTCACCTAGCTTTGGCTAGTGAGAGGATCTCTAATTTGTCCCTCACCATGAAAGTCAGTGGGGAGTAGAGTAGGGGAGGCACTGGCCTAGTGGCATTATTGTTAGACTATTAATCCAGAAACTCAGCGAGTGTTCTGGGGACCCAGGGTTTGAATCCTGCCATGGCAGATGGTGGAATTTGAAGTCAATAAAAAGTATCTGGAATTAAGAATCTACTAATGACCATGAAACCATTGTCAATTGTCGGAAAAACCCCTCTGGTTCACGAATGTCCTTTAGGGACGGAAATCTGCCCTTAGCTGGTCTGGCCTACATGTGACTCCAGAATCACAACAGTGTGGTTGATCCTCAACTGCCCTCCAAGGACAACTAGGGATGGGAAATAAATGCTGCGACATCCACATCCCCCGGATGAATAAAGAAAAAAAGATGATCTGACTAGAAAAGTAAAAAGGAATTAGAAGAAGAAGAAGAAGAAGCCCTACAGTACAGAAAGAGGCCATTTGGCCCATCGAGTCTGCACCGACCACAATCCCACCGAAGCCCCATATCCCTACATACTTTACCCATTAATCCCTCTAACCCACACATCTCAGGACACTAAGGGGCAATTTAAGCATGGCCAATCAACCTAACCCGCACATCTTTGGATTGTGGGAGGAAACCGGAGCACCCGGAGGAAACCCACGCAGACACGAGGAGAATGTGCAAACTCCACACAGACAGTGACCCAAGCCGGGAATCGAACCCGGGACCCTGGAGCTGTGAAGCAGCAGTGCTAACCACTGTGCTACCGTGAAATTGAGAATAGCTTTGGACTGGTTCCTGGAGAATGAAGTGTCCACTTAAGAGATAGGGTAATTATAATCGTGTCAGGAGATTGTTGATCATTTTAAATATTGAATGTTGCTGTTGGTTTGTCTGTTACAGTAAATGTCTTATTAAAGTTCATGATGTGGAGATGCTGGCGTTGAACTGGGTTGGGCACAGTAAGAAGTCTCACAACACCAGGTTAAAGTCCAACAGGTTTATTTGGTAGCACGAGCTTTTGGAGCGTTGCCCTCTCATCTGATGAAGGGGCAGCGCTCCGAAAGCTCGTGCTACCAAATAAACCTGTTGGACTTTAACCTGGAGTTGTGAGACTTCTTACAGTTGTTAAAGTTCGAAATCTTGTTATACGATTCTTTTAGTCATTCACGAGGAGTTTGAATTTATTTATTTTCAAAAGTTATCAGTCTCTACAGGGGTCGTAAGAGTACTTGAAAATTGTAGTTCATATCCTGACAGGTGCTATTATTGCCATCACTCTGCTGCAGAGGATCATGCAGTCTGTTAGTTCTATGAACATGTAAAATTCATGATTAGAAATCAAAAGTACTCCCTCGGCTTATCACTTTTCATGTAAGTAACTCATGCTAAAACAACATTTACCATTGATGGAGAAATATCATGAATAAATGGAAGTTTTATGTGCCTAATTGGCACATGACATTCATGAAAAGCCCTTGGGCATGTTCAGCCTCATTGAGACCTTTGACTTGTAAATAAGTTGCTTGCTGCACCAATATAATAAGAGTCTAATGGCGGAGTACTTCTTAAATCAAGTAAAAGATGTTTCAGGAGCTGCTACCATTCCTGACAATTAATGGCATGCACAAGGGATAGAATTGTGCTCACCTATAAATTTCTAGACAGCACAATAAATTCTCCTTATTTTAAGTGAGGCCTTAAAGAACTTGCTGCTAGGCTGCTTTTATGCATCTGTTATCACTGTATCTTTAATAAACAACTGGTCTGATAATTTATGTCAATACAGGCAATTCCAAGTAAAATCGGGATACTCATTCTGAAAGTCCTCCCTCCCTCTGTTTGATGATCTATACAGGTCGCTCTCAGAGGCTTTTTCTCACAGGTGGTCTAAAGTCTGGAGTATGGTTGTGAATTATAGCAGTGTTTGTGCTGGCTCATCCCTTCAAGGCCATTGTTCTGAAATTGTATCTAAATAAGAACATTGAGGTCAATTAAAGGTTATTTGCTAAGGGAGCTTTCTGCAGATTGGTAGCTGATTGAAAATTGCGAGCTCCAGTCCTTGAATGGAGACCCGGGGATGGGTTCTCCTCACTGGGTAACAGGAGTTGTCGGGTCTTTTTTTGTGCTGGAAAAACAGCAGAACCTGGCTGAGTTTTTGGATTTTCATGGGGGTGAGTCCTTAATTGATATGGAGTCAGGTTTCCTGTCCAATTAAAACTAGCGTTGGAGGAATGGAGATGGGTTTCAGACACCATTGCAGTCATCACTGAGGATACTGGCTGTCCTATGGGAGGGATGTTTTGCCAATGCCTGCCACTGCACCACAGGGACCCAAGGTGGCAAGGGGGAGGGCCAGATCCCTGGCATTCATGAGGGAGAGGAGGAGTATCCTCTTTCCGGAGGGTGGCAGGGGTAGGCCAGCTCGTTATGCATCAGGGTCACTTTTCATATAAGTAACTCATGCTAAAACAACGTTTACCATTGATGGAGGGCCATGTTAAGGAGGGCACAGCAGATTTATGTTTTTCAGGACCAAATGGAAACAGAGTGGTCTGCTCACTCCTGCCCTTGCCGTCACACCTTTATAGAATTCCTACACTGCAGGAAGAGGCCATTCGGCCGACAACAATCTTACCCAGGCCTTATCCCCGAAATCCAACATATTTACCCTGTTAATCCCTCTAATTTATGCATCCTTGGGCAGTAAGGAGCAATTTGGCAGGCCAATGCACCTAACCCGCACATCTTTGGATTGTGGGCAGAAACCGGAGCACCTGGAGGAAACCCACACAGACACTGGGAGAACGTGCAAATTCCACGCAGACAGTGACCCGAGCCGGGAATCGAATCTGGGTCCCTGGCGCTGTGAGGCAGCAATGCTAACCACTGTGCCACTGTGCCAACCCAACTGTGCCAGCTTGTCCAATCAAGTGTCAGATGGCCAATTAGTGGTCCTCTGGTGGGAAAGTGGCCAATTAAGAGTTCAATGGTGGAGTTTCACATCGATTTGGGAGTCTAAGCTGGAACGTCATGTGACCGAGGGGTTATGCTGTTAACAGGAAGTTGGTCATGGCTACAAATTTCCAGGCCCCCTTCTCTCTCAATCCTTCTTTATTTCTTATGGCAGTCTAAAAACTCGAAAGAAATTAGTTTAAAGTAAATGCAGACGCTGCTTTCTTCACCAGTTGGATCTGCTGCTACATTTAGGCATCAGGTGACAGCCTTTTCTTCCATCCTATTCACCTCTTCATAGCTATCGTAAAACACTCCCAAATATTTTCACGTCCAAAGTCCAAAAAATGCAGCAGGCAACAAAGAATTGCAGACAATTGGGTCATTAAAAAGCTTGATTTCTGGTAAATTGGGCATTGCCAAATTATGGTGGGCTTCTCATTTCCCCATCTGCCCGCATTCCATAACTTCAGAGACTGGCATGATGATGTTATATTGACAACCCAATGTTATCACAACCTATTTTAAGTTTGCAGAGAGTTGGAGGGGTGGGAAGGGATGGTGATGAGAGTTGTGGGGTGACCCGTTTGATTTGCAATCATAAACTCCAGCCTGAAATATCAGCTTGACCCTCGGGAAGGTATTGAAGGGCACCACCAGACCATACCTGGACTGCAAACAGTCCCTCTGAGACGGCATGCCTCATCAGATGTGATCCTGGTGTGTTATCCAACGTTGTGGGGGTGGGGGGGTGGGGGGGGGGGGGGGTGGGGGTGGGGTGTGTGTCAGTAAACAGGGAATCTGGCACCTGGCCGATGCCCTGGTGTGCAGTCACCTGCAAAATGCCATAAATGTCCACCCTGACACGGGCACAAATAGAATCATAGAATGGATACAGCATTGAGGGTGACCATTCAGCCTGACATGCCTGTGATGACCCTCTGGTGGAAAAATTCACCTGGTATCACTCCCCCACATTTTCCCTGTAGCCCTGCACATTTTTTTTCCTTTCCAGGTAATGATTTAGTTCCCTTTAGAAAGCCGTGATGGAACCTATAACCACCACACTCTCAGGCAGTGCAAACCAGACCCTAACCACTTGCTGCATGAAAAAACCTGTTCCTCATGTTGCCATTGCTTCTTTGGCCAATTACCTATAATCTGTGCCCTCTGGTTCTCGGAAACGTTCCAGGAAACGTTTCTCCATATCTACTCTGTCCAGACCACCCATGAGTTTGAATACTTCTGTCAAATCCCCTCTCAACCTTCTCCAAACAAGGAGAGAGGTCACACAACACCAGGTTATAGTCCAACAGGTATATTTGAAATCACAAGCTTTCAGGGCGCTGCTCCTTCATCAGGTGAAGTGGAGAGAAAATTGGACTGTAACCTGGTATCGTGTGACCTCTCATCTTGTCCACCCATGTCCAACACCAGCATCTCCACATCATTCTCCATACATGAAAGTCCTAACTTCTCAAATCTATCTACATAACTGAAGTTCCTCATCCACGGAGTCATTCTCACTGTGATGGCTATGAACACCTCCCACTCTCCTTTGCCCTTGGTTCACAGTCACCCCCAAGCAACTTTGCCTCTGACTGTAGATCCTGTGCTCAAGAGAGTTCTCCTTGTCCTCCTATCCTCTGGCCTTCTTCTGACCAGTGCTCTGCCCGTCCTGTGCAGTCGGCTACTCCTCAGTTCCAAAGGCCTTGGTTTCTGAGGGTGCAGCACCCGTTTCCACCTGTAGCCTTGGGAGTGTTCAGGTGGAGTCCACGTAGCTGCGCCCACTACTGCGATGCCCACACAACATCAGGAGAGTGACGACTCCTTCAACTGCCAAGGTTCTTAAAGCTGGCTCCTCTTCAGAATTATGATGAGCCCCTGCAGCTTTATCTTCAAAGAGGTAAGTCCTTTGACCTTTGAATAGCATGTTTGCTCACTCCTTTAAACTCTTGCCATCTCCATGACTTGCCATAGAACCATAGAAAATTACAGCTCAGAAACAGGCCTTTTGGCCCTTTTTGTCTGTGCCGAACCATTTTTTGCCTTGTCCCACTGACCTGCACTTGGACCATATCCCTCCACACCCCTCTCATCCATGAACCCGTCCAAGTTTTTCTTAAATGTTAAAAGTGACCCCGCATTTACCACTTTATCCGGCAGCTCATTCCACACTCCCA
Organism: Mustelus asterias; assembly: GCF_964213995.1. Classification (NCBI taxonomy): domain Eukaryota; kingdom Metazoa; phylum Chordata; class Chondrichthyes; order Carcharhiniformes; family Triakidae; genus Mustelus; species Mustelus asterias. The sequence goes on along the minus strand of NC_135825.1, from coordinate 33,170,720 downwards.
CCACTCTCTGCGTGAAGAAGCCCCCCCTAATATTCCCTTTAAACTTTTCTCCTTTCACCTTAACCCATGCCCTCTGGTTTTTTTCTCCCCTAGCCTCAGCGGAAAAAGCCTGCTTGCATTCACTCTATCTATACCCATCAAAATCTTATACACCTCTATCAAATCTCCCCTCAATCTTCTACGCTCCAGGGAATAAAGTCCCAACCTATTCAATCTCTCTCTGTAACTCAGCTTCTCAAGTCCCGGCAACATCCTTGTGAACCTTCTCTGCACTCTTTCAATCTTATTTACATCCTTCCTGTAACTAGGTGACCAAAACTGTACACAAACTGCCCTGGACATGGTCCTCACCTCTGAAAATCGCACAGGGGGGGCGGAAATGAAGGTGGGTCTAGCAGCCTCACAATATCACAACTATTTTTATACTTCCCCTCCTGCATTCTAATCCAAATCAGAAAAAAATCCAGCTCCTAGTTATCAAAGTGGAAAAAACGGTTACAAATGTCTTCCAGAACTATTACTTTTTGTACCTTAAAATGCAACACTTTCAATGTGGCATCAGAAGTCACAGGCGTGACTTTTATCCAGTATTAGTACGTGCCATAACTTGTTACCAAAATAGCAAAGAGGCTAATTACATTCACTGATATTTATTCAAAAAGGTCCAACACCATCATTTGAGGGGAGGATGTGCCATTAAAAACAGAAATCCAAAGGTTTCTGTCCATTTGCCGCATTGTCTTTATTTTGCAAAAATGGCTTCTCAGTGAATGCATTCGGTGGCTGTAATTACAACTAAAATCACCACTGGAAGTTAAGCCTTGTCCATTTCAGTCTAAGTGCCCATTTGACACATGACACAACTGCTAAAGGTAGCCAGAGATGGAAATGAATGTGGGACTTGTGAAACAGCAAAACCCTTCATTTATAAAGTGTCCCGCTGCAGTCTCTTTCATCCTTATTTGCTCTCTAAAATGCCGCGTTCCTCTAACTCTGCCTTCCGTGCATTCCTTCTCCATTTCGCACACCAAATGTGGTGAATTATCAGGGACAACACATGGTGCGACTGCTAAAGGAGGGCATCCAGCATGATGGTGGAGTGGACACTGATGACGTAGAGGATGCCAAGGGAGCAGGATTGGTTCCAACATTTGCCTGCAGCCAGAGGTCTAAGCTCACATAACAGAGCTTCAGCTGAACAATTTGTGCTGCTTTGTATTTTGACATTCGTGCCCAACGTTTATCACAGGTTATCCAACAGCTACTGTCTAAATTCTAAAATCCAAATCAAATAACACTGCAGAATCACAAATTACCGAGGTGCATACACTGACACAAACATTTCATAGAATCATAGAATCCTACAGTGCAGAAGGAGGCCATTCGGCCCATCAAGTCTGCACCGACCAGAATCCCACCCAGGCCCTATCCCCATAATCCCATGCATTTACCCTACCTAGTTCCCCTGACACTAAGGGGCAATTTAGCATGGCCAATCTACCGAACCCACACATCTTTGGACTGTGGGAGGAAATGGGAGCACTTGGAGGAAACCCACGCAGGTACGGGGAGAATGCGCAAACTCCACACAGACAGTGACCCAAACCAGGAATCGAACCCAGGTCGCTGGCACTGTGAGGCAGCAGTGCTAGCATTTTCTTTTTACTTGCTTATAAAAGGGGTCAACAAACAATTATTCAACCCCAGTGTAGAGTTCAAGAGCTCTTGTACCTAATCTTTATTCATTCACGAGGTGCTCCCTGATTTGCTGCAACGAGGGGACAGAATCTGCCATGACTCAGTCAAGAACTCACCAGGTGTTCCTGGTTGGTGATCTTTAGAAGTCTGGACCTTACAGGGATCAGCTGTAGCAGACTGTATCAACTCAGTGACTGCCAGACACAGAGATACACATTAGTTTAGGGGATTACTGGAGTACAGAAATGATATCCTCATGAGAGATAGAGTGACTTTCCATTTTATAATTCTCTCAGCCTCTTGGCTAACTGATTTCCCACTGATCTACAAGGATAGCAGAATCCGGGAGATTCTCAATCCAAGTGAAACCCCTCTCCATCAGCCTCTCCGCCTGTCCAGGCAGAAGAAATGATTGAGCCCAGAGCAGAGGATGAGAAACTCAGACAGACAACGGGTGGTATTCTCCCAAAAAAATTCTAAGTATCGAATTCCCCTGAAAACTCAAGTAATTCACGTTGTTTTCTTCAGTGGGAGTTCAGAGAAGAATCTCCCACACACTCCAGCGTCAATATCATTAAATTTCAGTGGGACTTCAGTCCCAGGCCCGCTAATCATATTTAAATTATATTAAAATTACCATGTAAATGGTCTTTGCGCCTCCCTGCCAATTTCCAGCACGGAGTAGTCGCTGCCAGAAATCCAGCGCTGGGAGATGCAAGTGGGGCACAAACACTCGCGCAAACCTCACAAATCGTCTGATGCGACAATCTCCCAGCCCATTGCGCTGAAAGATTAACGCAGCAGGATGGGAGAATCGCGGCCAATATTTCTGGTTTTGCAGAATACTGCAAGCGGCTAGGGCTACGATGATCATTAAGGTGACCACATTCTACAGAGTAGACTGTAAAGATAGAACCATGTGTGAGAATTAATTCAAACTGCCAGGGGACTCCACCGTACTATTCAATATGTTTTGGCAGCTCCTTTTCAGACAAACCTAGACATTCAGCAAAACTGAATCAACATTTTCTGTCATGCAACTTTGTCAGTTTGAGAAACCACTCAAATTACCAAATGGACAGCCACATGAATTTAGATAGCATCTGATTGCTTCCAAATTGTCAAGTAACAACATTTCACCGATGGGTGCAATACCTGTGGATTTTTGAGACAAATCTTTTGATTTTTAAGCAACATTTATAAATTTCTTGAGACGGGTCTGATACAGTAACAAGCTTGTGATTTTAGGGTTGAGATTTAACTGCAATGGCTACTTCTTTTATTTTTAGTTTAAAGTTTTAAAGTTGATTTATTATTGTCACAGTAACACTGCAATGAAATTACTGTGAAAATTCTCTCGTTGCCACACTCCGGCACCTGTTCGGGTACACTGAGGGAGAATTTAGCATGGCCAATGCACCTAACCAGCACGTCTTTCAGACTGTGGGAGGAAAGTGGAGTACCCAGAGAAAACCCATGCAGACACGGGGAGAATGTGCAGTCTCCGCACAGGCAGTGACCAAAACCGGGAATCGAACCCAGGTCCCTGGCGCTGTGAGGCAGCAGTGCTAATCACTGTGCCACCATACCGCCTTTAGTGTGTATCATCAAGCCTGTTGATTAGACCGACTAACAATAAGACAATAACATAATTCATCTGAGTGTACCAGCCATGTTTATTTGTGACATGTGCAGTTAAAAGATGTATCATTTGCTCCAACTATGAGCCAGGCCACAGGAGATTCACGATTAATGCTAAAATTAGCATTAAATTAATGCTATTATTGGGGAGGCGATGACCGAGTGGTACAGTGGAGCCCCGTTGTAACGCGCCCCGATTCAGTGCGAAATCGGATATGACGCGATGAATCATTGGACCCTTTTTTTGCTCTTTCCAGTTTAGTGATTTAGTGCAACCCCGATTTAGCGCGACCACGATAACATTCGCGATAACATTTTATGGACCCCAACCATCGTGTTACAATGGGGCTCCACTGTATTATCACTAGACCATTAATCCAGAAACTCAGCTAATGTTCTGGGGACCAGGGTTCGATTCCCGCCATGGCAGATGGTGGAATTTAAACTCAAGAAAAAAAATCTGGAATTAAGAATCCACCGGTGACCATGAAGCCATTGTTGATTGTCGTAAAATCCCATCTTGTTCACTAATGTCCTTTAGGCCTTTAGGGAAGTCAACCACATTGCTTTGACTCTGGAGTCACATGTAGGCCGTCCTTATCCGGTCTGACCTACATGTGACTCCAGAGCCAAAGCAATGTGGTTGACTCTTAACCGCTCTCTGAAATGGCCTGACAAACCACACAGTTCAAGGGCAATTAGGGATGGGCATTAAATGCTGGCCAGCCAGTGATGCCCATGTCCCATGATTGAATAATAAAAAAAAAGAACTTGAATAAAAGCATAAATGACCTGAGTACCAATGGCCAGCAACTTAATGTGGGCAGGCATATATATACGATGGGTAGAAGAGCTGGCTGGAAGCTGGAAATTCAGCAATGAGTAATTCACCTCCTCACTCGTCAAAGCCTTCTACCATCGATGAGGCACACGTCAGGCATATGATAAAGAATATTGCCCACTTGCTTGGATGAATGCAGCTCTGACAACAGTCAAGATGCCTGACACCATCCAGGGCAAGGCAGCCCACTTGTTCGGCATCCCATTCACCACCTTAAGCATTCATTTCCTTCATCATCAATGCACGGTGGCAGCAGTGTGTGTACCATTTACAAATCGCCAAGGCTCCTTCAACAGCACCTTCCAAACCCAAGACCACTACCATCTGGAAGGACAATGGCAGTGGATTCATGGGAACACCACCATTTGCAGGTTCCCCTCAAAACCAAACACCATCCTCATTTGGAACTGGATCACCAATCCTTCATTGGTCATTGGGTCAAAAATCTGGAACACCCTTCCTAACAGCACTGCGGGTGTACCTACACCATATATACCACAACGGTTCAAGGCGGCGGTTCACCACTACCTCATCAAGGACAATTCGGAATAGATATGAAATGTTGACCTTGCTAGAGATGCCCATATCTTGTGAATTAATGAAAATACTACACAGAACTACCTCTGAAAGAGAGATCAATATTGACATATTGAAATATCGGGGTGGCATGGTGGCACAGTGGTTAGCATTGCTGCTTCACAGCTCCAGGGGCCTGCATTCGATTCCCAGTTTGGGTCACTGTCTCTGTGGAGTCTGCACATTCTCCCTGTGTCTGCGTGGGTTACCTCTGGGTTCTCCGGTTTCCTCCCACAGTCCGTAGATGTGCGGGTTAGGTGTATTGGCCACGCTAAATTGCCTCTTAGTGTCCCGGGATGCATAGGTTAGAGAGATTAGCGGTGTAGATATGTGGGATTACGGGGATAGGAACTGGGTGGGATTGTTGTTGTGCAGACTCGATGGGCCGAATGGCCTCCTTCTGTACTGTAGAGTTTCTATGATTGGTTAGCAATATGTTTGGGATGATTCATTGTTGCAATGAAAAATCTCAGTAGAAACATGAATCTGTCTAGACAGACTGACTGACTGACTGACTACTTTCAGCATCTTCTGTTTCTGATTTCCTGTGTTCATGTTCTTTTTTTCCTTTCCATTACAGGAATTGTTTGCTTCTGTTTTGATTTTTTAGCTAACTCCCACTCGTCTTTCAACTCTGCTTGCCATGTACCTCTGTTCGTAATTAGTTTACAAGGCTTGGATAAGTGTTAGCACACAGCCATTCACAACATTAAAAAAAGATAATTTTGCAGTTTTAGTTTCGAACTGCTGACAAGCAGGAGATTTGCAATATCTGCCAGAAGGTGGATAAAACAGTCGATAAAAGCCATTAATTATAATCCATCAGCAGCTAATGATGGATTCTCACATGATACAGATTCCTGCTCTATATCTTGAGCAGGCTTGTTCAACCTTTTCGCTTGGGGGCCATATTTCCATGTATTTCTCACTCAAGGGACAAATGAACAAATCTCGGAAAGATGATGTTTGGCACAACATTAAACATGAATTTCAAAATAAAGTTCAGGTAGGAAGGAAAGAAACAACTTGGGGAAAAATAATTCATTTTAAAGCAATAAACTCTCTCTCTCTCTCCCACACACTCTCCTTCTCTCTCTCTCTCTACCACACACTCTCCTACTCGCTCCCACACTCTCCCACTCTCTCTCTCCCACACACTCTCTCACTTTCTCTCTGTCTCTCTCTCCCACACACTCTCCCACTCGCTCTTTCTCCCACTCTCCCACACACTCTCTCACTTTCTCTCTCTCTCTCTCCCACACACTCTCTCACTTTCTCTCTCTCCCTCTCTCTCTCCCATGCAGTCTCCCACTCCATCACTCTCTCCCATTCTCTCTCCCACTCTCCCTCCCTCTCCCACACTCTCCTACACACTCACCCTCTCTCTCTCCCACGTACTCTCCCTCATTCTCTCCCTCTCTCACACACTCTCCCTCTCTCTCTCCCACACACTTTTCCTCTCGTTCTCTCTCCCACACACTCTCCCTCTCTCCCTCTTCCACACACTCTCCCTCTCTCTCTGTCTCGCACACACACTCTCCCTCTCACTCCCACACACTCTCCCTCTCCCACGCACTCTCCGTCTCCCACACACTCTCCCTTTCTCTCTCCCACACACTCTGTGGTAAACCACTGTTAAGGTTATTGCCTGTGTGTGTGTGTGTGTGTGTGACATACCTGGGCATGCCCCTCCTGGCCCTGCCTGAGACTCCTCCCCCCCTGGTCCAGGTATAAAGGTGACTGCTCCCAACCCCCCTGCCTCAGTCTGGACCAGTTCATCGGCATGGGTGTGCTCCAAGTCTTTTGCAAATAAAAGCCTATTTGTTCTTGCGTACAAACTAGTCTTTGCTTGATTGATCGTGCATCACACTCTCCCTCCCTCTCTCTCTCACACACACTCTTCCTCTCTCTCTCTTCCATACACTCTCCCTCTCTGTCTCTCCCACACACTCTCCCTCTCTCTCCCTCTCTCTCCCACACACTCTCCCTCTCTCTCCCACACACTCTCCCTCTCTCTCTCCCACACACTCTCCCTCTCTCTCTTTCTCTCCCACACTCTCTCTCTCTCCCACACACCCTCCCTCTCTCCCACACACTCTCCCTCTCTCTCCCACACACTCTCCCTCTCTCTCTCTCTCCCACACACTCTCCCTCTCTCTCACTCTCCCTCTCTCTGTCTCCCACACTCTCCCTCTCTCTCTCCCACACACTCTCCCTCTCTCTCCCACACACTCTCCCTCGCTCTCTCTCTCCCACACACTCGCCCTCTCTCTCTCCCACACACTCTCCCTCTCTCTCTCCCACACACTCTCCCTCTCTCTCCCACACACTCTCCCTCTCTCTCCCACACACTCTCCCTCTCTCTCCCACACACTCTCCCTCTCTCTCTCTCTCTCTCTCTCTCCCACACACTCTCCCTCTCTCTCTACCACACACTCTCCCTCTCTCTCTCCCACACACTTTCCCTTTCTCTCTCTCCCACATACTCTCCAACTCTCTCTCTCTCTCACCCACACATTCACTTACTGGAGGAGACAGGATCCAAAAAGGGTCGAAAAAAGGATACAAAAAGCCAAGAACGGTAAAACCAACTCTACCCTCCCTTGATAAAGCGCAAGAAAGCAGTGAAACCGGTCGGGATACAAAGCCAAGAGGGCAAAATTAAGCCTAAGTTTCAGCTCTAATGGAAAGAGATGGCAAGAATGGCCAAACACTCTCTGCAGCTATACCCGGATGTGGAATGAACGGGAGCTGAATGAACCCCCCTGCCTCAGTCTGGACCAGTTCATTGGCATGGGTGTGCTCCAAGTCTTTTGCAAATAAAAGCCTATTTGTTCTTGCGTACAAACTAGTCTTTGCTTGATTGATCGTGCATCACACTCTCCCTCCCTCTCTCTCTCACACACACTCTTCCTCTCTCTCTCTTCCAGACACTCTCCCTCTCTGTCTCTCCCACACACTCTCCCTCTCTCTCCCTCTCTCTCCCACACACTCTCCCTCTCTCTCCCACACACTCTCCCTCTCTCTCCCACACACTCTCTCTCTCTCTTCCATACACTCTCCCTCTCTCTCTCTCCCACACACTCTCCCTCTCTCTCCCACACACTCTCCCTCTCTCTCTCTCTCTCCCACACACTCTCCCTCTCTCTCTCTCTCCCACACACTCTCCCTCTCTCTCACTCTCCCTCTCTCTGTCTCCCACACTCTCCCTCTCTCTCTCCCACTCTCTCCCACACACTCTCCCTCTCTCTCTCTCTCCCACACACTCTCCCTCTCTCTCTCCCACACACTCTCCCTCTCTCTCTACCACACACTCTCCCTCTCTCTCTCCCACACACTTTCCCTTTCTCTCTCTCCCACATACTCTCCAGCTCTCTCTCTCTCTCACCCACACACTCACTTACTGAAGGAGACAGGATCCAAAAAGGGTCGAAAAAAGGATACAAAACGCCAAGAACGGTAAAACCAACTCTACCCTCCCTTGATAAAGCGCAAGAAAGCAGTGAAACCGGTCGGGATACAAAGCCAAGAGGGCAAAATTAAGCCTAAGTTACAGCTCTAATGGAGAGAGATGGCAAGAATGGCCAAACACTCTCTGCAGCTATGCCCGGATGTGGAATGAACGGGAGCTGAATGAACCCCAGCCGGACCTGGGTTCGACCGACAGCGACTTCAGAGTGAATGAGAAAAAAGTTTAAAATGTTTTTGTAAAAAAATAGAACACACAAAATGTCCTCAGACATTGGGGCCAATTTTACCAAATCAGCTCGAAGTGCCAGGTGCACTCGTAAATCAGACCCGCGCCCGGCAGCCGCGCTCCAGTGCCCCCATACGCCTTTTTTCGGCGCGGGTCCAGTGGGCGAGAAGGGTGGTCGGGGGCGATTCGGCGGTTCAGTTGCTAAGTTGAAGCCCTATCGGACTTGAATTCAGCAACACGGTAAATGCGCGGGCGCCGATCGCATCGGAGCCTCATAAAGTGGGAATCCTTGGGTAAGTTGGGCGCGGGCTACATTATGCCGATTTAAATGCATGCAAATGCATTTAAATGCGCGCGCCGGATCGGCACCCGGATCAGCCATTGGTAAAGGCGCGATTGGCCTTGGGTCGGGTGTGGACCGTGTTTTAGGCCCGCGCCCAACTTTACCACGATTTCGGGTGCGAAATTTTGGTAAAATCGGGCCCATTGTCTTACATATGGCCGAGGGATCACTCTAGTTTCACCTTGATGGAAAGGGGTAATTGGACACGTATGGGAATGTATTATGGCAGGTGAACTAATCCACGCGGAGAAGTATATACCCCCAAAAGAGCAAAGGTATAAATGTGCAACTCTACATGAATGATACTCCCGATCACATGGTGACTAGATAAAATCCATAAACCCCCAAAAAAAGCAAACGTATAAAAGTGCAACTCTGCATGGATGACCAAAAAAAAAGACCTTTCCTCATACCAAACCATCCAAATAAACGGGAATGTCCCGACACCAACTTGCTCTGCCAACTAGTGCCCCCACAACAATCTGACATATTCTACTTGAATCCACACCACGACATCTTGCCCACCACAACATAAAACACCCACAAAGAATAAAAAGTCACCCCATCCCACCTGCTCTGGGAGACCCCCCCCACCTCATGCACTCTAACAGACACACACACCTCACGCACTCTCCCACTCTCTCTCTCTCCCACACACTCTCCCACCGACATCCCTATCAGGAAACCCCCAGGACATTCATCCCTCCACCTGACCTCTTGCCGGCCCCCCCATCCCCAGTAGCCCATCTATTACCCACTAAACAAAAATTTATTTTATTTTTTTCTCCCCCAAACCCCTGTCCGAAAAAACAGAATCTGACCCAGCAACAGATGCAAAACCTCCCCATCTAAGAAAGCCCCACCCAAAGAAAACAACTCTCCAACATACACACCATTTGAACATCCAGCCCAGCACCCACAAACACGTAAACACCCAACGTAGCAGCCTCCTCCTCCTCACACACGCCACCTCAACAACCACCTCCCCGCAATCACCTAAAACACGACAGAAGCAAACCATCACGCTTCTTTCTCCCCACACACCACCCCACACAAGAAAAAACTAACGCAGATAATAATATATAATATAAAAGAAGAAAAAAGCCAAGAGGCAAGAAGACAACAAGCCACAGGATAAAGGCAAGGCATCACGGGGAGCAACAAGGGTTGGACATGAGCCGAAAGAAAAGTGGCAGAACATGAAGAAAAGGGGATATGTCCTCTCTCTGTCCGACCCCAAAAATCTCCCACTCTCTCTCCCACACAGTCTCCCACTCTCTCTCCTACACACTCTCCCATTCTCTCTCTCCCACACACCCTCCCACTCTCTCTCTCTCTCTCTCTCCTACACACTCTCCCATTCTCTCTCTCCCACAAAGTCTCCCACTCTCTCTCTCTCTCCCACACACTCTCCCACTCTCTCTTTCTCTCTCCCACAAAGTCTCCCACTCTCTCTCTCTCTCTCCCACACATTCTCCCACTCTCTCTCTCCCAGACACTCGCCCACTCTCTCTCTCTCTCTAACGCACTCTCCCACTCTCTCTCCCATGCACTGTCCCAATCTCTCTCTCCCATGCACTGTCCCACTCTCTCTCTCTCTCCCATACACTGTCCCACTCTCCCTCTCTCCATCGCACTCTCCCACTCTCACCCTCTCCCACACACTCTCCCACTCCCTCTCTCTCCCACACACGCTCCCACTCTCTCTCTCTCCCACACACTCTCCCACTCCCTCTCTCTCTCCCACACATTCTCCCACTCTCTCTCTCCCACACACTCTCCCACTCCCTCTCTCACTCCCACACACTCTCCCACTCTCTCTCTCTCCCACACACTCTCCCACTCCCTCTCTCACTCCCACACACTCTCCAACTCTCTCTCTCTCCCACACACTCTCCCACTTTCTCTCTCTTCCACGCACTCTCCCACTCTCTCTCCCATGCACTGTCCCAATCTCTCTCTCCCATGCACTGTCCCACACTCTCTCTCTCTCTCTCCCATGCACTGTCCCACTCTCCCTCTCTCCATCGCACTCTCCCACTCTCTCCCTCTCCCACACACTCTCCCACTCCCTCTCTCTCCCACACACTCTCCCACTCTCTCTCTCTCCCACACACTCTCCCACTCTCTCTCTCCCGCACACTCTCCCACTCCCTCTCTCTCTCCCACACACTTTCCCACTCCCTCTCTCACTTCCACACACTCTCCCACTCTCTCTCTCCCACACACTCTCCCACTCCCTCTCTCACCCCCACACACTCTCCCACTCTCTCTCTCTCCCACACACTCTCCCACTCCCTCTCTCACTCCCACACACTCTCCCACTCTCTCTCTCTCCCACACACTCTCCCACTTTCTCTCTCTTCCACGCACTCTCCCACTCTCTCTCTCTCCCATGCACTGTCCCAATCTCTCTCTCCCATGCACTGTCCCACTCTCTCTCTCTCTCCCATGCACTGTCCCACTCTCCCTCTCTCCATCGCACTCTCCCACTCTCTCCCTCTCCCACACACTCTCCCACTCCCTCTCTCTCCCACACACGCTCCCACTCTCTCTCTCTCCCACACACTCTCCCACTCCCTCTCTCTCTCCCACACTCTCCCACTCTCTCTCTCCCACACACTCTCCCACTCCCTCTCTCACTCCCACACACTCTCCCACTCTCTCTCTCCCACACACTCTCCCACTCCCTCTCTCACTCCCACACACTCTCCCACTCTCTCTCTCTCCCACACACTCTCCCACTTTCTCTCTCTTCCACGCACTCTCCCACTCTCTCTCTCTCCCATGCACTGTCCCAATCTCTCTCTCCCATGCACTGTCCCACTCTCTCTCTCCCATGCACTGTCCCACTCTCCCTCTCTCCATCGCACTCTCCCACTCTCTCCCTCTCCCACACACTCTCCCACTCCCTCTCTCCCACACACTCTCCCATTCTCTCTCTCTCTCCCACACACTCTCCCACTCTCTCTCTCCCACACACTTTCCCACTCCCTCTCTCACTCCCACACACTCTCCCACTCTCTCTCTCTCCCACACACTCTCCCACTCTCTCTCTCTCCCATGCACTCTCCCACTCTCTCTTTCCCCCACGCACTCTTCCACTCTAACCCACACACTCTCCCACTCTCTCTCTCTCCCAGGCACTCTCCCATTGTCTCTCTCTCCCCACTCACTCTCCCACTCTCTCCCATGCACTCTCCCACTCTCTTTCTCTCTCTCCCACACACTCTCTGACTCTCGCCCTCACACACTCTCACTCCCTCACATACACACTCACTCTCTCCCTCACACACTCGCTCTCTCCCTCACACACACTTGCTCTCTCCCTCACACACACACTCACTCCCTCACACACACTCGCTCTCACACACACACACTCGCTCTCACACACACACACTCGCTCTCACACACACACATTCGCTCTCACACACACATTCGCTCTCACACACACACACACACACACACTCGCTCTCACACACACACACATTCGCTCTCACACACACACACATTCGCTCTCACACACACACTCGCTCTCACACACACACTCGCTCTCACACACACACTCGCTCTCACACACACACATTCGCTCTCACACACACACTCGCTCTCACACACACTCGCTCTCACATACACACACTCGCCCTCACACACACACACACTCGCTCTCACACACACACACACACTCGCTCTCACACACACACACTCGCTCACACACACACACACACTTGCTCTCACACACACACACTCGCTCTCACACACACACTCGCTCTCACACACATTCGCTCTCACACACACACTCTCTCTCACACACAGACGCTCTCTCACACGCACATATACACACTCTCACACACATAAACACACTCACACATACACACTCTCTCTCACACACACACTCACACACACACTCACTCTCATGATACAATCCCTCTCACACACACACATGCAGTCTCTCACTCACACACGCACGCGCTCTCATGCACACACACACACTCTCTCCTATTCTCTGTACGATACAATCCCTCTCACACCCACACTCTCCCACACACCCATACTCTCTCTAAGCATGGGCAGCAGTGCCAAGCCAGACAATAGCGTCCACAGTGGCTAAATGGAGCTCTCTGGGTTCTGTGCTGAATTTTGTCAGGGGGCAGTCTTCAATGGTGTGAGTCATTGATTGGGATGCACCATAGCTGGAGTCCCAGTTCCCTACAAGGCCCCACTTGTGCCGATTTGCTGCACAAAGGCCTTGGCCAGTGCGGAAACAGTTTAGGAGTGCCCAGTGTAGGCATGGCAGGTTGAAACTGGGCGGGCGGACTTTGGGATCTGTGTATTCCAAACAGGACACAAAGAAAATAAGTTGAGAATTGTTCATTCCATTTATGAATGCTTTTCCATTCAAAAACTGTTTTTAGCTGAACATTGATGAGTTGCCCTGGTTTTATTAGCCTGATGCACACTTTTGTTTCCCCTATTATATTGTAAAGCTGCTTTACACTTTCGTATGTCCTGATCTTTTAAAAGAGAAATCGTGGTGGTCTCACGGACATGCTGCTTTCTTCACCAAGAATTCAGAGAATTAAACATTTTTTCAGAGCTCCGAAACTTAATTCAAAAATTTAAAATAATGTTTCAAATTATCGTCACAGACACAAAAACCATTCTTTATTTCAGTTCATATAGTTATTACCAGAATGTGGCTGACTGCTAAAGTTAATGAAAATATAAAGAAAAAAAATAAAGAAAAAAATTCATTTTATGATCTACCGCCAATTAAATACTTTTGAAATGTACTCACTGTTAGAATGGAGGAATAACAGGAGCCGATTTACAAACAGTATTGTCATTATAAACAGATGTTCTGATTTATTGATGGATAGATATCAGTTTGTTCTTCTTTGAAATATCACCATGGGATCTACTACACCTACCTAAGAGAGCAGACATCTTAGTTTAACATCTGATCTGAAGGATAGCCCCTCCTACACTGTAATTTCCCTTCCATTCTCCACTAGAAATATCAGTCTAGGTTTTGTGCTCATGCCTCTTCAGTCAGACTTGGAACTCAGGCCATTGAACTGGAGCCCAGAATCCTGCCACTGAGCCACAAAGGACACATGGTAAGGAAGAGATTTAAGGACTCGTTCTGAGCTCAGCAGAAATTTTAACTTCATTTCACCAGTTTGTGCAGTAAAAAATGAGGAATCACTTGCCAAAACCATGCCAAGATCTCCTCTTCCAAGTTGCTCCCAACATTCAGTGGCCGCCACACTGGATGGTGTAAATCTTCGTCTCCACCAGCCTCAAGAAGGAACGAGCTGATGATTTGTGCGAATTGGGGACTTAGGCCAGTTGTAGGATGGGAATACAAATGGGCACAGCTTACACAGTGCAAGCTATGACCATTTGTATTGAGTCTTAAACTCCCTGACAGCATTCCTTGAAAGGATTGCCGGAGGGCAAGGATAAAAGGCCCAGACATATTTTGTGGAGTCAGAAAGAGCAGGGTGACTCCAAGGGACAACAATGTGAACTGCAGTCTTGTCTTTGAGTTTAATCCTTCTGAATTCAAGGCCCTTGTGGCCCAGCAATTTCAGAAAACTCACATCATTGTTCCAACATTTGGAATATGGGAGGCCGGGGCATCCAGATCACTGGGCTCTGATATTAGTCGGGAAAATCCTGCAGAGCCTTGAGCTACCCCTCACAAGACTAGCCCTGTCACTGGAGATGCATGATGTGGAGATGCCGGCGTTGGACTGGGGTAAACACAGTAAGAAGTCTAACAACACCAGGTTAAAGTCCAACAGGTTTATTTGGTAGCAAAAACCACTAGCTTTCGGAACAGGCTGTCCCTTCGCCAGGTGGGTGGGACGTCTGATTACAAACTCCCACCCACATGATCACACCCATCAGAACTCCCACCCACCTAACGAAGGGACAGCCTGTCCCGAAAGCTAGTGGCATTTGCTACCAAATAAACCTGTTGGACTTTAACCTGGTGTTGTCAGAGGTGGGGATGTGATCGGCGCAACTTGTGGGCCGAAGGGCCTGTTTGTGCTGTGGCTTTCTATGTTCTATGTTCTTACTGGCGATACAGCCATAGATTCCAGACATTGGGAATTCAACTTTAGCAGGCAATCGATCTGAATCCTTGAAAATTAGTGGCAGGGAGGGAGTTAGGGATCGAAGCAAACACATTTTGGGGCCCAAGAATTGAAGCAAGAATTTAGATTGATTACAATACTCTCTTCCATCCTCTTCCATGGAGAAAAAGATACAAAAGTCTGAGATCACGCACCAAGCGAGTCAAGTACAGCTTCTTCCCTGCTGCCATCAGACTTTTGAATAGACCTATCTTATATTGAGTTGATCTTTCTCTACACCCTAGCTATGACTGTAACACTATATTCTTCACCCTCTCCTTTCCTTCTCCCTTATGTACTCTATAAACTGTATGTTTTGTCTGTATAGCACGCAAGAAGCAATACTTTTCACTATATCCCAATATATGTGACAATAATAAATCAAATCAAAACCGAAGAGGCAGAGGAGATGTTATAATAAGGTCCTGTCTGCATGTTCAGGTAGATGTGAAAGATTCTATGACACTAAGTTAAAGGAAGCCAGCAAGTTTTCTTGGTGTTCTGGCCAATACTTCCCATCATAACTACACCATTTAGAAACAGTTCATTCATTTCACTCTTTGTTTCAGAAGCAATGCTGTATAAAATACTTAACAGCTGCCATTGTACTCCAACAAAAAATAATTGTGTGAAATATCTTGAGAAAGTCAAAGCACTGTGAAAACAGTAGCTTAAAAATGGCTGCAGAATGGAGTCTGCCCATTTAAGATAAACATTTACTACCAATGCTGACATTAACATATTCAGAATTAAGCTACTAACAGCACCGTGTGTTATTTAAGACTCTCTTTCAGCTATCATATCATGCTGCCAGTATTTGCAGTTGACACGGATCCTCTGTTCAATGGTATAGCTCAGTTCTTCCCCTATGTCGTCCAGAGAAACTGATAACATATCACCAGTTCACCAGGACAATATGAATACATAGGAACTTATCAAAATTAACATTTAAAAAAATTATTATACCTTCAAGTTAAAATGTTTACAGCACAGAAGCCAGCTATTTAGCCCAACTGGTCCAAGTGATGCTCCATTAATGTTCCATATAATCTTATTGCATCCAAATTACATTTATAATAAGGATACCATTTAACTATGTGTTGCATCCAAATTTTGCATCCAAGTTTAATCTTAAGCATGTCCTAATGCAGTTTGAATTAGTTATTAAGTGAAACAATAGTTACATAATTACTTGATATTAAGTCTTTCTTGCTAGGTTAGCTTGACTCCATAAGAGTCTATTTTCTTTCCATAATTCATTCCACATATACATAATTTGTCTCTGAGGGACTTCTTATCTCAAGTAAGTTTGATATGTTACTGATTCACAGCTGTCAGAGGAGACTAACTGTTAAATTGAGTAGGGGCACAGCAGACTAGCTCTGTTGCTTCATCCCGCCCTGAACTGCGATTAAAAATTGATTATAACTGATGATTAATCAATACAAAGTTTTCCATCATCATTACAAACCCTTGGAGATCTTCCTACTGTGGCAATGTTGCACTGATCTGCAGAACGCACCATGGCTGGCAATTTTCTCCTTGCAGTTTATTGTGAGTGAACTCTGACTCCATTCTTTAGGAACTGGTTTTAAAGCTCTTGCTAATGGCCAAATAAAGCTAGTGGCACTTCCGGTGATCATTATTCAGCAGATCCCCACAGTTGGGAAGTATTAGGCTTGTTGCAAAGAATGGTGATTTTTGTGGCTACAACTCTCCCTTGGACAGAAGCAAATTGGCAATTCAACTGGGCTTGCATTCACATTCAACATCCATCCATCCAACAGCGCTACCTGTCCCCTGAGACCATGTGGCTTCATACCCCTGTATCTGTTCAAGTAATTGAAATGGTCAATCTTATTAATGAAGAATGCTTTCCACCCTTCTGTATTTAAGATTAATGGGAAAGCAATGAGTCACTGATTTGATTTGGGACCCAAACGCAGCAAGTGAAGCTATTAGCTCGTGTCGAAAGGGTTCTCAGCCAAAGACAAATACGAATCATTGCTCAATATCTCCTCCATGCAACAGTGCAAGTCATCTAAATGCACTGACACTTTTCCCTTATCCCAGATGTTGACATCAATGAGCAATGCGTCTTTGATATTCTGCTCTTTGCAATATTTAGGATCAATCTACTGCCCTTCCATCACCATTGCTGCAATTGAGAAACTTCGGGTGACATAGTTGCACAGTGGTTAGCTGTTATTGAAATTTTTTTTAAGGCTCCATGTTCCTTTGCCATCTTTTTGCTGAGATGGATGTCCAGGGTTAAACTAACCATATTTCGGATTAAGCAAGCCTGGGACAACAACTTGCATTAGTTGCTTAAATTGAATGACTCGCTTGTTTAGTGAATATCTACAATACAACTTCTATTGATTTTAGCCGGAATTCTCCGACCTCGCCCGTGGTTGGGATTCTCCAGTCCCGCTGCAATGAATGGAGTTTTGGTTGAACAGCAAATTCCATGTTCTAGCTGGCAATGAGATTGGAGAATTCCAGCCATTATCTTTTATGCTACATAAACCACAGATCACACTTGTCAAAATAATCAGACGGTAAGAGAGAAATAAAATGCTGCTTGGACATCTGTAGTGCTGTTTGTGCAGTTGTTTTCAATGGTGGTGGAAAAGAAGCATAGACCTATTAACTACATCCATCTAAAATGATAGATACACAACAGTGCCTCCATCATAGCCAAAAACAACTGGATAGTTGGCAAATATTGGCTCCTTTGTTATGTTTGACACCTAACAGCACAGGTGTGCCGAAGCTGAAGCAGAGCCATACATGTGGCGAATTGTACAGGACATGAATGATTTGCTACCTTTAACCTACGATGTGTTACAAGTTTGTTCCAATAATGTAAAATATGGAACATTATTTCTCTTCCTTCCTTCTTTTTCAGTCACTGACTTCCATTATTTATATATATATAAATATATATACATATATCCCCTGCAGGGACATGCTTAAAGTATTACCAGCTCTGCAATATCCACCCGTGGCTGTAAGAAATGGGATCCGATCACTTGGAAGGGTTAGAGAAGTGCTAAATCTTACCACTGAAAAAGGGAACAAATATTTTCCTTAACCACTTTTGCAAAAATGAGAGGTGAGATTCTCCGGCCTCCCGGCCATGTGTTTCCCGCCATCGTGAGGTGGCGCGTTGTTTGCCAGCGGCAGGGTTCTCTGGTCCGGCCACTGTCAATGGGAATTCCCATTGACGTCACCCCATGCCGGCGGGAAACCTGCAGGCGGGGGTGCACTGCCGGCAGGACCGGAGAATCCTGCCGGCGTGAATGTCTGGAGAATTCCGGCCAACATATTCATTGCTTTGTGAAAATTCAAATAAGCCACATATTTTAATCTCATCACGAACATGTTTCTCCATTGGAATTATTGTGGTGGAGAATTAAATTTCCTGCAACTATTATTAATGAACATTTGTAATTTACTACAAATTTCATTCACAATTTCCTCCCATTGTTCAATAGCTTTTAGCATCCTCCCAGTAATGTGACCACTTGCTTACCATTCCTCAGCTCAATCCAAAGGACCACCTCTCTATTTAAAGGGAAAATACTGCAGATGCTGGAATCTGATTTAAAAACAGAAAATGCTGGAAAAACTCAGCAAGTCTGACAGAATCTGTGGAGAGAGAACAGAACCAATGTTTCAAAACGTTGACTCTATTTTCCCTCCCCAGATGATGTCAGACCTGCTGAGTTTTTCCAGCATTTTCTGTTTTTAATTCTCCCTATAAATTCTATTCTCTAGTGTCACATAATCTCTAACTAATACCACCAGCTTACAACACTGACTATGCTTCAGAACTAATTAGATGGCTGTAAAAACCTTTGGGACATCCCGAAGATAAAGAGTGCACATTCTTCAATAAATAACAGAAGAACCGAGAACAAGGAAAAGTACAGCACAGGGACAGGCCCGTCAACCCTCCAAGCCCGTGCTGATCATGATGCCCTAATTAAACTTTAAAAAAACCTTCTGCCCTTACTCAGAATTCATCTATTCCCTCCCTATTCATGTACCCATCTTGATGCGTCTTAATTATTGCTAATGTGCCTGTTTCCACCACCACCTGTGGCAGCATGTTCCCTGAACCCACCATTCTCTACATGAAAACTTCCCCCGCACATCTCTCTTAAACTTTCCCCCTCTCACTTTGAACCTGTGTCCCCTTGCAATTGACACTTCCACCCTGGGAAAAACCTTCTGACTATCCACCCTGTCTATGTGTCTCATAATTTTGTAGACCCCCTATTGGGTCTCTCCTCAGCCTCCATCTTTCCAGTGAAAACAATCCTAGTTTATTCAACCTCTCCTCATAGTTAACACTCTTGAGGCGAGGCAACATCCTGGTGAACCTTCTTTGCACTCTCTCCAAAGCTTCCACATCCTTCTGGTAGTGTGGCGACCAAAACTGCACGCAATACTCCAAATGTAGCCTAACCAAGGTTTTATATAGCTGCAACATGATTTCCCAACTCTTGGACTTAAT